>NW_021604597.1:6733650-6825285 GCF_004785775.1 Grammomys surdaster | reverse complement strand
TCTCTCTCTCTCTCTCTCTCTCTCTCTCTCTCTCTCTCTCTCTCTCTCTCTCTCTCCAGCCATTCATTGATTATCTATAGCTCTTCATCTAGAGATGGGGCCTTGTGAGATTTCCAAGGTTTTCCAAAACATATTTTGTGAGAAATAATTGCACAGTAATTTACCAATTTCTGGCCTAAAAATCTTATTGAACTTTTTTCAAAAGAAAACATAAGTGTTGGTGGCCTTGGTGTCCCAGTTACGATCTTCTAGGCAAGCATCCTTCAGTCATCCACCATGATACGTTTTAGAGCAGGAACCACAGTCCTGATCTTAGGAATGCAATTTAGAAGTCACATTTCCTCTAGAGAAGAAAGCTCCCATTACACAAGAATAAGTCAATGAATAAAATTTAACATATCCAAACTTTTTCAATTTCTTTTTAGATTAGAAATCTGAACCCATAGTAAAACTTTACTGTTACCTTCAGAACCACACAGGATTCACTGAAGAAAGAGAAATCACTCTCAGTGCTTCTGCAGACTATCTCTGGGCACAATTACATAGAGGCTGAAGAGCCAATGAGTCTATCAGGGAGAAGTAACCAGGGTTACTAGACAGGGTAGGACAGTATCAGAGCTCCTAAATTCGTTAAGAGAAGCCCAGTTAATAGAGCGCATGAACACACATCACACACAGGAGACTTGGGGCCAGGGAGGAGTTGTAACAGATGTATTCAAAATACTCCCTGAAAACAAGATGTTGGGGGTAGTATGGTTTCTTCCCTCAGGAGTTATTTATGGTACCTCCCCTAATGCAGGACACTAGAAAAAAAACTGCCTTTTGAGGTATAGTGCAGAGCATATAGGTCAGAAAATGGCTCTGAGAGAAAAACAGAAAATCTATACACATTCTAAGTGTCTCCTACAAAGTTCAATTCTTCTTCCTCTGTACCCTCATAGCATAGTAAGAAGGATAGTTATCACATTCATGGTTTTATATATGTGTCCACACTTTATTACTATGTCAAAGTAAATGAGAACAATTGGAAAACAGAAAGTTTGTTTTAGATAATGGTTTCAGGCCAACGAAACTTGACCCCATGTTTCTGAATCTGTCAGGAAGCAGTACATCGTTGTGAAAGGTTCATCAGAGGAGAGCTATGCCCACACCATGACTGGAAAGAAGTAGAATGAGAGTCAGAGGCTGGGGTCCAGGGACAATATTCTCTCTTCTAGGACGAGCTTCCTGGAACACACTACCATTGACAAGACTCCACTTCCTAGTGGCTACCACCTCCTAAAATTTCCATCAAATTTTTAATCTGTCAGTGATTGGCTCCATTGATTACATCGGGGCCTCATATCCAATCATCTTCTAAAAGGTCCACCTCTGAGCATTGTTGCATGGAGGCTCAAGCCTGGAAGACATGACCCTTCATCAGGACACACCATAGCTAAACCACAGCAACACTGGGGTGCATTGTTCATCTGTCCAACTAAACTCATATCTCTTGGCTTCTCTAGTACCAGTATGGAGACATCACAATTTGTGAATAAACTATTTTTAACTAGTGAAAAACAAGTGATTGAGGGGTTGTTCAGGTATTGAGGCTAGAACTTGTTCATCATGAAAATGATTAGTAGCATTTAGCCTGTGGGCAACAGAGTTACACTGAAGAGATTCGAGAAGAGGGTAATAGAGTCATATGTTTGAGATGGGTAGCTTACTCTAGCACCAGAAGAGAGGTTTGATGTAAGATTGGACATGGCCAGGTGGTATTGCATATGCATCAGAAACAGGTAGAATTAATTTGTCCCTTCACCTTATGAAATTTGTGCTCTTGGCATCTAGCAGTGTGTCTGGTTAGACCGATAATCATTTCCTCACTATAATGATTTCTCAATGCAGTCACTTTGTTCTAAATTTTGTTTCAGCAATTCTCTATATTATCAGAAATTAGTGCTGTCTAGGAAATTAAAACCAATTTTCAATGAAAACATGCACTACTTTCTCTACATAGTAGAAAGTAAGTTTTATGCACACACACACACAGTATTTTTATAAGTCATTCTGGAGATTGTGGTTAGCTCATGAAATTTATTATTTATTATTTATTATTTATTTGTTATAGCATACAAAAAATTCAGTCCATAGTAGATATGAGTGGCTTGCTTATCTAATAAACCAAGTTTTATCTTATAAAATGGTTTCTTGGAGCTAGAGAGATGATGATTCAATTGTTCAAAACACTGGCTGCTCTTGAGGAGGACCCAGGTTCTGTTAGCAGGATCTACTCAGTGACTCACAACCATGTGTAACTCCAGTCCCAGAGGGCGCTCTCTTTTGCCCTCTGTGGGTAATACATGCACATGCTGCAGGGCATATATACAGAAAAACACACTCATATACATAATAAGTAAATACTTTTAAAAATATGATTTCTAATGCAAATGGGAAGATATCTTCACCCAAGCATTTTCTTAACTTTATATCAATTTTCCAGCACAAAATATTTAAATTACCATCTGGTCAAACCATGTTATTTTATATATTTCCATGGACTGTTATATTCTGTTATGGTTTGAAATATAATCTTCTAAAATTTCATGATGTCATTCTTAGTCCCTGTGGCTATTGCATTGTTTGGAACTAAATATCAATCTAAGACCATATCAGTAGGGTTGTTCTTAACCAAATATGATTCTCATTTTCAAAGATGAAAATGTGGATGCAGAGATCCACACAGGAATAATGCCACAGGAAGATAAAGACATCCTCAAGGTGAAGACAAGGGAACATAGACAATTTCTAGCAAAGACTGCCATGAAAAACAAGCTGAGAAACCTGGAACAGATTCTCCCTCACAGCCTCCTGCCAAACCCTTGAGGCCAGGCTTCCATCCCTTCCATCCCGTGTGTTTCTGCTTTTTAAGGAACCCAGTCTGTAGTACTTTGTTATGGAAGCTAATTCCTTATCTTTTGGGCATGTTGGTTATAGTTTGAATACATTTATTTTAGTGAGATATTTGCATATTTATCTTCACTTACGACTGTGAAGGCCGTGATATTATCTTAGTCCTTATCTTTTTCTAGCTCTGGCTCAGTATTGATTTTTCTTTTTCACCCAAAACCCAGCTATACACCCCAGACCCCTACCAAACCTACTTCTCTAGAACAGTGTATGATATCCTATTGATTTGGTTAATTGGAGCGTGGCAGTAGCTATGAGATCAGTCCTTACTCTGTGCTATCATTTCTTGCTTCTTTGCTCACACTCCTTTGTTCTACACTTCTGTGCTTTCACACTTACCCACAAGTTATTGTTCATCAGTTCCCTGTGCCCTCTAAGAATAACTAAACAAACATCTTTCACAGGTTGTTAGTTTTGATTTTGCCCACACCTATCATCACTTATACGATTATAATTTATAGTATTTTTTGTTTAACCTTTCCTTGTCTTTCAAAAGCTTTTAGTTGTAACCTACGGATATGTAAAGAACTATAGGAAATGCTTCAAATCAAAGATGAGTAAAATATGTTTCTTGTATTCAGAAAACCATCAGCTACTTCTCTAAGTCTTTTCTTCTTAGTTTTCATGGGATATCATCTGCCACTTAGAACCAAATCTTCATTTTTATACATTTCTTACCACATAATGACTTCTCCTGTATACTCTCATATATATTCTCATAATGAGTTCTAAAAACAGTATGCCCCTTGCTTCTAAGTCATCAGCTTTCTGCTCAGATCTTCAAAAATCATTGTAAAAGTGTCTCAGGGCTTTTTGGTGTTTGTTTTTGTTTTGTTTTGTTTTGTTTTGTTTTGTTTGTAGTCCTAAGCAGATATACAGGCATTGATGATCAAATGGGAAAGCCACGGGGCTCTGAAAGACTTCTTTATGTTGTTGTCTTGTTAGTATGCAGTCCTCTGCCCTCACCTGTCACTGTATGTGATGTGGCATAGGTTGGAGTGTTGAGGAGCCATGTCTATCTGGGGTTGGAACAAGATTCTATTCCTTCATGTTTAAAATTGTTCCAAAAGTTTCCAGAAGAAATGGCACACTATTTTCTCTTCAAGCAAGCTTTTAGTCTTTGTGGAAAGAGAAATTCCCTCATAGGCTCAAGTATTAGAACACTTGATACCTAGTTGGTGGTACTGTTTACCGGGCCGGGGTGGGGGGAGCAGGTTATGGAACCTTTAGATGGTAGATCCTTACTAGAAAAGGAATGTCACTGGTATGGACTTTGAGGGGTTATAGCTTCACCCCACTTCCAATTTTCTCTCTGTGGTTCATGTTTGTGATTGATGATGTGATCTCCCAATTTCCTGTTCCTCTGGCCTACTGCCAGCCCTCCCTACCACAATAGACTCTTGTCCTCCTGGAACCATAAGCCAAAATAAACTCTCACCATAAGTTCCTTTTGTTCATGGTGCTTTATCGCAGCAATAGTAGTTACTAATACAGGCATAGAGTTGCATGCTGGGAGCATTTTATCCTTGTCTTTTGTCTCAGTGTCAACTCCATTCACTTCTGTGCCCTCTTAATACCAATATTGATTTTCCCAGCACTCAAATTGCTTACTTATTCCCAGGGATTTTTTTTTCAATTTTCATTAATAAGCTAAAGTACAGAAGGAAATTCTTGACACCATTGAACCTTCCACTAAAGGAAAATTTAGTATGTGCTTAGAGCATATGTAATTGATGACTACCTCATCAGAGAAAACAAATATAACACTTGCTTTATGGATCACTGGAATAAAATTCTTTGTTCTCATATTTCCCAAATTCATTTGAAAAAGAAGAAGGACACTGACTTTCAAGGTTGCCATGTAAAGAGATTTTCAGAATGCCCATGTCCTACCATAAACACATCTGCTTCATCACAATAATCATGTCAGGTAAGTCTCAGATCGTAGCCCTTTAGTCGCAGTCCTGCCTACAGAAAATTAATATTAAGGCAACAAGCATCCCAAGGTCAGTCTGAACTTACTTAGACAGATGTGTTTGGAACTTCAAGTTTGTTGTGTAATTTGTTTGATGTTTTTAACAATACAAAATTCTTTCCAAGAAAAAGGAGATTCAAGCTGTATATTCTCATTTCCCTTTATCCTGAAGACAGTATCTAGATCCCTCCTTCTGTGTTTTAAGCACATCTCCTTCAGAGCCCCACACTACTGACCTTCTTTTGGACACAACTGTATCATAGGCTCTTACATACTCAAATAGCCACCTACCTCCTGCCTGCCAACTTTTCCACATTCATCTAGTAAATGCCATTCTACCTGACCTATCATTTGGCAAACAAGTTCTTGAGGCCTCACTTTTGCATACTATACTAGTGCATGTTCAAAGCACTTTTGACTATCAGTCAGGATTGAACTCAGGATAACTAGATTTCCTCTATGCTCAATTCTGTGCTGCCTCTGAAATTGTGAAACCCAGTGTGGGTACCTTCTCCCAGTGTTTACTCTTCCTTTACTTTGTGGTCAATTTGGAAATGTATAGACTGTACTAGAAGGGTGTTAACATCCCAAATCCTTTCCATTCATATCTGACATGATCTAGACCAAATACTTTGTTTGCAGTTATGATGCCCCTAGTGTGTAGCAAGGAGATGGTTGACACACAGCCCTCGTGCCTCCTCAAAGAAGAACTAACCTTCAGATTGAGAGCATAGCTATAATCTGAAGCAGAGTTTCTTTCTTAGCTGCAATGCATCCTGTCAGCTGAACAGTTTCAACTTATTCTACACAAGTGTGTATTAGTGTTGTCTAAATCTTAACTAGTCTACATATTGCAAATTATTTATTTAGTGGCTACAGTGTCCCTAAGCTCAAAACAAAGACTTGAAATATAAACCTTTTCGAATTTAAGTAACAAGCTTACAGAATAAGTCTATATCTTAAGCTCCAAGGCTACTGGGAATCTTCTACTTCATGTCTCTCAAATACTTCAGACTTGGCATTCCCTGACTAAGGTTTTCTTTGGTCATAAATTCTTGTTTTCCTCTCTTCCTGGACTCTGAGGAGTTCTTATTCTTTAAGATACTTTTCAGATAGCATTTCCTCTGAAACGTTTCCTGGCATGCCTTATCTTTTTTGTATTGATAAAAGTCTGTCCCCATGGTGTTTAAGCATATGTTTTATGTGATCCAGAAAATTATCTATGATAACCACACTTATTGTTTTGAAGAGTTTGCTCATTAAGTATATTGAAAATCAGAGTAAACAAATAAATAAAAAGAATTGATGATAGATGACAGTATAGATGGATGGATAGATAGATAGATAGATAGATAGAGTAGAAAAAAGAAAGAATGAAAGAGAGAAAAAATAAATAAAGAAAAAAGATAGTTGGGCCAACATCCAAAAGAAACCTATTGAGGAAGCTCCACTGAGGCAGTCTGCTGCAATTCACTGCTAGGAGTCTGAGGCACAGCAGAGGGTTCCCTCAGATGAAGCTTTCAAGTAAAAGAACAAATAGTAGCAGGTAGACACCACATTATCAGATTAGGTACTCATAACACCCAGCAGAAACCAACTGGAAAAGTAGAGGCAGGGAGCTCAATTTTCTGGTTGAACTTTCTCTCCACTGATGAGCTCTCCATAGCTCAACTTCCAGCTTCTCATTCTTTTATAAACATTTTTATATCACGGGATAAACAATAGTAACCTCTGTTGGAAGTGGTTGACCTTCTAGCTCTTCTCAAGGGAATGGTGTTTTTAATGCTTAGTTGCTTTGCTATTTTCTTCCTCCCTGTCTGAGTTGAAGGTGGCAACCCATCCTCACACAGGGAAATTTTTAAGAGTACTTTGAAAAAAACTTGTTTGGGTAGAAAACAGGGTTGGGATAGCAGTCCTGCTTCTAGAAACAATTTCTCAATGATTTTAAGTAACTCATAACCATTCTTCACTATAATATCCACCTCACCATGCCCCTGTGGGTTCTTAAGTCTGTGGTTACAACAATATACAATGCATTATATTTTATCCCCACTTGTCTATGTTGTTTTAATGCAAAGGCTAATTCCTCAGCTGTTCCTTCCACATAGTCACAAGTCAAGAAGCATTTCCATAACCTTTTACAATGTGTCAGATG
Organism: Grammomys surdaster; assembly: GCF_004785775.1. Taxonomy (NCBI): domain Eukaryota; kingdom Metazoa; phylum Chordata; class Mammalia; order Rodentia; family Muridae; genus Grammomys; species Grammomys surdaster. The sequence goes on along the minus strand of NW_021604597.1, from coordinate 6,818,203 downwards.
CATGCCCTGTGGCAAAGATTAAACAATGAACAAGAATGATGTTGTGGTATATCCCAGTATTGGGGAAGCATCAATTGGTATATTTCTGTGAGTTCAAAGCCACCCTGCTCTACATAGTGAGCTCTAGGCAAGCCATGACTATATAGTGACATCCTAGCTCAAAGAAAAAATTAAAACAATCAAAGTTTTAGGACTATATAAAAGAGGTTTCATCCCAGCAGGAAGGACACATAATCAAGAATCTATATCAAGGTGCATCACCTCAAAAAGTGGAAATAGAAGCTTTCAACAATATTGGTAAAGAAAATCACCTTTTCCTCAAATCAAATCCTTATAAGCATAAGATAGAAGTTTTTTTTTTAATTCCAATACTCATAGAAGGATATATTTCATTCCAGGTCATGAGTTTATGTGAAGTCTTGAAAAAGTGGTGATGGTTTTTGCGTATAAATCCCATGTGGGTGTCAGAAATGAGCAACAGAGATACTTAACTTTTGTCAAATGCTTCATTTATAGTAGTTTGGGTCTTTTGTTCTTGTTTTTTATTGAGGTATGGTATTTTCCAAATCAAAATTTTAAAATGGAACTGAGATATACTGACTTCAGCTGACAAAGACAGAATTCTAGTCAGAGAAAGAGAAAGCCTTCCAGCCAAAACCAAAACCACTCTATTAGTTGCCTCATTCCAAAACGTTGAAACAGCTCCAGCCCGAGAAAACCAAGGTCTTCAGAGTCAGAACAGCTTTAAAAAGAGAAAGATGTGTCGTTTATTTAGGAGTTTGATCTGAATCCAAGTTGGAAAAGAAAACCTAAAAGCTTTTAGGATAATAAACCTGGTTATAAAAAGATATGCTGTTTTCTTTCTTGTGGGATGAGCCAGGCTTGTGTGAAATTTATTCTAAAATCTTTAAGATTTCATAATCGGGACAAGACAGGTGTTTTTAAGTGGTCCATTTCATACTCACTATCATTTTCTGCAAAACATTCAGTTTAAGTTGCGCACGTTGCTTGCTACAGCTCTATTTCAGAAATGCCTGTGTGGACAAATGAATTCCTACTGGCAGGGAGTTCTGAAGTACAAAATATATCCAAGGGAATTTGAAATCACTTAGGTCTTAAAATAACAAGAAATGTAATTTCTGGGGAAACTTAAATTCTTAGGTTGGAAGAATGTGCAGACATTAATCTGAATGGAAGATTTCAAGGGTTAAAACATGGTTTCCCACCAATCCAAACCAACATTCTTCTCTTTATAGCTGAAAGAAGGTAGGGAGTACTAACCTTGGTTTGTCTTTACACACCAAGAAGGAAAGTAGGAAAGTGAAAGAAAAGTAAGGTTAAAGGCTTTCTTAAAGGGAATCTTCAGATTATTAAAAGACTTAAGTTCAGACCCTTATAATTCTTTCATTTAGTTATGCCTAGCACCAACTTCAAAATTAATTATTATAAAAATGCATCCTATTACTTGAAATATTCATTGTTGATAAAATCAACAATAGCACACAAAGCATATTGTCTCTCTGTCTAACCAACAACATTGTCCACACTGAAGTGTAAACTTGGAGGATGGAAATGGTCTTTTTTTGACGTGGGATATTCTTCTTTCTCTATTCATTTGACCACATTCTAAATTTTTGTAGTTTTCCAAGTATGCTGTGTGGTTTTCTTAAATCTTAATTTTGTTGAGAACTTCACATATAAGTGTGGGTCAAAACTCACAGGCGGGTCGCGGGCAGGGGCGCAGGGCGCGGCCAGAGCCAGAGCACAGAGGCCGAGGCCATTGCAGGAACTGTGGCTCAGCCAGCATGACTTGGGACTCTCAGCACTCCCTGTACGCCTGTGTACCGTGGTCGCGGCTCAGTCTCTCAGGGGCCCTGCAAAGGTGGTGCACTGACCGCTGCTGTAGAGAGGGAACTCCGCAGCCGCTAGAGCTCAGAGAGCGCAGGTACAGGTGAAAAAGCCTTGTCGCCCCACCCCTGCTCAAGTTTTCCATTTACACAATGAGTCCAGAGTTCTAAGAGACACGTGGAGTTGAAGGCGTACAGATTTACTGACATGGTGATGAGTTTGAATGGTGGCGTGCTCTCCCACAAAATACCCAAAGGGGCTTGTTTATATTGGAAGTGGGAGAGGGGCGGGGCCAGGGACTTTAGGTAAATCTTGAGGCAGAGACCTGTTTCCCTGCCCTCTACCTGGGCCTTACATGGAGACCTCGTGTCAGGTCTCTGGGGGCGTGGCCAAACACCTCAGGATTTCCACAGTCCCACATATAAGCCCTGAGTCTACAACACTCCCATCTCTTCTCAACTCCAACCCTTCTTATGCTCCCCCACCCACTTTCTCTCAAACTCATGACCTCTAATTCTGTAACTATTTTTGTTGTGTATATGAATTTACATCTGAGTCCGTTTAGCATTGACTGTATATACAAGTTTTAGAGCTTTATCAGCAGCCATTGATTGCCTGTAGCTCTCCATCTAGGAATGGGTGCTTCCAAGATCTGCCCTGTACACACTGGCATATCCACTACAGTTGTCATTGTGCAAGTCTTTGTATGTGTGTCTACTATACCTTGTCAAACTGATATCTTTCATCAAGACATCAAACCCAGAGCCTTGGTCATCTAGATAAGTCCTCTGCCACTGAACTGAGTCCATGGCTCTTGATTTCTTGAGACAGGATCTTGCCATCTATCACAGGATAGCTGTCTTAGTTAGGGCTTTATTGCTATGAATAGACACCATGACCACTACAACTCCTATAAAGGAAAACATTTAATTTGGTCTAGCTTATAGTTTCAGAGGTTTAGTCCATCATCATCAAGGCAAGAAGCATGGAAACATACAGACAGAGATGGTGTCAGAAAAGGAGCTGGAAGTTCTTCATCTTGATATGCAAACAACAGGCAGAAGACTGAGACACATTTCTTCCAACTAGGCCACACCTACTATAATAATACTATACCTAATAGTGCCGCACTCTGTGGGCCAAGCATTCAAACACATGAGTTTGTGGGGGTTACTCCTATTCAAATCACCACAGTAGCATTAAGTATACTATCACACCTAAATTCTCCTTCCACGCCACATTTTGGGGATCAAACCTAAGATCTTACACTTGCAAAGCAAGCACATTACCCCTACTCTCAATCTATATCCTTTCATTAATTGATTCTATGGAAAATGGCCTTCTCAGGCTTTCTTTGTCTTCTCAGGAAAGCCGATGGGAATGTCTGTGCTAATGGACTGTGGTTGTTTTGTTGCCTATATATGGTGCTAGTGCTCAAACCTGAGATCCTGACCATGCTAGTTAAGATTGGTTTATGCCTTACTGATAACTTATACTATTTAATTTTAAAAACCACCGTCTCTAGTCGAGCACAATAACAAACACTACCTGATACTAACCTTTTATTTCTAATCCTGCTGGTTCTTATACAGAATAAGTGTTAAACAAAAGTGACAAGAACAAAAAGTAGACTTGGAAGCCTCAGATCCTGAGCAGTACTCAAGTAGTAGGCTTATCATCCAAATGATTGGTCACACACCTTTTCTATTTTGAATAATCCTTATATTTTGCAAGATATTAAGAGAACAGAAGTTAAACTTTTAAAGGTAGCAATTACTGAAGTAAGTATAGATGTATTTACTTTATTACTTTAATTATGTATCTATGCTTGTATATGAGTATATGTGCTAGAGTGCAGGTGCTTATGGGGGCCAGAAGGTAGTGACAGATCTCCCAGAGCTGGAGGGACAGGTCATCGTGAGCATCATAATGTGGGTGGTGGGATCTGAGTAAATGCTCTTAACCACTGGTGCAGCTTCCCAGCCCCCAATACTCAGATCTAAAAAGAAATAAACTAATTTCATGAATTAATCAACCTGAAGAAACAATTTTCAGAACATTTAATATCTGTAAAATTATTATCAACGTGAAGAAAAAAATTTAAATGACATAATTCATATCCTATAATCAGAGACTAATGTACAGTGGTGCCTGTCTCAAAGCCATATATAAATGTTGGTATTGTTGCTTTCTATCACATGATGATTCATAATAGCCACTAAGTTTTCTAAAGCTCCATTTTACTTTCTGTCTGTCTGGTATTATGTGCTAGCATGTCCCTGTGTTTTTACAAAGAACGTTCTCATAAACAGGAACATTATTTTCCTCAAGAAAGAATTTAGGAAGGATGTGACTCACAGATGTGGGAGCTGAGCTTTGAAATTCCTGTATTGTTTTCCTATTGAGTATCACAATAATCCTCTAAACAAGACAAAACAGTATTACATCTTCTGGCCCCCATTCTATGCCAGAATACACAGAGCTACACTTAGTACCATTGACTTTCAATCAGTATAACATATATAGCAACAGTGAAGCTTGCTCTGTATTTCAAAGTGCACTTGTTCTCATCTCCCCATCACCAACCACCTGATGCTGACTAGGTTATTTGAGTGGGATGCTGGGGACAAAAAAGCATCATGAATCTTGCCAAGCTATGGACTCTGTGACCCAGAAGTCCAGCCTGTCAGGTAAGATATGCCTACTTGTATAATAGTAATTAAACTGTGGTGATGGTAACCGACTGCTCTATGATTTAAGTTGAGACCCATGGGATGCCCCATGCCTGGATCTATGAGTCCAGATAAGAACCCAGGTTTGCGGAGATGTATACCAGGTAGGGGTCTTAATAATGTTCAACTAACATATTTGTAGTGGTTGGAACAAGAATGACCCATATTTGTAAATTTTGTTGCCAGTTAGTATGAACTGTTTAAGAAGGATTAGGAAATATGGCCATATTGGAGAAAATGTGATACTAGGTAATTGGCTTTGAGATTTCAGTAGCCCATGCTAGACCCCATCTTATCTGTTTCTGCCTATAGATTGTGGATCAGGATATAAGCTCTCAGCTACTGTTCCAGGGCTATCTGTTGCCTGCCTATCTGTCACCACCATGTCTGCCATAACAGCCATGGACTACTACTCTGATATATTAAGCAAGCACGCAGCTAAATGGTTTCTTCTAAAAGTTGCCCTGGTCATGGTGTTTCTTCACAGTAAGAGAACAGTAATTAAGATACGGTCAAAGCATCAAGCTGCTTTCTAAATATCCATGCTTGTAATAATAAGCAAAAGCTGAACCCAGCTTTAATCAAAGAAACTTCTCCTAAAAGAACTGTGACGACCTGTGGATGCCCAGGATAAAGAACAAGAAAAACTGTGGGCTTGTCTTTTAAAGGGGCATTCAAGCTACCCCTTCTAAGGTTCAGGGAACATTTCAAAAGAAGGGGCAGAAAGTCTTTAAGACAAGGGGAAGTTCTATGGAATACCACCTCTAGACTCAACTCAACTACTGCAATCATTACAACTATGTTTACCTGCATTAGGCCCTAGCAACAGTCAGTCAAGGGAAGGAAGGAGTTCATGGGGACCTATTCCTCACCTCTTAATTATTGACTATTAATAGACTCTTAGAAAGGACAAGTCCTTGACTTCCATTATGTTTCCATTGCTGGGTCAAGCAGGCTCCAAAAGAACCACAGCCCTTAGCTCAAAGACATCCTTGGGAAATCTCAGTGGGTCACAAAATGGAAAATAATAGACATGAATATGATGAAGAGATTTGCGGAGAACCTACACTAGTTACTGATGGAATTATAAACTTGTGTGACCACTATGGAAATCAGTATGAGTCTTCTTTAAAAAAAAAATCTAAAAGTTGAGCTATGATAGCATTTAGCTGCACATCTAAAAGACTTTGAACCAACATTCCCCAGAGATATTTGCATATCCATGTTTATAACTGAAGTATTCACGATAGCTAAGAAAGAAATCCACCCTAAATGTACATCAACAGAGGCATGAATGAAGAAAGAGTGCTATATATACAAAATTAAAGTTTATGCAGCTGTAAGAAAAGTTAAATATGGTATTTGTAGGAAAGCAGATACCACTAGAAACCACCATGTTAAGTAAAATGTGCCAGACTCAGAAAGAGAAATGCTTCATGCTTTCTGTCATAGGCAGATCCTAGATTTACAATAATGTGTGTGTTTACATATTCATTTCTGTAGATCACAAAGCTAGAAAGAAGATCATGAGAAGGGAGGCAGAGATGACAAGGGAGGCAGAGAGTGGAGAGGGTATTGGGACACTGGCAGTAGGAAAGCAGAACGCTTGACTGGGGACAAGTGCAAAGCAGCTGGAGAAGAGAGTGGGTAAGAGGCATAGGACAGAGAGGGAACTCAGGGAGGGGAATGAGCATAAAGTAGGACGACATGAATGAAGATGTTGGGATGCATCCCATTACTTTGTATGCTAATCTAAAAACTAAAGTAAAACTAAAAGACCATAGCTTACATGGAGGCCATATCTCTACATCCAAACTGTGTACACTAGAGTACAAGAAGCCAACGCTTCTGCCTCTCAAGTGAGGTCTATAATACTCTACCAAAGTGTAAGTAATAATTAAATTACCATGGCTAATTTCAGAAGATTAAGGTACTTTATTAAACTTAGTTACCTACTTAATAAGACCCTAGTGTATCTGGTTATAGAAAAAATACTGTAGTATCTTTTTTTTTTATACAAGGAGTGCATAAGGCTTGAAGATAAGGTAACAGGTAGTCAATCATATATGTCTTTGTCAGAAAGTTGATGCCTTTTGATGACAGGCACTCTCAAATACAAATGCATGTGTGATTTGTAGAGCATCTCAAAACAACAAAACAGACTGAAATCACCCAGTAAGTGAATATCATAGGATGGGTCATATGCAAATGAACCCTAGGCTCAAAGCTCATTTTAATGCCCTGGCAAGTCTGTCAGTAAATCCATGTGAAAATTTCAGAATGTAAAGTGACAATGGTAAATTTTAGGCTTATTTCCAGTTTAATCTAGGGTGTGAAATTTCTGACTTGCAAGCTGAAATTCTTGGAATGTTATAAGCGTGTGTCTGTGTGTGTGTGTGTGTGTGTGTGTGTGTGTGTGTGTGTGTACAGGTCTGCAGAAGAACACCTTCTGAGAATCAGAACTTCAGACAGCCCCACACTTCATCACAGACTTCACCTTGAAAGCATGTCATAGCAAGGCAGGAAGCCAGGGCTACATAATACTGGTCCCAGGGTTCTGTAGATAAACCAAGAAGTGTTTGTGTGGGATAGAAGGCGGTAGGGAAAAGTAAGGAGGAGAGTGATGGGGGAAGGAGGAAAGGGGGAATAGAAAGGGAAGGCAGGAAGGTGAAAGAGGGGGAAGAACTCACTCTAGAGACTTTACTATACATGAGCATAAATTTCAAAGTGCAGGGTCCAGTGAGTTTTGTCCAAGAAAGATGAAGAGGATTGTGGATACAGTCAGACTCCTACACAGAAAAATCTTACAAGCAAAAGAGAGCAAGAAACATCCCTGTTGTACCAGGGACAGCATGGCTTACATTCCTTTCCAGGTCAAGTGTAGGATCCAAGAGAGGCAGGAATAGGTGCAGAGTGAGAATCTGTGTACTGTTTGAGCCAGGAGAGCTGTCTAGAGGGTCATGTCCACAAAAAGAGTCTGGTATGGTGCTAGGAGAGGTTCCATCACCATCTCTGGACTGAAGGAGTGACATACAAATAGTCACCCAGAATAGAGCTCATCTTTGCTCAGAGTGACTTCAAATGATGTGTCCCAGCTTGAAAATTAGAAAGAATTTAACATCTACTCCTCTGAAATAGCCAAATATTCATGCTTATAGTTCAAAATGAGAGCTCTGGTTTATTGTTCCAGCCACCATCATTGACAGTAACTTTCTGAAACCATAAGCCTAAATAAAGCCACCCTTCTGTGAGTTGTCTTGGTCATGGTACTTTATCACAGTAATAGAAGAGTAAATAATGTACCAGCCCTCTTCTCTTGCTTCCTGGATCATGAAGGTCTATGTCACAGAAGGTCAGCCACTTCACATTAACCTAAGATAAATGTCTTCAAATAGACCTGTCTCTGAGCATTCGATATTTGAAATTGAGGGTGCTTAGCCAATCTCAAATCATTATAAAGATGTACTTCTCAAAGTAAACAAAAAAGGTTCTGGAATCTGCCAGATACTCTCCCCAGCAGCTAAAGAAGAGGAACATGATAAAAAAAATTAAGCTTTGTCTACACTAAGGTTTCACCTTATACCTGTCAGAATGGGTAAGATCAATAACACAAGTGACAGCTCATGCTGGTGAGGATGTGGAGTAAGAGAAACACTCATCCATGACTGGTGGGATGCAAACTCATACAGCCACTATGGAAATCAGTGTGGCAGCTCCTCTAGATGGTAGTCAATCTCCCTCAGGATCCAGCTATACCACTCTTGAGCATATAGCCAAAGGATCCTACCACAGAAATGCTTACCCAACCATATTCATGGCTGCACTATTCATAATAACCAGAAACTGGAAACAATCTAGATGCCTCTCAACAGAAAAGTAGATAAAGACAATGTAATACATTTACACAATGAAATATTATTACTTAGCCATTAAGAAAACAAAATCATGAAATTCTCAGGTAAAAGGATGTAACTACAAACAAACAAACACTAAAAACAAAACAAACAAACAAAAAACCCTAACTTGAGTGAGATAATCCAGACCCAGAAAGTCAAATATGATAGTGCCTTGCTCAGCCATTATCAGAGTAGCTTCCTTCTGCAGCAGATAGAAACAAATGCAGAGACTCATGGCTGGACATTATGCAGAGAGTGAGAGACCTTGAAACATTCAACCCATAGGATGTCTCCATCAAATCTCTTCCCTCCCTCACGAGCTAAGGAAACCTGTGGAAGAGGAGGTAGAAAGAGTATAAGAGTCAGAGGGGAGATCGCATATGAGCTCACAGAGACTGAGGCAGTGTGCACAGGTCTGCATGAGATCATATCCTAGAACTGAAAGAAGTATATACATGCTCCCATTCCTGACTCCTGAAATAATCTCAAATTGATAACAATTTCCAAATAAAAAATAAAAACTTAGTTTTCTCCAAGGGAATCTCAATAGAGAAACTCTCTCTCTCTCTCTCCCTCTCTCTCACTTCCTCTCCCTCTCCCTCTCCCTCTCCCTCCCCCTTCTCTTCCTCTCCCTCTCCCCTCCCCTCCCCCCTCTATCTCTCTCTCTCTCACACACACACACATTCAAATAGTTACTCACTTTACAACCCAATATCAGCCCCTCCTCTCCTCCCAGTACCCCCTCATGAAAGTCCCTCCCCAATCCACCTTCCCCTTCTCTTTTGAGGAGGAGGAAGCTCCCCTCTGGGTGTTATCCCATCTCCCCACCCCCACTCCCCACTGCCCATCGCCTACCCTTACCCCTGAAAGTCAATCCCCCTCAGGATCCAGCTATACCGACTCTTGAGCATATAGCCAAAGGATTCCTCATCCTACCACAGAAATTTTTGCTCAGCCCTGTTCATTGCTGTAGGACTTGATGCATCCTCTCCCACTGAGGCCAGACTAGGCAGTCCATTGTGGGGGATCCACAGGTAGGCAGGCAACAGGCTCAGGGACAGCCCCTGCTCCAGTAGTTAGGGGACCCATATAAAGACCAAGCTGTTCATCTGCTACATATATGTAGAGGGCCTAGGTCCAGTCTGTGCTAGCTCTTTGGTTGGTGATTCATTTTCCAGGAGCCCCCAAGGGTCCAGGTTAGTTGACTCTGTTGGTCTTCTTGTAGAGTCCCTGACTTCTTCAGGTCTCTCAGTCCTTCTCCCAACTGTTCTGTAAGACTTTTGAAACTCTATCTAATATGAAACAAACTACTGTTGAAGGTAGGCTGAATCCCCAGTAGCAGATGGCCAACAGAACATGAACTCAAAGCATCTTTGGAGGTGCCCTGTCTCATGAAGTCATATCAAGGCATATATATATATGTGTGTGTGTGTATATATATACATATATATGCCATATTCATATTCATATATTCACACACATACACAAAGGACCTGTAGGTTTAGAATATATATATGTGTGTGTGTGTGTGTGTGTGTGTGTGTATGTGTGTGTGTGTGTGTGTACATATATAATTTATACAAAGTACATAAATAAATAAGATGTGGCTTTCCAGTTTGTGTTTTCATGACATCCCTGAGTGTGCAAGTGAACAGGTCTCCACTTCTGTATCTGGTTCTTGTGCACTCTCTTGGGCTCTTTTCCTTCTGTTTGTTTGTTTTATCCAATTCCAATGTGTTCATTTTTGCTTTACCTTATCATGTTTTATTTTCTTATCCTTTAGAATCGTGCTTGTTTTCTAATGAGACACAGAAAGGTGGTGGATCTGGATGGGAGGGGAGGCAGGGAGGAAATGGAAAAGTACAGGGAGGGAAAACTGTAATCAGGACATATTGTGTGAGAAAAATATCTGTTTTCAATAAAAGAAGTGAAAGAAAATTTAAAAATAATAATTTAAAAAAAACTTAAGTTTTGCTTCTTTCAGGTTTGATTCTTTGCTCAAATCTCCTGCTATGTTTCTGTACTTAGAAACCACAGGAAAAATGCAGTTAGGGAATAACAATTATCATTCAGATCCACAGGAAAGAAAATGTATAATATTCAAACATTTTGAGCTGGGGTTTTATATCAGTTAGTCTAAATGTTCCACAGGTATCTCTGGAGGAGCATGTTCAAAAGAGACTGTCCCTACCTCAAAGCCTCTGCCCCCATGGTTCGACATTCAATTTCCAGAATTAGTTCTTCAGGATTTTTTTGTTATTGCTGTTGTTTAGACATGGAGTTACTATATAGTCTTAGCTGGCTTGGAACTTGCTATGTAGACCATCTCGCCTGGCTATCACACACATCAGCCTGCCTCTGCCTCTGAGTGTTAGTGTTAAAGGCATGCACTACTGAACCTAGCCTGTTTACTTTGTCTTTTAAAAATAAGAGAATTAATATAAAATATTTAGTCCTTTGCTGGGCTCAGGATGAACTTATTACAAGTTAATCACAGGAGAAGAGGAAAAGAGGGACAAGAAAGGAGGGATGGAGAGAAAGTTAAAGTGAGAAGGAGGGACAGAAGGGGGAGGGAAGGTAGGAGGGAGGAAGGAGAGAAGAGGAATGGAGGGCCTGGGAGAAGAGAGAGGAAGGAGTTGAAGAGGAGGCCAGGTTTATTTCCCATCTCATATGCAGAAATATGCTGTTCCATATCATATTCATGACCCAATATCATGTGAGGTTGACCACAACATAGCTGAGGACACGGAGTTCGGCCTTGGCTGCAGTGGCTCACTGTAAGAGGAAGCATGTCAATATCACAGGTTCAGTGTACTCTTTCCTTAGCCACACAGACTCTGTGGCCCTCAGATGGAGAGTTATTGTGATCGAGGAATGGGTGTTACCACATCAGAAGGCCAATCTATGGCCTTGGTCCATCACACTGAACCTTGGAACCCAAATAGTATATTTAATCTTTTTAAACTTCACTTTCCTTGCCTGCAAAGGAGGTAACAATATGACTGTATCTCACTGGAAAGTATGGAAGCTGTGATGTACTCCATGTTCAGATCCCCCTTGAAAATCACAGCTCTCATCTCCCGGCTCTCAGGCATGAGGACTGTCAGTGGCTATCTTCTAAGTTCCCCTCTGGAAACTGCCCTGTGCCCTCAATGTTCCAAGGACTCATTGATGTAAGTTTATTATATTTCTTTTAACTTATGTGTATGAGTGTTTGCCTGAATGTATATGTGTGCATAACATAACCTGGACCCCTGGAGCTCTCAGAGACTGAACCACCAACCAAATAGCATACATGGGCTTGAACTAGGCCCCCACCCATATGTAGCAGATGTGCAGCTCATTCTTCATGAGGGTCTGAACAACCAGAGTAGGGGCTGTAACTAAAGCTGTTGCCTGTCTGTGGAACCCTTTCCCCTAACTCGGCTGCGTTGTCACAGAGATCAGAAGGCGTCATCTCTCCTGGAACTGGAGTTAACAGATAGTTGTTGGCTGTCATGTGGGTGTTGGAACCTGAACCCAGGTCATCACCAAGAGCAAAAAGTGCTATCAGCTACTAACCCATCTCTCCCTCCCCATTGTTCATGTAAGTTTAAAACAGCCGTAGAGTCCAAGCCTTTTGAAGTGGATCTGCTGGTGTCACACACCAGCATCTATCCAACACTCTTCTTGTATCACTCTAGCCATTTTTCTTTTTTCTTTTTTCATTTTTTTTTACCTTTCTTAGACACACCAGGCATGTCTAGACTCAGTGTCTTTGCACTTAAGACTTGTCCTTCCTTTTAAGATGCTCTAATTCCATATGATGCTCTCCACACTTCCTTAAAATCTTTGTATAAGTGAATCCTATACATAAAATTCCCCCAGCTACTGTACTTAGCTTGTACCCCTTTTCCTCTTTATTTTCTTCCTTTGGTCTTCTTGCCATGATCTCAGTATGTATTTTTCTTGGATTGTATCATTTTTTATATCCTGCAGTGAAGGACTGGTTGAAGGACCTTAGTGATGATAACTCCTGAACTTACAACTATGATTAGCACATAAGAAGTGTCCAATTCATAGCCATAGATAACAACAGTGAATCAATAATGGTGATGAATTTCTCTAACAAACAATGATTTTCATTTGTGTGTGTTTGTATACATGTATATATGTAGATATACAGCATATATGTGTATATATGTAGATGTACAACATATATATGCTGAAAGGCATACAAGTAATCTGCACAGTTAGTTAGGCAAGGGCAGCCGTCCATCCTAGGAGCTGTTGTCAGTATTTAGCTCCTTCATTTCATTTCCATGACATGGAGCCAAGGAAGAATATGCTTGTATCATTGCAGTATCTTTTTTCCTTTACCAGGAAAACTGAAATTAGTGCTGAAGGACCACAGAATTCTGAAGACAGAAACTGCCACCCAGTCTCCTAGAACATTCTCCTCTGACACTTTTCTATCACTAAAGCTTCTGAGTACCTGATCACAGCATTGTTTCCCAGGACAAGTACAAAGTATAAGAGTATGCCATTCCCCAAAAGCTCTACCTATGTGTTAGAGACACATCATCGCTCTTCTGAAGTTTACCTTGTTACTCTGCTCTCCTGGCCTAGATTCCAGGTCTCCGAAATCACAGAAGACTCTTCATCTAGTTGACAGAGGCCAGAGTTGGGTCTGTTAACCCAGTCATCACTGGCTTTTTAGCTAAGTTCTGTAAGGAGTTTTCCAGTGATTTCTTTGCCCATCCAAGTTACTGGAGTTCACATAGTTGGCAATGGCACAAAGGGAATGGATCTCCCAGAAATACCTGACAGGGAAACAATTACAGACCAGAAGCTCTTTGGTCTCTGTGGCAATCTGTGTGCTTTCAGCTCTGCCAAATCGGGTTTTGTTTTTGTTTTGCTTTATTTTGTTTTTCCAGGCAGCCTTTGAAAGAGAAAGAGAAGACGAGACAGAAAATCACACTCACAAACTCTCAGACATTCTAAGAAATGTGACTGGACCTTCGCAAGTTCCATTGAGGCTTTCACATAAACTCCTAGGATCAATCTTACCCCTGGCATGTGAGACAGCTCTGATTCAGACCCTGTGAATGGATGGCACCCTCTGATTGTCCTTGCAGATTATCTCTAGCAACTCAAGAGGACTTCATTGTTGTGGGACACTATAGAAGAGCCTGGGTGATTTGCATTATGCAAAACTGAGCCTTTGGGAGTCTCAAGTGCTTCAGGAGGAGCAAAAGTGACAACTCTTATGCTTTGGAAAGAAGCAAGGCAGAAAAAAAGTATGCCCAAGTGACCTTAAACACACTTAAAATGTAATGGAATAAGTGGTCAGTCTTGGGAAGCCTTTTTAGTAACTTAACTGGAAATGTAAAGGGTGCATATGAAACACTGACAGCAAAAGCCAAGGTTTTTGTGTGGGGTCCCTTTCTACCATTTCAGAGGGCAACAAAAAATCCTATCACTCTAAACTTGGCAGCCCTGCAATGGGAAAACAGCCCTGTCTCTCCCCCATCTTCTGGATGTGCTGGTGGCTTGGGTGCTATTTATGTCTTGATTGGCAAGAGTGTGTTCTGTCTAGATAAGTAAAGAGTCATCTCTTAAAAGGATCCTTCAAAAGAGCAGCTGTCTGGAAAGATGAAGCTATGCCAGGAGAGTTAACAAGCCGGTCCGGATTCCAATATCTGAGGTAAACACCAATAGGTGACACAAACCCTTGAATATGAGGATCCGACAGTGTATTGGAGAGAGACAGTGTGATGCAAATTCTTATTTATATTTCATTGAAAGATCATCTGAGCAAGATACAATCTTTACGGTTTACCTCTGTTTACATTATTTGTGTCTGTCTTTTTATTCTCAAAATTGGCAATAAAGAAATACCATTTGACTTGCCATTATTTTAAATGTTTGCTTGACATTCGGTGTCCTTAGTGATCTCGAAAAGCATACCTGCACATTCCATGTATTGTCATTCCACTTCTCCCATTGATCAACTGTCTATAAGTCTTTACATATATGGCCATGGTTATTTGTTTCCTTCCACATCCTTCCCCAGAACACCACCAGGTCTGACTCTCTTCATTTCCCAAAGCAAAGCCAAGTGGGCTCTCCTTTGTGGAAATTCCCAATGACCTCCCAAAGTAGTACTTATTTCTGCACATAGCATGATCCTCTTGCATCGTGTAATGGGGTTGCCATGTTATACGAGTTCACTATCCATAGGTTCTCTCTCCTACTTTACCATGAAGTTTTCAGTGATCTGTGTCACACCTTCTGACTACGTCAGCAAACATTTGATGAATGGATATATGAAAGATGACACTCATAATTTTTTTCACTTTTTCACTTTCTGTTTTACAGAGAAGAAAATCACAATCCAGAGAGAATCAGCCTTGTCCTAACTATTATTAATGCTGAAAGTAACATTACATCCAAAGATCTTTGCTAGGTGCCTCTTCATGTATAACATTAGACCTGCTACAGAGTTTTTGCTACTGACGAGAATGTGTATGTAGTGAGAAGGGATCACAGATGATGATGAAAATAGAAAAATCAATAGTTTATTAAAAACCCTAGAACTAGAGGTCAAGAATCCAGAAAAGGTGCAAGAGTGGGGACTGTCTCTGACTCTGTCGCCCTCCCTTGGATCCCTTTCCCCTAACTGGGCTGCCTCACCTAGTCGCAATAGAACTAGTTCCACTATAGCTTGATATGCCAAGGTGAGTTGATATCCATGGGAGGCCTCCCTTTCTCTGAGGAGAAAGGGGGTGGACATGGAGTCAGGGGAGGGGCAAGGAAGGGACGGGCAGGAGAGGAGGAAGGAGAAGCTGTAATCCAGATATAAAGTAAATAAATAAAATGAATGAAAAAAAAGAACTCAGTGAAGGATCTGAATGTTTATATCCATAGAGAGTGATTTTAGATGTCCCCTAAAATTCTAAGGAGTGATTTTGCTTTCCCCAAACACACATTATGCACACACATGCTACACAGTCAAGGTCATAAGTAGAATAACATAATGTTTTCAGAGCAGAATTGTCTCCATGCTCCTGGAATGGTATATGGTGGGATATAAACAGGATTTTTAAAAATCTACTTACCTTTGTGTCTGCTTATATCCTTCAAGGTACATGAGTGTTCAACTTGGCAATCTCCAGTTATGGGAAACTTTAGCTCAGAGAAAAGGAATTTATTAATGTTAATAATTTACCTAAATTCAATGAGCAAAAGAACCTCTGTGGGTCCTATTAATATTATGCTTCTATTTCTAACAGATTTAATGCAAGTTAAGACAAATGCAAGGACTATCACCACTTGGGATCTAATCTCTCTGCTTCTCAGAGCCCCAGTCACCATAAGAACTGGTGACCAAGAAATTTGCCCTTAGACCAAGAAGCATTCCCTTGTGAGTGACTTTCAGCAAACTGCTGAAAGCAAGACAGTGTAATTTTATCATTATCACATCCGCTGGCTCACTGATGTGTTTATAACGTGCAGAAACTTTCCTAAAGCACATGGTCATAATTGCTGGGTCAATTCACAGGGCAGTTGATATTCTCCAAGAGTGCTATGAAGCAGGAAGCTAATGGCAGGGAGCAGCGATGGAATGTTGCAGCAATGGAAGTTTAAAGTATATGAGACATCACCAAGGGTAACAGGCAAAGAATGAAATAAAACCTCGGAAACAGCTTGGTTTGGTTAAAATGCCACATTTATGTCATGATCATCATCATTATTTTATCATCTTTAAGACATCATTATCAGTTGTTTTAGGATCAGGGCGCTGCTGCATCATATTCACACATCCACACAATGTACACATGTGCACAGATATACACGCAAACGGATTTAGCTCAATATTTGTTCATTTCCAATTTGGCTTCAAGTAGGTGAATCCAGAAATAAGTATACATATATGTGTGTATACACACATGCACACACTATATACAGAGAGTGTATGTCTTGGTCAGGGACTTAAGGATTCCATCAAAAGCAGTAACAATACACAAAGAGTGGTTTGCCTACACTGGGATGAAGTGACTCTTGAATAAGTACTTCTGTATAAGTCCTAGGACTCAGCTCACTTTCACTGAGTCTAAGACTATCTGACTTCCACTCTCTTTCTATCCTATGCTCTTGATCTAAGTATCTCCATCATTTCTGACTCTAGTTATGAATACTATTCTAACATCTGAAGTTCTGGTTTATAATTCTAACCACCTCTTGGCTTGTTGCTAGATGTTCATGCTCTCCAGATCCCTACAATGTACTATATCATAAAGGTGACTGCGTGAAGGCTGGAGAAATGGCTCAGCAGTTAAGAATACTTACTACCTTTGAAGGGAATCTGGATTAAATTCCCAGTACTCATGTGGACACTCACAATGGTGAGTTACTCCAGTACAAGAGATCTGATGCCCTCTTCTGGCCTCTGCGTGTACCATGCAGGCAAGTAGTACACAGACATACATGAAAACATCCATAAGATAATACATATACATATATGTAGTATCTATCTATCTATCTATCTATCTATCTATCTATCTATCTTTGTGTGTGTATTTGTGTATGTGTGTGTATTTGAGTGTGTGTGTGTATTTGTGTGTGTGTGTGTGTGTGTGTGTGTGTGTGTGTGTTTGTGTGTGTGTAGGTAGGTAGGTAGGTAGATAGGTAGGTAGTTTTGATTTTTAATAGGCAGGCCATAGCACTATGCCCAGCAATAGAAGGTTCAGAGTGAGACCACCATCTAAATACTCAATGGCACACATAGATCAAGCTGCCTCTACTAACCTGTGAACTGAACTGGTGATTTCCAGACAACACAGACAGGAGTTGTTCCAAACAACTAAACAGGTCCACTTCCCCTATATCCTTTCTTTCCCAATACCTCTGGAGGGTGGTGGGCTAGAAGGGAGGTTAAAGTGTTTAAGAAACATCATTAAAAGTAGGCTTTGAAAAAGTTAAAGTTACAGAGAGTAAAATTACCAAGTAACTTCTAAAAGAATCAGATGGTGAGGCTGATGAGAAAAGTCCTTGCTGCCAAGCCTAAAGACTGAGTTCAGTCCCCCAAATTCAGAAGGTAGGAAATAACAGACTTCTATATGCTGTCCTTTGACCTCCATCTGCATGCCATTATACATGTACACTCAAGCATACACACACATACAAATTAATAAGTGAAAAATTAGCAAGTGGGGATTATAGAAATTAAAAATAAGGCACCTAAATTCAAAACTTGTGTAACAAATTAAATAACAGACTAAACATGATTGAAGAAAAAATTTGTGATCTAGCCATGGGTCAATAGAAAATATTTAATCATAAATGGAAATAAGGAATTGCAAATACAGGGGGTAAAACACACTCAATATATGACATTTCTTTAAAATTTTAACACTCAAGAAGAAAAAGAAGTGACAAGTCATAAGTGGCATGTGACTACAGACCAACCAGAGATTTTGAAAAACCAACAAAAGATACAAGAACACAGAGTCATAAAGATTCTGGAATCTCTACCAAGACCAAATAGCCTGTACACCAAGCAAACCACACTATGGCAAACAGAAATACCCAACAGAACAAGCAAAGCTTGTGAAAACTTGAGTCAATAGCAAAGGCTGCTTTCCTTCATGAGCAGCAAGAGACTGGCTGACTTTTCTACCAAAACCAACAGCAGAGAACTTGGGTAATGTTTTAAAGTCCCAGAGGAAGGAGTAGTGCCAGTCCCAGAGGAAGGAGTAGTAGTCCTATAGCTGGAGAAAATAGATTTCAAAGCAAAAGAGAAAAAAATATTGTTTCTATCATATTCTCTCTATAACAAATCTATTCCAAATAGATAGAAATATAAATGTAAATAAAGGAGGAATAAAGAAAGTTAAATTCTAAAAATAAAATTGAGACTATTCTCAAATAAGATTAATGCTAGCTACTTTTCTCACTCATTTAACACAAAAGTTACTAATATGTAGGGGAAAAAATGACCAGTTACATTTTCTTGAATTGAGAACCCTGAACAAGCAAACAAAACAAACAAACAAAAACCAAACAAACAAACAAATAAACAAAACAAAGCTAATAAAAACAAGCAGATGTGGTGGCCCATATCTATAGTCTTTATACTCAGAAGGCTGAGTGAGGAAGGTTTTGAAATTGGAAGTAACCTAGGCTATACAGAGAGGCACTGTTCCTAAAACAAACAAACAAACAAACAAACAAGATATTGAAAAATCCAAGTCCCAGGCAAAAGAAGATATATGTGTCTAACAAAAGCTTTAAAACTCTTATAAGATAGTGAAAAAAAAAACAACATTCCAATTTTAAAGCACTACTCAATTATTTCATAAAATATCCAAATGCTCAATAGATATCAAGGTGGTGAGAATAGAAGGTGTTGTCCACCATCCTCTTACAGATGCAAACTGTGATTAAAATGCTAACAGGTTTAGTGCAAAGACTCATCCAGACCTTGGTGGAGCCCATTGAGTTACATGTCATTCAAACTCTGACCAGCCCCACACTTTCCCAACTCTGGAAACTCGGTGATGAAATGAACTTTTCTGTGTTTTAGAGGATTTTGTGTATCAAAAGGAGATAAAAGAAGTTTTGGGTTTTTTTTTTTTTTAGGTTGTTTGTTTGTTTGTTGGAAATTAATTGAAGTCTCTCAGGGAGTATTCAGCCTGAGCCTGATACAGAGCCAACAATGACGAGTAGCTCACTATTATCACAGACAGGCTATTTTTACTCTTCTATCTGAACAACTTTTACAAGAAAGCATACCACTGCTGCTTGAAATCAGTGCAGCTAGAAATATCCCTCCCCTGTTCAACATCATTTTTATGCACAATTATGAGCCCACGATGGGTGTGCTTTGTCCCTTTTATTAAAATACCCTTGAGCCAAAAATAACATTTAAATGAACAGCATCAGAAATAAACACACACCAAGTGCCTGTGGCGTTCAGGATGGATGGAGGGCCTTGGCACCTGCTATCTCTCCACCCCTGCATGCTTCAGGGCGTTCCTTATCCTTGCCTGAGAAACTCACTAAAAAGATTTTCATTTTATGTCTTTAGTCTGCCATTCAGACTAGCGTTTGCTTTTTTAACTCTAAAAAAATATATGTTTCTCCTATTTTGCCTCTATGGTGGCATTCACAAGGTTGACAGATGGCAGAAGTCAGTGCCAGGCAGTGACTGTGGAGGCCAGGCAAGGTGTCACTTGGGAGAAAAGCCGGAGCCGTGTCTGAAAGGATGAGTGAAGGTTCAACCAGGGAAAGGCTGCAGAGAAGGCAGCACCAGCCCTCAAGGGACAGGAAATAATGGCGGAGGTTGCGGCTGAGGGCAGAGAAGCAAGCTCCTCTGAAAGCGAATAGCCAAGTTTCAAGCAGTAGAAGGCTAAGAGACCATGTTGAGGTGTTTGTACTTGATGTAGGAATGAGAACAATAGGGAACAATGGAGAGATTTAAGTTTTACCTGATCCTTCCTTCCACTAGCTAGCCTATTACAAAGCTCCCTCAAGGAGGCAACATGGGACTTAGCAAGGCTGATCTCCGAAAAAAGAAATGGATTATATAAAGGGTGACAATGACTTGCGAATAATTAGTGATTGCGGAGCTGTCAAGGAAGAACAGATTCCGGAGGGAGGAGTTAGAATGGGCTGATGGGTACGGCCTGTGAACAGGAGCAGAGAAACAAGCCAAAACCCAGGGCTCCACGGCTGGAGACAATACAAAACGCAAGAACTCACAAAGAATAGGATTTTCTTAGTTTATAAATTTAATGATTTTAGTATTGGGCATGTTGAGAGAACAGATATATGAATTTCCAAAGTTCCTAATTTCCAACAACAGCAACAAAGGCACAGAGGAAGGGCCCCCTGTGGGACGACAGGAGGAGTCCTCAGCACTAGGAGCTGCTCCTGCCAAATGGAGTCACACGCCAAAGTGAGGGATTCTGTGACAAAGAACCAAGAGCTCACCGGTAGAGTGCCTGCTTAGCACATGTGTGGCTCTAGGTTCAATTCTCGGCTCTAGAAATTGACAAAAACAAAACAACACTTGTGGGCTTATCAGAGAAAAATCATCTCTGGATGTGTGGAGAAGGCCATTCCCTGGAGGCAGGGAGAGGGGTGCTGTTCACAGGGGAAAAAATGAGAAAGAAAATCATGTCACATCTCTAAGGTAGATTATTCTGATAGTACAAGGGTGTGTAATCCTTCTTGTTACATGGAAAAATGTCACCATCTGGGGACAAGGCAGGCAGCACACCCACAAGTCCCGCGCAACTCTCTCAAACCAGCCTCCTGTCTCTCATCCTCTCCAAACATCAACTCCCT
This sequence comes from Grammomys surdaster, assembly GCF_004785775.1. Lineage (NCBI taxonomy): Eukaryota > Metazoa > Chordata > Mammalia > Rodentia > Muridae > Grammomys > Grammomys surdaster. The sequence continues at coordinate 6,797,394 of NW_021604597.1, read as the reverse complement.
GGAGAAGCCTTCACTAGTCACAGTGTCTACCTGATCTCTGAAGTCACAACAGTCCCACACAGTCTATTTCCTCACAACCCCCGAAACTTCTCAATCACCTCAAATATTTCTTAGAGAGAGAACCTCATATGAATGATGGAGAGTATTTGTGTAAGGTAAGACAACATAAATACATAAATGTTGGAATAGCTGCCAATCACAGCTAATATCCTTCATCTCTCTTTAATACTGTCTTGGCTTACTTTCTGTTGCTGTGAGAAATACCATGACCAAAAGCAACTTGTAAGGGAAAGATTTCATTTGGCTTACATGTCCTGATCACAGGTCATCACTGCCGGAAGCCAGAGCAGGAAGTAGAGCAGAGGTCCAGGAAGATTGCTGCTTACTGACTTGCTCCCCAGGGCTTTCTCAGCCTACTTCTCTACACAATTTGGAACAATCTCCCCAGGGATGGCACTGTCCACAATAATCTGGGCCCTCCCTCATCAATCATTAAGAAAAAGCCCCACAGGCTTGCCTATGAGCCAATTTGATCAAGGTATTTTCTCAGTGGAAGTTCTCTATACCCAGATGACCAAGGGTTGTGTCCAGTTGACTAAAAGCTAAGCTCACAGCAAGGCAACTCTGTGCTGCAGATCTGGCTTTATTTCTAAAATTGTCCTGAGATCTCTCAAAGCTCACAAGGAGGAAATAGATATCTTTGGTTGAAAATGATGATGCACAGTGATGTAATTAGGAAACAGACTGCTCTACCTCACTCTGTCATGAATATTAGCTATCAAGTGCACACACACACGCACGTACACACGCACACACATGCACACACACACACACACACACATGCACACACACGCACACACACACACATGCACACACACGCACACACACACACACACAGAGAGAGAGAGAGAGTGTGTACTGGTTGCTAAACAAAAAATTACAGGAACGAGAAAGTCAATTCCTAGTTCAACGCTTATGTTGTTAATCATTTCAGAAAGATTTGCCCCACGGTAGTTATCACTGCATCCCAATTTTATTTCATGAATTCACCTTTCATTGCCTTCGATTCACTTTTCTGGGAGCTTACATAGAAGCTAATGAGCATGTCAGGCTTGTGAACAACACAGACACATCCTTTTTCTTGTATTTTTCCTCTCTCGTCTCCTTTGTGACTCTCATATTTTTATGTACCTCCTCTATTGTGGAGAGATGAATGCCTAATTGTTCTCCCATACGTGAAGTGACACCTTAATGAGAGTATGCTAAATATAAACCATGCATGAGGCAAGGTTCTTTCGCTGGAATCCAGAGAGTTAGAAAGGGCAACCCCTGTCTATGCAGAGGGAGCTTGAATTCTGGCCTCAGGAGAGAAACTTGATTACCAATCCACTGAAGTCAAGGCAGAGGAAGGGGAGAGCTTATTTGGATTATAGGTTATTGTCACTCACAGAGGGAAGCCAAAGCAGGAACTCAAGGGAGAAACCTAGAGCCAAGAACTGAAGCAGAGGCTGTGGAGGAGCAACCATAGTTGGCTGGGCCCTCTTACATAAATGAACAATCAAGAAAGAGTCATGGAGATGTGCCTGTATGCCAGCTCAACAGAGGCAAGTCCCACGTAAGATTCCCTCTTCCCAGGTGACTCATGTGTGTGAAGTTGAAAACTGAAGCTGACCATGACACATGTTTGTAATATGACCACATTGTAGGACTACAGTGAAAAAAAAATGCGTTGTTTATTGGGTCAAATTTCTGAAACATGGTCATGATGGCTGGCTTACTTAATTATGTAAATTTACAGGAAGATTGGCAAATAAATGAGTGTTCTAATTTGAAGATCAGTTTTGTTACCAAACTAGGACATAAAGATTTCTCCTTCCCGGGCTCAGCGGTTAAGAGCACTGACTGCTCTTCTAGAGGTCCTGAGTTCAATTCCCAGCAACCACATGGTGGCTCACAACCATCTGCAATGAGATCCAATGCCCTCTTCTGGTGTGTCTGAAGACAGGGACAGACAGTGTAGTCATATACATAAAATAAGTAAATAAATCTTAAAAAAAAAAAGATTTCTCCTCCCCTGTCTGAAACAAACAGCTGAAATAACCATGTGAAGCCTTTAGTAGCCTGGTTTGCATTAAAGCCTTGCCCACAGCAGCAGGTCCTTCATGCTGGTGAAAGCCACACATCAACTCTTCAAGCTCTTAGGGAACATGCATTGAACAGCATGGTACATTAAAGGGAGAACAAATTTCTTTTCTCCACACCAGATGGGGAAAGAGACGTGAGTGTCGTGAACAATGAAATGATATCTATAAAGCTAGCATTTTACTCTCTTATTTCAGACTAGAGAGCTATAGGGTTTATCGGTTTCATGAAATAGACCCGCTGTATGGTCTCTACGGTGGGGCAGATGACAGCTACAGAAGGGTGAGGTATAATTAGCAGGGCCGTGGGACTGGTTAGTCATGGGGTCTGCTGGGAATGTCAGTAGAGGGTCAGAAGTCAGAATTATTAGGAATCTGCTTATGACCTGATTTTTCAGCTTTTCCCTCATATAGAAATACTCTGTAACCTTAAAGTAATATTCAAAGTCTAGTTAAAACTATTTTTATGATTAGAAAAAAATTACTTTCCTTGGAGAGAAAAATGAGCTGTTTTTCTTCACATTCCTCTTTCACCAAGTTTCTTTTTTCTTTTTTTTAAAGACTTGTTTATTTATTTCATGTATGTGAGTACATTGCCGCTGTCTTCAGACACACCAGAAGAGGGCATCCGATCCCCATTACAGATGGTTGTGAGCCACCATGTGGTTGCTGGGAATTGAACTCAGGACCTCTGGAAGAGCAGTCAGTGATCTTAACCGCTCCAGCCCTTTCATCAAGTTTCTAATGCTGACCCCCATTCACACCCTGTGGCTTTATGATTGTAATGACACATGAGATGCATAAGGTGTTAAAAACTCTGTGAGCAAGCCCCTCCCCTCTTCATCATCTCAATCTGCAATCAACCTGGTGGGGGGGAGGGGGCAGAAATGTTTTATGACTTAATTATGAGTTGTCTGAAAACTCAGATACCCTGAGAAGCTTTTCAGTGTTTTACTACCCCCTTCTGTATGCTATGCTGTGGTATTTCTAGCCCCAGTGTTTCAGAGATATCAGCAAACAAAGTAACATATATACTAGAGGGACTTTATTTTTAAATACATAATCCCTTCCTTCCCCTTTCAATGGAATGAAAGACTATGGAACACTCTGGCCATTCCCTCTCCAGCTGAGTCACACTGGGTGGCATCATGTGTGATTACTGGACACCAGCATAGTGTACCCTGCCCCTCCTTCCTCGGGAAAGTACATAAACACATTAATTAGCTGCACATAGTAAATTTCTCCAAAACTTTGTAACATAAAGCAATGAATATTTATTGTCTTTGGCAATGACTGTTCCAAGAATTCGAGAGCACCACGGCTGAGCAATTTGACCTTGGGGAAATTGTTTAGAACTATAGTCTAAAACTAGCCAGAACTGCACTTAACTAAAGACTGGATCTAGGTACCAGAAGTACAACTCTGAGACGGCCCATTCTCATGGTCATTAAGATAACTCTGGCTTTCAGTAGAGACCTCTGTTCTTTCCCATAGAAACATGCCCACAGCCATAGGAGTAGACGAAAGGAGCAGCACATGGAAGTGCAAGCAACCCCTCAGAACCCATGCTACCTCACAACACCTGAAGCTTTACTGAATGCCTGAAGCTTCACTTAGCCAGCTCTACTGTCCCATAGATCACCTCAGCCAGCCTGCATTTGGCATGGGATAAAATCACATATAAAAAATCTCTTGGCAATCTGGGGTTCTCATAGGATTGCCATGAGAAGGTACTGCTGAACAATGGTCTTGGCAATCCTTGACAGCCAACAGAGGGCAAGTGTCATATTGTACAATGAACTTTCAGTATCACTCAATGCCATGAGTTAAATGTGCGTGTCCTCTCACAGTTTATATGTTAAATTCCTAATTCCTGTTAAATGGTATTTGGAGATGATGTAATTGGGAGATGACTCGGGGTCATACGTATGGATATCTTAGTATGAGATAACATCACAAGATAAAAAAATAATTCATATTCTTTCTGTCTCTGTCTTTCTCTCTGTCTCTCTCTTTCCCTCTATCCCTTCCTCCCTTTCTTCCTTCCATCTCTATTTTCCTTCTTCCCATATTTTCTCCTCCCTCCATATCTCTCCCTCTTCCCTCTCCCTTCTCATCACCATGAGATGATACAAAAGCTCTTTTTAAATCAGAAGCAAGGGCCTTGACTCCAGTTCAACCACTCTCGTTCTCTGATTTGTTATTTCTCAGCCTCTAGAATAATAAGAAACTAATTTCCACTGTTTATATTACCTGTCTTATAGTATTTTTATGACATTTCAGAATGGCCAAATGCCTACAAGTGTCCTGTGAACTGTCCCTCAGACATATGACTACCATTGAGACCACCATTCACTTACTTGTCAGCTTAAGAGTTAGCCTTTGATCCAAGAAAGAGAGACATATGGGAATAAGAAAAAGACCTGACTGTCAACTCTCCCAGTAGGGTTGATAATGAGGGTCTCTCTGCATTAATCCTTACAAGAAAAAAGAAAGCCAAAATACTTTTTTATTAGCTTGTTAATACCTTAGTGATTTGCGGTGTTTGTCTGTCTTTTCAAGGACAATAACTTTGAGATGATTACTCTTGTTCTGTTTTGTTTCATTATCTATGTATGAAACCAACCTCTTCTCCTCAGCCCAGAAGGATACTTGCTCTATTGAACAGAATGAAGTGTTAACTACATCTAGAATTTTTAAAACCCCATTGAGATCTTTAAATGGAATCTTGGGAATTTTGTCCTTTGCCAGTGTTAACCTAGAGTCTTAAACAGTGTAAGCCAGAGACATCACTCAGTCAGTCAGCCAAAATGTCAATACTGAGCATCTGCGTGGACTAGGAACGTGAGTGTAGTACATCACCATCATTAAGTCTAAAATGTAACAGATGCTTGTAAAAGGGGGGAGGAAGAAGGGGGAGGAGGAGGAGGAGGAGGAAGAAGAGGAGGAAGAGCAGGAGGAGGAGGAGGAAGAGGAGGAGGAGGAAGGAAAATATAATAAATTCACTATGTCCCCAAAGAAAGGGATAAGGAAAATGTTCCCAACAAATTGACACATGACAAAATCTTTAGGGGAAAAGTAAGGCATCCTCCAGCTCTAAAACTAATGAACCTGTTTCTTACCAAGTTTGTCATTCAATTTATTAAATTTGAATCTTTGAACAAAGGGCCTCATGAAAAGATTATATCCCATCTTATATTTACATTACACTGCTTAAAAAGGAGCAATATATCTAGGATCCTCATTTGTGTTCTCTTCAATACAAAGTGCAATGAAATTATGTTGGCATACATAGGTCATGAGTCGAGAACTCAGGCATACAGCACATTGTTTAGACATTGGCACAATTTTCTGCCAGGAATTCCAGTAGTCTGTGAACTCCCTATGTGACATTCAACACTGTTCTATAATGATCCCACTGAAGCTAAGGAGCACTGGTTCCAGAACACCTTGCAGAGGCCTACATCTGAAACTGATCGGGTGCCTTATATAAAAGGGTGTAATACTTGCATGGATCCTAACCATCTAGTAGACTTAAAATACCTGTGTTGCTAAAATTCCTTCACATGGGGAGACATAAACAGCATCATAAGCAATCACACACTAACAATTATTTAAGCTACCAAGTCTGGGGCTGATTTACTTCACAGCAACACAGAACTACAGTTCAGCCCTTAATGTTTATGTATGTTAATGTGTGTGTATCTATGTTTGTACTGCACATGTATGTGGATACCAAAGGAGGCTAGAAGAGGGTGTCAGATCTCCTGAAGCTGGAGTAACAGATGGTTGTGAGCTGCCTGACTCTGAAGCTGGGAACGGAGCATCGGGCTCTGAAGGAGTAATATAAACTCTTAACCATCTCTCCAGCCCTGGTTCACACATATTTCTTTAAGAACTGATTTTCCCAATTGTTTATAAATGTCCTCATATTATTCCTTCAAAATATATATATTGTTACTCTTTTTAAGTTCAAAACTCAAAACAAAATAAAATCACTGATTCTTTGGTTCAAGTTTTACTCTTCTAAGAATTCCTTGAAGCAAACATTTTGATTAGGTGTGTTGTTTAGAATAAGAGATGGCTTGTTATGGTGTTTGCTTTTACTTTGTTTTTATGCTTCTTAATTGCGGGATCATTTAACAGATAACTGACATACGTAGAGACTTAGTTCTCTTAAAATGTCAATAATAACTCACCAATTGGAAAATACAAAAAAAATTACTAAACTTCAGTCAGTGGAAGTGGTTAAAACACATATGTTGACCTAGACTCTGAGCAATAATGGATTTTTCTGGACTGTAATTTTAACGTGGTAACATTTTTAAAACAATGTTTTTTTTTTTTACTAATTCTTTGAGAATTTCATATAATACATTTTTATTATATCCAAATGCATTTTGGTGTGTGTGTGTGTGTGTGTGTGTGTGTGTGTGTGTGTGTCTTATATATACTCTAAACCCATCTAGTCCAATTTGTGTTGCCCAACTACTCTTAGGTTTGGGGCCTGCCCTGAAGTCTGGCCAGTATACTAGGGATCACAATATTAAAGAAAACTGACTATCCCTTTCTCAGCAGCTATCAAATGCCAGTCATTCTTCAGCTAGGGTGGGGCTTCATGGCCATCTCACTCATGCAGTCTGAGATACTGTCTGCATTGAGCTTGTACACATCTATACATGCTGTCACAGCCATTATGAGTTCACTTGTGCAACTGCCCTGTTATGCCTGGAAAACTGTTTCCTTTTCACATCTGCTACCTCTCGCTCTAGCAATCTTTCCACCCCCTGTTCTGTGAAGATTCCTAGCATTGAAGGGGGAGGCATGATCTATATGTCCCATTCATGGCTGAGCACATAGCATAAAGACATTGTTGCTCATTCCAGCCCTACATGAAAAATGACTGCATGTATGAATGACAAGGAAAGAGAGGTGGAATGACATTGTTGCTTACACCCCACCCCCCACTTTTTCTGGAAAAATGACTGCTTGTATTTAAGGAGAAACAGCTGTAATGAGTTTAAAGGTAACTTTCCTCTACCAAGATTTTGGTCCCAGTTTCTGGTAAATCAACTAACTTGTATATAACTTCCATTTGAAGCTATAGCTCAAAGCCTCACATCACCCAAAGTAGCAGAAAGGTTTAAATGGAAGAAGAAAAAAAGGAATCAAGGAAGGATGAGGGGGAGGGCCAACCCAAACTAAGGAAACCTATTATTGCATAACTAACTAAAATATAAATTTAAAAAGAATTTGAACAGATATAGTCTGCATTACAAGATAATACTGCTTCTTGTAGCCAGAAAGATGTGTGTGTGTGTGTGTCTGTCTGTCTGTCTGTCTGTCTGTCTGTGTGTTATCATGTGTGGCAAGAATATTTGAGAGTTAACCAACTACTGCTGTACGGGATTTCAGGCCTACTTCACTAGAAGGAATGCATGTCTGATACGATAAATCTGGTTACTGTTCACAAGCTTATGTCTGGGGAGTGCCTCTTCAACGTTTATATGTATGATCATAGACTAGTGCTCTTCTCAACCTGGATCAGGGAAGTTTCTTACAGAGGGTGATAGCCAATGCAGGGTCCTACAACTGGTAAAATACTGAGAATAAATGACTATTGAGTGCTCAGCCCTAAACACAACATATGTCATCCCTTTCAGGCCCAGAAAACATTATGAGCAGAAAGATTCTGAGAGCCAGAGGATGGAGAGATTCACAGTACATTCTATGCATACAAATAATTGCCAAAACAGAAAGAAGAAAAGAGGAACCCATCTTCATCCTAATTTATATTTGCCCCAAATAGGAGTAACCATGATGGTCTTTAATAGGTAAAGGTACCAACAAATTTGATACATCTATTCAGTAATAATATTCAGTGGTAAAAATCATTGAGTCATCAAGCTACAAAAAGATATGGAATGGGACTGAAGAGATGGCTCAGTGGTTAAAAGCACTGGCTGTTCTCCCAGAAGACCTAGGTTCACTTCCCATGATCTAGCCACATAGTGTATTACAAGTGTCAGTAGCTCCACTTCCAGGGGACCTTACACCATCTTCTAGCCTCCATGGGTACCAAGAATACAAGTGTTGTGCAGACATATGTGCAGGCAATCATCCATACACATGAAATAAAATGCTTTTTATAAGTATGGGAAAATCTTCCATGTGTATTGCAAATGTGAATATCAGTCTGAGGAAAGCTAGACAGTCTGATTACAACTGTAGAGAATTCTGGGAAAGAAACCCTACAGCAATGGATGTAGGGAGTGCTGGGAAATGGAGAGAGGTGCATTGTGCAGGAACAGCACCCAGGACTGCATTTGGGTGAATCAAGTAAATGCACAGCACAGGCTTCTCTGATAGCACATATGCAGTGGCTGCACATGCACACTGTATGTAACAAGTGTAATGCAAGGACCATGATTATTCTCAAGGACGATAAAGGCAAGGCAAGTGAATACATGGTTTGTTCAATCTTTATGTTGATCTAAAACTTTTCCAAAAATATAAATTTTTAAATCTGAAAAACAGGAAGCACTCCATTTCAGCAAATAGTTGACAACCAGCTAAAAGACTGAATATTCACTGATGCTGTTTACTATTAAAAGTGAATGAACAGAAACAAAACCCTCTGAGATTTTTTTTTCATGTACCAGTTTTCATTCACATGATGACATCTGAAAAGAGGATGGACTGTCTGTTCAAGTCAGCATTGGTTTAAACAAAGACCACCTTCTCCGAACTGCTGCTAGAACTTAGAGGAAATGCTCGGAGGCTCTCACCCACCCCCACCCAACCCCACCAGAAGAACTACTCTCTCCAGGCAAATTACTCTAGTGTGGATAACCTCAGTCCCTTCTGTGCAGACTGTGAAAGCCATTTGCTCTAAAGTGACACTTAGAAGGGAGAATTGCTGAGGGAATATTTTCTCAATTTTAGAATTCTTTTTACCTCCATTGCAAACACCCCTGACTTGAAAGAGAAGACCCAGAGTAGTCTCTTTTGGTTTTAATCCTTCTACCCCTACCGCAGCTTTTGGGGTTGGAGGTGCTTTTTGCAGAATGGGGTTGGGGAAATGAGCCAACGTGAATTTCAGGCTTGCCAGAGCTTACAATCTTAATGTAAATCCAACAATTAGCAATGCCTCAGCTGTGAGAGCTGGAAAAGAGCCACATATCAGATGGTTAGAGAGGCTGGCTGGGAAAACCACTTCCGTTTTCTTGTTGTTACCCTGTCTATCCCAGCTCAGCCCACAGCCTTGAGAGAAGACCAGATCCCTTGTCATAAATTCATTAAAGGAGCTCACTATTCACCCAAACAGAACTTCAAAGCCTCAGTAGGAAAAGTGATTTAAATTGTGGAATGAGAAACAGGTAGCATCAGCTTTTGAAACTGTCTAGGCCAAGGAACACTGAAAGCCAAAGGGGTCCAATTACCCTGAGTTACATCTAAGCACAAACTAGCAGCGCTGATGTGTCCTTGTCGATTTGAAATGCGTGGCAGGTATCAGTAATGAGGCTTTTTGTTTTTTTCTCTTGAGATATTTGAAGAAGACAGGAAACAGATACATATCATACAGGCACCATAGGTCAGTAAGTCCCTCAAGAACACTGTGACTTGTTTGTGATACTTCCCACCCCCTGGATCTTCTAAAGAGAAGGAAAAACCGTAGCTCTCTCTCTCTCCCCCTCCCCCGCCCCCCCCCCCCCCCCTCCCCCTCGCCCCCCCCCCCCCTCTCTCTCTCTCTCTCTCTGTCTCTCTCTCTCTCTCTCTCTCTCTCTCTCTCTCTGTGTGTGTGTGTGTGTGTGTGTGTGTGTGTGTGAATACTTCTGAAATCTTATTAAGAAAAATATAATGTTATGAGAGCTACTGAGATGGCTCAGCTAGGAAAGTTGCTTGCTACTCAAATTTGACAAACTGAGTTCAATCCCTGGAACTTGGGTAAAGTTAGGAGGGGAGAACAGGCTCTACAATGTTGTCCTTTGACCTTCATGAGCATTCTATGTTATGTGTGTGTGCGTGCACACACAAACACACCAACAAATAAAATTTAAACAACGATACAATGATGTGGGTCTTTGGGGGAAGACTGGTACTTCTAGAGACTCCATCTACTTCCTTGATAGATTTACTTGTGTAAATCTTTCCCCAAATCTCCTCCCCTTATTTCCATTGTAGTTATTATAGGTAATGTACGTTTCATAGATGTTGCCCTTTGCTTTCTCACTTTCACCAAAAATAATTCAGGGGAGGAAAGGCTTATTTGCCATAGTCCATCATCCAGGGACGACAAGAAAGAAACTCAGAACAGGAACTTGGAGGCAAGAACCAAAGCACAAACCATGGATGAACACTGCTTACTGGTTTACTGCTTACTGGTTTACAGGCTCACTTAGATACCTTTGTTTATACAGCCCAGGCCCAGAGGCCTAGGGATGGCACCTCCACAGTGGACTGTGCTCTTGTACTCTAACTGCAATCCAAAAAAAAAAAAATAGCTCACAGGCCAATATGATGAAAGCAATACGTCTGTCTGTCTATCTATCTATCTGTCTGTCTGTCTGACTGACTGTCTGTGTCTGTGTGAACACATGGTGAAGGATCCTTTCAAACTGAGGATCCCCCTTTCCAAGTGAATCAACCAAGATTATCCATCACAAGGGATGTGTTCCAAACTAAGAACCAAGTTGTGTTCTGAAATGTTAATGAAATACACTCTGCAACTGCTCTGGGAGAAAGACTTTCTATTTCCTTCAAACATGTCTCTACATGACACATCTTCACATCCCTAAGATATCCATGTCTCCTATTAAGCTCTATTCTTCTGAACGCACAGCAAACAAAATCAGTATCTTTTGAGTAAAAATTCCTTCAAGATTTCTCTGTCAAACATCATTCAGCTTCTGTCTTCGGAGTCTCTCCAAGGTGAAACCTGAGAAAGAATCTGGATTCAAGTAACCCCAAGATGCACAGTCCAGCTCTGTAGAATTCAGACAGTAAAGGGAAGACAGTGATTAAGGGTGCTTAAAGTAGTAAGTGATTAGCATGAGCCATTCTATCACCCAGAACTGTATCATCAAAATATGTCTGCCATAGTGCCATGGCCTGAATGTTCCCACCCAAATTGTTGTCGAAATTTAGATTCTATTGCCAAAGGATTCCAGAAGGTGGAAACTTTAATCCAACTCTGGTGTCTGAAGTTAGGACTTTTCGAAAATACTTAAAGTTAATGAGGCTGTAACCATGAGTTCTTAATCCAATCATCCCATGCTTATATAAGAAGTAAAATCTGAGCTAGAATATTGTCTAGCTGTGTACTGTCCTGAACTGCTTCAAGACTCTGTGGTTCCTGCCAATTGGAAGGTAGTTGCCCAGTTTTGAACTTTCCAGTCTTTAGAACCATGAACCCAATAAAACTTTGTCTCCCATAAATTGCTTTGTCTCAGGCAATATCTCTCAGTGTTTGAGTTACTTCTGAGATTTTTCTTGATTTCCACTGCTGCTGGCTGTCCTGATATGCAGAGAGGAGACATAGCCTACGGCTGGATATAACTTGCAGCTATCTGACCAAAATCCCTGACAAGAATACCAGAATTCTAAGCGTGCAATCCAAAGATTCTTGTGAGCTTGGACAGAATATCACATGGCTAGAGTATGTATTCAAAGGATTTCTTTACTTCCTGGTAGCCCAGAAACAGAAGCAAGAGAGTTGGGGTGTGTGTGTGTGTGTGTGTGTGTGTAGGGGTTTGCATGTGCATCTGTCTGTCTATCTGTCTGTCTGTCTGTCTGTCTGTGTCAGCACTGTTGAGCATACTTTCAAAGTCATAATCTTGGGACCTATTCTTGCCTCCTAAAGTTTCAGCACCTTTCAAAATATTCCCACTAGCTACAGACCAAGTATTTAACACGTACTCAAACCATTACACTCACGAAAACTCCACAAACTTCAGAGAGGTCTTGAAGACACAGTCAGGCTCTCACGGTCTATAACAATCTATGGCTGAACCCCTGAGTGCTCAACTAAGCACAGAGTGGGCAATTTAAATTTATTTAATTAATATCCAAATATCCCCTCATCATATGTTCTGCAAGTGAATTATGTATGTGTTTGCCAGGGAGAACCTTTGCCCTAGTCATTCATTCGTACATCATTAAATCTGTACAAAAGGCTTCTTGTCTCCATTCAGCAAACACTTGTTTTGAACCCAATTATCTCAGAGAGCTACTCCCTCTCATGCACTGTCAAGGCAATTTACTTCAAATGAGCAAAGAGCTTCTTCAGCTTGCAGCCTCTGCTTTTGAATCTCAGAAAATGAGAGCATCTATCTCTAACATGGGGACTGTGCTAAGGGGTTGTTGTTGTTTCATTATATTTAATTATTTCAGGCATACATTACTATTCTCCATGTGCTATATCTACATAAATAGAAAAGTTAAAGATTTTTTTATATGTTAGTCTCTTATTGAGTCAGCAAATGTGAGGTCAGGAGATTTCATCCCTGCAATTCCTTTTGGTTTCACAGGTAAGTCCTGACTGATGCTCTATCTAAAAACAAAAACAAAACAAAACAAAAAACCAATAGCAACCTTGTACCAAAGATCACAAGCAGCTAGGAAAATTATATCCTTTGCCCCCCCCCAAAAAAAAGGTGAGTTACCATGCACTTATTTGCTTTACTTTCCAAATAGACTACTAATAGTTTTACATGGTTCTCTTACACCTTCCTCTTGTTATAGATGGTTCCTTTAGACCATGGGTGTTGCCTATTCTCTAAAGAGTTTCCAACTGATTGTTTTTCTGCTGCAGCATCTGTAAGAACTTCAATGCTGGAAACACCTGTGTTGGAGATCTGAGGGTATCATTCCTCACCTTCTGGCAGCCACAAAGCACTGAGTTTTCAAAAGGCTGGAGAAATGGCCTCCCGGCTATTGATGGGAGTTACTATCTCCAGTCTGAATCACATTTGTAATGAACCTGCCTTTGGATTTCAGCAATAAAAAAAGAAGACATAATCCTTAAGAAGGTCTCACCGGAGTGCCTCTGATTTATGCAGCAAGGCTCAATCTAGGGTGAAGGTTTAATGAGAATGGCATAAAGGATAGCGTGCCCTCTGCCTCTGAGACAGCAGCAGGATGCCTGTGAGAACAAGGTAGGTACAGAATTAATAACTGACAAGGAGGACCTGGGGAGAGACTGGGAAGAAAGTGGGAAAGTGTCTTTAAAAGAAAACCTATATGATAAATATTGATCCATTATATTCCTTTGAGCAAATTCTGAATGTTTCCCAAAGAAATGCACCACGTGGATAATTTATGTGCCTATTGAAAGTAATCTTCTACACATGAGCATAGATAGCTGAAGGGATATCATTTTTTTCTCCCTGATGATAGGTCTGGAAGTCTTGCAAATAACGACCATCCTTTCATCCCAACCAGGATAAAGCTCAGGTTGAGAAATGAGCCTATTAAAATTCGGTTTAAAAAAGCACTTTGCTGATGATCTCATTTATTAATTGCTGACTGCCTGGAAGACAAAGGGACTTCCCAATCCTTTCTCTGAGAACTAAAGCTTTTCATTGACGGACTCCAGATGGGCTGCATTTAAGTACTAAAGTTCTCGTGTTAGTGCCACCAAAAGATGAAAGAAATTTTACCCAATTTTGTTCCACAATTACCACCCACGAGTTCTTCAATCCTGGCCAAATTGAGCATCAATTTAAATGAGATTTACTCATGGGACCCTCTGCAATCACAATCAACACAAGATATCAGAGAGTTTAGGAAATGGGTCTATTAAATGGCAATTAAAGCTGTCAGCCTTCCCAAGCTTGTTTTCAGTTAATTCAATCCTACTAGACAGTTGAATTTGCCAGACAGAAGCAAAAGAAATGTTCATTTTACTTGACGATTCAAACAGAGTTCCAGGGCTGGTTGCCTGAGCTTCAGTGATGGCCCACATTTAATGCTAAGGTAACATCTATTCCTTCTGTAAATAAGTGACTTGCTGTGTACATGTTAAGTCCTCTAGGATGCCTTGACTCTTCACAAAGAACTCAGCCACACCTTTCAAAAATGTCAGAGGTACCAGCAAGGTGATTTGGGGTATTCAATGGTGTTTCCTTTGTTAGATATCTCCTGATAATTCTTCATGTCTTGGTGGAAACCCATCTGGCATTTAGTAGTGTTTTTTACATAGAGGGTATCTGACATAGGCTATCAAATATAAGTCAGTTGTGTTCAGTATGGTGGCACCTTCCCCTGGTCTGTGCTATAGAGGCAGAGGCAGGAGTATCATATGTAAGAGGCCAATCTGCAATTATTTGATGTGAATCCATCACAAATCAAAACAATTAAAAATCACATAAAGCATTGATTTAGCTCAATTGTGGAACATTTGTATAGCTGGGTCTGTTCTTCATTATTTAAATAATACAATAAATCATCCTTAGGTATCCATATACTTTGATACACAATTTTCAAGCCAAGGATCTATCCTGAAGATACAACCAGGCATTTGTGTCAAGATGTATCAACTACAGTTTGTTTCAATATCAGATTTGCTCAGTGATTAAGAGCCACCTCTCTCCAGCTCTGTGGAGTTGGAGAGTTGCTCTTCCAGAGGATCTAGGTTCAGTTCCCAGCACCTACATGGTGGTTAGCAATCATCCAGGTCCAGGGAATCTGATGCCCTCTTCTGGCCACCATGGGCACTGTATATGCATGTGGCACATAGACATACAGACAAATAACCAAACATATAAAATAAAAGTAAATAAAATGACAAAAAGGTAATATAATTTTTGACCCCTCCATAAACTACTACATTCCATCTTTCCCCACAATAAAAATGTCTTCCATGTCAACGAGTCCTCTAAGGTACGTAGAACTCTAAGGAACGGGTCACACATAGGCAAAACTAGGAACTTTATCAAACCCACCAGTGCCCTCACACCCCTGGATTCAAACCCCTTGTAGCCTGCCAAGCCAGAGAATCAAGCTCACTTTCATACTGAGGTGTTTGTGGATTAACATTCCCTGTACTGTGGAGAATTTCATATGTTAAAATGTGATTTTTCCAGAAGGCAAGATTTGCAACCACAAATGAGATTAAAGTGAGAATTTCAGGCTTCATATACACCCAGTAGTTTAGTGACTTAAGATGCTTCTTTTGAAAGATATTTTCAGAATATACATATTATGTATGCGGGTATTTCTAAGTTTTAGTAATTAGCTTCATAACAAAAAAATTCAAGCTTATTATAGGAAATGCAGAAAATAGAAAGGGAAGGCAAAATGCATCTACATTCTAACCATACAAAAATAACATTTTTAATATCCTATTGTTTTAGACATATGTTCAGTTTGTGGGTTTTTTTCTGAGCTTTGATTATAGTCTATATATAATTTGATTTTTCCCCACTTTGCACACTTATTGAAAATGTAATGATTTCAACCAAACAAGACCCTATGTGGGACCACACTTTATAGACTCCACTTTTACTCAGCCGCCTGTCTACTCACCTGTGTGTGAGACTATGCTAGAAGCTTGCTGATCTTCCCAGGTTCTTATCAAGTTCAATTCACAGATTAAATGGAAAATCATGACAGAATCTAGTGAACTTCTACAAATAACAACAATAAAACACTATCCTGGCACAGTTAAAGGCCTGTTATGTGCTAATACAATATACAGAAAGACAGAGCTTCTGAAGGGCCACCGTCCAAAGATCAAGGGCCCTGTCTGCCATTGGCTAAGAGCCTCTATGAAAGCTGTTCTCCTTTATTTATGGAGGGTAGGCTGCGGATCTGCCTCTGCTGCCAGCTACTGCAGACACCACAGGAAGCCCCCAGGATAAGCTCATACCAAAGGAACTGGGTCCTCCTACAGTCCTGAGGAAAGACCATTGCTGCCACCAAAACATAGCTCCCCCTCCTTCCCTGTCCCTGCTTCCTGCAAGGCCTTTTTGTTCTGTTTCGCCACAGATGTCCTGGCTCACAGACTAAAGGTGTGAAGCTAGTGTAGGGCTCTTATTTTTGTTTATGGATTGGTGATTGCACCTGCGTTTCCATGTGGGCCACTGCTTTCTAGTTTAGCTGATGAGATGACCAGGCTGCAAAATGCAAGCACCTAGCTTGTATAATTCGACATGGGAAAGTGCCAGTGATTTGCAGAGAAGTTTTAGATTAAATCGAGATGGTGTCCCACAGCCAACTGTTTCTGAATGCAGTATACTGGGGGCATGTAATGTTTTTTTGAATAAGGCTAATTATTCATATGTTTTGAGTGACAAAGGACATTAAGATGAAAAGAAGATGGAAAGGGATGGGCTGGGGAGAAAAGGTACATTATGTGGATGTCCTTTATTTAATATAGCATGCCATTCTACTAATGGGGTTGAATTTCACCTAATATTTCTATAAATGTTGGTTTGTATTAAACATGTTATGAAGAGCCTTTTGATCTTTTTTGTCAAGCAAGACAGCCCAGAGTGCAGATTTAATAATGTTTAATGAACACTGAGGGGGAATATCAGATTTCTAAACACTAACGATGCAAGTGTCTAGCCAGGGACTCAGCAGATAAACCAGCAATCTATGTTGACTGGCATGTTAGTGTCTTTCACATAAGAGTCTCCACAGCGACTGTAGGGCAGAGCGGAAAAAGGTCCTCCACCATGCAGCTGTTAATCCTCTCAGCTGCAAGTGAGGTGCCTATAGTTGGCTTAGGAAGAGTCCTCAGAAGGCTATTTCAGAGAAGGGTGTGAGTGCTGATAAGGCCCACAGGAAGTCAGTCTTCTTCCAAAGCCTAGGCTGTGACTGTGCTGTGAGCCACTTACCTGACCCCCATTGTTTCTATTGATCTCCAATGCAGGGCTATTGAGTCTCCTAATAAAAACAGACAAAACATGTGACTAAATCCAGGTAAAACATGGAGTGAGCTGAAATCATTGAGAATACACGTTATTGTCCTAATAAATGACTGGGCAGGCACTACCTCATGGAATAGAATGAATGACATACTTCATTATCTGTCTTCTTATGTCGACAAAAGAAATCCAGGAAACTGGAATCTCTGATTTTGAAAACAATGTTTGTATTTATCCCATTATTTATAGATACACAGAGTTATGTTTTCCTGTTTTTGTGGGGTTTTCTCCACAAGGAGTCTCCTGATGGAGACGGTGCTTGGGTCAACAGGGTGACTGAATCATGTCAGCACCTAAGAATCCATACTGAATAAATTGACCACTTCAGTTATGGGGAAATACTGCACTTACATATTTTCTGACTATCAACATTTCAGAATTAAATGAAGTCTGAAAAAACAAGAAGAAAATTTCAAAATCACAAGAAACCAGAGATTTGAAGAGATTATATAAACCAAACACAGACATATCATTTGCTCGTTAAAAACTGGCATGCTTTAATACTGTAATGAGGTTTGTAGGCTCTGAAACCTTTCACTGGCCTCTTCAGTGGTATAATGTTCATGACTGCACCTTTCCAAAATTATAAGGACTAAAAGAAGAGCCAGCCTCTCCATATGAGGTGGTATAATGACAAAATAAAAGCTAATGGTAGCAATTGCATAATAAATTTAGATACTAGAAATCTTTACCTCTGTGTCTGTGTGTGTGTATGTGTGTGTGTGTGTGTGTACATGTGTGTGTTCACAAGCCATGTCTTGAAAATGAACACAGACTTGTTTAGACTTTTCAGTTTGCAAAAATCCAAAGCATGAGAAAGTAACAATGGGAAATGGTGGGATTACATACTGATGTCAAATACTATTCAGGTCCAAAGAGAGAACTAGAGCCATCACAATGGAAGACATGGCTGCCAGAGCTATCAAGGTGACTCTCACAAGTATAGTATTGAGATAGCCCTGCCAAAACACATGACTTGATTTTGGCCATGAACAAAATGCAGACAGATACAAACTGAGGGAAATTTCAAAAAATGACAAGTGAGCCCTTTTCAAAAGTTCCAAAGCCATGAAAAACACATAAAGATGGTCACTCTTCTAAAACTGGGAAGATTGGGATATTAGAAAAATTAAATGCAATGTATTCCTTTGGGTTGGAGAAAGCACATGAGAGAGATGATTAGAAAACACATGAAGCCTGTAGATCAGTTGCTAATATTGTAAAATATAAATTTCCCAATTTCCATGTAATATGATGAAGACTAATATAAGATTATAGCAATAGGGGAAGCTGGGTGAAGGTGTATTGGAATGTTTATAGTATTTTTTACGTCTCGAAAATTATTTCAAATAAATGGTTAAAACTAAAATCCTAAAGAGACTATGTTTCAGTACATTTTTTATGGACATTTAACACATTTTAGAACAAAAGAAAATCAAGATTGCAAAATTGCTGACTTTTTCCTTACATGGCAGGGAACTTGAGCAATTTGTTATTCTAATTAAATAGAAAGACAGAGAGAAAGACTCTTTTGAGACATCCAAGGTTGATATACTGCACAGAGAAGGAACTTCAAAGCCAACCATGTTCATCTTACAGTCACACCAAGGAGGCCTCTTTCCCTGTCATACCCAGTGTTCTGCTCCCAGAATCAAAGGCAGGCTCTACTGTGATCCGATGGGTCAGGCTGCTAATGGAGGGGAGGTCATGGATTAGATATGTCCCCTAGCATTTCACTGATCACAAGAGAGCAATGTGATAGAGCCTTGGAAGCATCCACACAGCTCTATTGAAGAAAGTAACTAAAATATCCACCATACTGGGATGCAGGGGTACTTAATACATGGATAAACTTCAATGGACTACCATTACCTTAAAAATACCTCTAAGAATAGACCTGTGAAAGAGCCAATTAGTGAGCTCTTCTCCTCTCCTGAACCTGTCATTAAGAAACCTGGAAAGGTGAAGCTGATTGACCTACGTGAAAGACACAAGTGCCCAGGAATTCTGAAAATCTGTTACTGCTTTAGTAGATGACTATGACAGCTCTGAAGGCTGCTTTCTCTGATTTCATGTTGCTTAGGCAGACACCAAAGCCCCTAACGAATGAGGCTGCTTGCCTTTCTCCTGAAAGTTGATGTTCAGCTTTCTAATTTCAAAGTATTATTGGTAAGGGCCGGGGAGGGGGGTCTTTCTGAAAGATCGTTCCTCTGAGTCTCTGTGTTTACTAGGAGAGCTTCCCTGATGTACTTAGGATTTCAAGGTGAAAGGTGAACACTCTTCAGGAAATTCTCAATTCTAAAGATCAGCAGGTTTTAGAGGCAAAGGCAGTAAAAGGAGAAAAGGTTCCAGTCTATGATTAATTTTGGATCACAGACAAACACAGCAATCCAAATATAACTGTATTCATGGGGTGAGATAGAAAATGAAGGCAGCAGGCCCCATGTGCTTCCATCTCAAGCTACAAGAGTTACTCTATACTCTACAATGAGTTAGCCCTGGAAACTTTATAAACAAGGCAAGTTGAAGATATAAGATTGATGAACATTTTTTCATTTGTTCTCTACTTCTATAATACAATATCCAAGACTGTAACACTGGGTAGGATAGTTATCACAGTAGTGAGGGAGGGGTTAGTGGGCAGTGAAGAAACCCAATTCTCTCGAGACTAGATTAGGAAAAAAAAAAGAGCAAGATAGTGATGAGTATCATCACACACAGTCAGAATATGCTTGTAGGTAGGACAATGGGTAGCAAGGGTCTCTATCTAGGAGTATTTCTTCATTTGGTTATGTTAATCCTGAGATTCGAGAGAGAAAGACCAGGTCCACAATTCTGAGCCAAAATTTAACACAAGTTTTAAGTAAATACTAGTCAGCAAAAGGATCTCTGGCCAGGTCCGTCTCTGGGTTCCCAAAAGATGACCACAAAACACTTTTTACAGGGCCTTAAAAAGGCAAACCCCACAATACATGGCATTTCCCATTGCTTCCAATCAGGGCAAATATACATCTGGACTTCCTGCCTATATGCGATCAAGCACATGTGGTGTAGTTGGTTCAAACAAATTTGTTTAGGGAAGTAAAAACATGTGGCTTGGTGTTTCCCAAGAACTACAGCTCACACCATTCTAGGAAGTTACCTTGTTGGGGCTTACAGGTTAACTTTGGCTCTTACAGTTAGGGTGAGTTTCGTTGTATGTAGACTCCCAGCCTGAATTATCATCTATGTTCCACAAAGACTGAGTAATTTACAACAAACAGCAGGTTGATTTGGTTAAAAACTCTGAAGGTTAGGAAGTCACACAGAATAACCTGCCATGAAGATCTTTCTACCACATTTTAACAGGGCAGAAGAAGAGCATACAGGCACAGAGAACAGAAGATGAAGCTCACTTTTCTACCATTCCCATGCTCACAGTAGCTACTACCCATGGTACAGTGTTAATATGTTCACAAGAGGAGCCCCTCGGGACCTAACCACATCATGTAAGTCCCATTTTCCAAAATCCTGAGGTTTCCAACACCTGAGACTTATTCAGAGCATTACTGAAGTTACTGGGAAGGACCTCAGGATGTGCACACAGCTCCACCCCTCAGCCTTCTCTACCGAAACAAGGATTTGCAGACTTTCCCCAACACTTCACAGACAAGGTGAGGACTGTATACATAAGCAAACAAGCCAGTGGACATGCTTTTAAATCTCTCTTGCTTCTCCTGATGCAAAGGGCTCTGGGGAATGATTCACAAGGCTGAGACCTGCTGGAAGCTTCTCACGATAAGAGAAATGAAATAAAATCTGGACACACACTCTCCATCTAAAATTTATGAAACTATATTCCACTGCTGTGGAGTAAAGCCAAGCACAACTGAGGAAATCGATGTGAGAAAAACCAACAACTGTGGGATAAGAGAAAACTAAAACCCCTTAAGACCCCATTATCAGTGTTCTAAATATTCTTATACTCAGACTTGTAAGATAAAGATGTTGGCCCATATTATTCTAAAATGGCTGTGGTGTTTTCACACGAAAGAATTCACATCTGACCACCGAGTGGAGATTTAAACAGACACCCTCATGTTCTCTCCTTTTTACTGTCCAAAACCACAGAGTGTTCTTATATATGTACGGCGTGCTTCCATTATCAGCTGTAAGAAACACATCTGAATTTTCTCTCCCTCAGGAAATCTTTATTAAAGCTTATCTCACAACACATACACATTTAGCAAAGAAAGGCAGGAGAAAATATTGCCTGTAATAGACTGATGTGTGAGAAAACACACTGCAGTGTTTGAAAAGAGAATGAAATATAATGGGAAATTAGCTCTTCATGATAGTCCTATCTCCACATACTATAGACTGAGTTCATGTTTTATGACATTATGTGTGAGATATCAACAAAATCCAGAAAGGAAACTAATGGCAGAGCAAAGTAAAGATACCATGAAAGTCCAACTTAGTGAACCAATAAGTTTTATTACGGTTACTTATAAGAATGTATGTAAGGGTGACTTGTGGGAATAGAAATGACTCAAAGAAAGCTGAATTACCAAAAGCCCACCCAGACATGTATGACAGCTCATGACAAGATTGTCTCTTCCAGGCATCTCAGTTGACCAGAGCACCATCTTAGCCACAACCGATCTAAGAGTCTTCTGAAAGTTCAGTTCATCTGAAGGTGTCTCTTGACAGTTCTTGTGGCTTATATAAGACTGAGGAAGGAGGGATCTAGTGAATCTGGTAAGTTTTAAGGACTTCCTGAAGCTTTTGAGTTGTTTATTTCCTGAAGGTTTTTTTTTTTTTTTAAGGAGACAAGAACCTTCACGGGGCCTAAAGCCCCTTACTCACTTGACACTCTTTTGTTTACCTGGGTTTGGAAATCATGAAGAGATGATTTTTTTCTGAGTTTCCCAGCACATTGGCACACATTTTATCTCAATGTGTGCAATCATTATGACTATAATTTTGTAAATATTAAAACTCTTTGTTAAAACTAAGAGGCCAAGACAGCCACAATGACACAGCCAGAGCCTAAAGACAGGTGCATGCCTTCATCAATGTTGCAGTCAAGTTCTTTCTACCAGTGAGAATTGGCTACGGGTCAGCATCTTTGTCAGCAAAAAGCAGGTGTCATCTGTTTAAGATTCCCTGTGTTTACATTGCATGTGCCTTCTATCACCTCTCTTCTCTCCTCAAAATGCATGTTTTCACAAAGAGCTACTATTAATCATATTTAAATGTCACTTCTAACTGAATGTGAGATGTCCTTTGCATCCTAAGTTCTCATCTCAATGACATAATGACTCCATTTGTAATAGGAGTAATTTTAAAATCTTATTTTCAGCTACAAGAACCAATAAGCTAAAAGCCCTCAGACACTCAGGGACATACAAGCTTGAAAAATCTGTCTACAGATGAAGAATTCAGATGTAATATGCTATCTGATTGAACAGATTCCATATATCCAATTTCTCAGGAATCTGGTGATATTCCAGAAAGCTGAATGCAGATGCCTCCAAAGATGTGTCATTTCTTCCTTCGTGGAGTCCAGCCCACACCTGGATGCTGCTTTTATAAACCCAGATCCTGGATGCTTTCTTTGCATCTGCCAACACAGAGATACCCTCAGCTCACCAGATCTGCTGCTAGGGAGGAACTTATAGCATTGAAAGCTCTTCAAGGGTTTTTAGTGACCAATATCAGGAAAAGATAGTCCCTATATCACCAATAGCCACTAAGTATCGGATAACTGAAACATTTTCTCATTCAAACCACCACTAGGAGCAAAAGACCTGAGCATGTGCAGACTTATTCGTGGAAACTTGGGGATGATAGAAACATTCTACCTTTATGTTGTCCAACATGGCAGCCATTAGCTACATGGGGCTACAGTGAGCATTTGAAATGTGGATAACACAACTGAAGAATGTTTTCACTAATTTAAATTCAAATAGCCACCATGGAAATAAACAGACCCACCAAATATGAAGAAGCAAAGCCTGTTGGTTCAGAGATTGCTGTAGCGGGGGACTGGCTGCTATTGTCTGTACTTTGGCAGAGACTTGTAGCCAGGCATAACAGAGGGAAAATATTTAGAGTAGAGAAAGGAAAGGCTCAGGTGTGTCCTGGTGAGGCTGCTGGCATGGAGTGGCTGCAGGTTGGACCAACTAGAAATGGAGCATGCTATAGGTTAGTTGGGAGACATATTTGACTTTTTCTGATTAGTCCAAAGTTGAGAAGAGGAAGAAAAATTAGGAGAAGCTGTCAGTTACGAGTCAAGTGCTGGCCGCTTAAGGCTGTTTATAACAGGAGTTGCTGCTGGCTTCCCAGGTTGTTGGTAGAGACGTAGCCGAGTGACTTCTCACCAATCTGACTCGTTAGGTAGAAAACTGGCATCCAGTTTGGTTACTGTAAGAAATGGGTTGTTTTCCTGAGATGACTGATGGAATGTTGTGGAGCACAGGTTCTAATTTATATCTGATCTATGCACCTCCCTTCTGTGTACTCACTTTATGAACAATTGCTCCTGGGAGCAACATGGAGTAAGGAAGTCATGCAATTATAAGAGCTCTAGTTTGGAAAACCGTGAGTTAGGTCTCAGGAAGATGCCAACGATGGTGACAAGCCTAAGACTAGATATAACAGCAGAATGTGTAAATCTTGCCACTGAACTATGAACCCTGTGTTTGTTTTGGGATAGACAAAAAGCAGGGAACAACAGTTAAGAACAGGAAATTATATGATCACATCTTTGCTTTATAATGATTCAGTCTGTTTTACTACATGAAATGGAAGCCAGAAAGGAGCTACTAGGAAGTTCACGTAGGAAGAAAGTTCAGAGGAAATGAGCACTGTACTATATAAGGAAGTGTGGATTGGAAGACAGGGACAAAGGGAAAACAATTTAGATGTACAATAGAGTTCTGGGAACAAAACAGCATATAAGGGATGTCTTCGCAAGTACTTTCAAGCCTGAGCCAGGTGACAGAATCTGGCTCTTTAGAGGACTAGAGAGTAAGGAATTAGCATGGTAAGAACGATGAAGGAGGGAAGATGATGAACTTGAGTTTTAAATTGGAAAGCATCAAGAGAAAGGGCTGGAGAGATGGTTCAGCAGTCAAGTGCACTATTGCTCTTTCAGAGGACCTGAGTTCAATTTCCAGCATCCGCATAATGGCTCACAAGTACCAGGAACTTCAGTTCCACAGGATTCAGTGCTCTTTTCTGAACCCCTCGTTGCCTTCACACGTGCAGGAAAATATGCTTATACATAAAATAAATGTAAATAAAGACTCAACAGATTAGAACAGATGAAAATAGGAGATAAATCAGAAGAAACAAAAAAGTATGCTTTCAAATAAAAGGACCCAGAAGAAATTCATAAGAGGCAAAGACGATAATAATTTACATTTTCCACTAATAATCATATTTTGCCTAAAATCAATAAATTGTACTTGACATATAGTTCTCAGAGAGTCACAGTTCAATTAAAACATTACTATTTATGTAAGCAGTAGTATCTGGTGTCTGTCTGTCTGCCATCTTCATCTTCTTCCATTTTTTAATTTTTTCCTGATTTTGCTCTCTAATTAGCTTAAGTTTTATTAGCTAACTAAGCTAAACAAATCAAAGCGAGTCCCCAGTAGTGTGACCATCATTAATTAGTGCTGGTTTTCTAAGAGCAGGATGTATGCACTTTCCCAGAGGTTGAAACATGCTCTGCTTTGAGGCATAGAACCTGAGTGTCCTCCCAGGATTCACAGTCAGCTGGCATCTCTTTAGAGTTAACAGGGGTCAAGACAACTTTCTGTTCTCATTTCATTATCCTCTCCTCTTGTTAGTTTTGTTTCTTAAATAATACAAAGTCAGAGGACCAACCCCTTAGTTAGCTGATAACTCAAGATCACTCCAAAAGAACTCCTGAGAATGGCTATCAACCAACTGCCATCAAAAACATATTTTAAAAGGGGAGGGGGAAGGCAATTAAACTGGTTACAAATGTGGAATACTTAAATGAGGTCCTTCATCTTTGTGTCCCTTTCTCTCTGCATTCTAAACCTCACAGAGAGCAAAGCAGCCACACACAAGATTTAGTTCAAAATCATTGCCTGGCTTTACAGCAGTGTCACCAGGGTAATGACATATGGAGATTTGAAGGCCAATCCAGCCTCAGGTGTCTGGTTCTTAGTCTAAAGGAGTGGCATTAATTCTGATTCCCAGAGGGCCAGAGGAGTGTGTGTCTGTCTGTGAGACAGTGACTCAGAAACCACTATTCATACCTGAGGATTTTCAGAATTCCAAATAAGTCTCTAAAGATGGCTACAGTTGAGAATGAAATGATCTAGATTCATCCCAGTCATGAATTCTCTCACTAGGATTTGGGCCAGCCTGGAAAAGAGAGATCAATACACATTCAGATAGCCTTATTTCCAATCTAAAAATAACATATGGGAAGGTCACCTAATGCAGTCTTAAGGGCATGCCCTTCTTCCTTTCTGCTCGCTCCTGCTGTCTTTCTTGGGAACAAGACAGATCTTAAGGGATGTCTCTGGAGCCCTTGCATGTCTCCTCTGTGCCCTCTTCTCACCTTGACTATATTCTGCCCTCACTTTCTTGGGTCCCATCACATAAATACATGCTTATCTATTCCCTAAGGAATGAGGCTAGCACTCTCAGGCAACAGCTTGGGCAGTGAGCCAAAAGAAGAACACATTAAGTTCTTTTTCATTTTATGTCAGTAAAGCTCTGTATCTGTTCAGAGGTTTCTGGCAAGTGAAATGACCCAACACAAGCTAACATAGGCAGAACAGATTTGATCAAAGCACACAACAGAGCTCACAGGACCAGAAAGATCAAAAAACCAGGCCTGGAGTAAGCAGAAAGGGAAAGGGAGTCCTCTTCTTAGCTACAAAAGATCTATCATGAAATAGCAGCAAATGGCAAAAAGAAACAAACTTCCAGGCCCCCAGTACCTCAATCAGAACCTTGCCAAGCCAGTGAATAAAAGTCCCTGACTCATGATACTTCTACCTCTATCATGACCCCAAACAATAGTGGCACTGATATCCACAAGTCATGTTCAAAGGAAAAGACAAGAGTTTTCCCATATGCATTCAAGTATGCACAGGAAGGACATTCCGTGGAGAAATCTGCACAAAGCTAAAATGGAAATTGTCATCAGTTGGGTATAGAATGGACTCCACAGATTCCTTTAGTAAAGGCTTAGCTCATAGCTAATAGTACTATTTTGGAAGATTCAGGACAGGCTTAGCTGGAGGAAGTAGTGTATCTTTAACGGTTACACCTGATAACCAGTCTCTTCATCATTTCTTGTTTCTTTTCCATTCTGAGGATAGATCCTTCTTGTACATGTTCCTGCATCCATAATATTCTACCATTTCAAAGAACCTAAAGCAATGGCTCTTTGTTTTGTTTTATTATCAGATACTTGGTCACAGAAATACAACCCAACAAGACAGAATGACAGACACAAACATGAAATTGTCAAAGGTAAAGCAGTTCAAGACAAAATTAACAATAATCACTTGTTCTTAAATGTATAGCAAAGGAGTACCCCTCCACCTTTGTTTTAGTTTCAATAGGGTGTTCAAATCTGTTAGGAAGTTTGTGGAAAGAAGTACGGGGTAGCAAGCTTTTAATTAGGAAATTCCTGGAAATAGACATTGCCATTGGCTTTAAAATAGATATGCAATTCTTTATAGGCTATAAGGGACAAGCTAGCAGTTTGAAGCATTTCAAATGAGAAGGGGTCTCCTCTATGTCAGGGCATAACTTCTGCACCAATTATTTTTGTAGGACAAGATGGGATCAAGAACAGTTTTATAGAAGTGGTTCTTATGTCAAGCTGTCAGGACAGAGTTTCTGGATGTCTAAGAGAGATGGGCAGGAAAATGAAAGTATTGGTTAGCACAGATAAAAAGCCAGAGAGAGCAGGCGTAGGGGCACTGACAAATTTGCTGGTAGTATTCAGCCACCTCAGCTGGATTTTCCCAGTTCAGCCTCAGAAACAACAGCTTCCCATGTGCCTCCTTAATCCTTCATGCTTTGCCTGACTGTAGGCACGCTGAAGTATTGTGCCATGCATAATTTGTGATTATGGGCCAGCTGCCTTTTCCCAGTTACCCTCCATGCAATCACATGGAGCTGTAGGGGGATGCGAGTCAGAATGCTACCTAAAACCTCTTCAGACATCAGGGGGCTGCCATTAAAAAGGGATAAAGATGTTGGGTGCTCCCTGACAGTGGTTCTATAATACAAAATTACATAATCATTCTCAAAACTACGCCAAGAGACACTCAAAGGCTTTTGCATTAATAAACATACTCTCTATCACCCCTTCCTAGAATGCATATGCTGGGGTTGAGGATCAAGACTGACGTAAACAGGAAAAGACAGAAGTTGAGGGTGTTAAATAATGACTACAAAAAAAATCATCATTTCTACCCAGCCTGTTGCAAGATTTACATAAACTTATGTACTTGAATCCTGCTTAGCTTTCAATAAAAAACAAGAGTCACCCTTTTTCTCAATCACCTTTAGATTTGTCCTGTATTCCTTATGAATTGACCCAATTTTCTCACGCCTTATTAACCTGGATGCTAAGCACTAATTCCGTTGATAAAATGCCTCCTTTATACATAAAACAATAGGGGAAATGGGACAAAGGCAGTTTAGTTTCTCTACATGATTTAGTTAAAACTCAAACTTCTACAAGGACTATCTCAACAAAAACTCATCACATTGAGACTTTTAAATAACCACCAAATATCACTATCTATAAACCACTCACAGATTTGAGAAAAGGCCTGAGAAGGCTCCCTTTTTCTTAGTTACATAGTTATGAATCCAGCAGATGCAATTTGTAACTTGAATGGTGTATATGTGTTCTCTGGTATTTCCGACGGTAGAAGAAGGAGGATATTAGATTTTCGTTAAAAACAAAAGCTTCCTTTCTCCTACAGAAAAAGTTAGTTTGAACAAAGCAGCTTTTCATCTTGTTTATTAAATCAACATCTATACACAAACTGTCCTTGTTTATAGAGTTCTGTTCTTCTTATGATTGCTGTTTACTTCTCGTTGCTTTGCAGTTGCGTGGTGCAACTGTTGCCTTGGCAATGGAAAAGTGGGCTCAATCCTTTTAAAATGATAACCATCTCCATTCTCCATTATTTACTGGATTTCATGCATATTTTCCTTTCTATTTTTCTCCTTTATGAATTTAAACTTACTCTTTCCTTTGTCATCCTGATTTCCATTTTCTAAATACTTTCCAAACTGCCAGTATTTCTCACTTATTCTATTGAAATGGAAAAAAACAAGTCCAAAAAATTTTATGTGAAATAGAAAAATAGACATTTGCATTTATATTGCAGCCAGTACTATTGTGACTCACCACATTCTACCTATACAGAAAACCTTCCAAAAGACTGTGCGAGCTCCCTGGCCTAGAGATTTCAGGATGAAACAGGAATGATGAAGCTGCAGAAGGTGCAGGTGCAGAAGGGTGGCAACTGTGCCTAGCACTCTGTCTTTGTGTTTAGAGTCCTCAAGCAAAGCTGGCTTTAGTGGCTACCTGATGAACTAAAGTTACTATAGTGGCTGTCAATGTATTTCCTGTTTTCATAGGTGGCTACTATTCGAGGCTACATACCCAGGCAGTAAAATGTAGAGATCCTTAATTGTAATGGGATATAGGTGCTGAGCAGTGACCCAGAGAGAAAGAAAGAACTGTCCAGAATGACCTGAGCCAATGATTCATGGGGTCACCTAATCAGCATTCTAGATTTATATAACCATTGGTGGAATCACAGGGTTCTTATGAAGAGGAAATACAGAGAAGTTTTACTCAGGACTTTTTGTAAGATCCCATAGATAGACCAAAGTTGGTCCTGGACCCTTTGTGACCTATAGCGAGTTTAAGGAATAGAGTCATGTGTTTCTCTAAAGAGAGGCTAGCATCTTTAACATGCTCAAAGAAACCTACAACTGCACAAGACATGTTCTATTTTGTTTGGCATGTGACCGTAGACATGTCTATTGTCATAAAATATTAGAAATTTTCTATTTAATTTTCACAAGACCCTGATATCACTGACAAACTTTCTGATCTCTTTGACTTAACCTACAAAAGAATAAGACCTGATTTGCCCAATACTGAAACTTCACACAAGCACTTTTTCATGTTAGTTTATAGATGATATATTACAGAGTCATAGGAAAGTGGCTTGTTCAGATAAATGGTAATCATAATGCACAAAAATTTGAAAACCAAGAAAAACTCATTAGAGTTCATTAAGATATTAATTTTAATTGTCAAAATAAGTTTTGTCACAGGATAGACATGTATAATCATTGGAAATAGCTGGTATTCTAAGTTCCATTTTAGATGAAAGGAGTACACTTATTTATTGCAATTTGAAAATTATACTTTTCAAATCATTCCTCTTCCCATTCATATGATTTTAAGAAATATGAAATTCTATGATGGACAATTAGCATATTTAATTCAAGTTGCCAAACCATTTGAGCTTTGACTAGGTCCTAGACATTTTGTCAGGTGCTGTGAGACACATATAAGAGATAATAGTGAAAGTAGATAAATCTGTATAAGATTTATCTGTATAAGATTTATAAGCTTCAAAGACCATAGGATCACAAAAGCAGTAGAGCACAACATAAATACTATCATAATATAAAAGACGTAATCACTTATGCAAGTATTTTAGCTTTCTGTAATTGCATACACCTGGGATAATTAAATTCTAAAGGAATCCTGTGACTGCCTTCTTATTTGTAGATGTTATACTAGATGTGACAGGCACTGTTTAGTTGAAAATTATTATACACTACTTTATTTTGCAGTGATTTTAGCTTTCTTATTTCATAGAAAGATATCTAAACTGTGAAAGGTTTCTATAGTCAACCCTGAAAGAAGTTCTGAGCAATTGTAAATTGCCATTGAGCTACAGTCTCTGAATTGTTGCTCTACAGTGTAACTATATTAAAAAAAAAAATCAGGACAAAGGCTGATGGAAACATGGGTGACTGACCTTCATAGACATTTCCCAAAAGAGACTTCAAAAGTAGCCAAGTAGAGCATAAGGAAAATGTCAAATGTCATTAATCATCAGAAAAATGCAGCTCAAAAAGCACAAGAAGATAGCAGTTTTCAAATGGCTATTATCAAAAGGACAGAAAGGGAATGTTAGCAAGGATGTAGGAAAAGGGAACATCTCACACACTGATGATGGAACTAGGAGCAAGTACTGTCTTGAGGAAAACAGTATTGATATCCCTTTCCTGACAAGAAAAGCACTACCAGAAGATCCAGTAATCTCATGTCTAAATAAATTAACTAAGGAATAATTATTTAATTTTCATAATAACCAAGATATATAATTAACCATTTGTCCACTGATGAATGTATGGACAAGAAATGGTGGTATTTATACATAACTGGGCATTATTCAGCCATAGAAAGAATGAAATGCTATCATTTCAAGCAATGTGGATGGAAGTGGAAGGCAATATGTTAAGTTCAATAAGCCAGGCACAAAAGGATAAATTCTCCATGAAGCTAAGTATATATACAGAAATGAAAAGGTTAACCTCATGAAATAGAGGATGCAGTCATGATTCTGAGAGAGGTGAAAAAATATAAGAAAATGGTTAATTAGTGCAGACATGCAGCTGGGTAGGAAAATAACTTCAAATGTTCTATAGCACAGTAAGAAAACAATGGCTGATGCACTGATTACTTTTCTGTTGCTGGAGTAAAACCCTATGACCAAGACAACTTGGAGAATGGTTTATTTGGGCTTATGGTTCCAAAGGGATGAATGTCCATCATGGTTGGGAGTCATGACTTACATGGCAGGCATGACGGCAGCAAGAAGAAGGAGCTGAACCACAAGCACAGAGCATACAGGGCGAGCTGAAGGTGGCATGAGGGCTTCTACATCTCACAGACTACTGTGTTGGTTGGGTTTGTTGTTGCTGTTGTTGTTGTTGTTGTTGACTTGACACAAACTAGAGTCATCTGGGCAGAATTCTCCTTAAGAAAATACTTCTGTTAGATTGTCCCATATGCAGTTTGTGGGGCACTTTCTTGATTGACCAATGATATGGGCCCAGACCACTTAGAAGGTACCCCCTTTGGGCTGGTAGTCCTGGTGGTATAATGAAACAGGCTGAGTGAACCCTGGAGAGCAAGCTGGTGAGCTGCTTCTCTCCGTGAACTCTGTTTCTGTTCCTGCTTCAGACTTCTACCCTGCTTGAGTTCCTGGCTTGGCTTCCTTAAGGATAGACTATAAGCAATAAGACGAAATCACTCCTTTCTTTTGGTCACAATCTTTATCACAGCAATAGAAACCAAACTAATATACTTGACCCCAGTGACATACTTCCTCCAACAGGGTTCCAACTTCTAAGCTTCCGCAGACAGCACTACCAACAGGGGACCAAGGACTCAAACACCAGAGGCTATTAGAGAGAGAGGAATTTCTTACCCAAACCACCACAGTTGTCAAGAGTTAAGTGAAAATTTTGAATAGCTAATAAAAATGGTTTCAAATGTTTCTAACAGAAAAATAATAAGCATCTGAGATGATGGGTATGCTAATAATATGAATGGTCATTATATGTTGTATATATGCATTGTGATGCCACTCTGTACCACATAAATATGTACAATTATTATGTGTCATTACAAGTAATTATCATAGGAGGTTTAAAAACAGTGTTGACACATTTATGTACATATTCATAATACACACCATGTACAGATAATTCCTTCATTTGCATTTGAAAAGGTGTTGTTACCACATCACTTAAAAGCATGGGTCTTTGAAGTCCATTGAAGTACTTAGGAACAAGCCACTTTCATTGTTCTACAAGAATCTAAGTGTAACAAGGTACCCCAATTGTAAAGCTGCTTCCACCTTATACTATAGGTATGATGACATTTTGAGGTCCATAAAACATAAAATTTTGCACAAAACCAAAGTAGTTTATTCCAAAAGTTGTTAAAAATAGATTTTAACTAATTTTAATGACACAAATAATTCTATTTCCTCTCCAAACCAACTAATTGTTTATCCTTTCTTGCCCAGCTTACCTTTTGGAGGCTTCTGTCAATCATTTCAATAGCCCTGACAACCGGGACTGGTGTCACTTTGGGTTGATATCTGAAGTCCCTAGTAGAAGGCTGGGGCATGGTATGTGTCTAGATAACACCTGTGATCACACCTTGCACAGATGGCTCCTACCTTGTTGTAGAAACACTTCAGAGCAGAGCCCAGTGACAGAAGTTCCCTTTGCCCTTAGAAAGACCAAAAAAATAGCTTTCTGCTCTGCCAGTGCCTAAGTCCTCAATGTTCCAGAGAGATGTGCTTAACCTTACCCACTCTTGTGGAAGTAATCATTCCTTCAATGGTCTTTTTAAAACCTTTACATTGGGGTTAATTGGGATTAATTCACCCTGCTAGATCTTGAAGGATACTTACACTGACTGTTCTGCTAATAAACCTAGTTTCTTCAGCCTAATCAGAAGCAGGTATTGAAGACCTTTATAATAAGCTCAGCTCCTGAGATAGGAATAACCAGGTGTGACATCCTAAGACATTCATCTGGGTGAGGGCTAAAGCCACTACTTCAGACCTAAGGCGGATTTGAAATTGTAAAATCAAGAGTGGTTTCTGAGAGTCTCTCCCATAAATCTTAACCCAAAATGTTGTTGGGTTTTTTTGCTAGTTATTTTTTGTTCCTATGGCAAAACACTATGACCAACAAAACTTACAGAAGAGTTATTTAGGGTTATGGTTTCAGAGGAATAATCCGTAATGGTAAGGGAGGCATGGTAGTGAATAACCAGAGCAAGAAGCTGAATGATTACATCTTCAACTACAATTATGAAGCAGAGAGAAAAAACAGGAAATGGGATAAGGCTATAAACTCCCAAAGCCCATCCTCAGTATATTCCTTAGCCAACAAGGCTATGTCCCACCTACCAAAACAGCACCACCAAATGAGTACCAAGTGTTCAAACACATGAGCTTATAGGGAAATTTTCTCATTCAAAACCACAGTCTTCATGGCCAGGTCTACATGGTTTGGCATATCTTGATTTTTGTCTAGTTTTACTGGATCTAACTCCAAGCCAAGTTCCTATACCCTGGTCCTGACTACATGTCTGTATCTCCCTAAAGGCTACCCTGTGCTCTACAAAAGCACCATGTGTAACACTGAAGCAATACAGCAATACTCACATTTGAAAGCAAAGAATCATATGGCCACTAATATAACTATGTGATGTGATAATTTAATGGAGGATTCCTATGCAAATCATGAAACACAAATCACATGCTCTTGGAACATGAACTAAATATATCCAGCTAGGTTTGTCTTAAGAAAAACGTGATTCTGCAGACACAATCCATTGGTCATCTACTCCTGTGTCCTAAGGTGACTTCCTCTTTCCCATCAGCTTATTTTTCATTTGCTGGTCTTGAGAAAGATGATCAATTCTGGGACATAATTATTTCTATTTAGAGAGTTTATCATAACTGAATTTCCCTTCTGATACACTAGCCTTCATACAGCTGTTACAATAAAAATGAAAATCTCAGCCATTATTATTGTATGTGTTCTAGTACTTTCTTTCCCAGGAAGAATGCTGTAAAACTTGCTGTTTCATCCAGTCTGTCCTGTTCTTGAAAATCTTTTCTCATTCTTCAAAATGTCGGGCGTCAAACTTAAACTTCTTCATTTAAGATAAACCATCCATCACCCCAGCTTTCTTAGTCTTTCCTGATGTGAACTTTTCAATGAATCCATTTACAATTACATACAAATTTTAGTCAATGACAGTATGCACCACATGATTCCATCAGATTATACTGCTCAATGACACTATTGCCAACTTAATTTATATGAGTGCATTCTATGTAATGTTCACAACAGGACAAACATCGCAGAAAGATGCATTTCTTAGAAACTGTTCTCATTAGGAAGCATCATACAACTTGTTGTATTCTTATGTTCTTCTTTTGTTCCTTGTAGGCTTCTGCATGGTGTCTCTTCTGCTCTGAATTGCCTGTCTGCTCTTTTCCTTGTAAAATCTAAATAGCCTTCAAGACTCACTCCAAGAAGCCCTCTAATTGGGAATTCCCTTGTCAATCTATAATAATTGAAATACACAAACACACTCATGAAGCACAAACCACACTCTCTTGGAACATTAACTAAGTATTTCCAACTAGGTTTTTCTTAAGAAAAATGTGATTCTGCAGAAACAATTCATTGGGTGGAGATATATATATATATATACTATATATATGAAACTTCTG
Organism: Grammomys surdaster; assembly: GCF_004785775.1. Classification (NCBI taxonomy): domain Eukaryota; kingdom Metazoa; phylum Chordata; class Mammalia; order Rodentia; family Muridae; genus Grammomys; species Grammomys surdaster. The sequence continues at coordinate 6,762,954 of NW_021604597.1, read as the reverse complement.
GTTTCTTTGGAAAGTTAGTTATGTCAAATGATTTTTTTGGGAGAACATACAAGTGAAAGGATGTTTTGCTAAAGTAGATGCATGAAAGACTATTTTCCTGAAGCAGACATGTTTTTCTATAGCAAACACATGAAAGGACGCATGATGTTCAGAAGGTTTATAAATATCACCACATAGATAGTGGGAACATGAGCATTGGTTTGCTTTGCTCTGCTTTGCTATTTTTAGCTAATGACATGCATGTATTTGTTTGCTTTATATGGCATTGATGAGCTCTACTCATGTCAATGCCACAATAGAGAGAAACTAGCCAAAGAACTTCTTGTGAGGTTCCTGTGGCTTCTTGCCTCTTCCACAGCCTGAGGTAAGCCTTGCATTTTTTTTTCTGGATTGAATTGCCCTTGCTGGTTCATGTGTGGTGACTGTCAAGTGGACCAAACTGCAGCTGCTGGTTCATGTTCGTGTTGTCTGAGGGGACTGGACTGAAGCTACTGATTCATGTTTGGTGTTTGCTACTGGACTGTGTTGCTGATATCTTGACATCAAAGATTGGACTTGCCCCCAAAGAACTAGTTCTAAATAGGTCTACTTCTCCTGTGTCCTAATAACTTTTCTCTTCTACTAATTCTGGTACGAGGTGGGCTAGAGGAGAGGTTGAATCCTTATTAAAGTAGGTTGGAAAAAATTTATGCCTACATATGTGTGTAACACATTAAACTATCAGAAATCATATATTAATCATTATTTATCTACATTAATTGCTAGCTTATAAATTTTTGGAGGAATTGTTCCTGCTGATAATCCTAGAGCAGATTCAAAGTGTGAGTAGAAATTACACAGAAGGCTGAAAAAGCAATAAAACTATGAAGAAAGACAGATTTCTGAGACTAGGAAAGGGAATTGTGAAGGGCATTTATCTTGCAAAAGGCAGAATGTAAGAGAGCTTTTCACACTCATGATGTATTACCTCAACTATAAATAGGCACACTTAAGAGACTTGCTAGAATTATATCCAAAGAGTACACTTAAGCAAGAAGAAATATTTTTTACCATAGCTGAGACCATAAAACATCTTTCCTAATAACATTAAAAAAATCTTATGTCTAGAAATATTTTTAGATGAGAGGAGAAAAGCATCTTATTTAGTAGTTTGAGAGACACATACGCCTAAAGGAAAATGGAAATGCGGACATCAGTGTTGGGTCACAGGTGTCCTGTGACTACCTGCCATTTACCAAGCAGGGTTGAGAAAGTTTAATGGTAAAGACACTGGTGTGGGACGTGTGAGGCTATTGTAATCCTGGCTTCAATTTTGTTTGTTTGTCTCTTACTCTTTATCACTTGAAAACTGTAAGTTTTGGGTCTAAGTATCTAAAATTTGCATGCTTCCGTCTTGGGGATGATAACTGATGGTGCCTCTTGGAGTGTCTAACAGGATCAAGGATATATAACACTTAACTATTAGCACCCAAGAATCCACTGATGTAATCTTACCATCAGTGCTCTTATACTGCACGTAAGAAATCTGTGATCTATGCCCTTTCATTAATCTCCCACATGGCCATATAAACAGTTACTGTCTGAGTTAATACTGGACCTGGGGAATACAAAACAGAGAACACACTGGTCATCGTGAACAAAATACCTGACAGACACAACTTAAATAGGGAATTCTTTATTTTAGCTTACAGTTTTAGAGACTTCTAGTCCACAATGTGCCTCAGCCTATGGCAGTTGAATGTGATTTAGATGCTGTTCACATGATGAAAGACCACAAATAGTAGGACCAGAAACAGGGGCAGGATAACTTTCAGACATCCACCATTGTGATCTGCTTCTACCAGACAGGTTCTGCCTCCTAAATGATCCACAGCTTTTAAAATAGTGAGAGCAGCTGGACACTAAGAATTCAAAACATGAATCTGTGAGGGATATTTTAAATTCAAGCTGCATCAGAGGAGCTGGGGACAGTAGGAACCAAATGTCTCCTAGATCTTGTGCAGTAGGAAAAAAATGACAGAGGGCCAACTGGTAGTGGAAGTAGCATTCAGAGGGAGCTCCCCTTATCAAAAGAAAAGGAAAAGTAGAATGGGAGGAAGGCTTCGTCAGGGGGTACTAGGAAGAGAAGAGGGACTGATATGGGGTTGTAAAGTAAATAAATAAAAATTTGTTACAAAGAAAGGAAGGAAGAAGAGAGAGAGAGAGAGAGAGAGAGATTACTGAAGATAAATTTATTGTACAATCCAACTATTTCTTTTCATTTTAGGATATTGACTTGAGAGGTTCCATGTTATATCACAGACATACTTTCACATGAATTTTGTTTGGCAGTTTTATTCATAATTTTATTCATAGCAGTTAATTTATGGAGTCAACCTAAGAGTACAACAACCAAAAGAGTGCACAAAGAGAATATTCTTTGTGTGTTTGCATGTGTAAGTTTTCCAGTCATGTAATTGGAGATGATCATAGAGACAAATTTAAGTATGTCTATATAACATGAAAATAGGAAAAGATGTCTATAGGCACAAAGGAGACTGATAGGAAGGGGAGGAGCAAGAACAATGAAGATAGTGGGTAGGGGTGATTTGCCCAGCATACAGCATATACTCGAATGAGTTGTATTTTGTTGTTCTTTTGGTTTTTTTTTTTTAATGAATCCAACCCATTAAACTATAAAAGAAAAATCAAAACTGTCCTGCCCCGAGGTCATTGCAGGTGTGGCTGCTCTGTTAATGTTCATCAGTAGGTGGCAGAGTAGAGAGAGGCTATGTCTAGGCTCATTGTCCTGACATCTGAATGATTAGTAGTCTAACATTCCCTTAAAAAACAAGACAAAGATGATAACTACTCAGTGCCAGGGAGCCCAGACAGGCCCTGAGATGACTACCAGTCCTAGGTCACGCATGCATGGGATGAGGGGCGACAGATTTGCCCCAGATGACCCCTGCCCAGTGCCATAATGCATGGATGAGGCATACGTTTATTTCAATTTCTAAATGAACATTAAGATTGTGTTTCATTATATTCTACAGTTTTTGTTGGTTTAGTTGGAGTTTGTGGTTTATTTGTTTGCTTGCAGAGACAGGGTCTTTCTATGTCACCCTGGTTGTCCTGGAACCCTATATATAGACCAGGCTGGCCTCTGCCTCTAGAGTACAGAATTAAATGTATGCACTACAAGGCAGGCTACAGAATGAAAAAAGATTTTTTACCAACTACACATCCAAAACATATAAAGAACTCAAAAAATTGGACATAAAAAACCCAAATAACCCAATTTTAAAAATGGATATATATATCTAAACAGAGAATTATCAAAAAAGGAAACTAAAGTGGCTGATGAACACTTAAAGAAATGTTCAACACATTATTAGTCATCAGAGAAATGCAAATCAAACTTATTTTAAGATTTCATCCTAAACCAGTCAGAATGACCAAGATAATTAAAACAAGTGACAGCTCATGCTGGCATGGATGTAGAGAAGGGAAACATTCATCCACTGCTGGTGGAGTACAAACTTGTATAGCTGCTATGGAAACCAGAGTGGCAATGCATCATAAAAATGGGAATTGATCTACCTGAAGATCCAGCTATACCACTATTAGGCAAATACCGAAAAGGTGCTTCATCCTATCAAAGGGACATGGGCTCGTGGCTGCTCTATTCATAATAGTCAGAAACTGGAAACAATCTAGATGTCAATAGATAGGTGGAAGGATAAAGAAAATACAATACATTTAAACAATGGAAAAAATGAAATCATGAAATTTGCAGATAAATGGAAGAAGCTAAAAAAAATTATCCCCAGTGAGATAACCATATGGCTACATACACACCTATATAGTATGTGTTCACTTTTATGTGGATGTTAGCTGTTAAGCTATCAATAAGCAAGCCACAATCCACAGAATTTAGGTAAATGTAAGGTAATGGGGGAGGGAGAGAGCTCCCTAGGAAGAGGAATTGGAATAATAGTTCTTGATGGACAAGGTAGGGGATCAGGATGGGAGGATCAACCAGGGAAAGAGGGGTAACTTTAGAATGGATAGCTGAAACTAAGGGCCGTTAGGGGTCTATGAAAACCTAATACAGTAGAACTTTCCTATAATATGTATTACATATACATATTCATATATATATGAATACATGTGTATATATGAATGTGATCTAAATAAAATTCACCAAATAATGTAGAAATATACACCCCAACTATACCTCTCTCATCACCAAATGAAGCTGCAAGTACCAGGGGAATGGGTTACATATAATCAAGTTGTTGGCCAAAGGGGTCCCATGGGAACTCGCAAATAGTCCAGGCTATTGCTAAGGCTATTGGTGGTTCTCCACAAACTGACAGTAGGCCCTATTGCTGAAGACAACACCTCCACAATTCACTGAACACAGATAAATCAATCTTGTGGCTATCTAGACCCTTCACCAATATGAATTGTATTCTTGGTACTGGATCATACTCTCATGTTACCAAAGAAGAAACATAAACACCAACCCAGCAACAAAACCTTTGGTCCACAAAAGTGGCCTGTCTGGAAGACACACTAGTGCAATAGTGGCACAAAACTTGTAGGAATAACCAACCACTCTTTGATTTGAAATGAGGCCCACTTGATGAAATGAAACCCATAAACAATACTGCTTAGGTGACTAAGAACCAGAGACTAGATAGCCCAGGAACCTAGGAGAAAATTACTGTTACAGGAACGTAGCAATAAAGTAACTCCTGAGGACCCTCTGCTGTACTCAGAAATGATTGTCTTGCTCAGCCATCACCAGAAAAAAGCTTCCTCCTGCAGCAGATGGTAACAAATACAGAGACCCACAGCCAGAAAATAGGCAGAGCATGAGAGTCTACTGAGCTTTAAATAGGATTTCTTGACAAAAATCCCTCCCTGAGGGCACAATCCTGCAGAAGAGGAGATGGAAAATGTCTTAAGAGTCAAAGGAGATGGAGGAAACCAAGGGATGAAGGTCTTCTGGATACAGCAGGGCTAGCATACAAGTGAACGCTCAGAGACTGGCAGCAGGGCTAGCATACAAATGAATGCTCAGAGACTGGCAGCATACACAGGGCCTGTACAGGTGTGCTGAAAGAAGTGGGCACATGACCTCCATCCTACGCCAAAAGTTATCTCCAGTCAATAGCTACTTTCAGATGAAAAATTAGTGTTTTCCGCAAGGGAGTCTCCTTGGGGAAACAAAGCACTCTTAAAGGTAGGTCTTATGCCCAGCAGTAGACAACCAACACAACACAAAGTCAACATCATCTTTGGAAATATCATAAACTGGGTGGCTTCTAAACAATCAGCACACTCCTTAGAACTCTATAGGAGAGGAAACCTAACATAAAGACTCCAGAGATTATTTGTGTGTTCCTATTTTACAGATGGTGTTTTTTTTTTTTTTTACTTCTATATGGGTTCTAATGCCATGCACAAAGATTCCCTCTACTATGATTTACTCACCTGCCTGAGGGCCCCACTTCCTGACATGCATGGCCTTGTGGGTAATTGTGATGTTTTAATTTGGGGAAAGGGGGATTAAAAAGATATTCAGATCATAGCAAAGAATATCTTAAAGTAGGCTGTTGAGAAGATACTGGAATCTAAGCACTGGCTTAATGAGACAAAAATAAATATGTGATCATTAGTCATAGTTCTTCTAGTAAGAAAACAGGAAAGATGACAAAAATGTGTTTAATAGTGAGGTGGGCAAGCAAAAGAGATAGTTTTGTTTCCTAAGGCCCCCATTTAGTTTGTGGTTATACACTTGGCAGTAAACTTCCTTCAACTTTATACTCTATGAATACATACTTCTCTCTAAACAATGCAACTTGCAACCTCAGAATCCCTCAACACCCTCCCCCAACACACACCTGTGTTGGACTAGACACTCCCACTTCTGAACAAGAATACAAATTTCCCTGTCCTATAATGATCAAACTTAGGCAGAATCTATTCAAGTGTATCCCCCACAAATGGAAGAAAAGGGAAAGATGTCCCATTCAGCCTGAGTTTGTTTCAGGTGCATACACAGTATGACAAAGCCACATCCTCTAGTAACCTAAGGAAGACCCCCTATATGTAATCTATGCCTATGCATGATTTCATGTGTATATAACTAAAAACAATGGCACTATGGGAAGAGACATGTGCAATAAAAAATGAATATATAACCTGATCTATCAATCAAGATAGGAAAAAAAACCCTGCACCACTGAGTAATCAGCTCCTCCCTTTCTATGAACAAAAACCAAAGAATAATCAAGAACTTCGAGAATCTTCAGTCACATGGATTGCCATCAATCTTGACAGTGTCTCTCCTTAATCTACATTATGCTTTTTTTCAAATCTGTGTTTACATTCAAATCTTTGTTTGAAGTCTTTACATAAGAAGCCAAGAAAACTAACAACACCTAGCGCAGACCCTGACCACCAGTCACAATAGCCTTGATCGTTCTGCTCCTTAACCAGCAATAAGGCAATAGTGTTAAGTCTATAACAATTGAGACATACCAGACTCCCATAAAATTTGAAAAAGAAATCTGGAGCTTTTTCATCTAAACAAATTTCTATATGTTTCACCCCTTGATTCACTGAGGCAATTCATAGTTTAGTAGCCTTTCTTACTGAGCTACTTTTCGAGCCTGCTCTCAGGTGGACCAAACATTGATTAGAACTATTTTCAAGTTGTTCTATGGAGTTGATTAATTACCATAATAAATAGATTGTTCTCAAAAAATATCCTGGTAAACCTTACTCTGAATTTTATTTGACCAACTACTGTATTTCTAAGAACTTGAATTGTTTCATTTATAAACTAAAACAAGTGTGATTTCTCTTCAACCATCATTAATGGCTGTTAATTAATTTCAGGTAATAGCAAATAATATTTGATAGTCACAGAGTAATCTCCCATGCTTTACAGTATAGCTGAATTTAGATATAACTTTGGATGTTTAAACAAGTAAATTATAACAAGGGCTCTTCCATTATAGACAACATGGAAATCTGAATGAGGTTTAAAAGCTAACTAGTCTAGTTATGGAAAGGAACTGCTTGAGTAGGAGTAGCCTGTCCCGCACATGGCAGTCTCCTCTTAACAGGCAGATGATGCTGCAGAACCCTGGAGCATTATAGTTGCCTTATTTATTCACAGCAACACAGAATTCTATTTTTGGTCCCATTCAAAACAAGCACAGAAATTCATCGAGACATGAGCAATCAGAAGTGCTTCCCGTTGTCCACTCAAAAGTTGAGTTCATGATGAAAGCAGCAGGGTCAAGTTTCACAGCAAGTAGGAAGCTAATGACTCCAGAAATATCTAGCACAGCTTCAAGTACAATCGGTCCTGAAAATCTGAAAGCTCCTCATTTAGGTTTTGGCTTTTGAAGACCGATTGAGAGCATCATGATTTTAGAATCACTGGATTCTCAACTCATGAGTAAGATTCCATTAGCAACATTAACACTGACCATAACATGTGTTCCCCCATGGATCACATTAATAAGCTAACGCTACTGGGTGGAGAAATGGCTCAGTGGTTACGAGCATTGGCTGCTCTTGCAGAGGCTGCTCTTGCTGTAGATTTGACTTCCAGCACCCACATGGTGGCTCACAACCATCTGTAACTGCAGTTCCAGGGGATCTATTGCCCACTTCTGACCTCCACTCCATAGGCACTGCATGAATGTGGTGCACAGACAAGCTACTGAAAACCCATATATATATATATATATATATATATATATATATATATATATATATATATATCACTAAAATTTTAAATATAAAGGAAAATATTAATCTATTAAATAATAAAAAAGTTCCAATTATATCACAAAGATTGTTTTGAAATATCAGAGATGATTGTTGCAGATAGTAACCTCAAAAATGTTTCTAGCAAGGATTCTGTTGGTTTCTACTTAGATTTTCCTCCCTGGTACTCGTGCCCGTCCCCCAGCTGGCTTGCTGGCTCACCTCTCATCCAGATCCATGATGGCAGGAGGGGAATCCATTTATAGAGATTCTTGGGAGGTAACAACACTCCAATCCTCTGCATGGGGTGACCATTAATCAATACTAGTTCACTTAGGCTCAATCTCCCTCCCTCTGGGTGCAAGATTCTCTGTAATATGATTCATACTCGAGAGTCCACTGTGGAACTATACTCAGGCCAAATTCCTCCCAATATAAAATTATATCTAGGTCATTGTGCTGTCCTTTCCTGTTCCCTCTCAATTCTTACAGGTTACTTCTGAAAGCACGCCCTTAGTAAAACAAAACTTCTTTTCTAAGGAGGATTACTAAGAAACTATCTTGGACACTTGAAAAAGTCATTGAAAACAATAAAAACTGTCACAAAGATACTATATCTGGGGCTGGAGAGATGGCTCAGCAGTTAGGAGCACTGGCTATTCTTCCAGAGGCTCTGAGTTCAATTCCCAGCAACCACATGGTGGCTCACAGCCATCTGTAATGGGATCTGATGCCTTCTTCTGGTGTGTCTGAATACAGCTACTCATATACATAAAATAACTAAATCTTTTTTTAAAAAAGATTTATGACATAGGTCAGTGTATCAGAACGGGAATGAGGGGAGTGGGGCCAGAAATAGGTCCATACAAGAGATTAGTTGAGAAAGAAAGCCAAGAAATTCAGTAGAGAAAGGATGACCTTTTTAAAAAATGTGCTGGAGCAGCTATATACCATTCAAAGGAAATGGGCCATTTACCCTATCTCATATCACACATGAAAACTAACTTAACAATAGAGGGAATACTTGGGCTAAATATAGAAGCATTACTTCAAAAAAATCAAGAATAATGAATCTTTGGTGAGAAAGGAAGAAGGCATAATAATAATAAAGGCAGAATCCCAGCAGTTGTTGAACAGGGTGACAGGCATGTACTCGCCCTATCCTGTATTTCCATAAATTACGTTTTCAAGAAAGACACAATCAGAATGAACAATAGCTTACAGTTGCAGATTTGGAAATCGATATTTTGAAAAATGAAGCGTGTAAACAATACAAATATTAGTAAACATCACACATATTAGTGTGATGTTTGATACATAGGCACATTGTGCAATACTCAAATCAGGTTAGACATATCTACCTCCCCAGACATTGAACTATTTGCTTTACTTTGAATTTCATTTATTTTACTACAACATTTTAGTGTCAGAAAATAAAATCAATAACATTTCAGTGAACCAATGTAGTACCAAGCAGGGTTTGTTATACAGTATTTTGATTATTTTTTGTATCTAATTAGTCAAGTTTTTCTTTTGCTTTTCCTTCTAATCAATGTAACAGAAAATACATTTGTCAGTCCCAACTCTCTGCCCTGAAAGCTTATGCTGAAATTCTCTTTACTTCATCAGAACTAAACTTTTAAAATCTAGTCTTGCCTGGGCGCCAAGCCTAATCAAATATCTTGCAATCTGCAGGGCTGGAGCAATGGGACAGAGGTTAAACATACAGCCTGATCTTACAGAAGACCCAAGTTTGGTTTCCACATAGAAACTCATAACCATCTGTAACATTCAAATGGATTTAATGCCCTCTTCTGGCCTCCATGGGTACTATACACATATGGTACACACACACATATATGCACACAACACTCATACATAAAATGAAAGCAAATATCTTTTTAATCTGAAACTCTCTGGGAAAGTCCCACTGATCTAGCAGCAGACCAGTAGGCCTCCTTCTCTTGTTCTGTTTTGATTTCGGTATTTGCTGAGCTCTTTCCATTTGTGAAGTTTCATGTCCATAAAATCTTTTCTGGGGGGAAGGGGATGAGAAGATAAACAGACTTATTGACCTAGATTCTTCAGTGACTGGTTACACAAGCTACAGCTTCTATTCACCCTTTCATGTTCTACACTGGCATGCTCCAGATGAGTTATCACAAGTCAAGCACGAGTAGAAGACAAAGTCAGTCATGTTTCCCAGACATCCTTTTCATCTTTCCTTATTTCACAGAAAACAATGGAGGTTGCTCATGAACTCAGCAAGTAGAAGGTCTCAGAAAGTAACTGGAAAACCACAGGCTTACAGTGCAGTTGGTCTTCACCATAATGAACATGGAAAAATGCCAGTTCTCCTAACTGGGCTCCCTAGGCTAGTCTTCCAAAAGTTCAGTGTTTGGGCTCTTATTAGAGTTGAGATGATTTAAAGGGATGAACCCGCATTTTAGCATCCTCTTCCTTTCTCCTCTCCAAGTGTGCAGGGATGGGGGTGCTAGACAGCTATTTCCCCTGCCTGTGTGAGCACAAGCAGCTGGGAATATTGGGGAGCGATTGTGGGGAAGGCGGGGATGATAGCTACTTAGCTTGCCTGCTACAGTACTTACATTACACATGCATGTGGGTGCCTAATAAGCCATGCAGTGAAATTAGCCTGATTCTGCTCAGCTTCCTTGTTTCAATCTGTCTTTGGGGAGACCACAATAATTAGTTGAAATATCTGGAGAGTAACACTTAATCATAGAAAACCAATGCAAAAAAAATTATCAAAAACAAATTATCTTTGCCTAAGGTACATTTCTGTCTGGGAAAAAAAAAAACCAGACACAAAATGAAAAGATTGCTGAGTTCTTCAAGCTTTGTACACAAAGATGCTAAGTTTCCCCTCCTTCTTAACATAATCATGCTGGACAGGCATTTGACTCAAATGCTCTGACCTTTGCAAATAATTAATGTGAGAATGTCATAGAAAGTGTCACAGTTTATTTAACTTGTTAACATAAAATATAATTAAATGCACAGCACTGACCCACAACTGCTGAATCCTCTCAGGTTTAGATAAGTACTTTTCTCGAGTAAAGACAGGCAGCATTTCTGATGCACTGACTTCCATAATGTTCAACAGGGTAATTAGAAAGCAAAAGAATGAAAGGAACCTTTTTTTTCCCCCTAAAAGAAAGAAGCTAGTTTGGGCTGTTTGAGTTCAAATCAAGCACCGTTCTGAAAATTCATAGTCTGATCAAATAAGAATGTAGTTAGCAGGCGTGGGTGGTTAGAGAATCAGAATTGCAGAATAGTTACAAGCTGTGCTTTTCCCATCCCAGACAGCCCTTTAAGGCTTGTGAATGATTAACATGTCAATTAATGGAAATTTTTTCAAACAAAACTTAAGACTCCAGGCAGGAAACTTTTTCTGTACACTTCAACTTTGTAGCACAAACCCAAAATATATGGCTGGGATCACTTTGAAATTGCTTCTGTTCATTTCCACACCGTCACCTTTTGGCAGCTGTTCAGGGGCTGGGTTCATAATCCAGCCCTGTGGAGGCCTGAGGCCTGAGGGCTGCTGCTGCTACCTGCAGAGGCATTCTTATGGGACTGTATCACAGAGTCCTAGAACAAGGCCTGGGCAGCTTGAACTGTCCCCGCCCCCTTTCACTTTTGGAAAGTGTCTAAGCAGGATTAATGGCTTCTTAAGACCAAGGACTATGCAAAAAGATTAGATTGGCTCTACCCCCCCCCCCATTGCCTTTTTACGTGACTTCGAACAAAATTGTCTCCTGCAAAAGCTGACCCACAGAAGAGAATCATCATCGCCAAGGTGGAGAAGCATGTATAGGAGGACTGCTTAACCAGAGGGGGAGAAAATGAAAAGATTACAGGGAGCCCCACTGCCTTCCGCCAAACCTGCAGGCATGTCCACAGAGAAAGTCATTTCAGAGCTACCATCAGATCTGACTTCTCGTGAGCAAAGATCAGCATAGCTTCCCCTTATGTAGCAAGTATAAAGTAGCCCCCAGTAATGTTCTTGGGTGCCTATTCTCTATATATTTGGCTTTGTTCATCATTGAGATACAAAATAGGCTGCCTTGCCTAAGGGCTGGCTTGAAACGAGCAGATCTGAAGCTCTTGCTACTGTGGTATGCAGGTTAAAAGTATACATACACATTTGCCTGTTCAGAGATTGCTATCCAGTGTTGTGTTTAGAATTTAAAGTATTGATTCTATGAACAGGAAATGCCTTGACCTCGACTTGAGAAATGTTAGCCAGAGCAGAGCTGAAATCTGAAGCCTAAAACAGTCAAAGGAGTTCTATAAAATCTGGATAATCTCTGGCATGGAGTAGCTGTCTCAAAAATATGTTTATTAAGGATGCTTAGGTGTAGATATGAGTGGAAGAGACCAAGCTGAAGAGAACAATCACCCATCACCATTTCTAGCTGTCTCAGGGTTTGCCAATATGTTGGTTTTTCTCCAGATTTTCTTTCTTGTCTCTTCCAGCTTCATGGTAGGTCTAAGGCTGCCTCACTCTAAGGCCTGAGTTTCCTCCCTGGATTTTCTCATTCTTTCCCACACATCTACAACGCACATGCTTTCATAAGATCTGTGGTTTCATTCATGATGCTACTTCAGTGCACCTGCATGAGGCCTCTAGGAAGACTGTGAAAATCTGGTAATCCTGACTTAAATGTTTCAAATACAACCCAAAATTAAAGGTGGCCAAATCTTAAATCACAGTCTTGCTCAGTGTCAATTTTAGTCCTAACAATTATGCATCTTTTTTATTACCCCATTCTAAACTACATAGTTTGTGTCTGCAATATCATTTAAAATCTGAACACTTAAAAAATAATGGTAAGACTTGTGTTTGAAACCTATAGTCTATGCAGTTGCTATGGCTAGTTTTAAACTGCCATTGGGTATCTGTTTTCTGTGGTGTGGCTTTGGTTGAGGGACTCTGGTGCGTGAATGTGGGAATCTTCATCCTTTCTAAAGCGCAGAGAAGGATAGGATGTGACCAGACAATTGAAAACAACTCATGTTTCCCTCCTTGTAACACAGCAAGCAACATCTTCACCTTCATTGAACCACTGTGGTTTAAATGCCAGACATTAAGCAATCCAAGCAATTCTACATATTTCTGACATTCCTTCCAACTTTTATCCACATGAATCTATTGTGTTGCATTTAATGTTCATGAGTTGAGGAAGAAGATAATAGACCCTGAATGGTGATACTTTTAAGGCAATGTCTTTTGCTTCAAAGAAACATGATTAAAAATGGCATTCAGTAGTGGTCTTGTTCACATTTTATGGTTGATTGTGATACTTCAGAGGAGAATTATAGATGAGAAAATTGTGGTACCCTTATTGGCTGAGAACATTCATGCCTTGTTCAGTAATTTAAGAGTTTTCTCTCCTAAGTTTAGCATTGACCTCAGTTCCCCACTTCTGGAGTTCTTCTAGATTAAGCACAAAAATTACTCTGATGTGCAGAGTCCCACATTCACACACAATAGAGTCCCTAAACCTGCATTAAGATTTAAGGAGATTAAGAAACAAAGGATGCTAACACTATTTGGGAGAATGAAGAAGAGATAGGAGGGGCAGAAAATTGATGCAACACTAAGAAGACAAACATTTAATAAGAAGGCACATTGACTATCTTGCCTGTAGTCTACATGCCCAGCCTTCCAGGGACTTAGCCAAAGGCTTGAAATCAAGAGTGTGAATGACTTTTAGCTATCATGACAACAGGCATAGTGATGGAAAGTTGTATTTCCTATATTTGTTTCATAAAAATCTTCTACAAAATAAGAATGACAAGAAGCACTATGCTTTTCAGCTTAGTCAGTATGTTGTGTTTTATGTATACAATACCTATACATCAACAATGTCAGTCTCAGCACTGAACACCAAGGACATACTGATGATTCTGGCCAATCAGGAAAGCCCTTGTAATAAGACACCTGCAATGAATGTGAACTTGACAGTAGTGAGCTGCTAAGACAGCCACCTTTGAACCCCACCTCCTGAACTGCATGCCCTGATGCAGTCCCCTCTCATGCTGAACAAGGGTAATCCAGTGTGATACTGTGCAATTGCCAATGTAAGGCTCCCCAGGCTAGGTCAGAAGATACACTGAAGCTACAATTTTCTCCTGTTTTGAATCATTTGCTTGGTGAGAAGTCAGCTGCCAGGAACCTCAAAAGCAGGCTTGCGGATAAAACCCATGGTGGGGAACTGAGGGCTCCAGCCAGAAGCCAGTGATGAATCGAGAGGTTTCCTGCCAACAGTCTTGTACGTGAGCCATCTCAGAAACCATTAGGCAAACCTTTAGTTGACTTCATCCCAAATTTTTGTTTTAACCTGTGTGATTTCAAGTCAGAACTACTCAGCCTAGTTAGTCCTTAGCATTTTTGTGACCCACAAAAATGATGGGCAGGTAGATGCTTCTGAACTTCAGCTACTAAGACCTGGAATCATTTTTGCATAGCAACGGCTATATATTTTGGTTTGGTAGTTGGAAACGAGTTGCTAGAGTAACAGATAACTAAAAGTACTCAGAGGCTTTAGAAAAGTCAGTGGGCAAAAGCTGGGAAGATTGGGGAAGAATATTCATGAGATCTTAATTATGTGAGCGAACTTTACAGAGAATCCAGTGCTCCACTGCAGAGGGCAAGAATGAGGGAGGCTTACCATGTATCAGGAAGCTTAGCAGCACTTTTTCTTGAATATGTGTAAAAAGTAGAAAATGGACCATGAATGGCCTGGTTAAAGGAAGTGTGCCTGAGCACTGAGCAGATCCCGACTGGCAGCTCTCCACCCAATCCCACAAAACCCAGAGGAGGCAGGACTTCCAGGAGCTCTAACCAGGGCAATATCTTAGATAAGGAGACAGCAACACCCACTCCAAACAGGGAGTAACTGGGACCCAATGGGACCCAGGAATTCACTCCTGGCCCAGAGCACTGGTTCCTTCCAGTCTGCGCCGGAGCAGATCTTGGGCCTCAACTCTAACCCCAGCAGCAACATCCACCCCAAACAGTTCTGACACAACCAAGATAATAGGAAAGACAGGGTCCAGTCAGAGACAATGCAGGCAGCACTAAAGATAACAAGATGACGAAAGGCAAGCGCAAGAACATAAGCATCAGCAACCCAGGGTACTTGGCATCATCAGAACCTAGTTCTCCCACAATAGAAAGTCCTGAATACCCCATCACACGAGGAAAGCAAGATTCAAATTTAAAATCACTTCTAATGATGATGATAGAGGACTTTAAGAAGGACATAAATAACACTCTCAAAGAAATTGAGGAAAATACAGGTAAACAGGTAGGGGCCCATGGAACTTTAAAACAACATCTTCATAAAATAAAAAAGGGGGAGGTATATACCCAAACACCACAAATTTATTTAAACCATACTTTTTTATTTTAAATTTTTTTAAAACTTTTGGATGCCAAGGAACTTTCTGCTGAATGTCTATGGCACCCTTTAACTAGGCATACTTATGCCTAGGTGAAAAGGAAGGATCCACTTACAGGCATATGGCATGATTCCGACCAGGTATCTATCTAATATGGGGAAGAGGGCATGTTTGTGGTTTTTTCTGTAGTAACATGGTGACTGCCAGAATGATTAGTGAAACATGCTGTTGCTGAGACCAAGAATGATGCTGACCTATGAGCTTGCTGAGTGCCCTGACAAGGGTGACTGGAAAGCTGTATTGGACATATGTTCCTGACCCTCCTTTGCTTTCCTATATCCCAGATGAGACAAGCTGCCTTGCCTCAAGATTTTAGACCTTGTGGGACAAAGAATCAATGACAGCATCTGCTGTCACCTGAATTTTTGATCTTAGCCATTCTGATTAGTGTAAGATGGAATCTCAGGGTTGTTTTGATTTGCATTTCCTTGATGACTAAGGATGTTGAACACTTCTTTAGGTGCTTCTCAGCCATTCGAGTTTCCTCAGTTGAGAATTTGTTATTTAGCTCTGTACCCCATTTTTTAGTCAGGCTATTTGATTGTCTAGAGTCTAATTTCTTCAGTTCTTTGTATACCTTGCATATTAGCCATCTATCAGATGTAGGATTGGTAAAGATCTTTTCCCAAACTGTTGGTTCCCACTTTGTCCTATTGACGATGTCTTTGCTTTACAGAATCTTTGCAATTTTATGAGGTCCCATTTGTCAATTCTTTTTTTTTTTCTTTTGGTTTTTTCAAGACAGGGTTTCTCTGTGTAGCCCTGGCTGTCCTGGAACTCACTCCGTAGACCAGGCTAGCCTCGAACTCTCGAACTCAGAAATCCACCTGCCTCTGCCTCCCAAGTGCTGGGATTAAAGGCATGCGCCACCAATTCTTGATCTTAGAGCATAAGCCATTGATATTCTGTTCAGGAACTTTTCCCCTGTGCCTAGGTATTCGAGGGTCTTCACCACCTTCTCTTCTATTAGTGTTAGTGTATCTTCTTTTATGTGGAGGTTGTTTATCCACTTGGACTTGAACTTTGTACAAGGAGATAAGTATGGATCAATTTGCATTCTTCTACATGCTGACCTCCAGTTGAATCAGCACCATTTGTTGAAAATGCTGTCTTTTTTCCACTGGATGCTTTTAGCGCCTTTGTTAAAGATCAAGTGACCTTAGGTATTGGAGTTCATTTCTGGGTCTTCTATTCTATTCCATTGATCTTCCTGCCTGTCTCTGTACCAATACCATGCAGTTTTTATCACTATTGCTTTGTAGTACAGCTTGAAGTCGGGGTGATTCCTCCAGAAGTTCTTATATTGCTGAGAGTAGTTTTCCCTATACTGTTTTTTTTTGTTGTTGTTATTTGAAATGAATTTGAGAATTGCTGTTTTTATCTCTGTGAAGAATTACATGAGAATTTGGATGGGGATTGCATTGAATCTGTAGATTGCTTTTGGCAAGATGGCCATTTTTACTATATTAATCCTGCCAATCCATGAGGATGGAGATATTTCCATCTTCTGAGATCTGCTTCGATTTCTTTCTTCAGAGACTTGAAGTTCTTGTTATACAGATCTTTCACTTGCTTGGTTAGATTCACACCAAGGTATTTTATATTATCTGTGACTATTGTGAAGGGTGTCATTTCCCTAATTTCTTTCTCAGCCTGTTTATCTTTTGAGTATAAGAAGACTACTGATTTGTTTGAGTTAATTTTATATCCAGCCACTTTGCTGAAGTTGTTTATCAGGTTTAGGAGTTCTCTGGTGGAAGTTTGGGGGTCACTTAAGTATACTATCATATCATCTGCAAATAGTGATATTTTGACTTCTTCCTTTCAAATTTGTATCCCTTTGACTTCTTTTTGTTGTCTGATTGCTCTGGCTAGGACTTCCAGTACTATATTGAATAGGTAGGGAGAAAGTGGGCAGCCTTGTCTAGTCCCTGATTTTAGTGGGATTGCCTCAAGTGTCTCTCCATTTAGTTTGATGTTGGCTACAGGTTTGCTGTATATTGCTTTCACTATGTTTATGTATGGGTCTTTGATTCCTGATTGTTCCAAGACTTTTACCATGAAGGGGTGTTGAATTTTGTCAAATGCTTTCTCAGCATCTAGTGATATGATCATGTGTTTTTTTTTTTCCTTTGACTTTGTTTATATAGTGGATTACATTAATGAATTTCCATATATTGAACCATCCCTGCATTCCTGGGATAAAACCTACTTGATCATGATGAATGATTGTTTTGATGTGTTCTTGGATTCAGTTTTCAAGAATTTTATTGAGTATTTTTACATCAATATTCATAAGGGAGATTGGTTTGAATTTGTCTTTCTTTGTTGGGTCTTTGTGTGGTTTAGGGATGAGCATAACTGTGGCTTCATAGAATGAATTGAGTAGTGTTCCTTCTGTTTCTATTTTGTGGAACAGTTTATAGAGATTTGGTATTAGGTCTTCTTTGAAGGTCTGATAGAACTCTGCACTAAAACCGTCTTATCCCAGACTTTTTTTTGTGGGGAGACTTTTAATGACTGCTTCTATTTCTTTTGGAGTTATGGGACTGTTTAGATGGTTTATCTGGGCCTAATTTAACTTTGGTAACTGGTGTTTGTCTAGAAAATTGTCCATTTCATCCAGATTTTCCAATTTTGTTGAGTATAGGCTTTTGTAGTAGGATCTGATGATTTTTTGAATTTCCTTGGTTTCTGTTGTTATGTCACCCTTTTCAGTTGTGATTTTATTAATTTGAATACTGTCTCTCTGCCTTTTGATTAGTCTAGCTAAGGGTTTTTCTATCTTGTTGATTTTCTCAAAGAACCAACTTCTGGTTTTATTGATTCTTTGTATAGTTCTTTTTGTTTCTATTTGGTTGATTTCATCCCTGAGTTTGATTATTTCCTGTCGTCTACTTCTCTTTGGTGTGTTTGCTTTTTGTTGTTGTTGTTGTTGTTGTTTGTTCTAGATATTTGAGGTGTGTTGTCAAGCTGCTAGTGTATGCTCTCTCCAGTTTCTTTTTGTAGGCACTTAGAGCTATGAGTTTTCCTCTTAGCATGGCTTTCATTGTGTCCCATAAGTTTTGGTATGATGTGTCTTCATTCTAAAAAGTCTTTAATTTCTTTCTTTATTTCTTCCCTGACCACATTATCATTGGGTAGAGTTGTTCAGTTTCCAAGTAAATGTTGGCTTTCCATTGGTTTCTTTTTTTCCTGTTATTAAAGACCAGCCTTAGTCCATGGTGATGTGGTAGGATGCATGGGATTATTTCAATTTTCTTGTATCTGTTGAGGCCTTTTTTGTGACCAATTATATGGTCTGTTTTGGAGAAGGTACAATGAGGTGCTGAAAAAAAGGTGTATTCTTTTGTTTTAGGATGAAATGTTCTATAGGTATCTGTTAAATCCATTTGGTTCATAACTTCTGTTAGTTTCACTGTATCTCTGTTTAGTTTCCATGATCTGTCCATTGCTAAGAGTGAGATTTTGAAGTCTCCCACTATTATTGTGTGAGGTGCAATGTGTGCTTTGTGTGCTTTGAACTTTAGTAAGGTTTCTTTTATGAAAATAGATGCTCTTGCATTTGGCACATAGATGTTCAGAATTGAGAGTTCATCTTGGTTGACTTTTCCTTTGACTGGTATGAAGTGTCCTTCCTTATTCTTTTTGATAGCTTTAAGTTGAAAGTCAATTTTATTCAATATTAGAATGGCTACTCCAGTTTGTTTCTTAGGATCATTTGCTTGAAAAATTGTTTTCCAGCCTTTTACTTTAAGGTAGTGTCTGTCTTTGTCACTGAGGTACATTTCCTGTATGCAGCAAACTGCTGTGTCCTGTTTATGTATCCAGTCTGTTAGTCTATGTCTTTTTATTGGGGAATTGAGTCCATTGATGTTAAGAGATATTAAGGAAAGGAGATTGTTGCTTCCTGTTATTTTTGTTATTAGTGGTGGCATTATGTTTGTGTGGCTATCTTCTTTTGGATTTGTTGGAAGAAGATTACTTTCTTGATCTTTCTAGGGTATAATTTCCCTTCTTATATTGGAGTTTTTCCTCTATTATCCTTTGTAGTGCTGGGTTTGTGGAAAAATACTGTATAAATTTGGTTTTGTCATGAAATATCTTGGTTTCTCCATCAATGGTGAGATTTGCTGGGTATAGTAGCCTGGGCTGGCATTTGTGTACTCCTAGGGTCTGTATGACATCTATCCAGGATCTTCTTGTTTTTATAGTATCTGGTGAAAAGTCTGGTGTAATTCTGATAGGTCTGCCTTTATATATTACTTGGCCTTTTCCTCTTACTGCTTTTAATATTTTTTCTTTGTTTTGTGCATTTGGTGTTTTGATTATTATGTGACAGGAGGCATTTCTTTTCTGATCTAGTCTATTTGGCGTTCTGTAGGTTTCTTGTATGTCTATGGGCATCTCGTTCTTTAGGTTAGGGAAGTTTTCTTCTATAATTTTGTTGAAGATATTTATTTCCCTTTAAGTTGAGAATCTTCACTCTCTTCTATACCTATTATCCTTAGGTTTGGTCTTCTCATTGTGTCCTGGATTCCCTGGATGTTTTAGGTTAGGAACTTTTTGCACTTTGCATTTTCTTTTACAGTTGTGTCAATATTTTCTATGGTATCTTCTGCTCCTGAGATTCTCTCTTCTGTCTCTGGTATTCTGTTGGTGATGCTTGCATCTATGACTCCTGATTTCTTTCTTAGGTTTTCTGTCTCCAGAGTAGTCTCTCTTCATGATTTCTTTATTGTTTCTACTTCCATTCTTAAGTCCTGGATGGTTTTCTTCAATTCCTTCATCTGTTTAGTTGTATTTTCTTGTAATTCTTTAAGGGATTTTTGTGTTTCCTCTTTAAGAGGAGTGCCTTGTTCCCTGAAAGCTTGGATGCTCTAGTGTTGGGAAATTTGAGAGCAGGAAGGAGGAAATGGGTGGATGGGTGGGGGTACACCCTCATAGAAGTAGGAGGAGGGGGGATAGGATAAGGGGTTTGGGGGAGGAATGGGAGAGGGGATAACATTTGAAAGGTAAATAAATAAAACATCTAATTAAAAAAACAGATGATAGATCTGGCAATTGTAGTTGAGCAGTTGAAACTTTTTGTCAACAATTTATAATGGTGATTCCTTATAGTCCTCAAGGACAAAGTATTGTGGAGGGGCCCATGGAACCTTTAAACAGTATCTTCATAAAATAAAAAAGGGAGAGGTATATACCCAAGCACCACAAATTTATTTAAATTATACTCTTTTTATTTTAAATTTTTTAAAAAATTTTGATGCCAAGGAACTTTCTGCTGAGTGTTTATGGCGCCCTTCAACTATGCATGTAATTTATACAGTATAAAGCAAAGAAGGAGGAGGGATGGGATAGGGGATTAATGGGGGGATGGCATCTGAAATGTAAACAAATAAAATATTGAACAAAAAAGAAAGAAAGTTAAAACAATGTAGAAGGCACTTCTTAGATTCAGCTTGCTACTTATAGCATAATGGGAGTAGAGAGATAGCCAAAGAAAAGATGCCCCCAACTTTATTTAGTTATTATAATCGACACATTAAATTTGTACATCCTTAAAAGTTTAGGTATGCAATATTTCAATCGATTCTTATTGTGAAGTTACTAAATCAAACTAGTCAACATATCTATCACCTTGTGCCCTTATCAGTTTTTGTAGTAAGCACAGTGTTTCCATTTGCTTTTTGATACTGTGATAAAAACACTGACCAAAACCAGTTTTGTGGAGGAGAGAGATTATTTAGCTACAACTTCAGGAAAGCCACAGCAGGACCTCCAGGCAGAAGAGGTAGTGGAAGAACTCTGCTTACTGCCTAGGGGTGGCAATGCCCACAGTGGGCTGGGCTCTCCCATGTCAATCATCAACCAGGAAAACGAACCACAGACATTTCCACAGGCCAATCTGATGAGGACATTTTCTCAGCTAAAGTTTTCTCTTCGCAGGTGTGTCAAGTTGATCATCGGTGGTAACTATGACATAAATTGAAGATCCCTCTTAGCAAATACACAAGTCACTTCTGCTAGCTATCCTCTTGATGCTGGACACAAGGCACTTAGAAATTCTTGGGGTTTGTTTGTTTGTTTGTTTGTTTGTTTGTTTGTTTAAACCAAAATAGGATAAAGAAAGACTTTTCTGTTTTTTGAGAATTATCTGTTCAAAAATGCCAAAACTAGTAAGTAGCTTCTGTTCAGTCTCCCATACTATGTTCCTCTCTAAGGAGATACATTTGTTACAAATGATCAACCTTCAAATGGTGAATCTACACATCCTAATCAAAGGCCATGTCTGACGTTCTAGTGCATTTCATTTGTGTTTATTCTATAAGTCTAGACAAATGTGCAGTGGCAGGTAACCACCCCACAAAAGTAACATGGAGCAGTCTCATTGCTCTGGAATCTTCCAGCTGCCTACTCTTCCACCCCCTCCCCTTGCTTAGTTTTTACTGCTCTTTCTAGGTTACTAATTAGGCTGAATGAAGTATCTAATAAAAGTAAGCTTCTGAGGTCAATAAATAGAAATATTCAGATATTACTTTTTAAGATTTATTGAAATTCACACTTGTTACACCTTCTCAGGTTTGACCCAGGGCCTCTCAGCTCCTGTGATCTGCATGATTGCCTCATGCAGTATTAAAATATTTCCAAGCTCTTCAAATTACTCATTTTAACAGCTTTTCATACGCACTTTGAATGAATAGTAACAGGGCTTTGTTTTCCAGATGTCAGTTCATGTGTGGGAATAATTCTTCCAGACTTTTATAATTATGACAATTTGGGATAGGAAAGAACAAACAGCACGTTTCATTGGAAACAATTTTAACAAAGTCTGTCTTTGCTTATCTTCTCAGTCCTTCAGTATTTATAAACTTGGCACAATCAGTACCATGCTGGGGCCTTTATGAAAAGTCTTTCTAAAGATTGGAAGGACTGTAGTCGAAAGGGATGCATTCTGGCACCAAATGTGAGAAATAGAAACCACATGGCCTACAATGAGAGCTGAGTTGTAAAGGTGGCGATCAGAGAAACAGGTTTTGCTCAGAATATCAGAAGGTGCTGACAGTGAACCATACTAAGATTTTTTTTTTTCAGAATGGTGTGAAAGTTATCTAGATTGAAGGAAACCACAGTGTCCTAATTTTTCTTCATTCCTTGGGAAGAAGCTACGTCAGTTAGGTTAGAGAGGGCTGAATAGTAGTTTGGAAAAAAGATGGTGTTTCAGTTGGGGTTTCTATTGCTGTGATGAAGTATTATGACCAAAAGCACCTTAGAAGGTTAAGAGTTTATCTTACCTTAGAGCTGTAGTCCATCACTCAGACAAGTGAGGGAAGGAACTCAAGGCATGAACCAGAAGGCAGGCACTCAAAAAAGAGGTCATGGAGGAACGCTTCTTATAGGTATTCTCCTTCATCACTTGCTCAGCCTATTCCTTACAGCATCCAGGACTGCCTGGGTCCTTGTGTTGGCACCACCCACAGGGGTCTTAGATCTCTCACATCAATCATCATCCAGAAAATGTACCGTAGGGCAATCTTGTAAGGGGATTTTCTCAAGTGAAGGTCTGTTTTCCCAAATGACCTTAGGTGGTGCCAAGCTGACATAAAAACTAACCATCACAGATGGCAAAGATTTGGGTAAGTAATCCAGTATTTTAGGCTATTTCTAGTTTCGAATACCTCTAGATAAACGTTCCAATAATGTGGTCTCACCTTTCCAAATTAATGACCTTCAAATGATGTCTTTATATATTTTTAAAAATTATTTAAAATTCCAAAGAACTTTATATCTTACATGTATTGAGAATATTAATCAGGAAATAAAACAACATTTTATACTGTGTGGTACATAAATGTGTGGTTTGTTAGCTCTGAGAATGATGGCACACACCTTCAGGGCCCTTACAACTCTTTACTCCACCGCACACTAATCAGAGTATGAAAGGAGTAACCTCTCAATGTGCTAATGTCACAGACTACCTCCACACAACACAAGGTCCGCAATATTCCCACAGGTTCTTGGAATGCAATACAGGAACTTCAAGGCAGGAACTGAAGCGGAGACCATGGAAGAACATTGCTTACTGGCTTGCTCCCCGTGGCTTGCTCAGCTGGCTCTCTGACAAAGCTCTGGACCACCCGTCCAGGGACAGCATTCACAGCAGGTTGGGATCCCACTTCAATCATTATTCAAGAAAATGCCACACAGAAATGCTCACTTATTAATTAGATGGAGACAATTTCACAGCTTGTATTTCCTCTTCCCAGGTGACTCCAGTTTGTGTGAAATGACAAAACTAACCAGCAGAGTCTCCATGTTCTTAGATGAATGTTTAGCATAGAAACCATCAGCTGTTAAATGCAGTTAGAATGAGAAAATCTTAGAATTGTAGAATTATAAAGGATTATCAATACAATATAGCTAAGTAGACAAGGTGATTTGAGTATGAATAGAAAGATTATCTGAATCTATGTAACATTCACCCTTTGATCCACTTGAAATCATTTCAAGGAATTCTCTTACACTGCGACTCACAGAAGGCTAGGGGAAGCCAGATTTTAAACACCCATGCATTTTTGTTGTTGTGGCTGTTGCTGCTGCTGCTGCTGCTGCTGCTGCTGCTGCTGTTATTGTTTTGCTTTGTTTTGTATAGCCTTAGTCTGAACATTTATAAAATTTCCCATCTATCAAGCTGCTTTGGTTATTTTTTTCAGAGAAGCAAAGTATTAAAATAGACTATATTAGCAACTATATCTTCAGCAGTAAATTTTGTACATGAAGAAGTTTTTGAGAGGATGACTAAAAGTATTTTTCAACAATATAGTGGTATCCCCTTGTGAGCATGGGTTCTATAGCCTTGGATTCTGTGGCTTTTGTGGTTGTACACATTCTCTCCTCACCAGTATTACTTAAGCTGCACAGCGTGTTAGCTGCTTACGCACTGTCCAGTGTTAGAAGTAGCTGAGAAATGACTGAAAGCACACAGGAAGGTGTGCCCGGGCTGATGCAGATAGCATGCTGTTGTGTATAAGGGATTTCAGCATCTAAAGATTTGGGATCTCTGGTGGGTTCTGGAACTTTTCCCCATGGAGATCTGACCACACTGAAGATAACTCTGTCTGTCTCCATCCCCAGGGGCTGTTTACTTGCCACATTGGTGATTCTGATGATGCAGGCCTCTGAACTCTAGCAGAATACAACTTTGTTTCCACTGGTAATCATTTCAGTTAGGTTCCTCCATAGTCATCCGAACATAAAGATGAACTCGGAAGCAAGTCCTTTGATATTCTTTGATAATTTCAAAGTGCAAAGAAATTTAGAATCTGAGAATTTTTCAACTAAAAAAAAAAGTGCCAGTTAGAACTACATAAACCCTCTTTGACCCCCTGTGACACTTAAATACTGTTCTTCCAACCTGAGTCGTTTTATCTCAACCAGGCAGAGACTTGACTTGTGAGATGGTGGGGCGGGGCAAGGCCCACTGCAGTGCTTGCAGGAATACCTACACTCTCTCTAGTTCTCTATCTCCTCTCTCTCCCTCTCTCTTCTCCTCCTTCTCCCTTCTACTTTTTTCTTCATCCTCAGTAGTACAAGCCTTTTTTCCTCACAAGTTTACTTAAATTTATAAAAAGTGTTCAGTTTCTCTCTAGAAAACAGTTAGGGAGTTGAGCTATACCTCAGATCCCAACGACATAAAAGATTTCTTTTTAAAATTGTTTTGGTAGTTTGAATGATGAATCACTCCCTCAAGCCAATGCTCCCAACAAATGCTTGTGATCCCATAGACACTTGATCCCAATTGGAAGTTCTTCTTCAAGTATTATGTCCTACCTGGAGATATAAAGTATCATGTTGCCAGTCTATGCACTGGAGGCTATCCGTGGAGATCTCTAGCCTGGCCAGGTGAGAGGTTTCAAGCAAAGGGGAAAGGGGATGAACAGGGATGGGCAATTACCTCCACCACTGCTGCTGCTGCTACTGCTGCTCTGGTGACACTCCCCCAGCAGTCGCTGTTGCTCTGAGATGCTGCACTGGTTGCACTGAGCCAAACTGGGAAGAGAGGGAGGGTTGGCTAGCTAGTGAGTGAAGTGCAGGGGAGCTTCCGGTGGTGAAAGCTTCCGGAGAAGATTCTCTTTCCAAGCAGTATTACAGCTCTTGTGACAGATGCACTGAGAGGATGGAGTAATTCTCACATACCTTTATTCCTTCTGGATAGGATCTTATATGTAGTTTTGGGGTGGGTTGGGGTCTGACAACAGATACTTCCTATTGGCTTGGTCTGAGATGTTAGGAATGCCTCATCCACATGTGGAAGGACTACAGGGTGCTTACCCTATGTGACTGATGGCCACAGTTCTCTCTCTGGGGAGCTGTAGCTATGTGACAGGGGCCTGGTGCTGGGAGCAAGTGAAGCTCCTACCGTCCCTTCAGGGTCCTCAGAGCTTCAGGTTAGCTTGACCTTACCAGGCTTCCTCTCACAGTCCACCACCCCACACCATATTAGATGTCTAAGGTTACATAACAAATTACTCAAACTGAGATGTTCAAGATAACCAACTTTTATTGTTTTCCATATCCTGCAGTTCCAAAATCTGAGAGCAGCTTAACTGACTAGGAATTAACTCAAGATGTCTGAGAAACTTACAGTGTTGGGGCTAGCTGGGGCTGTAGTCTCTTTAAAAGTCTCAACTACAAGAAAAGCTGCTTCCAGTCTCAATCACACAACCACTGCCAGGCCTCAATTACTCCTGGCTATTTAAGGGACAGATGTCACATACCACTTAGCTCTATCCATAAACAAGTTGAGTCATCTCATGACATGACAGTTCATTTCCTTCAAGAAAAATAATAAGAGGGTAGGGGAGGAGAAGGGAGGAAAAAGAGAGAAAGGAAAGGGTAAATGGAGAGAGAAAAGAGAGAGAGAAACATTAGGAGATGTAGTCTTTTTATAAGCAAATATTAAAACTTATTCTACTTAAACCATTCCTTTGCCACACTCCTCTAGTTGGACAGATCAATTTACAAGGGTGAAAGGTTTGTGACAACCAGGAGGTGGAGGTTGTCCCTTACAGAAAACAACCATATAAGTCTACTGTTAATTATGAGTGAGTGACTCAGAAAGCACATCATAGACAGTAAGGGCTAATGAGGATGCCCAGGAAGCTGGCAGAACTTCCAACAGGGTTTGAATGATGGGAGATGGGAGAGCCTAACAGGTGAGCAGAAGATGAGAAACATTTCAGATAAGGGGGTCAAAGGATCAAGGAGGAGATGATTGTCAATGAGCTGAAGAAACTAGTTCCAGTTATATTTCATTGTGACAAACTTCTGCTTCCTAGAACCAATAAATGTCTCAAGAGAGATAACATTGAGTTTTACTGCCTCAACTTCTGATTTGTAACTCTCTGACACTGCAATCTATGATACACTGGTGTCTCTTGAAAAATTGCTCCACAGATAATGTGCAGATATCAACCCCAAGATAAGGATAGTCACATCAAGACCACTTGTAACACAGCCAGGAAACTGTCCTGGAGGTACTTACTCTCTGCTGCCATGCTTACATGCAGCACAGCAGACAGCTAACACATGAAAAAGCCACGACCATTATTTTTTATATTAAAGAAGTCATCACAAAAGATAGGATTAATAAAACATGATGGAATTTTGGTGAACTGTTTTTATGGTGTATCTATTATGTAATGATTAATAGTCTTATCATTGGGATAATTCTCATCTCATTTAGTCTCCTAAATTATTTATATTTGAAATAAATAAAATAAAATGATCCATGCATGTTGAATTTTTGTTTGTTCCCTTGCTAATAGGATGTGGAGACCCATATCCATCAGGCAAGAAGTACCACTTACCTGCAATCCCATCTGTAGATCTGAATAGTGAGTGACAGTAATACTACAAAGTACTCATGCTAGGTCAATTTTGGCTAGATCTGAACATCATTGTCTTTTGTATATGGGGTAAAATAAATACCTTCACAATTTTGGCAACCTTCACTACCATATAACTCAAAAATTTTTTATCTTCCCAAGCTGAACTCTCAACCTGTTAAACATTAAGCCCCTATCTCTCTATCCTAACCCCATAATAATCACCATTGCACATTCTGTTTCTATGGATTTGACTAATTCATGTACTTACTATACATGGAATCATACCTGTGCCTGCCTTTTCACATACCAAACTGCCTTTAAGGGTCATTCATGGCCCAGCACTGCCTTAACTATATTTTGTTCATAAAGAAAGCCAGATCCTGTGTACAGCTCTTAAAGAAAGTTGCTTTTACATAGACAGGACAAGGAGGGTTAAAGAGAGCATGAAACAGGTAGTGAAGGCCCTAAGAAAAATCAGAGAGAGAAAGAGACAAATGAATGCTGGTACAAGAATTGGTTTGCAGCCTCTCCAATGTCGTCAACCCTATTTCCTTCCATCTTGGGACCATTATTTGGGTTCTTTTTGCTTTTTTCTGCTGGTCCCTGGCTCTCAAATAGGCGGACTAACTCTGTGATACAACAGATAAATAATTTGGTAGCAAAACCTACTCAGATACATTATCATTAGTTAGCTATGGAGGACCACGAGACTCAAGATGAGGTTGTTACTTTATACAGGGTGTTTCCAAAACCTATCTCCACCCAACCTAAAAGGGGGGACTTCTGCCCCTAGACCAAGCAGAGAGGGGCCACCCAGAACCCCCTCTGACTGGAGATCTGAATTCTTGTTTAGGCTGTGAGGCTAAGTACTGCAAGGGAATATAAATAAAAGATAAAAATATCTCTCTGGGTTCCCTGAGGGACAAGCCTGACTGCATAGGGGTTAATGTCAAAAGTATCCCCTCTCCAGGAAAAAGACATCAGGAGGGGCATGGCCCTCATGCCTCACTGGACAACGACAGGGGGACTGGAGCCATTACAAGGTCCCCTTCAAATACTGGAGGTCAGGCCTCTATCCCAGCCTTCACAAGTTTAGAATTGCCACAGCCCTTCTATACTTAGAGAAGGGAAGAGATGTCAGGGGCAGCCCTGCTTACACACTGAAGGCCTAAAATCAGCCATAGGCCTAAAATCATCAATAGCCCTGTCATACATGTATACTAACACCAAGTCTTGGGTCTCAGTGGAAAAATATTGAAACAGATGGCTATAAGCTAATGTCATCAGGCAGCTTTTGTGGAAATTTACCAACCTGAGTAGTCATAGACCTTGTAAATAGGTAGCCTGGGCAGACAATACCAACTTAGATAAGGACAAGTGAGTCATAGGCAGAGTCATAGTGACTTGTCCCCTGAACCTTCACCCAGCTGATACCCGGATCTGATGATATCTGTATTCCTCCTGATCACCCACACTCCAGTGTCATTCCCTTCCCCACATCCTGCCTTTCTGTGTTTATAACCCCTGTGTGAATGAATTACGATTTGAGAAAAAATAAATTATATAAAAAAAAAGAAAGCCAGATCCTTGCCCGAGTAAGTGGAATTTGCTTAGATCTTAGAGGAAATGTATAGTTTTATTTCTCACAATATGATACATGTAAGAATGGATAAGGGCAATATACTCTTATCCCTGAAGTAAAAATAGAAAGGTATGTGCTACTGGCATTGCTGCTGAGGATTTAGGCAAGGTTGTACTCATGGAATCTGCATCTGGAGTCTATGACATGGGGCAGGAAGAAGTAAGAGCTGTGTCTCCTCATCCATGTGGCCTGCAGTCTTGTTATATGCTTCTGGAAGATTTGGCTTTCAAGACCTCAAATTCTCCCTCCAAACAAATATGTAGTATAAAGTTACCCCAGTCTTATGCACTTTTTTCCTGCATTTACTAAAACTGGATAAAAGATTCCAAGTATGTTTAATCTTTAACATATTTTACTGTCTGTGAAGAACGGTGCATGTTTTGGCAGTTAGTCAAATCAATGTTCTAAGCAGCAGTGCTATTATGATCTCATTGTGAGATATATATATATTAAAATATATATATATATATATATATATATATATATATATATATATATATATGG
>NW_021604597.1:6732812-6733550 GCF_004785775.1 Grammomys surdaster | reverse complement strand
TATGGATAGGACATGAGAGTGCTCAGGACAGGACTGTGGTCACAGGACAGGACATTGGACACATGACAGGACAATGAATACAGGACAGTGGTCACAGTACAGGTGAGTGATCACAGGATATATACATGCATGTCAGTGAGAATCAATGTTTCAGTAACTTACAATGGAGAGAATTGGCCATCTAAACTGTCCCTACCTGTGATATTAAAAAGGCATTGTGGAGGATACCACCCTAGCCCTCTGTTATAAGATGCAGAAAAATTTAGAAGATGAGAAAAGGAATCTTTGATAACAGTTAAATATAATTTAAGTTTCCTGGAAATCTTTTTATTATTATTTTATTCCCTGAGAATTTCATAGAGTATATTCTTATCAATTCTTACCTTTGTCCTAACTCCTCCTAGATATTCTGCCACACAACTTCATATCCTCCTGGACACAAATGGAACATAAAAATGCCTTTGGAAAGAATTTTGATTGTTGGACTACTGTTTACATGCAATTCTATGGCGGAAAATATGGACTTTCTCCCTCTCTCTCTCTCTCTCTCTCTCTCTCTTACATGAACATGCTCACACTGCATGGCCTCAACAAAGTTCATTTTCAGGTAACAATTTTTTAATGACAATATAAATATTTCTTACCAACATCAGGTCTTATTTATGGAGACTCTGCATTTGTAATATAGGGAGGTTTGGTTTGGTTTGGTTTGGTTTGGTTTGGTTTGGTTTGGTTTGG
>NW_021604597.1:6731489-6732802 GCF_004785775.1 Grammomys surdaster | reverse complement strand
GGTTTGGTTTGGTTTGGTTTGGTTTGGTTTGGTTTGGTTTGGTTTGGTTTGGTTTGGTTTGGTTTGGTTTTGGTGAGTTAATCTAGGTCTTGACTTCTAAAGTTTCTACAACAGGAGAATAGAGACATGAAAGAGATCAATGTTCTCATCCTGTGTTGAGGAAGTTAGTCACTTCCTTGTTTCTCACAGTCCATTGTACCACATCAAAGGGGTCTGGGAAATCCAGGAAAACACACAGCAATTAGTAAACAATAAGCACTTACTTGTGTCATGCCCACTGTGATACTCCTGCCATCCATGGGAGATCATATCTAACTTTCATTCAAACAAGTTCCTGGTTTTCAATAGATGATAGTTCATCACAATGACATCAAGAACTGAGTGTGACTATCTTCAGGCAATAAATTTGTCAACATGTAGATGATTTTAGGAGGAAATCAGGGAAACAACACCCTTCACAATAATTACAAATAATATAAAATAGCTTGAGATAACTCTAACCAAGCAAATAAAAGACTTATATGACAAAACTTCAAGTCTTTAAAGAACTAAATTTAAAAAAAAAAAACAGTAGATGGAAAGATCTCAATGCTCATGGATTGGTAGGATTAACATAGTGAAAATGTACTCATATGAGTTCAAACGTCACTTTCACATAGAATGGGAGATGATCATCTCCATGGTACCTGCTACAAGGGTATTTTAATCAAACTGAACTTTGAGTCATTCCAAGAACAAACATGCTACAAGAATTCCGGCCTCTACATGAAATATATAAATATTATACATATTAAATATTTTATCAGTCCTAAAAATGAATGTTATATACATTTTAATGAATGCATGCTTACATTTATAAATATACTCAAATAAATACTTACATTATTTTGATTAAAAATATACTAAAAATGTCCATTCTACCAAAAGTAATATACAGATTTAATGCAATCCTCATCAAAATTCCAACACAATATTTTACAGACCTTGAAAGAACAATACTCAACTTCATATGGAAAAACAAAAGACCCAGGATAGCTAAAATAATCCTGAAAGATAAAAAAAACTTCTGGAGGTATCATCATCCCTAATTTCAAGCTGACTTGCCTGCAAGAAGTTCTGGAGCAATGGTGGTGCGGAACTTGTGAGAGTGGCCAACCCATGACTTGTCCAACTTGTGGTCAGGACCAGGAACCAGAGGTAGGACACCTCAAAGACCCAAGATAAAAAACCTAACACTACTAGCAAAGAAATAAAAGAAGAAGGAAGGAAGGAAGGAAGGAAGGAAGGAAGGAAGGAAGGAAGGAAGGAAGGAA
>NW_021604597.1:6722387-6731479 GCF_004785775.1 Grammomys surdaster | reverse complement strand
GAAGGAAGGAAGGAAGGAAGGAAGGAAGGAAGGAAGGAAGGAAGGAAACGTCAGTGAAATAATTCCCAATGATATTTTGTTGTACTTATATATCACTGCCTAGCCCAATTGTCATCACAGAGGTGTCATCCAGCAACTGATAGGAGCAGATGCAGAGATGCACAGCCAAGAACTAGGCAGAACCAGCCGAATTCTGCAGAAGAGGAGGAGGCCGAAATATTGTAGGAGCCAGAGGGGTTGAGGACAACACAAGAACATGGGCCAATGAATCAACTAAGCAGGATTCATAGGAGCTCACAGAAACTGAAGTGACAATTTGGACCCAGAATGGGTATGAGCTAGGTTTGCTGTATATACCTTATATTTGTGTAGCTTGGTGTTCTTGTGGAACTCTCAACAATGGGAGTAAGGGTATGTATCTACCTCTTACCTGTACTTGGGACCCTTTTCCTCCTACTGGGAAGCCTCATCCAGCTATGATATGCAGGTTTATGTCTAATCTTTTTGTATCTTGTTAGGCCATGTTCCATTAATACCTCTGGGAAGCTATTTCTTCCTTCCTTCCTTCCTTCCTTTCTTCCCTCCCTCCTTCCTTCCTTCCTTCCTTCCTTTCTTCCCTCCCTCCTTCCTTCCTTCCTTCCTTCCTCCTTTTGTCCCTCTCTCCCTCCTTTTTTTCCTTTCTTTTCTTTATTTCTTTTGTTTGTTTTGAAGGGAAACAGAAGAGGAATTGATCTGGGTGAGAGGGAAGGTGTGGGGAGGGACTGGAAGAAGTGGAAAGAGGGGAATCTGCAGTTGGGATGTAATATATGTAATAATAATAGTAATAATAGTAATAATAATAATACAAAGATGCTTCTGGCAGTGCACATAATAATCTGAGACTCCAAGTTTGGCAAGATGGAGAGAGTAACCAACCAGCTAACCAAACAACTAGCTGACCTCTCTCACCTACATTCTTTCAAGATCTTAAGTTGAAGAAGTATAAATGCCAAAGTTTAATTAAGTTTTAAAAGTCTAATTTCTACTAAATACTCATATTCTTTAAAGTATCAATATTAAGTTATAATTTAGAAAGTAGATGTGTAACAAATTCAAATGTGTACATTATATTTGAAGTGCGATTTAAAGATTAGGAATAAGGTCTCTTTCTCTGAAATAGTTATTTCTTGATTAAAAATAGCAACCTTTCATTAAAAGTAATGCTTAAAGGTTATAGCTAATGTGATGACTCTAGCATATTGATACATTTCCTGAGTCAGTATTCCCAGAAAACCAGAATTGTAGAATTTCTTTTAAAGATATATTTTCACCTTATAGTAAAAGAGATATTTTTGATGTCAGGAAGTAGTTTATAGTATGCTTAGATGTTGAAAAAAATAAGTATTTAAGGTATTGGATATATTCATTGATTTGCTTTAATGAATCCACTATATATTTCTATATCAATATTATAGATCTTAAATATAAATATTTTCATTTGTCAATTACACTTTACTAAAGCTGGTAAGGGAACAATGCTATGCTACATCTCAGTTTATGCTATTACTAGATAGAAATGTCTTGTCAACAGAAGTTTCCCACATAACTTCAAGATATAAATCAAAAAGAACTTTTTGAAGGATTAATAAAAAATTGGTTTTGTCATAGATTAGTCTCCTGCTCAGCTAAATCCTGCCCAAAAGCCTTATAAAATAGAAAACCATGGTTGAGTTACCAATGTTTCTAATTCTTAAAATTCATGGAAATTCTATAGAAAATTCTTACAACAGGTACACATATACATATGATGCAAAGTTTAACATAGACCAACTCAGGCTTAGCTCATCAAATGCTGGCAGACATTCATGTAAAGAAAGGTATTTTCTTAGTGTAATTATTCATTTTTCTGCATTTCTCTCCTGACACCCTGACTGAATATACCTCCCTACGAGCTATTCATTGAAATCTTAAAACAAAGGGGAAAGCGGTTTACTAAGATTTATGAGGCAGTGATATAGTCACCTCTCAAGGAATGAGATGATCCATCACATTTTGAAAGGCTGAACAATCAAGCTTTGACTATATTTATATGATATCATAAAGCTGTTTGCTTGAAGAATGACCAAGCAACCAACTGAGAGATTCGGATGGCTTTCTCTGGAAAGACATTTTGAATGAGAATGTTTTAGAAGCCAGGGTGTCTATTTGCATGGAGGACCTAAGGACCTTTTCTGTGGAAAAGAAACTCAATACCATAATTATTTTGACCCAAGACTGTAGCATTCTATGATTAAGTCCTCTCAAATCACCCAACAGCATTGGCACAAGTTCCTAGCTACCAGTCCCAATGCTCTGAGCTCCTGAAACACACACACACACACACACACACACACACACACACACATACACACACTCTGCGTTATATTTAAATATGCCTTAATCACCTCAATGGCTGGGCCACTTCAATCCTCCATGTTACTAGCATACTCTTCCCATCTGATATGCCTGAACTATTACTTCCTAAAACCTATGTTCCATCCTGGCCACTCCTGGACCCAGGGCTGCAGCTCCCCTGGACCACGATTCCCAACTCTTACATGTTGGTAGTCTCTCTGTCTCTCTGTCTCTCTGTCTCTCTGTCTCTCTGTCCTACAGTTCTCAGGCCTGGACCTTTTTCTTCCCAGGCATGGCAGTTCTTCTTCCTCTATACCTTGCCCAGGAAGGCTAAAAGTCCCTCCTCTGTCTCCCTGCCTAGTCATTGACCACTGACAACTTTATTTGCCAATCAAGGCCAACTGGGGACAGGGACCCTCAGTGTCTTACAGGTAGATGTACATGTTCCTGTGTAGTTTTGGGAGCCAAATTATCATAAGTAGCATGAGACCCAGTCCACAACACAAGACAGCAAAACCCTTTATAAATCTGTATGGAGAAAGATGGTAAGAGAGCAACTATGGCTAAATACTTAGCTGGAGGCATCACAATTTCTATCAACCAACGCCTTAGAGAGGTCCACATTATAGTAAGGAGAAATATACATGAATAAATAATTACAACAAGTTGTTAATTATTAAAGTTAAAATTGACCCTAACCAAACTGAGAATTTCAGAATCTTTCTATACAAGTCCATAATCATGGAGTGACTTCTGGCTGCTGTCATGAAAGTACTTTCAACTTCTTAAAGTAAATTCTAAATATTTAAAAATACATTTTTACCACATCAATAAACCAGGAAAATAAAAATTAAAGGGTAGAACTACTGGTCAACCTTTTCTCTCATACTTTTTTTCAGAATTTACAAGTTGCGGGTTCCCTTCCATCTCAGCTAAACCTTAAGTTGGGAAACAGTTTGATAAGGGAGTCCTTATTAAGGTATTAGTGCTTTGCTAAGTGGAACAGCTGCAAGCTAAGGGATTTACATACCAGTAGGACACCTAGAAATAAAAGCCTTAACTCACTTTCAAAAATCAGGTGTGATTACAGGACTTTTATCTCAGAGTTCTGCTCTGATTTTTTTCAAGTCAACATATTAAAGCAATTCCTACCTCCAGATGGAAAAATCATTGGCTCAATCCACAAGGGTTGAAAAACAAATCTTGTAGTAAAGTAGTATTAATATAAATTTCTGTGACATATGATTCAATAAAAGGAAACAAAATTATCACTTATTATGACTATCTTTAGAAAGAATGGTTCAGTTTGATCATCCTTAATCCAAAATCAGAAATGTAAATGCTTTTATAAACTCAAACTGTTTTAGCTTTTAGAGCATCTGAGATTTTAGATTTTTTTTTTAAAGTAAGAATAGATGAACAGGTATATATAAGTATCCCTGCAAAAACATTTGAAACCCAAAACCATACAAAGTTTTAAAACACTCAAATATAAAGTTTTCAGATAAGACATAATTGACATGTTCTCCTGGGAAATGACTGTCTCTTTAATGGCCTGTGCCATATTTATGTTTTCTGCTTTCATTTAATGCAAGAAAATTCAGGATCACAATTAAGCATATATTTAAAAGAAATACTATGGTCTATATATAGTAGTTAACTATAGCCCTCACATATAATGAGGGTTCCACTAGTAAACAGCATAATACCCAACTAGCAATGAACAGATAGTTTGAAATTCATATCACTGCTGAGAAGGAAAAAATGTAATAATCCTAAGAAGATTTACTAAAGTAAAAATCCATGTCTTATTTAGAAGAGCTTTTCATATAACTTAAAATGAAAGAGGCAGTTGTAGAGTCAGGCCACCCAAGCCCAGGAGTTACCTGGAAGCCTTCCTCTGGCCGCCATCAGAGGAATTTCTCAGTCCATTGGGATTCTGAAAGCTGAAGCCAAGGGTATGTTAAACATATCAGAGTTCTCAAAACAGCAGCACAGAGGACCAATAACATTGATAACTTCCAAGCAAAACCACAATTGTAAAACAGTCCAAAACAAAGGCTTAGTCACAGAGGTGGAAAATGTGCCTATGGTGTTATCCTGGCCCCCAAAAAGCAGTAGGAGTGGGGAATAGGAAGTGTCCTGTGGAAAGAACTGACACCTTTAGTGTTGGCAGATTCACTGGGTGAGGAAAACAGAGATTCAAACAGTGGGATCCCCCCTCCACAGGAGTCAGAACAGCATGATCTTCAAGTAGAAATAACAGCTTCAGGAACGGACACAGGTTAGGCAGCAGTGAGCAAGGTTAGGGAGCCAGAAGTGATGAGTGTATATGAAATTCCTCTCAACTTTATTAAAAAGACTTTATTTCCCACAGTGACAAAGCACTTGGGTCTCACCAAACCTGATCCCCAAATCAAGCCTTCATTAAAATAACAACACCTACCAAGGCTTCTGAGACTAATTCAGACTGTTTCAAACACCTACCAAGGTCTTTTTTAATAGGTTCAAGTGAATTACACTTTAAAACTGCTATTGAGACTGCCTGCCAACAGAACTAATTCATAACATAAGCTCACCCAAACCGTTAGTTATCAGATCTTTACTTAAATATAAATATCACACACACACACACACACACACACACACACACACAGGGCATGCTGTAAAAATTCGTAGAATGGCCTACAAGAAAGACTCTCTAGACTTGATGAAAAAAACATCATACATACATACATACATACATACATACATACATACATATGCAGTTCTGCAACATTCAGCAGGTTAGTTTTCATCCACATTAACTGTTGATTTTTGAACGTGATAACAGGTATGTGAGTTACCAATGTGTAGAGCTTGTTTGGTGAATCTTCATCTTCATTACGTTTTCTGGACAATCCTATTAGGATGCAATATGGAACATTCCTTATTCCCTTGGCCCAGACGGCTTTATTGAGCCTGGTGTCAATGTGCACATCTGGAGTCCCCATTTCCTTCATGGCAAAATTCCGAATTTCTTTGAGTGCCCGAGAAGCACATTTCTTGAAGCCCACTCCATGGATGCACTTGTGAATGTTGATGGTGTATCCTCAGGTCACCACCTCGTTGATGGCAAAACGGCCCTTCTTCTTCTCGCCACCCTTCTTTGCGAAAGCCATTCTGCTGGACCCAAGTTGGAAAAGAAGGGCGCGAAGGACTGTGGGCTGGAAAGTCACGTAGCTGTACAACTCGGGGAAAAAAATATTTATATATGCAAAAAAGTCAATCTAACTCTAGAAAGTGCACATTCACCAGAAGAAATTCCTTAATTAAGTCTCTATTTACTTTATCCCACCTCCTGCCTGCTGTAGCCCTCTTTTTGAATTAGTGGAGTTTTATTTTTTTGGAAAACAACAAAAAAAGATCTCTATGGCAACATCTAAATATCCACTCTGCTCCGTAGCATTCTGTTCGGTATCACACCTCTTCAGTTTGAATGGTGGAGCCTTTAAACAAACCTTTGTCGGGATCGTGCGGCTGCGGCTGCCGGGCTTGATCTCATAATGAGGATAACTGCAGTTTTACTTATTTTAACAAAGAATTTGGTTACATGCAAAAAAAAAAAAAAAACCACCCAAAAAACAAAACAAAAACCTTACAATAAAAACGGGGAAGGCATCTAATAGTCAATGTTACTGGGTTACTTTTTCACAAGAATTAGCATATTCCAAAGTCTCATTGATTGTATTATATCTGGTATTAATAGCCCTTCCAAAGGTAGTGATTGTGTCTTCATGAATATCCATATATGTGCATTTTTTGTATGCTGAGAACTGAGGACAGGATTTACTAAGAGTTCTACAACTATGCTATATCCCCAGCTCAAATATTTCAATATTATCTTCTCTACCACAAAAATAACATTTAGATAGAAAACAAAATACTACCTTATACATCTTTAAGAAAATAGTTATTGTATAGAAATGCTATGGATTGCTTTTCTACTTTAATTTACAAATTAATCTTTAATATAATTGGTTTCCAAGTGAAATACCTAATTAGTGTATTTTTAGTGACTGGGCTAGTGTATTCCATGAATATTAATTGATAATAGAGTTTTTATTTACTATATACTAACCCATTTTTTTCACTCACCCCTCAATATTTTTTTTTTTAAAAAAGCTGATTATCAATGGTTATTCTGCTCCTTGTTCTTTGGAGGCATCAAAACAGCTCTATTGGCAAGCCTCCTGGCTCATAAAACAAAAACAAGGATTTAAAACTTAAAGTCTTTGTGATTCTGGAACCTACATGTTGATTTAAGCCATTCACGCTGAAGCCTCCAATCAGTTAGTTGTATGTCTAAAGCCGTCTAGAATCTGCTCACTGTAGGGTTTTGATTTATGGCCTACATCTACACTAAAGGTTTACATAATAACCTCATCCACCCCCATTTTATCATGACTGGTGAAAGTTTTGAATGAACTATTACGGAAAAACAACTTTATCCATATAAGTAGCTTCCCACAGAAAGAGCTTAGTTTGATACTGCAGAATTATGAAAGCAAGACTAGTCATCACTAAACATTTAAGATATCTCCAATCAGTTACCTCTTGTTTCTACTTAGAAAACTAAACCAGGCCCTTCACAGAACCTCACCGCATAGGGTCCTGAAATCAAACAGAACCTTTCCATGAGACACCGGGAAAGCATCTTAATTATAACAGAGGAAACATTATCACACTCATTGAGAAGTTGAAAATAGCATGATATTTAAAAATCACCCCAGTTAATTGTGCTTACAACAACAATCTGAACATTAAAATGTCAGAATGTAAAAGCTTAAAAACCAACACAACAATGTCTGCCAATACTCTACTGTTGTACATAGCCAACATCAGACACACTCTTAAAGTCAAAATATATACCTGTTTCCATTTTAAGCATAGATGTGATTTGCTTTAAATCAACACAACATGCTCTTTCTGAAGTATGCTAAGATCAGCTTGGAGCTTCTATGGAGGCTCCTTATTGTACAGCCCTCTCAACGCCAAGTTCCACTCTGAGGTCTGCACTGCTCATGTCTCTGCTGTACAGTGCAAATCCCTTCTGAACCAAGTCTTTCAACTCCTCAGAAAGTCAGTAGCACAAATTGAACTAACAAGTAACTTTGATCCTTCTAATGAAGAAAGAACTATTTTTGTTATCCCTTTTGTTGACTGCTGTGTTCCTTCATGCAGTACCCCTGGATACACATGATTTAAGATCTGTGAAGTCAATGGAAGTGGGATGATTGATGCACTTACCATAGCGGACTCTGGAGAAAGACACTGGGGTTAAGAGCTAGTTTTATCACGTCTTTTAGTGAAGTCTTATACAAGTGAATGCACATAATCCTGTTATGTTGAATGGGGGAAAAATATCAGTAGTTTCCAAGGTTTGCAGAAAGAGTTGACAGAGGGCACACACAAGCTCCTGGTACGGTGGCTGGCACATAGTCAATGTCTAAAAAATAGTAGTTATTACTGCTAATGATACTTAACACTTGCAGATGTGCAGTCACGATTAGATGGATAGAGGGAGGAATGGTGGGAATAAAACAATTGGTACTTACAGGCAAACAGCCCGTGGTATGAACATAACTCCCTTTTTCGACCTTCTCGCCATCATTCCTGTCTGGACAGACTGGGAAGAGCAGGAATGTTGAACCAAACAATTCACAGAAAAGTATCAGCACAGCAGAATCATTCCAGAGCACCAGGTAGCCACAATGTTCTGTTCTTACTGCTTTGGGTTCTCTTTCTCTTTCGTCAGTTTTTCAGTGCACGTGGATCTTTCCCCGCTTTTATCCAAAATAGATTTTATATCCTGATTATAGTTTCTCCTCCCTCTACTCCTCTCAGGTCCTCCCCACCTGTTTCCTTCAGAACAAATCCACTCCAACGGGTTTCGTAGGGATAATGATAGGATAAAATAAAATAAATTATAATAAGAGAAAACAAAACCTAACACATCAGAAGTGGTCAAAACTAACAGAAGGAAATGAACCCAAGAGAAAGTTAAAAAAAAAAAAAAGATCAGCTTGTTCACACACTCAGGAATCCCATAAAAAGACTCAACTAGAAGCCATAATATCGAGGCTGAGGACCCGGGTCAGACCAGTGCAGATCCTGTGCTTGCTGCTTCAGTCTCTGTGAGTTCATCTGAGCTTTGCTCATGTTAATGTAGATGGTCTTATTTTCTTAGTTTCCTTCATCCTCTCTGCCTCTTACACTCTTTCTGTGCCCTCTTCTATGGGGTTCCCTGAGCACTAAGAGGAGGGATTTGATGGAGACATTCCTTTTATGGCTGAGTATTTCAAGGTTTATTTATCACTCTCTGCATGATGTCTGGCTGTGTGTCTCTACATTTTTCCCATTGGTTGTAGAAGGAAGCGTCTCTGATGACAGCTGAGCCAGGCACTGATCCATGAGTATAGCAGAACATCACTAGGAGTCATTTTATTCCTCCTTTGGGGGCGGGGCAATGGCACAGTAGTGTTTGATTTTCCCTAAAGCCCTGAGCTATCTACATCAGGTTCTTGCTCACCAGAGCAGTGTTGTGTATGGGCTCCATCTCATGGAGTAGGCCTTAAGTCAAATTAGATATTGGATTGCACTAGCATATCTTGTAGATGAGAGGTTTTGTGGCTGAGTCGGTGTTCACATTTCTCTTTTGGTAGTGTGCAGAATACCTT
>NW_021604597.1:6697770-6722377 GCF_004785775.1 Grammomys surdaster | reverse complement strand
CTGAGTCGGTGTTCACATTTCTCTTTTGGTAGTGTGCAGAATACCTTCCTGTACCAAAGATGCTAGAACACAGGGATGAAGGCTCTATGTAGGCACCAGCTTGACTTCTCCATGTTCAATGAGTTGTGCAGGTGTTGTCTTCAGAAATGGGGCCTTGCTGTCAGTTTGACAACAATCTATAGTCTTGGCAATAGCCTGTGTTATTTGTGGATTCCCATGTGATCTCTTTGGCCAAAAGTTTAATTATATGTAACCCAATCCTGGAACTACTCAGTGCTTGCTTCATCTGGTGATAAGAGATAGATTGGTAGGACTCTGTCTTTCCTCATCATTTGACAAATTTATTTAGATTGTCTACATATATATATATATATGGGCTTCTACTGTATTAGGTTTCCATTCTACCACTCAAAAGATTTAATTTTAGCTGTCTCTCCCAATATTCCTTCTCTCATCTCCTTTTTACCCCCTCATCAATTGTCCTCCTGTTATAGAAACCCCCATCCATTTATAATAACTATCTATTCTATTTCTGCTTTCTAATGAGATCTATCTGTTCCTCTTGGTTTCTTACTTTCTATATAACCATTGTGTATCTATGTTATCATTGACTTAACAGTCTATATCCTTATATTACTGAAATATATATAATATCAAATACACAGTACATTTCTATTTCTGTAGTTGGGGTAACTTGAGATGATTTCTCTAGTTCAATCCATTTACCTGAAAATTTCATTTTTTTAAAGCTGAGTAATACTCCATTGTGTAGGTGTACCACACTTTCTTTATCCATTCTTCTGTTAAAGAACATTTAGTTGTTTCCAATTTATGGCTGTGATGAATAGAGAAGCCATAGAAAAGGTTGAACAAGTGCCGTTGTCATAGGATGAAGCATCTTTTGAGTATATTCCCATGAGCGGCATAGCTGAATCTTGAGGTAAATTGATTCGCATCTTCCTGAGGAAGCACCACATTGATTTCTATAGTGGCTGTACAAGTTTGTGTTCCCACCAGAAATGAAGTAGAATTCCCCTATTCCGCATCCTCATCAGCATGAGATGTCACTGGTTTTATTGATCTTAGCATTCTGATGAGTGTAAGATGAAATCTCAAAGTAGCCTTGATTCGCATTTCCCCAATGACTAAGGATGTTAAACATTTTTTAAAAAGTGTTTCTCAGCCATTTGAGTTTCCTCTTTTGAGAATTCTCTGATTAGATTTGTACCCTACTTTTTAAAGTAGGTAATTTGTTTTTTTGATATCTAGTTTTTATTTCTTTATATATTTTGGACATTAGTTCTCTATCAAATGTGGAGTTGGTAAAAATGTCTCCAATTCTGTAGCCTCCAGCTTTGTTCGAACCAGTGTCCTTTGTCATAAAGAAGCTTCTCAGTTTCATGAGGTCTCATTTATTAATTGTTGATCTTATTGCCTGTGCTAATGCTGTTCTATGTACAAAGTCATTCCTTGTACTAATGAATTCAAAAATAATCCCCATTTTAGCTTCTATCAGGTTCAGATTATCTGTTGTTTCTGTTGTTGTTGAGGTTTTTGTTTTCTTATTTTGTCAATTTGGATTTGAGTTTTGTGTGATGTGATAAGTATGAATCTATTTGAATTCTTCTATATCTAGCCATCTAGTTTGACCAGCACCATTGTTGTCTT
This sequence comes from Grammomys surdaster, assembly GCF_004785775.1. Lineage (NCBI taxonomy): Eukaryota > Metazoa > Chordata > Mammalia > Rodentia > Muridae > Grammomys > Grammomys surdaster. The sequence continues at coordinate 6,720,709 of NW_021604597.1, read as the reverse complement.
TTTTTCCACTATGTGTGTGTATGTGTGTGTGTATTACATATAATTATATATATATAAATTAGGTCTCCATGTGTGTGGGTTTATGTTGGGGTCTTTAATTCAATTCTATTAATCAATGTGTTTGTTTGTTTGTTTTTTGTTTTCTTTTGTTTGTCAATACCATGCTGGGTTTCTCCCCTTTAATTGAAAATAGATTACATTATCACATAACATATCCTGATTATTGTTTCTCCATCTTGTACTTCTTTCAGCCCATCCCACATCCCTTCCCATCCATATCTACTACTTTACCTAATCTGTCATTAGCAAAGAACATGCTTCTTGATTATAATCTCTTAGAAACCACTCTATGTTTATTACTATTGCCTTGTAACTTGAAATCTGGGCTAATGAAAACTCCAGCAGTTCTTTTATTCTTTTGGATTGTTTTAGCTATCCTGGACTTTTTGTATTTCCATACGAAGCTTAAAATTGTCCTTTCAAGATCTGTGGAGAATTATGTTGAAATTTTTATGAGGAATATATTTAATCTGTAGATTGCTTTTGGTAGGGTGGCCATTTTTACTATATTAATCTTACTGATTCATGAGCATGAATGGTTTTCCCATCTTCTGATAGCTTCTTCAATTTCTTTCTTCAGTGACTTGAAGTTTTTATCACACAACTCTTTCACTTGCTTGGTTAGAGTTACTCCAAGATATTTTATACTATTTAAGGCTATTATAAAATATGTTGCTTCCCTGATTTCTTCCTCAGTCCATTTGTCATTTGTATATAGGAGGGCTACTGATTTTTTCTTTAGTTAATTTTGTATTCAGCTACCTTTTTTGAAAGTGTTTATCAGCTGTAAGAGGGTTTTTTTGACAGAATTTTTAGTCACTTATGTATATTCTTCAACATACGTAAGTCGATAAATGTAATCCACCATGTAAATAAACTGAAAGACAAAAACTACATGATCATCTCACTAGATTTAGAAAAGGACTTTGACAAAATCTAACACACCTTCTTTATAACAGTCCAGGGGTGATGATGAATACAAGGGACATACTTCAACATAATAAAGACAGTTTCCAGGAAGCCTATAGCCAGTATCAACTTAAATGGAGAGAAACTCACAGCAAGTCCACTAAAATCAGGAACAAACAAGGTTGTTCACTCTTTTCATATCTATTCAAAAGTCTTAGCTGGGGCACTAAGACAATTGAAGGAGATACAGGGGATAAATGCTAGAAGAGAAGAAGCCAAAGTATCTTAACTTTCATACGATATTTTAACCAACTTTCCTTTCACTTATCAAACACTGACTTCCAGCTGTGGTTTCTAGTCATTAACCCTCTAGCAATATATCCTGGTGTCTTCATGATACCATGCCTGCTCTCTTGAAATTATGACCCAGACAAGACTCTCTTATGTCTACTTGTTTCCATTATCAGCTGAAAAAAATGTCCCAGTGGAATTTTTAGGGTCACTTGTGTATATACTACTTGCAAATAAAGATGCTTGGACTTCTTCCTTCCCAGGGCATATCCCCTTGATCTCCTTGAGTTGTTTTATTGCTCTAACTAAGATTCTAATTCCTATTTCTCTGGTTAGAGTGACCTGTGGGATCCCAGGGAGCGCCTGCTTCAGAGTTAGGATCTGGGATAAAACAATGAGTGGAAGAAGGAAAGTTAGGACTGTGCAGTCCATTAGAGATGGGAGCTCACTCAGGGGGTGGGAGGGCAATGGCTAGCAGTATAGCAGGTGGACTGCTATAGCTCTAGGGATGAAACTGGGGGATTCCAAGAAGCTGGAGGAGAGGTGAAGATATGTAGTTAGTCTTCCTGATTCCCTGACTGGTCTTTAATTGATCAATAAAATCCCCGTCATTCTTGACGTTCCCGCCATGCTCTGAAGAGTTGCAAAACATATTCCACTTATGGATACTGTTTTGTCTTTTTTTTTTAACTAAAAGAAAGACACTTTCAACACCTTACAACATGTGAAATATTCTTTACATCTCTCTCTTAACTACATAAAAATAAGGCATAAATTTCCCTTTGTGAAAGAAATCACATTTATAAAGGTAAGTTTGTTTACCCAATGTCCATACCTGGAAAATATTTTCTGAGACATCTTCTATTACCTAGCAGGTTTTATCTATAGAACATTTTACCTACAGACCTTGATTTAGTGTATATTTCCTGCACTCTTTCACTTTTCATAACCCATTATCCCCCCTCCCACTCAGTATGCCAAGCCTATATTCCCTTAGCTATTCCTAGAGCTCGGAATGATATGAGTCTGAGTTTCTTTTCTATTACTGCCATAGAACACTCTTACCTAAAGTCTCATGTAGGAAAAGAAGGTTTATTTGGCTTACACTTCCAGGTCACAGTCCATTATTGAGGGAAATCAAGGAAGGAACTCAAGCAGAAACTTGAAGCAGAAACCATGTAAGAATGTAGTTTACTGGCTCCCTCAAAGACTACTCAGAACTACCTGCCCAGGAAATGTTTCCTGCCCATCTTCAGGGTCCTTCCATATCAATTAAGGCAATCAAGAAATCCCTTACAGACATGCCCAGAGAACAACTTGATAAAGACAATTACTCAATTCAGACTCTTTTTGTAGGTGGCTCTCGGCTGTATCAAGCTGACAACTCAATGCTAACTAGGATTATATAAACCGTGAGCAGCTGCTCTGTTGTTTGAGTTGCACATTTTTGTAAGACTTCTTTGTGTGTGCAATTAATGATTTTCCTCTCCTTAAACCTTTGTCATATCTGTTAGATACATGAATTCACAACGACTGTGGGAACCTGGTTAAGATCTGTACAAGATTATGCCTTATTTAATTTTTAAAAATCAGAAAGGAGAGAAGAAAAACCTTCTATTGCCCCACCCCTAGCTGAGGACCTATTGGCAGCTGAAGTTAGTGGATGGCCACTAGCAGGCTTTGCATGCCTAGTAAATGACACCATATCCAAACACTAATTAGACCAGGAGGTTATTAATACAAACAAAAACCAGAAGATGAATCTACTGCAGAAGGAGGAGCTGGAGGAAGGAGTTGAGGTGTTGAATTATAATTAAGATATATTGTATAGGTTTTGATAGATAGCTCAGTCATTAAAAGCACTCATTGGTTGTTCTTTCAGAGGCTTGATTGTCAGCACCTACATGGCTGCCCATAACTACTTGTCAGTCCAGTCCCAGAGATATCCAATGCCCTTTTCTGGCCTTTGAGGGCACCAGAAATATTTGGTGCATAGATATATAATCCATCCAAACACCTATTCAGATGAAAATAAAATGTTATGACATTCTCAAAGAATAATCTAAATTTAAATAATTTATTGGTTAAAAAATAGATAATTGGAATATGTTTGAAAAGAATCTTTTATCAACTTAATTCATAAAATAGCCAAGGAACCTAGATGAGTAGAAGAAAACAATTTTTGTAAGGAGGTGTAATTTTTAAATATTCATCTAAAGAACTATTACATTCATATTAACGATCCATGTTTCATTTTCACTCAAAAGCACTAGTAGGCATTCCTGTTTTATGGATCAAGAGATCAAGAGGTAGGGGGATTCAGTCATTGTTCAAATATTTACCTACCAAAGGGTAGACTCAGGACTTGATTCCAAGTGATAGAATGTTACCACCAGCATAGTTTGACTATTGTTTTAACTGTAACATGTTTTTAAACATTCCTACATGTGATGACAACATCAGTCAATGTGCTAATGTGAATGGGACGTAAATCTCACAAAGGCTCATCCCTAGATGGAAAGCAAATGATCAAAGGCTGTTTAAGGATATGGCTTTCTACATTGGATGGGTTATTCATTCAATCTAAAGTAGCTCTGTGTGTGTGTGTGTGTGTGTGTGTGTGTGTGTGTGTGTTACTGAATGCATGTTCATATGTGCTGCAATGGACATGTGGTGCTCAGAAGGGCTTGGTTCTCGGTTCTCTTCTTCCACAAATGGACTCTGGGGAGCACACTCAGGTCTTCAGGGATAAGGTGATCACCAGGTGTTGTTACATGCAAGATGATGTATATGTCCAGAGTGAGCCATTTAGACAGAAAAGGAAAGTCTGCTAAACTTTTGAGAAAATTTAGTGGGTGAGAAAGATTTAAGGGTTTTAATGATTAGAAGTTGAGAAGGCCTTCAATCCCTAGAGAGCCAGATCTGAAACAAACAGGAAGGCAGAGAGGATTGGTAGCTTCTGTCTAAGAGTGAAGCCACACAAGGGCAGGTTGTATTCTTTGTTCCCCTATGATCCCCAGATTATGCTACATTGTAGTGAGAATTTTGGTTTCTTTTAAAACCCAGTTATGTTGTGTGAATGTGCTTTTGTTTTAATCCCAGGTGTGGAATATAGTGCTGCTTTGGTTTGACCACGGCTGTTAACTATGATTGTCTCATACTCTAGGAGGAGCATAAATTTTGCAAGCTGCAGAGAGTTTAATTCTGGGGACTCTGGAGAAGAAATAAATGCCAGAGCCCTGAGAAAACCAGGATACTCTCCGAAAAAGGAGGCTGCTATCAGTTGTTAGTGTTGTGGTTTGTCAAGTGTTTGTGAGCAAAGTGACAAGAAGTTGGAGATACCTTGACAACAAAGACTGGACTTACCCCAAGGAACAGGACACCCCTTATCAGCAGGAAAGAGTCAAAAAAGATCTATGCCCCCTTTCCCCTCTAACCTTCTTTCTCTCCTGTCTAGTTTTGGAGGGTGGGAGAGATTAGGATGGAATAAGGGTTGGAAGGGAGGTAGAGGTATAAAAACCCAATAAAATAAACAAAAAGAAGAAGAAAAATTAAGGCCAACACTACATAGAGAATTATATGCATTTATTCATAAATAATTAAATATCCCTGGAACAGCAACCTTCAGTTAAATTCTGTCTCTAAAGAGCATTTGAAACAAGCCAGTAGCAAAATTTAACATATAAAGCACATATTTTGAAATGAAATGGAGAATTTTCAAATTGCATTTGAGTCAATACAACTTCTAAAGCTAATGGAAATGCAACAGAGATGAGCTCAGATTAGCTGGTATTAATCTTCAGCTCTTTGCCTTACCATGACTGAAGCTCCTTCCCCCAGGTATGCTGAGCAAATGTTAAACTATTATACCAAAGACCTTGTCCTGCTAAAAGGCTTCTTTAATCTACCTGCTGTCAGGGCCCCTGGGCTCCAAGGCATGAGAAGTCACCTATTTTATATATGCCATGACCAATCTGTGACAGAGAATGATGTGCATGGTCCACAGCTTTGATTGGCAGCAAATGGATCTAATGGATGAACTTGCTGAGGTGAATAAGAAAAAGGACAAAAAATACATGCCAGCTCAGGCAGTGGCACAGCTACTGATCATTAAAGAAAGAATAGTAAGCCAACCTTGTAAGTCAGAAAGATGGAAAGAGGCAATTCCAGCTGTTTGTGAAGCAAAGACACAGCAAGATTTGCCTTCAGCCAAGGTCAGATGCTCAGTTAGCCATCTAAGGCAAGGCCTCCATGTACCTACCCCATCAAGAAGCTATAAGACAGAAGAATCCCAAAGGCAGAACATCCAATGACCCACTACTCATGGTGTCTCTCAGTAGGACACTTAAGACTTTTTTCTGCACAATTCTTTCTTTTTCAAGGCTTTTCCATTTACTGCAAAATGTTTATTACCTCTGACCCTATATACAAATGCCCAAAGTGACTGAGTTACCTCAGAATCCAAAATGCATTCCACATTTCCAAGCTGTCCATAATAGAGATGGTATCCACCTCATACACACAGTGTAAAGAATTTTAAACTCCGGAAGAGGGCTTTTAGGAGCACATCCCCATTTGTACATAGAGATAAACTTTTAAAAGCGAGTTCTGCACTAGAATACATCGCCTAAATCGTAATGACTCTAATTATCCCTTCCTCCCCAGCAAAAATCATCTCCATATTATCTGAAAAAGAAACAATGCAAATTTCTGGTGGTTTTCTTTGGGGCAATGTGTATTCTATGGCTAATTAGTTAATTGCAGCATTCATTTTGAATAGATTAAGAACCCCTAGGGCATTAATGATAGCCACCTTTGAGTGTGTCTGCTTCCAGAAATGTGCAACTGGGGAGAGAAGACCCATCCTAAACATGGGCAGCAGCAGCCCATGGACTGGACCCTGAACTGAACAGAAAAGGAGAAAGTGGGCTGAGCACCAGCATCCGTCTCTCTTCTTGACTCCACAGTGTGGCCAGCCACCTACTGTTCCCACTGACATGCCTTTCCCATCCTGAGAGTTTGGATCTTCTAAAACTATGATCCAATATATCCAATATAAGTCCTTCTGTCTTAAGTTGTTTCTTGTCAGGCTGTAACGGCCGTTTCTTTTGTAACGGCCGTCAGGTTCTGTTACTTTGTAAAGGCCGGCCGGTTCTGCTGTTCCGGTCCGCAGGTCAGGGTCTAGCAAGAGAGAGAGTGGGGACGGAGGAAGGGGAAAAAAGGGGCGAGAGATGCAAAAGACAGATACAAGACAGAGTCCGGTGGAGTCTTTTCAAGTCTCTTCTTTATTCTCCTCTCTTCTCCTATATTCTCCTCACTCCTTCAGTCTCCTGACACCTCCTACCTTCCACCTTCTACCTTCTACCTCCTTCCACCTTCTACCTCCCACACATAGAAAGGAAATCCTGGGTATTTATACCCTTTACCACGTGACTTGCCCTCGTGGACAATCTCAACTGAAGCCACTATGTCATGTGCCTTGTAGCCATGGATACCAGGAGCACCTTGCAGCTGGGGGCACTAAACAGTGTAACAAGATGTTCATCAGAGTGTGCTCAGCTATTGCAGGCTGTTGAAACAAGTCTCTTGTCAGGGTATATGGCTCAAGATGGCTGTAAAGATGATAGCCACTTTCGGCTAGGAGTCGGCTCCCTACATCAGGCATTTTGTCATAGCAATGAGAAAAATCACATGACCCACAGGCATACTTTTTTTAAAAAAACCATTTTTAAAACTCATAGCTAGTATACTAAGAAATGCAGACAAAAATGTCAGCTGAAAGCAAAAGGAAAGTTGTTTATTTTAGCTGGGAAGTAGGGTAGGATTCATGAAGAGATGTATACACAGGTAAACTATTCCCCAAAGATTTCAGAATAACAAGGATAAAATAAAAATAAGAACTTAACAGCCTCCATGGAAATGAAACATTAACATTCTTCAAATGAATAAAGTCTAATTGGTCACATAACTGTTACCAGAAACATCAGGTGCTAATACAAGTGGTCCACTAATACTCTATTAACTAGCAGATTAAGGAACAAATCCATTACTATTTTGAGAGAAAAACAAAGCCTTTTGAGATTGAATGGATGTACCAGTAAATTAGAGAATTTTTGAAATTTACATTCAATGAAAGCAGTTTACTTTGCCATATAAAAATTATACTTGTATATGTCTTCAACAAGGATATTTTAAGTGACATATTAGTTTCATACTGCATGAACCTAATCAAGATAGCCCAAGGACCCCTTGGTACTGTGCATCACATAGGCTGCAGGGCTCACATGTAAAGAGAGACAGCTTATGGGAGTGTTGGTCAGTTTTAGGTTGCTATGACCAAAAGAAAGAGAAATGCAGCTTAAAAGAGGAAACGTTATTTAGCACCATGATTGTTGCCTGTACACTGAACCTCCTGCTGTCCAACTCTTGGGGGTTAGAAGAGAGGTGGCATGGAATTGACTTCTGGAGCAGGTTAGAAATAAACTCATCTGAACACTGTTACAAGCTCTTTTAACACCCTCCACCCATGCCTCATTGGTCCCAAGAAAGCATCTCTTCTAAACAGCAGTTCCCCAAAGGCTGCCATTGCCTGCACCAGCAATCCTTTGTTTCTCAGGCAGTCCTCAAGTAGGTCCTCCTGTAGAAGATGCCTTTGTGGCTGCACAGCCCCCGATGTTTATGTAGAGGCAGCAGCACTCTTCTTCCTACATATGATTTCAGAGAATTCAGACTGTAGTAAGATGGATCGATTGCTTGTGCATGAAGTGGGACAGAAGACCCTGGTGCTGAGAGCATGTGATAGATTGAAGAAAACTGCCTCAAACCATCTAAGAAGCAGTGAACCTGGAAGGCTAGGAATAAGGTATGTCTTTCCAAGGTATCTCGCCAGTGACCAACTTCCTCCAGATACCCAATATCCACCTCCTAACTCCCCCCACCTCCCTCAAATATCATTTATTGGAACTCCACTGGTCACTGTATTCCAAGAAAACTCTATTCATGCACACAAATCTTATTTTCATACACTTTCCACATGTCATGAAATAGTATTTACCCTTTATTTTTAATAGCGTAGAATATAAATATTAGTCAAGCATAACAGTGTATACCTATTATCCCTGTACTCTGGAACCTGAGGCATGAAAGGGGAAGACCGAAATTTTGAGGCTATCCTGGGCTGCCTTGAGAGTTTAAGTCTAACCCTGTCTACAGAGTGAGTCTTGGTCTCAAAAACATATGTGAGTGCATATGTGTGTTTACATTTATATCAAATAAATACATTTAAATTATTTATGTAAATTACTGTAAATAATTAAGTTGTTTATGCAAATTATTTATGTGAATACATAGCTCATAGGCTGTACCTGTCTTTATGATAGTAGGAAGGGCACTGAGAGCTGAAGGTTGACCTAAGCATGGGGTGGTGCCCAGCCTAACTAAAAGGCTAAGAAGAGATGGGTCTGAGAGTGATTTAAAAACTTGCACTTATCCTCACATGAATACATGCTCTTTGAATTTTTTTACCTATGACTCTACTATAGTTAGTACTTACTGAGGGATTTTTAACCTACAGTATTAAAATGACTATAAAATAAAATTCTTAAAGAATCATGAGATGGTCTGGTTGTTGCCTTTAATATAGTCATTCTCAACCTATGGGCCATGCCCATTTGGGGGTCACATATCAGATATCCTATATATCAGATATTTATATTACAATTCATAACAATAGCAAAATTACAGTTATGAAGTAGCAACGGAATAATTTTATGGTTGAGGTCACCACAACATATGACATTAGGGAGGTTGAGAAACACTGCCTTAGTATGATCAAGCACTTCTGGGAACAGGGCAGGTCTTGATTTACCAAGGGGACTGGATAGGTGCTGTAGGCATAATCAGGATGGGACAGAAAGGATTCCAGGTCATAGGGAAAAAGACAGATTAGATTGGAAGAGCACTGAGAACTAAAGGAATGACACAAGCATGGGGGTGGTGCCCAGCCTAAATGGCAAAGGTGTAAAAGTCAGTTCTTAATCTATGGGACACAGGCATAGGGCAAACATAGCCACATGCTAGAGCCATGGTTTAGTTAACAACAGACCACAACCACAAATGTGTTAGTCATCCCTTAAAGTTACCATGAAGCTGAAAAAAGTCATATCAACCTGGTTTAATTTATTTTCCTGTTGCTGTGATAAAGTACTCTTATAAAAGCAACCCAAGGGAGAATTAATTTAGCTGAAAGCGCCAGGTTACAGTCTATCATGGTAGGGAAGTCATAATCTGCAGTCGGAGGAAGAGAACAGTGTTTGCGTTTGTGCCAGTCAGCTTGCTTTCTCCACCCACACAGTCCAGGATCTGCCCATAGAACTGTGCCACCACAGTGGGCAGGTCTTCCTTCTTCAATCAATATACTTAGGATAACTCACCATAAATATGCCCACAATTCTATTTCCTAGGTGATTCTAGATTCTATCATGTTGATAATTAACACTCATGAAATTGCCTGATATGCATTTTCTCAGAATGTATTCTACTGTTAAGATGATCTGTAAGTCAAGACATATATCTGCTCCAACAGATTTCATGGATAATATGCATCAAGTTTTATTGTAATCAAGTAAATTTATACCTGTCTTAATATATTATTAAATTAGTTTATACTATATTTTCTCTAATCAATATTAAATTACCATTTCAGTATTAATAGTAAATTGCCATATTAAGTTATAATAATAAAGTACTATTTCTCCAATAGAGAAATGAACATTTTTTTTACTGTTAAATGAGATTTTGGTAAATGTAAAGTCATGAAGGTTCATGTTATTAAATAGAGGAGGGTCCATCCTCCAACAAAAGTTCACCAAGAGGCAGAGGGAAGCTGCAGCACAGAAGTCAGAGCAGCCCAGCCACAGCACAGAATAAAACCACTATTCTAACTGACACATGCATGACAGAGACAATAAAGCAGAAACTCTAAGACTTTAAAAAAGTAACAAAAAAAGGTTACCTATTCAGACAGACCTCTAGGTCAAGACAAGATTTACAGGATAATTTTTAGCCTCTTCCAGAAAATGCAAATTATCAAAACTCAATTTTAAAGGAAATGGAAAAGCCCAAATGGTCCTTAAGATACAGACAATACTGAGAATGCTTTTAAGTAGCTATATTTCAAAAGGGCTGTCCTTCCAAAGGATAGATTATGCCTGTCATGTTTAAACAGCTTCAAAGAACACAAAATGATAACCACTTTCCAACAAAAATTTTAAGACCGGTATAACCTAGATACTAAAATTGGAAATGGATTGGAAAAGAAAATAGAATCATGGACAAAAATGGCTTATGAATGAGGTGCTAACAATAGGCAGTGTTTTATGCATGCAGGTATTCAAGCCATCCCTATTAAAATGAGTAAATAACATGGAATGGCCATGTCGAACTTACTTCAGGGTGTTTTAATATTAGGAGGAAAAGCAATATGAATAACAGATCAAAGGAGAAACACCGATCTACCATGCTGACAGATGGCATCAAACATTTAACTAGCCCCACACTAATCCCACTATGAAAATTTATACCCGAATACTAGCTGATTGAGAAAACTTTGGAATAAGGCATCATAAATAGATTCAGTAACACTTCTAAATGAGTTTGACTTTCTTTAATTATAACAGCTAAGTTGATAAGTATGACGAACAGAACCCTTCACCAAACTCCTTACTGAAGCACTAGGAAGACAGCTATCAATTTCATGACTAACAAAAGATCTGTGAAACTCAGGTACTACTGGAGTTTACAACAGGAGGCTTCCAAATATTAATCTCTTATGACATAAATTTATTTCTCACCAAAAGGCAAGATTACCTTTGATAATATCCTTTAAAGTCTGACTTGGCCTCCATTATATTTGGAGATTGAAAATTCCTCTTCAGTCTTCATAGCAAGACGTGCAGAATAGTCAGCTTAAAGATGTTTATTAAATTTTTCTTACATAAAAATTTTGAAGCATCTTAAAATCTATCAGGCATTGATTCCTCTTCTTTTATGGCAGCTACAGCTTCTTGGGTTAAGCAGCTTCTCCTTTCCTTACAGCTCAGCCTCTGATCATGTGAGACAATCTAACACATCCCCTTATAATTACTTATGGTGTGTTTTTGTTTCCCCTACAGACCTATAACTAATACAATCTCAACATTCTAGACAGTAAACTTGTTGGCATGTGTGAAGAAAACACAAACCTCTCTTCCTTGAGCCACCAAATCTTGGGGTTTTTGCTACAGAGCCCTCTGACTCACAAGGCCTTTTACCCCACATCTTAAAACATCTATGCACTCATATCTGCCCCTCCCTCCACCCAGAGAGCAGCAATTTACTGTGTGTTAGTAAAGTAATTCCAGTGGCTAGCATATATTCTGATAAGTCTTGTCAGGATCACATAATTTTAAAGATATCCTCGCTTAATTTTAACCCACAAAAGATAAATGTTTCTTCCAAAATATTAATAGATGTTTACCTTCTCTCAAGGAAAGCAATGCCTAACAAGTAGAGCTCATGGTGAAATTCTGAAATGTTATAAGGGAATACCAGAATGACTACAGAGTTCACATATCATGTGAATTCTCAACACTTGTGAAATGGATCTGATCAGATCAAGAATAAGACTCTTGACCTGAAAATCTTGAAAGTTGCTTATACTCCCAGTGGCCTGAGAGGATAACCGTAACCTGTAATATTTTAATTTATCAAATATTTCATGACCCTTTAAGGAAAGAACATGAAGCCACCCTTGCCTTTAATTTTATCCATATGGATGTTTAGCCTGAAGAAGGCATATCACGTCTCTGGAACTGCAGTTACAGATATGGATGATGCCCATATCTAACAAACATTTTTTTTTTTTATTCTACTATGATCAAGTTTGTGTCTGCATCCCCTTCATGGCTTTTGATATTAATGGTGAATCATTTTGTTCAGGCTTCCTGAATATGTCTTAAATTGCAATGCAAGTCAACATTTATGTGTCAAAGTGAACCCCTTAATTGAAAGAACAACAATATAAACGTCTCTGACAAATGTGCCCAGCTCCATCACAACAGACTAATGACAATCCTAACTCCCAATCAGTGTGTGACTCACCTTTGGAGTTAAGAACAAAGAGCCTCCTGGAGCACTTGAGCTGTATTCACAGTGAACAGATGAGTAGGCCCATGGTTAGGGCCTGGAGAGTGAAGACACAAATTGTTGCCTGACTTTCCATAAGAGATGTAGAAGAAACATCTACTCACTGCTGCCCCACCCCCAAGGGAAGGAGCTGGCAAATAAAAGGAAGTATGGTGGCTTAACTAGAAACAGGCTCCATAGGCTCAAATATTTGAATGCTGGCCATCAGGGAGTAGTACTAGTTGATATATATTAGAAGGTGTGGCCTTGTTGGAGAAAGTGTGCGTCTCTAGGGGTGGACTTTGGGGTTTTTGAAGACTTTTGTCATCTGTTTCTGGCTAACACTAAACTAGAGAAAGCCTTAGAAGTTAGTTGGTAATAGCTGGCATCCTGTTATCATCCGCTGACCCCCTCCCTGATGCCTGCAAAATGGGATGGAGAACTCTCAGACTCTCCAGCACCAAGTCTGTCTACATGCCACCAAGACACATCATGATAATGAACTACAATTCAGAACTGTAAGCTAGCCCCAATTAAGTGCTTTATAAGAGTTGCCATGGTCACAGTGTCTCTTCACAACAGTAGAACACTGAATAAGACAGGAAGAGTCTATCAAGTCTAGCTTAGCACAATGAGTAAATTTATTGGGTTACAGGAGCATAGATCACACATGAGCAGCATCACAACCAAAATGTCCCACACCCAGTCCAAGACAAACCATGAATGGAAGAAAATGCCTTAATTTATCTCTTCCATTTACATTTAAATTTTTTTAAATTTAATTTTATCCATATGGGTATTTTGCCTGTACAAAAGTCAGAAGAAGACTTATCAGGGCCTCTGGAACTGAAATTACAGATATGGGTGATAAGAATTGAACCTGAGTTGTCTGCAAGATCAGCCAGTGCTCTTAACCACCGAGCCATCTCTCCCATCCCTTGATATTGTTCTTATATTAAGCAGACATTTTGGAATACAGAGTTGTGTTATAATGCAACTATCAGTATATCTCCCCTTCAGGAAACTTAAATTTTGATGAGACTACTGTGCTTGTCCCTAATTGAAGACTGGTAAGAGCATTAAACTAAAAGATGCTGAATTAGAAAGTCACAATTTCCTAGTTCTATGGTCCATGTAGAATCATGGGCCAGTGAAGACAAGAAAAAATATAGCCCCCCTCACAATGAATGTCATGGTCCTCACATAAAGAGCATGCTGACAAGTTTAATCAGCAGAACAAGTATAATTAGCAGAACACCTTTCTTCAAACATTTGTGGTAGTTAATTATGACCATTTCTATCTCACAGATGGTATGTGAAATTGTAGTGCTATGTTTTAGGTAATGAGGGGGTGGTATCATAAATAAATCATTGTGAAAGCAAAGGGGGCAGTTGGTTAGGAGCATGATGGATGGCTGTTTACCATTCCCAGCACCTTGGCTGTTAACAGTGCTTTCTACTTGGTTTCTAAGCACTATTCCATCTGTCACTCTGTCTTGTATGGCTTCCAACACATTTCTGTGTCTCCTTTCCATTTCTCCTATCCAGCCTGAGTCCTTCTACCTGGGGCCAAGCCTTCATGGTTTGACACAAACTTGTCAATTTAAATTATTTCCTACCATGCCTTTGTAGTGGGTTGGCTTAACACTGCTTGTACTCTAATACTGACATTTGTTCCTCAAGACCTGGTTGCTCCAGAGTCAAGAGAGTCCCCATATAGCCCCAACTGATGCTATCTGGCCTTGCCCCAAGTTATTTCTTATTGGCAAATAAAAATGCCTGATAGCCAATAGCTAGGCAGAAAAGATATAGGCAGGTTTTAGGGTTCCCAGGCCTGAGGGGTCAGAGGAGAACCATCAGGGAGGGGAGATGAGGAGAAAGAGAAAGTTGTCATGTGTTAGGAGTCAAGGAAATGTAACCCTGAGGGCTGGCCAACTGGAGTTAAGAGCAGCCCAAATGAAACATAGTAAGTAATAATTTAGAATTATTGATAGGAAATAGATTTTAATAGCATAGAAGACAGACATCAGCCCAATTCTTGTGTTGATTAAGGTTTATTGTAAATATAAAGGTTGTGTGTATCTTTTATCCAGGAACTAAATAGTCAAAGTCTGGGTAGAAACCCCAGTTTGAGATTAAAAATCTCTACAATGTTCAACAAGCAATGTACCTTCCAGTTAGTACAGTCTAACTGGACTAACTGGAATGACTTCCCATGCCCTCTGCTCACTGCTAATCAAGTTCCCATTGTTGACCTCACCAAATACATACATAGTCTATTCTCCTTCCTTCTACTAAAATATAGCAGAAGTATCAGCAACTCTCACCAAGTACCATGATATTCTGTGTTCCAAACATGTACCCAGAATAAGCCACATAGTTTTATATCCATTGATCCATGAATATTGCACATGCAGGTCTTAGCTAAATAACTTCACAACTGCCATGTTTTCAAGTGGCTCAGCAAATGTAAATGCAAGAAGAGAAAGTGCAGGAGGTTAATAAATACCTGTCAAGTATCTAATAACATGGACAGAATTTCAAAAAATAGCCAGAAGGACTTTCAGGTTCATTTTCTTTAAGCAAAACACTTGAAATCCAGCAGCTGATAAAAGGTTTCCTCTACTCATTCAATAACCCTTCTGAAATACCCTAGCTTGCAAGTTGTCAAGGACCACTTAGGTTGTATGCTTCGAGGATCAGAGGTCAATATAGCTAGGGTTCTGCAATCCAAGTGATATTGTGCAAACAAAGGGAAGCATCTCTCTCTAGAAGCCAGTGACCATCAGTTAAACTAGTTAGGGTCTTGTGTGTTGAGCCATAAAGTTGGCACAGTCTTTGAGTGATTTCACCCAATTCATCCAAATCAAATGGCATATCTACTGTTGAGATTATTTAAAAACAAAATGTAGAGGACCTGTTCAATGGTTAAGAGCACTGGCTGCTCTTGCAGAGGAGCCAGGCTCAGCACTCACATGGAGACTTCATAACTATTTATAATTGCAATTCCAGATAGTCCAATACCTTCCTTTGCTCTCCTCAGACACCAGGAACATACATGGTATACATAAAACATACATGAAGTATAACATATGAATTAATTAATTAATTAATTTAATAAAGAGACTTTTTAAAGATTTCTTAGCTTTTAAAAATGTGAAAATCGGGTTTCAAAGTGCCTTGTAGAACTCCAAGACCATTCTGCTTCCCTGTGGAGGCCTGTGGGGCCCCAAGGACAACCTGCTTGAAACATTCCCCCAACAATTCCCCTGCCAGTAAGGTCTTCCTGAGGCACATTCAGCAGAGTCAGATACCCTGACCTTCATGGTCTGGCACACAACTACCTCTGCCTTCATGAAAAGTCCTGTAATCATCAGGATCATCCAGCTAACACCAGGGAAAACCAGGTGCCAAAAGGACAGCATTAGAACAAAATCAACAGAACCAGAACAATACAGCACCACCAGAATCCAGCTATCCTCCTACAATGACTTCATGATATTCACAGGCAAATGGATGGAACTTAAAAATACCATCCTGAGTGAGGTAATGAAGTCACAAAAGAACACATATAGTATGCACTCACTAATAAGTGGATATTAGCCCGAAATACCCAAGATATGATTCACAGTCCATATGAAGCTCAAGAAGAGGGAAGACCAAAGTGTGGATACTTCAGTGCTTCTTAGAAGGGGGAACAAGATACTCACAGGAGGAAATATGGAGATAAAGTGTGGAGCAGAGACAGAAGGAAAGGCCATCCAGAGAATGCCCCACCTGGGGATCCATCCCATATACAGTTCCCAAACCCGGATGCTACTGTAGATGCCAGGAAGTGCTTGCTGACAAGAGCTTGATGTGACTGTCTCGTGGGAGGCTTTGCCAGAGCCTGACAAATACAGAGGTGGATGCTCACAGCCAACTATTAGACTGAGTGTGGAGTCCCCAATGGAGGAGTTTGAGAAGGGACTGAAGGAGCTGAGGGGGGTTTGCAGCCCCGTTGGGAGAGCAACAGGGTCAACTGGCCAGAACCCCCAGAGCTCCTGGGAACTGGACCACCAACCAAAAAGTACACACGGAGGGACCCATGGCCCCGGGTACATATGTGGCAGAGGATGGCCTTGTTGGACATAAGTAGGAGGAGTGGCCTTTGGGCCTGAGGGGGTTCAATGCCCCAGTGTAGGGGATTGCCAGGGTGAGAAGGCAGGAGTGGGTGGTTGGATGGTGGAGAGATGGGGGGAGGGAGATAGGATAGGGGGTTCCAGAGGGGAGACCTGGAAAGATGGTACTATTTGGAACCTAAATAAAGAAAATATCCAACAAAAGAAATTGGAGAAGTCTCTTACTAATGAATTAAAAATATACCTGAAAGCTCTAGAATAAAAGAAGCAAACACACCCAAGAAGAGCAGACAGTAGAAAATAATGAAACTTAGGGCTGAAATCAATCAATCAGAAACAAAGAGAACAATACAACGAATCAAGAAAACCAAGATCTGGTTCTTTGAGAAAATCAGCAAAATAAATAAACCCTTAGCCAAACTAACTATAAGCCAGAGAGACAGTACTCAAATGAACAAAATCAGAAATGAAAAGGGAGACATAACAATGAACACTAAGGAAATTCAAAGAATCATTAGATCTTATTTCAAAAGCCTGTATTACACAAAATTGAAAAATCTAAATGAAATGGACCATTTTCTAGACAGATACCAACTACCAAAGTTAAATCAAGATCAGGCAAACTATCTAAATAGTCCTATAACCTCCGAAGAATTCCAACAAGTAATTAAAAGTCTCCCAACCAAAAAGTGGCCCAGGGCCAGTTAGTTTTAGTACATAATTCTACCAGACTGTCAAAGAAGAGATAATACCAATACTCCTCAAACTATTTTGCAAAACAGAAACTGCAAGAACATTGCCAAACTCATTCTATTTAGCCACCATGACCCTTATACCTAAACCACACAAAGACTTAACAAAAGAAAATTTCAGAAATACTCAATAAAATATTTGCAAACCAAATCCAAGAAGACATCATCGATCGTGATCAAGTCGGCTTCATCCCATGGATGCAGGAGTAGTTCAATATATGAAAATCTGTCAACATAATCCACCATATAAACAAACTGAAAGAACAAAGATCACATGATCATCTCATTATATGCTGAAAAAAGCCTTTGACAAAATCTAACAGCCCTTAATGTCCAAAGTCATAGAGATATCAGGAATTGATGGCACATACCTAAACATAATAAAGACAACATACAGCAAGCCAATAGCTAATGTAAAATTAAATAGAAAGAAACTTAATACAAGTCCACTAAAATCAGGGACAAGACAAAACTGAACACTCTTTCCCTATTTCTTCAATATAGTACTCAGTTCTATCTAGAGCAATTAAAGAACTAAAAGAGATGAAGGGGATACAAATTTTAAAGGAAGAAATCAAAGTATTGCTATTCGCTGATATGATAATATACATAAGTGACCTCATAAATTCTACCAGAGAACACCTACAGTTGATAAACACCTTCATCAAAGTGGATAGATACAAAATTAACTCTAAAAAATAATCAGTAGCCCTCCTTTATACAAGCAATGAACAGGCTGAGAAAGAAGTTAGGGAGACAATACCCTTCATAATAGCCAAAATGATATGAAATATCTTGGTATATTTCAATCCAAGCAAGTGAAATATCTATACGACAAGAACTTCAAGTCTCTAAAAAAAAATTGAGGAAAATGTCAGATGGAAAGATCTCACTTGGTCATAGATTAATATAGTGTAAATGGCCATCTTACCAAAAACATCCTACATATTGAATGCAATTCCCATTAAAATTCCAGTCCCATAATAGCTAAAATGATTCTGAACAATAAAAGAATGTCTGGAGGCACCACCAACCCTGAATTCAAGCAGTAGTAATAAAAACTGCATCACATTGGTAAAGAAACAGACAAGTTGATCAATGAAATCAAAACAAAGACCCAGAAATAAACACACATACACTTGATTTTTGACAAAGAAACTAAGACCATACAATGGAAAATAGAGAACATCTTCAATAAACGGTTCTAGTCTAACTGGATGTCTGCATGTAGAAGACTGCAAATAGATCCATACTTATCACCATACACAAAACTCAAATCCAAATGTATCAAAGACTTCAATGTAAAACCAGATACACTAAATCTAATAGAACAGATAGTGGGGAATAGCCTTAATCTCATCAGTATAGGAGACAACTTCCTGAACATAATACCAATATCTCAGGCATTGTGATCAATCATTAATAAATGGGACCACATGAAAATGAAAAGCTTCTTTAAGTCAAAGGATACCATTAATAGGACAAAAATGACAGCCTTCAGATTAGGAAAAGGTCTTCACTAAGCCTACGTCTGATAGAGGACTAACATCCAATATATATGAATAAGTCAAGATGTTAGACACCAACAAACCAAATAACCCAATTTTTAAAAATGGGAATAGTTCTACCTGAAGACCCAGCTACACTACACCTGGGCATATATCCAAAAGATTCTCCACCATACCACAAGGACACTTGCTCAACTATGTTCATAGCATCCTTACTTGTAATAGCCCAAAACTGGAAACAACCTAGATGTCCCTCAACTGAAGAATGGATAAAATAACATGGTTCATTTACACAATGGAATACTACTCATCTATCTACAAAGATACCATGAATTTTGCAGGCAAATGGATGGAACTAGAAAATATCCTGAGTGAGTTAACTCAGACCCAAATGGGTAAGCATGGTATGTACTCACTTATAAGTGAATATTAGTCATAAAGTACAGGTTAACCATGCTATAATCAACAAACTCAAAGAAGCCAGATACCAAGGAAGCCCCAAAGGAAGATGATTTAATCGTCCTCAGAAGGTGAAACCAATAGATATTGGAGGTGGATGAAGGGAGGAAACTGGGTGGAAAAGAGGATGGGGGAGGGGAGCACAGGACTGAGTGTGGAGGGGAAATCAGTTATAGGGAATGTAGGGGAGAAAGAATGGAAATTGAGGGTGAATTGGGTGCAAGCACTAGGATGTGCCAGAGACCTAGGATGAAGGGAGGCCCCTTGGGGCCTATAGAGGGGACTCTATCTGAGAATACTAGCAGTGGAGGATATGGGTCCTGAAGTGGCCAATTCCTATAGTCCGGAGGAATAAGGACAGCAATCCACCCACAAAACCTTTACCCCTAAATGTGTCCTGCCTACAAGATAGGCAGGGACAAAGATAGAGCAGAGATAGAGGGAATGAGCAACCAATGACTGCCTCAAATTGAGACCCATCCCATGGGCAAAAACCAGTCCCTAACACTGTACATGATACTCTGTTATGCTTGCAGACATGATCCTAGCATAACTACTCTGAGAGGCTCCACCCAGTAGCCAATGGAATGAGATGCAGAGATCCATAGGCACACATTAGCTAGAGCTTGGGAGTCTTTGAAACGATTGAGGGACCCAAAGAGGACAGGGCCTCTACAGGAACACAGTCAACTAACCTGGACCATTTGGGGGCTCCCAGAGTCTGAACTACTAACCAAAGAACGAGCATGGGCTAGACCTAGGATCCTTGCACCTAAGTAACAAATGTGCAACTCGTTCTTCATGTGGGTTCCCCAACAATTGAAGCAGGGGCTGTCCCTGAACTTGCTGCCTGTTTGCCTGTGAATCCTGTTCCACTAACTGGGCCACCTTGTTTGGCTTCAGTGGGAGAGGATATGCCTAGTACTGTAGTGACTTGATGTACCAGGGATGGGGGAGAGAGAGTGTGAGGAGATGAGGGGAGAGGAATGGGGGAAGGATCTGCATGAGGAGGTACTGGGAGAAGAGGGTGGTGCTAATACTGGGATGTAAATTAACTAATTAACTTTTAAAAAGAAAACAAATTCACATATTTTGAGACACCAACTATGAGGAAGGCCACAGCACAAATAATTTCTAAATATGTTGTTACTGAAAAAAATAAAAAAGCAATTTTCTCCTCAAAAAAGCATGAAAATAAAAAGTTTAAGAATGTTACATTTAAGACGTGAAAATGGAAATTCGTATATAAATGCACATTTGAAAATTTTAAAAATTACTTAGATGTAAACAGGCACGAGACTCAGTCAGTTATAAAATAATTAACACTTCAGACACTTAAGGTTTAAAAACAAAAGTTTCCCACACCCAATTATAAACCAAAAAAGAGATAAGAAAGGGAGATTGTGTGTGTGTGTGTGTGTGTGTGTGTGTGTATAAGGAGAGAGGAAATATATATACATATATATTTGTATATACATACGTATGTGTGAGAGAGAGAGGGAGAGAGAAAGAGAGAGATTTTTTTTTTGGGGGGGGGGGGGTTTCGAGACAGGGTTTCTCTATGTAGCCCTGGCTGTCCTGGAACTCACTCTGTAGACCAGGCTGGCCTTGAACTCAGAAATCCGCCTGCCTCTGCCTCCCAAGAGCTGGGATTAAAGGTGTGCCCCACCACTGCTCAGAGAGAGAGGTTTCTTTTGTTCATGTATAAGAGTGTTTGCAATCCATGCAGTGCTCACAGCGACCAGAAGAGGGCATTGGATCACCCAGAGCTGGAGTTACAGGCAGTTTTGAGCCAACAGGCAGGTGCTGGAAGCAGAGCAGAGGTCTTCTAAAGGAGCAGCTAGTGCTGTTAACTGCAGATCTCTACACATGCCTTTCTTTTTTCTAAATGTAGCTGACATTTATTTTTCATGAATCTCTTGCTCATTCTTCTCCTTTTACATTATTTCTTGCAAACAATTTTGGTTGATTTCTCTAGACACACCTAAACTTATTCAGACTTCATGAGACACTTTGTGAACATGATTCTTAGCTACTATGCATAAAGCTAAAGATAGCAACTAATGAAGCACAGAGTGGCTAAGGACATGAAGTTGCCCGTGAAAGAGTCCCTGGCCTCATGAATGAAGGCTGGGACGCTGTTACAGAAACCAGCTTTGTACAGAAGCATCTGAAGAGAAGCTGAGCCCAGCTAAAGGACTACATTCCTCCTATTAAAACAAATATTGTTTTCTATACAGAAATTCTTTTGAAGACAAAAGAACTTACATATGCGATAACAGGTGCATGAGTGCCATGTGTAATTATATACCAATAGACGCTCCCTTTTCTATAAGGTTGTTGATGACTGAAGGTCTGGTATATGGTTTGTTTACTAATGACCATCAACATTTCCTTCTTGAAGACATTCTAGTAACATGTCTATGTCACTATTTTTAGATCTATGACAAATCATATATTCTGTACTAATTCAGAAATGTTTTTCATTAACTAGCTCTTATCAAATAAATGCTCTTCCAAGGAAGATATAAATCATCCTGGGATCTCAGGGGTTGGCTCCCCTTCAAACAGAAAGGAAATTGAGTTCGTTTGAATAGTTAACCCTCTAGGGAGAAACACAGGAAATGCCAATCTTATGACTAATCAAGTAGAAATATACAACATTTGAGATAGACCCACAACCCCCAAATGGCCCCTAATTCCTTTAGCTATTCTTGAATTTCCTTAAACAAATAGATGGTTTTGGAGATTTGGTAGTTCCTGACTGTAATCCAGTACTGATATGTAAGAGGCTGAGGTAAGAGAGTGGAGAGCTTAAAGCCAACTTGAGCTACATTCTTAACAACAAATAATAAAGTCAAACATAGCCCTACCTCTAAAGTACTATTGAAATACAAATAGCCCTGGGCATGCCCATACATAAGCCTATGTTCATACCAGAATAAAAATAATATCAGCTGTTTCCTGAGGTAAGCTATGTTATACATGAGCCTGGAGGAGTACATCAGAAAAGAGGGAGGGGAAAAATGGAAAAACAACATTCTTCATATCTGAAGTTTAGACAAAAACAGATGCTGGTTCGGGTTTGACAGAATTTTTCCTGGTTTCCCATT
Source organism: Grammomys surdaster (assembly GCF_004785775.1). Classification (NCBI taxonomy): domain Eukaryota; kingdom Metazoa; phylum Chordata; class Mammalia; order Rodentia; family Muridae; genus Grammomys; species Grammomys surdaster. The sequence goes on along the minus strand of NW_021604597.1, from coordinate 6,698,333 downwards.
CTATGTCAATTACCTAAATTTTGGTAAGAGGGGATTTTAATTTCTATTACATACACAGAGGAGAGAACATATATGTTCAGATCTTCATGGAAACCATTGTTTGCTTTAAGGCATTTAAAGCAAGGGTACAGTGATGTTTATAAGTGCAATTAATGAAACAAACTTAATTATCCGTTTGCCACATGGGAAAAGAAAACCAGGCCTCCTCAGATTGTCATTAATTCCACCCACACAGGCTGGTCTGCCAAGCTGTTAAGTAACTAAAATACTAGATGAATGAATGGGTAGATGAAAGAAAGCAGAAGCAAGACCCTGAAGCTTGGGCTAAGTCCCTGGTGCTAATGACATCATTCTCCTTAGATGACTCCCAGGGTCCTGCTGCTCTGCCTTTGTATGGGACCCCTTGCTGTGGTGTAAGAGTGAGTGATGACAAACAGGTTTCCAGGCTTGATGCTCTGTTATCTAGTGGGCCTGAGAGTTCATGCGCTTCAGGAGGGAGTCTGCTCCCTGATGCCTTCTCTCTCTCTCTCTCTCTCTCTCTCTCTCTCTCTCTCTCTCTCTCT
>NW_021604597.1:6648652-6697760 GCF_004785775.1 Grammomys surdaster | reverse complement strand
CTCTCTCTCTCTCTCTCTCTCTCTCTCTCTCTCTCTCTCTCTCTCTCCCTCCCTCCCTCCTTCTCCCTCCCTCCCTCCCTTCCTCCTTCTCTCCTTCCCTCCCTCCTTCTCCCTCCCTCTTTCTCCCTCCCTCCCTCCTTCTCACTCCCTCCTTCTCCCTCCCCTCCTTCTCCCTCCCTCCCTCCTTATCCCTCTCCTCCTCCCTCCTTCCCCCTCTGCTTTCTAAATGTCCAAGTATGCATTGCTTGTTCGGCCCTAACTTCCTCCCACCATAATGGACCTATTCCCCCAAACCGTGAACTGAAATAACCCTTTGATCAAGTTGTTTCCCGTCGGATATTTCGTTTTACAGAAACAGGAAAGCCTGAAGAATACACCCTTTCCTTTGAAATCAGGAATACTAGGTCAGATTGTAACAGCTACAGTGATGTGTCACCCCCAGGCTGCCTGTATAGTGCCCAGTGTCATATCCAAGCCTGCTTGCATGGTGCCCTACCATGTCAGACCCCGCTCTACCTGCATAGTTCAAACAATGTCAGCCCCCAGACTACACTTCAAGACACTTATCTGTGTTACCCCTAGCCTACCTGCAGGCTGCCTACAGTGCTGCTGTCCTGAAGCTTCTCGGCCTTCCTGGTTGACACTGTGCTGTATCAAGCAGGAAAAACAAACCCCACATCAATGGAAGATACAGATTACAGTACCAAGCAAAATAGAATTCTTATGGGTGCTAATTTACTTAGAGAACTTTTTATGCCATTCCTCTGAAGACTTTCATGTGGTTGAAAATCAATCCCGCACACTCGCTTTATACAATCTTGTTGATTATTTTTTGACATCCCACATATGCAAAAAAAAAAAATCATTTACTCAAAGTGCTTGAGAGGTGGAAAAATTAGAGTTTCATGCTCTATGGACTGAAATTTATATAGATTTTTACAGCTTTGCTTTTAAAGAAAAGAAAACGTTTTCTGCAGTTAAGAAATCACTCCAACAGATGAGTCTATCTCTTCCACTGTTGTTTCAAGGTGGCTTACAGGTGAATTACCGTGGACATGGTTATAAATTTGAGATTTTAGGAACTACTGAGGGGAGCTTTGCTTTCTTTTCTCCCCTATCTTCCTTTTTTTTTTTTTTTTTTTTTTTTGGCTGTAAATACAATGACACAGCTGTAGTAGCTAGAAATTGAGGGATTCTAAAAACCGTAAAAATAGTAGCTTCCTTTTCCTGTTTTGAGCTGTGAGCTGTGAAACAACAGATAAGTTTATCTAGTCTCCTATTGTTTGTAATGATTAATCCGAGGCCACATTCCCAGGAGGGTAATTAGCTAGGCAATTACTTCCGTGTGAAACCAGCATTCTGATTAAGTATAGTTTTAGAGTTACAAGTATCCAAACATCCAATAAAGCATAGAACAGTCTATTTTTTTTTAAACTGGGTTGTGTTGGATAGGGCAGAAATATGGCAGGAATAATAGCAGGCCCAGTTAACGCCAATGAAATTTTCAGACAAGTAGGAATCTTGGTAAACAGGAACCAGCAGTGAAATTCCATCTCTGTTGTGGCAGGATTCTGAATGTTCTTGCCTGCTACACACTCAACCTATAACCATCCTCCCTGCACATCGGCAAGTTTTAAATGATGAACTCATTCCTGTCTGCCAGCTAAGGTGTGTAAGGACTATTTACCCGTCCCCCATCTCCCTATATCTCTAATATATTGCTACAAAGAACAGAAGTCTGAATAGCCAACTCAGCTAAAATTCCTTAAGAATTAATTCCTCTGGAAACACAAGGTCAAGTCAAATCTCCCAGTGCTTCTGAGAGGCTGTTCTTGTAAGTGGTGGCCTCAGTTGTTTTTGTTGTTTGTTTGTTTGTTTGTTTATGCTGCTGTTGTTGCTAGATCTCTCACTAGCCAGGAGATCTCCAATAAAACTAAGTAGGCTGGCTAGGGATCTCCAGAAATCTTCCTGTCTCTACACCCCCTCCCCCACCCCAGCACTAGCCACCATCAGCCCAGCTGTTTCTGTGAGTTCTTGGCAAGGAACTTGGGCTCTCACACTTGCAAGGCAAGTACTTTACTGGCTAGGCTATCTCCTCAGCCAAGAAGTATATCTCATAATTGTTCCAAAGGCTTCATTATTTATAATATACACAAAGCCAAGTGTCTGCTTTGTTTTTAAACCTGATACCCGTTGTTTATTTGTTTTGATTTATTCTACAAAATAAAAATGGCTTATTGACAAATTTAATATAGCATGCTTGTTTTGAAAGGTAAATGAAATGTTTAAATAAAAAATGGGCATTGTGAAAGCATTAAATGATTTGTATTTTTACAAAAGCAAGCAAGAAGGAAGAGAAGGAGAGAGAAAGAGAGAGAGAGAGAGAGAGAGAGAGAGAGAGAGAGAGAGAGAGAGGAGAGAAAATGAAATGAAATGTTTTCAGGACCTGACACTCAATACCTATCCACAGTTCCACAGTGCTATTTCAGAAAGCCATCAATAGGCCGATTTTTACACACACACAATGTTCTCTTTCTAAACATAGTAGGAGGATGACTGTGTCATGAGATCTAGCATCAGAATATTCTTGTCTCACACCATCTCCATGTACCCCACCATCTTTCCTTAGAGTTACCATAGCCCTTCAAATCTAAGGCTGCATGTATGTGTGAAAATGTTCTCCCAATCCCTACAGCCTGCTTTGAACACAGCCCTAGTCCCTCAACATACTCCTTGGCTTAAGTCTCCAATGATGCCTCCCCCAAGAAGTTTTTGAGGCTGTATCTTGAGTGCACTACTCAGGACTCATGAACTTGACAGCAGTTTAACCGGTGGCCTTGCTCTTATAAAAGTTACCAGCCTTCCTATTTACCTTGTCCAATGGGTTCAATTTCTCAACAACCTTAATCATTGCTATAATGAGTCTACATTTTGTCTAATGGCTCATATCTCCTTCCATGAAGATGAGGAGTCTCCCTCCAACCTTTCTCCTTGGGTAACCATGGGTGTCCTTCACCATGAGTGTGATAAGAGGGAAACAAAGAAAACACTTGTGATGATTTTTATATGCTTGGCCCAGGGAGTGGCACTTTTAGAAGGTGTGTGTTGGAGTAGGTTTGTCACTGTGGGCATGGGTTTTAAGACCCTCATCCTAGCTGCCCACAAGTCAATATTCTGCTTGCAGCCTTCAAATGAAGATGTAGAACACTCAGCTCCTCCTGCACCATGCCTGACTGGATGTTGCCATGTTCCTTGATGATAATGGTTTGAACTTCTGAACCTGTAAGCCAGCCCCAATTAAATGTTCTTCTTGTAAGAGTACCTTGGTCAATGGTGTCTGTTCATAGCAATAGTACCCTAACTAAGACAGCACTGGAGACTGAACTCACAGTCTTTCTTTCTTCCTTCCTTTCTTCCTTTCTTTCTTCCTTCCTTCCTTCCTTCCTTCCTTCCTTTCTTTTTTAAAGATGTATTTATTTATTGTTTGTGAGTACACTGTAGCTGTCTTCAGACACACCAGAAGAGGGTATTGGATCCCATTACAGATGGTTGTGAGCCACCATGGGGTTGCTGGGAATGGAACTCAGGACCTCTGGAAGAGCAGTCAGTGCTCTTAACCGCTGAGCCATCTCTCCAGCCCCAACCATACTTTCTAAACTAGTCTCAACAATAAAATTCTATTAGTCATTATATGCATATATTCATTAGATGTAAGTGCAATATTTATCCCACATCCCAAGAGAAAGAGCCACGCAGAATAACTGGGGCCCATTTTAGAGGCTAACTACCCATGCATATATCAGTAATCAAATTCCAAATTCTTTTTTTTTTATTTTTTTTTCAAATTCCAAATTCTTAAAGCCAAGACTTAAATCACTGTCTCCATGCGTAATTTTGTTTTAATTTAAAGTCATGGCAGATGGCATTAACGCCTTTAACAACTGAATCACTAAAGTCTTTTTCAATGATGGATCTGAATCCTGTTGCCCCTTCCCTAACACTGTTGCAACCCTGGTCTTCCCACTTCACCAGCTGCTTGTTCCTTTAGGTACTTATTCAGGTCATAAACCTTGAATTATATTTATCTACTCAATTTCCCCATCTAAAACAGCAACAAATCTTTCAGAACCAGGTGATCTCACTTTCTACTACAATATTCTAAAATTGTAGTCCATTAACTCCTGAAAGATCCAAGAGCTTTGCTGGCAATCCACAAGATATTCACAGAAGGGAAAGTCCAACAAAGTAGGGTTGTCACTTTGAAAAAAAAAAAAACCAACACGAAACACTGGGGATATAGCTCATAGCTGAACATCTGCCTAGCATCTTCAAGGCCTTGTGTCTCAACTCCAGCACCTCAAAACTCATATGTTAGAACATTACTTGAAAGGGCTAAGGCGATAGTGAAGCAAATAAGAATGTGCTCTGTTTTGTAGAGTACCTGAGTTTGATTCCCAAAACATACATACATACATACATACATACATACACACACACACACACACACACACATTTGAAGGCCAACAAAATGGCTCAGCAGGTAGAGATGCCACCAAGCCTGATGACTTGTGTTCCATCCCTGGGACCAGTGGGAGATATTAGGTTCTTGTCCACTAGGAAAACCAGGAATATTAAACACATAGGTTTGTCTCTACAAAGAAAGAAATATATAACTTGTTTTCAGCTCAGAAGGCTGGGAACAGGTATGATTAAAAGCCTGGTGACCTCTGAATATCCGTTTGGTCAGGCAACAACTGGTTCCCTTAGACCATTTATCTCAGTCAATCTACCATCTCTCAGACTTTTATCATGAGCTGTTTAACTTGAGCCTGCTTTCCTAGCCAATCTATAGAACACATCTTTATGGAAGAAATCACATATACTTTTTACAAAGAGCTTATGTTTTATCATACACACAAAATTAAAGTAACTATCACCAGGAACCTCTTTTTTCAAATTGTGATATGCTTAAATGTCCCTGAAATAAACTACTTGGTGTCAGATTCTCAAAGTTTGAGCCAACACTGGCTACTGAGTCTTGTTGAACCAGACTTCCTTTTTTGGCCATGGTGTTTGTGGAGATCCCCACAGAGACACACATAGTAGAAAGTGAGAACTGACTTCCACAAATTGCATTCTGACCTCCACAGATATATGATAACATACATGATTATATACACACACGCATACACACACTCACACACAAATAAATATAATATGATGTTAAAATATTATATGAATTTTCAACAGCATTGATTTTTGTCAGTGATTATTTTTAAAGGGATGTAAAACTGTTGGTGTGTTGGTACATACCAAGGAAGTAGTGCCTTGTGTAATGGGACTATCCTAGTCCATTCACAGTTTTGTGTTACTGTGATGAAACATGTGGGGCTAGGTAATTTATAAAAAACAAAAATGTATTTTTTACAGCTCTGAAAGAGCTAAGAAGACCATACGAATGTGCTGACAGTGTTGGTTATCTACTGACTGATGTCCACATCCTCCAGTGGAGAAGCACTTTGGAAAGCTAACTAATGAGTGCTGCACAGTCTTCTGTATCTCAACCAAAGGTACCCATACCTAATCACCTCTCAACACCTGAATTTTAGGGGGACAAGTTCCAACCATTACAGACACAAAATTGTAGTTACGTTCTTATATACTTCATCACTGCAACCTGATGTGGGAGAGATACTGAAGGTAGAACAATGGCTTCACTTAAGAATGTTTTCAGGATGATATTTTCTAGTTCCATCCATTTACCTAAGAATTTATCAAATTCATTCTGTTCAATAGCTGAGTAATACTCCATTGTGTAAATGTACCACATTTTTTTGTATCCATTCCTCTGTTGAAGGACATCTGGGTTCTTTCCAGCTTCTGGCTATTATAAATAAGGCTGCTATGAACACAGTGGAGCGTATGTCCTTATTATATGTTTGAGCATCTTCTGGGTATATGCCCAGCAGTGGTAGAGCTGGGTCCTCAGGTAATGCTATGTCCAATTTTCTGAGGAACCACCAGACTGATTTCCAGAGTGGTTGTGCCATCTTGCAATCCCACCAAAAATGGAGGAGTGTTCCTCTTTCTCCACATCCTCGCCAGCATCTACTATCACCTCAGTTTTTGATCTTATCCATTCTGACTGATGTAAGGTGGTATCTCAGGGATGTTTTGATTTGCATTTCCCTGATGGCTAAGGATGCTGAACATTTCTTTAGGTGCTTCTCACAAAAGAACACACATGGTATTCACTCACTGATAATTGGATATTAGCCCAGAAGCTTGAAATACCCAAGATTCAACTCACAGACCACATGAAGCTCATGAAGAAGGAAGACCAAGTGTGGGTGCTTCGGTCCTTATTAGAAGGAGTAACAAAATACTCAAGGGAGCAAATATGGAGACAAAGTGTGGGACAGAAACTGAAGGGGGGCCATCTGGAGACCATTCCACCTAGATATCCATCCCATGTGCAGTCACCAAAGCTAGAAGCTGATGTGGATGTCAGGAAATGCATGCTGACAGGAGCCTGATATAGCTGTCTCCTTAGAGGTCTGCCTGAGTCTGACATATTCAGAGGCAGATGCTCACAGCTAACCATTGAACTGATCAAGGGGTTCCCAATGGAGGAGTTAGAGAGAAGACTGAAAGAGCAGAAAGAGTTTGCGACCCCATGAGGAGAGCAACAATACAAACTAACCAGAGCTCCCAGGGTCTAAACCACCAGCCTAGGAGCACATAGGGAGGGACCCATGGCTCCAGCTGTATATGTACGGGAAGATGGCCTTGTTGGGCATAGGTGGGAGAGGAGATCCTTGGTCCCATGAAGGCTGGATGCTGAGTGTGGGGGAATTCGAAGGTGGGGAGGTGGGAGTAGGGGAGTAAGTGGGGGCACATCCTCATAGAAGCAGGAGGAGGGGGAATGGGATAGGGGGTTTCTGGGCAGAGGGTAACTGGAGTAAGGGGATAACATCTGAAATGTAAATAAAATATCCAATAAAAAATTAGAAAACAAAAAACAAACAAACAAACAAACAAAAAAAGAGAATGTTTTCAGGATTGACAAGGTGGCTCAGAGTGGAAAATCACTTGCTGCTAAGCCTGATGGCCTGACCTGTAGTCCTGGATCTACAGAATTCACAATGAAAGTCAAGAGCCATCTCAGTCATAAACACACACACACGCACACACACACACACACACACACTGACAATAAATGAGAAAAGAAAAAGAATGTTTCTAGCAACAGTCCCGATTTTTCATTTTATTGCTGTCAGCTTTTTACTATACTCTCTTCTTTTACTCTAAGAGATACGGAAGGGTACGTACATAAAGCATCATGTCAGGTACAGGGGCATTCTTGAGCACTTGTTTGTGTTGCAATTTTCCCAGACCACTTTTCTCAGAAGACTCCATATTTGACTTAAAACAACAGCTGATAGACACCTATCATTGTTCATGTTGTGTCTCTGAGAGATACATTGTTGGAAAAAAAACAGAATGATCTTGTCACTTCAAAGAAAGGAAACCACAGAAATTCATTGATATTAAAATTCAAGATTTCAAGGAAAAATGAGAATTTTGGAAGACTCATATTTGCCATTTGACAGCTTTTTAATACTTAAAAACTTTTTTGATGAGGTTGATGATATCAATGAACACAGTTTTTATCTTGTACAATAAAATGTGTCAACATTTAGAAAATCTGCATAATTTAGCACCCCGATATTTTCTGAATGACAACTTCATGATTTTACCAAACTAGTCATTGGTAAAATGCATTCACAGTACAATACAGACAAATGGATTTCGGTGTAACATTGCACAAAAAGTTTATTGATGTAGTTTCAGATTCTGTCTCTCTGAGTCATTGTAACAATTAATTGGTTCTCCATATTCTTAGCATTGTTTCTGAACAATCTTTCCAAACCTGATTTCATTGTGACTCTTTTTCACATAAACCAGTTATGTCAAACCCTAATAAAAAGCTTTCAAAGCTTTCTTTCAATGTTATTTAGAAAAAATGTGTAGATTTAAGTGGCCCGCTCACATGAGCTATGGTCTCCAGCCATCTTTTCCTCTTTTGTTCTGGTGTCAGAATCTCATGCCCTCCTCCAACTGCTCTGCGTTCCTATTAGAATTATTTCCCACAGGTGTGAATGTGTGTCCATGCATAGGTCTTTACAGGAGTTATAGAAATAGTTGAGTATCTATGCTGAAATTTGCATTTTTACTACTGAGTCATCTGTGGCCACTGAAGTTTCTACATCTGCTTAAAACCATTCATCATACTCTTTTCCTGTTTGGTATTTTTTTATATAACATTTATTATCAATTCATATCTTATATGATTATATATATATATATATATATATATATATATATATAATACTTTTACTTTAAATTTTAAATATATAGATATATGCACATACATGCACACACACACACACACACACACACACACATCCTTTTATTTTCAATTGAATTGTCTGTCTTCTTGCCCTAGAGTCTAAGCTTATGGAAGGCAGGAGTTCTGTTCTCGGATACATATCTCAAGTCTCTCTAGATATGTTTGTTAAATGATTGAAAAAAAAATGAGAATATTAATAAAGAAAGAAAAATATCCTCAGAAGTTCTGAAGAAATCTAGATTTATTAAGAGACTTTTTTACTCTTCTTTGTAAGATCAGCAAGGAGAAGAGTCAGGAAGAATAATCCAACACCAGTACAGGCTTTATGGGAAAAGACCTGTTAGAGACATACAGTGTGAGAACCAGAGTCTGTTGTCCATTTACAGGCCAGGCAATGAAAGAAGAATGAAAAGTGAAAGTGAAGTGGTCTCTTTTTGGGTCTGCAGTCAGTCCTTGGTATAGCTAAGAAAGTAAGGAGTATGGTGGTTTAAAGACTGTCAGAGGAACCATATACAAGTCTTGTGGTCAGCCAGTACTTGAATCAACAAGGCAAGAGGTAAGAATCCAAAAAACAAAGACAAAAGAAAGTTAAAACTAAGTTATTTTCATTTTGAAGATTGGTGCTATTAAACCATTTAGCTGAAATAGAGAATTTTCTTCAGAATGGAGCAACCATGACTAAGAATCTTGAGGAAGACTCCAATGTTTTCCAATCCTATCTTGAGTCAGGTCTAAATAAAACAACATAGGCAACATTATAGGCATGTGTCACCCCTAACTTGCAGTCTGAAGACCAATCCATACTCCAGGTGCTTCTGGATAACTACTCTCTATGGCTTTTGGTCAAGCTGCATGCCCGTTCACACAATTGCTCTCCTAAGCTACCTCTGCTTGATGGTACAGGCCTTGGATCAGTTTAGATTGGCCAACAATCCTTAATTCTCACCTATCTTCTCACTTTGGAATGTCCCAAGATTTACAATCCTCTAACTTTTTGATTTTCTTAGGTCAATTCCAAGCACAACTGTGCTGTCCAAAAGAAGAGTCTACAAATATCTACAATGACAGCAGTGATTTGTCTCCATACTGTGCTCTATGATAGCTTCTGGACAAATGTATCTACTAACTATTAGAACCCTGCCTAGTACAACTGAGTTGATACTTTGTTGTTGTTGCTGCTGCTGCTGCTGCTGCTGCTGTTTTTGTAGCCATTTAAATTTGAATAGCCACAAGTATCTAGTAGCCACTATATAAGGCAGTATAACATTAGAATTATAGATTAGCCCATTTCTCCAGATCCTTCAGGTCACCGAAGACTTTTTCTGTCTGTGTCAACTCTCCTGAGGCATTAATTCAAAAGGCCTTCTGCTTCTTAATGTGAGCTACTGAATACCATCACTGATTCAAGGTCTTAGAAAAACATACCAAATGAACTTGACCTATTTCCAAACACACTTGTACAACAAGAATTGTTCGTATAAATAAACTTCTTCAGATATTAAACTAAGCCCAGGGACAAATATTAGCCAAAAATTCCAATCATAGGGGAAAGGGACGTATTAGGAAGAAACTTGAAGCCAAAGGATCTTTCTGGTTGAGCTGAGGCTCCCTAAAGCTTTGCTGACAAGCAGGAGCTATCCCCAAAGACTTACCTCTAAGATGTCTCCGAAGAAAGAATGTTCTAGAGGATGGCAACCATCTTATTCCCTACTATTGATGGATTAGCTTCGTCACCATTACTAAACACATAAGAGATTCACCTATATAATCTCTCATTATGTCAGTAACTATCCAGTAGGTAAAAATAGCTATCCATTTTCTCAGAATTATCTGGACTCTAAAAAGCATGTCTAAAGTTTTCAAGTTGGTAAAGGTTGGGGCCAGTTTACAGGCCAACCTAAGTGACTTGGAAACTTTTCTCCTTTCTCTGGATTATGTCATTACCCAGGAGAGAAGCATGAAGGTCACTGGGAGTCATCTGAATACCGGGCTTCATTGCTTCCTGTTTCATAGCCACCCTAAGTGTGGAGAAGCAACATCTGGGTAAATTCCTAGGAAGCAACACCCAGAGGAGAGCTTTGAGCAAAAGTTTAATTTTATACAAAAATACTACAAGACCTCTTACAATAAAGATAGCCCCAAAAGGAATCCATCTTAAAGTGAACACAGCAGCAAATTATATTCATATTTAAGGAAAGGGGTCTTGCAGAGACACCCTAAAATATGCCACTGCATTTCTTTGGAATGTGTTCAGGAGGTGAAAATAACTGAAGAAATTGGCTCCCTCCTCTTATCACACAGTATTCCCAGCCATCTGCTGTGTGTACTTATGAAGATGCTGTGCAGTGCTTAAAATTCTCATCCAAGAAAATGTGAATAACCAATTTACAACCTGTGAGGGAAAAGGAAGGGATTCGTCCTTCCCATCCCCACAGTTCAGATTTATAGTGAGCATGTGTAGTTGTGGGTGGCTATGCTGGTTGCTTTAAAGAAGATTAAATTGTACATAATGCCAGATAACGAAACAAAAGGGGAAAATGTGTGTGGGAGATGGGAGTGAGATGCTGGAATAATTTAATTACTGTCAGGTGGTTTTCAAGCTGTACTGGGGTGCGGTGCGGGGAGCCTTGAATAGAATCTATTACCCAGAAACCAAAGGAGCCTGCATCTCTATATTCACTTTTACTGCATGACACCAAGTGGTTTTAAAAACATAAGAAATAAAGGTTGTGATGTTACACGGGATAAAGAGAGTGGAGATCTCAGGGCAAGACCCTACCCAGCTAAGCTTCCAACTTGTGAAAAGGAATTAAAGAAAAGCTTAAGCTGTGAAGGAAACCAGCAACAACAGAAAGCTGGTGTAAATGTGTTGGAAGGAGGGGGCCAAGTTCCAGCCCCAGAAAGCAGCAGAACTTGGCAACTTCAGCCAAGTGGTTCTGACTTTAGAGTCAAGAGTATAAGAAAGGGGTTATGGAATCTTCCTGTGTGACTAAGGAAAGCTGCTGAGGCCAGACATGTGACAGGAGTGTCCCTGCATGGAGAGCCAAGGAAAACATTGTGTGAAGCTGTGGGAGTGAAGCCTGAATAGTGCTGATGACCCCAAGATGTTCGAGATGCCAGAGTAATGGGATATCTGCTAGAGAAATCTGCAGGCTAGGTGTGGAACCAGTCCAAGAGAGAAAAGTATGTTGTGGTCAACAAAGCCAGAAGGAATTGAAATTCTGAAAAGTGCTTTGACATTGGACATGGAGATACAGAAATTTGGAATTTGCCCTGCTGGTTTTTAGTCTTTCTTTGATCCAGTATTTCCTTACTCTGTTCCCTTTCATCCTTTGGAATAGTAACATGTTCTGTGCCTCATGTGTTAGACGGTGTCTTAGTCATGTTCCTCCAGAGTCACAGAACTTATGGAATGAATATATACTTATATATACGCATGTGCATGCACATATACATACACATACACATACATATATGTGTGTGTGTGTGTGTCTAATTCAGGGCCAGCAAGGTCAACAGTTTCCCTCTGTAATGTAACTACTAGCTGTGTCTTACACAGTGCTGACCATGGGAACACCATCTTGTCTCTATCTCAACATCAAATCCCAGGGTTCAGATAGAGACTAGAAACTTACACCTATCACACCTATCTGTGTGTGTGACCCCAAGATTTTGAAAGAGGGTACTCACTTTGCTGTAGTTCTAGGTTTTAGAATTGAAATCACCCAAAAACCATGTAACAAAAGCTTGATTGCTAACCTATGGTGCTACTGGGAGATGCTACAACTTTTACAAGGTTCAGTGTAGTGGAAAGAAGTTAGATCTCTAAGGAGGCATGAAGTCTCTCTCTCTCTACCCTTTTCACTCCCCCTCCCTCTTTCTGTTTCCTGGCTGTCATGGTATGAACAGCATTTCTCTGTCCCACACTCCCCACTATGATGACCCCAAGCAACAATGAACACTTACTAAGCCATGATCCTAAATAAAACTTTGCTAAGTTTTTGAATGATTATCTCATTTGTTTTATCACAGTGTCTGAAACCTTAGTAATGTAAGGGGTGAAAAGTATAAATAGCCTTACAAATATCTCATTACAAACTGAGACCTATGGGCTGTGGCCTACTTTACTGGCATAGACTTTGATGGTGGTGCTAAAGTATACCATGGTCATTGCAATGTGTCAGGCTTAATCTATGCCCTCCCCTGAAGAGACACAGCAGGTGACACAGTAACCAGGCAGGATATCCCATGAGGCCCAGCTTCTGTAAGATCTCAGAAGTCAGAACAGAACAAGAAGAACAGGAGAGGTGTTGTGTGTGTGACAAAGACACACAGCCTTGAGTTCCCTCATGACCACATGAACATTCTCGTGAGGGATTGAGGCTGGGATCAGTGTAAACATGTCAACTCTGTGGCAGTGACAAACACTGCAGCAGCAGAATTCTCAGTACTGTCATCTCAGAACAATAAGGACCTACCACAGGGAAAGTACTATATTGGTCACTTAGGTCATTCACTAGCCTTAGGGAAAGATAGCTGACATAATTTCTGGGATGACAGTATGTATAGAACAGCCACTCTAAATCTCAGTATGCTGACAAGATGGACCATTCTGATCTTCTCATATCCGTTCCCACAAACCCACTCTTCAGGTTAGCCTGTAACCTGGGAAACAGCTTAAAAAATTGGGTAAATAAATAAATAAAACTTCCTGAGATGCAATCAATAGGCCATTTTACTTTGGCTACCAACATGGTCACAAAAGTTAGCAATAATATTTCAATATTATGACAGATAATAATATTGAAATAACATCATATAACTAGTTAAAAACAATATCAAGGCTGGTACATATTTGAACAAGTCAAAGATTACAAATGTCATCTACACAGTACTAAGTTAATTATTCACTAATGGATATTTCTATAACTCCATGGTTGCTAAAACCCAAATGGGATTGCTTGTGAATCACTAGACTCCAGCTCAGAGGTAAAGGAGCTTCTTTCATCTCTTGTCTTGGATACAGAACAGGAAAATGCTTGCTAATATGGCATACCCAGTGTTGGTAAGAGAGAGGATCTTGGGTTAAGCTAGTGCCTTGGTTACAAATATATCATCAGCTACATTGTGAAACAAAATTAGTAATAACTGCTACTGCCCTTCATGCTGAGAATGATGCAACATATTTGACAGGGCCATCGAATGATGGGATATGGGACAGCAGGGCGTGTTAGGCTTCTTCCAAAACCCTTCACTGGTTCATGTGGCTTTAGACAACCAGGTTATGTGACTTCCTAAAGTCCTAGCTTCTCTCTTTCATACTCTCAAACACAGAGAAAAAGAGTAAGAACTCTACACTAATGCATGATACTGTAGCCATTTAATTAAACTTGGCTAAACTGCTTCTAATAAAAAAAAAATAATAATGATAATTGAGACTTCTTACTAGGTGTTTGGAGTCTCTTTGGCTGCCCAGGGGCAGTGTCAGGCAGACAGTTGAGGATGCCCAGCCTGTGGCCACACACAGTGTTGCATTAAAAAGCCTTGTAGAGCATTCCAGCTCATGAACTCCTGTCTCCTGCCAGCAGCACCAAGAGAAAAATATGCTTGGAAGAGCCTTAGAAGTCTAAGGAATGCTAGGGATTTCTGGTTCCTGGCTTTTAGAAGGTTGCTTTAGCTTCACCAGAGAAATGGTCCTAAAAGAAATGAAATCACTAGGAGTTTAGGGTTTATAGGGAGGGAATTCCCTTCATCCTGGTAGAAAACGAACACCACAGACAATGGTACCGGTAAAGTGCTGTTCAGAGACAACCTGCTTCTTCACTCTGTGGATCCGTAAACTGACATTTTCTAGATTCCAAGGAAAGAAAACTAGGGCTGGAGAGATGGTTCAGTGGTTAAGAGCACATCCTGTCCTTTCAGAGGGCCTGGGTTCAGATTGTGGCTCCCAATCATCTTTAATTTTAGTTCCAGGATATCCAATACCGTTTTCTGGCCTCCTCAGGCACTGAATTCTTGTGAGATATATACATGTAAAATGCCCATATACAGAGAATCAAAACCAATAATTTTTCCAAATAAATAATATCTATATTTAATATCAGAAAACTCTTAATAACCATGTTGAAAGAAATAAGCCCTGGAATTAAAAAAAATAAACAACAACAACAACAACAAAAACAGGTCTGACACTCGCACTACCTGAGTAACTTAGGTACCGTCTTTAACTTCGCTGAGCCTCATCGAGCATAACTATTCTCTTCTCCCAGCCTCTCTGTATGATACATACAAAGACAGGGTCTGAAAGGCACATATCATGCAAGTCAGCCAGTTGAAAAAGTGTTTCAGGGAGCTACTGTGAAAACATTGGCCACAAATTCCTGCTACTATGATACCAGATTCCTACAGTTATCAGTACACATCAGAAGGCAATCATGCCCTTCTATACAACTGTTGAGGGCAATTCTGGTGCCTCCAATATTAGAATGACTTATAATGCCCAGAAGGTATGGGGATTGATATTTCTAGTCCTGACACACTTGGTTTGTATAGTTCTGGCTTTGCTCAGCGATTCACTAGTCTGGCAATTAATAAATTTTTTAAAGAATAAAAAGCCTTATTAGAAACTAACAGGACCATGGATACTGGCCAGGTCCATACTTGAGACACATGCTCAAAAAATGATGCTGAATTATATCAGTCAAGGACTAATAAAGACAAAATTCAGAAGGCTACATACTTTCTGCTATCATCCAATCAGAGGCAAGCATACATCCTGGTCTACTTCCTGCCTACGTGTGATCAAGCACACTTCCTGCCTACACGTGATTCTGTGTAACTAGGGCAGCCAAGCTTGTTTACAGAAGAAAAAACGTGGGCTTGTTATCTTCCATGAACAACAGCCCCCAGCATTCTTGAGCAAGTGGAGCTTACAGATTAGAGACATTTCTGTTTCATAGATCTCTTAAAGCCCAGGTTTTACACTTAAAACATAACATTAGCCATCACAGGTTGACTTTTTTTCTTTACACATTAAAACTACTATCATATGAGCAGGACAAGTTTTTGATTCGGGCCTAAAAGTATAATGATAAAGTTTCACAGTAACATTAGCATGAAAATATTTCCATTAAAAGAAAAAGGCAGAGATGCCAGGAGCTTGAAAGTCTGTGCTTTTTCTGCAAGTCTGCAGGCCTCTTCAGTAAAATAAGCATTTGCATGCATCACCTGGCTCCTAAACTCATTAACAAACAACATCTGTGCATGTTTTGATGCCTTTCTATTTAGAATAACTGGGCATTATAAGGAGGAAGAGGCACCTGATCTCCACACATTTCTTGGATTTCTAGTTAACCTGTCACCTTAACAGTTGGACAGCTGGTGGACATTTTCAAGAATGACAATTTTCTTCTTGCTGTCTTGAGTCTCTCTTTGGCATTTGTATCCTCCCAGCAAACAGGCTGCTCTCCTAACCCCACAGGAAACAAAAGGTGTTCTTTTCAGTTTTCTGCCTGGCTGAATTCAGTACTACAGGGAGTGAGGATTTCAGGTGGCCAACAATTTTTTGCTTTACTGGAGAGAAGGTAAGTTCTCCACCTCTCTGCTCTATGATCAAAAACAGACGTATCCCAGGAAGTTGGGGGTTGGGGTGAGGTTTGAGTCCAGATGGCTTTACCCTCAGAGCTGTCTGTCTCCATGGAGACAGAAGTATGCACTGCAGAAGATACACAGCAGAAGATAAGCAGCAGGTAGAGACATTGTAGCCGGAGGTAGTGGAAAACTGTGGAGGAGAATGTGGGTTGTAGCTGGAGGTAGAAGAATTTCTTTTCTAGCTGAGAGAGAGAGAGAGAGAGAGAGAGAGAGAGAGAGAGAGAGAGAGAGAGAGAGAGAGAGAGAGAGAGAGAGAGAGAGGCAGGGAGAGAGGGAAGAGGAGGCAAATAAAAACCTCAAGCTTTAGTTGTTAATTTAATTCCAGTTTCCTCTGGGTCAGAGTGTTCTGTATTCACCTGAGTGCTTATAATTGTGGATCTGTTTGGTTTCATCCTGGAGAAATAGCAGCAAGAAAGTAGTTGATCATGAAAACTCCTGCTTACATTCAGCAAATTATTCGTCCCGGTTTAAAGCCCCCATGAAGTCCTGCAGATGATACAATCTGTTTGGCTCCTTTTGGTTTTTTTTTTATAGCATCTCATTAATTTCAGAGGCGATTTCTAATGATCAAATCTCAGAAATTGTCAGGAATGGTTTTTTATTCTTGGCTTGTTGGCAAGCAAGAACAATCTTGTAATGACACCACTCACTTCAACGTGTCTTTTCATAATGAGTCTTTAGGGGGATATGCAACTTATGAAAATTAAGAAAACAGCCTGCTACTTCCCATAACATCAAAACCATAGAAACACATTTCTGCATGCATAATACCATATGGTAATAGCGTCTGCAAAAGATCGGGCTGTATCCTGCATGGACTGTGAGCTGTCACAGATTCAAGCAAGTACAGTATTGCATTTACAAATATGCACATTTTAAAATAATTAATATCATTTGTTAGCATTTCTAAGAACTGGAGAATAGAAGATAAATGAAAATCATCAAAGCACACAGGCTCAGCCTAGCTTCTGAACAATTCTACTAATGCTTCACACATCACAAAAGCAAATGTCCTGAAAAGCAGGAATAGATGTGTTTTCTTGCATTTTCCCACCATGAGGATTAAATCTAGTCATTAGCATTGTTTTCTAAATAAAATAGAGAATAATGACTAGGAGAGAGAAACTAAGCTTGTCAATGGCAAGTGCTTATCCAAAACTCTGTCTTCAGAGACTAAGAATGGCTTTCAACCTGGGACTGGCAGAGCAGGGCTGACAGTCACTGTCACTGTAACCAGAGGAGAAAGGTACAGATGGTCTTGAAATCCTGGGGGATACCTTTTGAAGAAGTGGCCTTTGAATTTATTCTGGGGAAACACCTTTTTATGATATTGCACTGTGAATCTGTCACACTGGTAAAAGCTGTTGAATTCAGCTCAAACCTAGAATGCCTCAAAATATTTTTAAAAGCCTAATAATTCATCTTATTAAGTATAAGCCAACACTTGAGGGTACCAAAACTTGAGGATACACTAATTTTCCCTGCTCAGTATCATGCTTTAGTTTAATTCATGTGATCAATTTGGCCCTGCATGTTTTGAGCCAAAGGAAAATATCTGTATGCCCAAAATAAATCCTTTGCTTTATCTGAAGTCATGTTCTTTAAGTTGACAAAAATCTAACTCTTGGAAGATATCTTAGTTGCCAGCAATTTGACAAATTCAACAAAGCCACTAGAGACATTTGTGTGTGGGTTTTGAGATGGACATGAATCTTCTCGTCATTTGAGTAGATACCAAGAAGAGTGATTGATGGATCCTGTGTAAGAGTATTCTCAGTTTTATCATAAACCTCGAGAGATGTTTTATTATTAGATAAAATCTAAGACTTGTCAGGTCTCAATGAAAGCCAGGGCACGTCTTGCTCAGTAGCTGGGGCCCTTCTCATCGCTTCTCAAATAGCCCCTAGCCTAAACCTCTCCAGACCAGGCCTTCACTTCCATAAGTAGTTATGTCCTTATTTTCATTCAAAATCAGACAGAAACAAAACTTGTCTAGTTTCAATATGAATGGACTCCTCAGCTGATTTTGAGGGGCTGTGAAAACTTTGAAAGGTGGAACCTGCATGGAGGGAGCAGGTCACAGGATAGGGCAATGGGGAGCAGGGTGAGACCAGAAGTGCATGACCCAGACTCCTTCTTCTCACACCTTTTATTTTCTGTCCGTCCACAAGCACAGAAGAATCAACAGCTGCAATGATACTCTACCCTAGCTCACAGGACCAAGAAATCATACATCTTTTTAAAAACATGAGCCAAAATACATCCTTTCTCTTTTAACTTCTTTCTGTCAGGCACTTTGATCTCAGCAATGAAAAGCTATCTGCTATAACAAGGTCCCCTAGAAAAGGAAATATTAGGAACCCTTAATACTTAAACTTTAGATCACATAGCCAAAAATAAAGAGAGCAAACTCAAAAGAATTTTAAGCATGCAGAGTTGTAATGTGGGGTTTCTCTTCAGGAGGGATGTTGGTCACTGAGGAACAAATGCTCTTAAAGAGGTAAGACCTTAGACAGTTTGTCGCCCATGTCATTTTCTTGTGCAAATTACTTTAAATGAACGTTATGTGCCTACAGAATAGAGCAGTGGTTCTCAACCTTCCTAATGCTGCAACCCTTTAGTATCTCAAGCTGTGGTGATCCCCAACCATAACATTATTTCATTGCTACTTCATAACTGTAATTTTGCTACTGCTATGAATCACAGTATAAATATCTGATATGTAGGATATCTAATATTTGACCCCTGTGAAAGAGTCATTTGATCCCCCAAAGGAATCACACCCTACAGGTTGAGAAGCACTGATATAGACTGTGCTAAGGATACAAACATGGAGAAATTACTGAACAAGAAAATGAGTGTCCTCTCTAATGACAACAAATTCTATAATCTAGGTATAATTAAAAGAATCTTCTAAACAATATTTCTCTTAGCTACTACCACCGATTGGTCAGTGTCTGTCCCTCCCAAGGTCCTTGCACATGATCAAAGTATGCTCTGCTCACCTTGTGGGTTCCTTTGTCACCAGCATGGGGCCTGGCATCAATGTAGGGCTACATTCCTTATGAATTGATGTCAGCAAACGAAGAAGGCAGCTGCTTGGTCTCTTACTACACTTTGAGACATGAGTCACTTTGCATATTCTGCAAAGGCAATGACTATTTCACATCCCTTTCCACATCCTTCAAGTCTCCAGACAGAACACAATTACTAAATGCTGTGTCATTGGAATGAATCCTGTGCCTCTCCTTGAGCCCCTACCATACTACGGCACATGCTCTTTTGCATTGCCATGCCGCTATATATGCAACTCAAGTCCATAAATCTTTTCCCACTTTCTCTTCTCTAAGAACTCAGGCTTTTAGGACCCAGTACTGTCTCTTTTATAGGCATTAAGACAAGATTTGCAACCAGTCTTCTTGCAAACAAATTATTGGTTTATTCATATGTCCCATACATTAAACAGGTTCTTTGAAGGCTGTGCTTTTGATTTTCTCAATTTTTAGTGACATATCACTCATAATAGACATTCATTAAATAGTTGTTAAATGAGTAAAGTCTCTAAAAGATTATCAGTGGACTTCCTGAAAAAGCTACAAGAACAGGTAAATAGTTGTTTATCTATTAAGAATACATAGGCCAACTATTAGCAGATTTGGATGCAGCAAGCAAAAATTAAATGTCATATACCAACAGAGGGACTTCTGATGATGACCAGCCATTCTCAAGTTTACTTTGAGCTTAAGTTGGTCTCAATGTGGGGAACCATTTTCCCCCTCTGTGTCTCTAAGTTACATGGCTTTTAGTTTAGTCTAAGAAGTATAGCTCAAGATTTAACTACATCATACTGAAATTATTTTCTGTCTTTTTGCTGTAGCCATGACAATTTGCTGCTGTTAAACTCTTTCTTCAAAATTAGAAGATGAAAGGAAGGAATTTTTCCAGAGTCTTTTAAACTTCACCTAATTACTAGTCACATCAAGAAAGTGTTTCTCATCAAAATCTCCTTTGGTCTATTGTACTAGATTCATTTTCTCTGTCATGTGAAAGTGCCATAAATTTTGATAGAGGACCCAATTACAGTTTTCATGAGAAAATTTAGTCAATCTTTAAAGATATCTGTTTAAGAAAAAGAACTAGTACTTTCTGAGACACAGACTTAGACATAGATAACTGCGAGGTGTGTTTGTCTTGTAAATGGTTTCTTTTTCTTAAATTTATTCTTGTTGATTTTTCCCTGCTCTCCTGATCTTGAAAGCCTGAGGCAATCTAACCTTACCTGACTAGTGTAGAAGATTCTCATGTACATACCTGATGAGAAACTGTTCACACACAAAGAGGACTGGAACGCACATCTTTTGTCTAAAAGAACACACAGAATTTGAATTAAACAAAAGTATGAAAATTAACATGACTCAGCAGACTAAAAATAATTCAGGGTTAATGTCACAAATTAATCTTGGAGGTATTATAAAATGGTGAATTGTCTGGAGCTTTTGAAAAAGAATCTGGTAGAGACAAGAAAAGCCAAGGCGATCATCACTCTTCATGCCCTAGCCAAAATGAGGGTGCCCTAGAAAGGAGACTTCAAATTCTATTTTTGACAATGTCAAATCCATTTTGTGAAATTGAAAAGTTCTACAAGCAGCTGAACATTAGAACATAAAAGGAACTGCTCAGGACATCATTTCTTAAGGTGATATGTGCTGGTTCCCAACAAAAGATTCAGAAGTCCTTCGAGTATCTTAACTGTGATGATTTTTGCATAATTATTGCAATTCTTATTACTCTTGGCACATACCGATCTGACCTTGGCAAACTGTAAGTTTGAGAACAGGATCAGGTGTCGAAGAGAGGAGCTTCACTCCTGATGTTTTCTTCCTGTGGTCTTGTGGATAACTCGTTTCTTTATTTGGGGTTCCAATTTATCTGTTCATAAAATGAAGAGCCTAAGTACATCATCCCAATGCCTGTTTTGTGACTAAAGGATAACTTTAGTTACCTCTAAAACTCAGACTTACTGTATGACCTGGGAACACGAACAAGCTACAGATCTGACGAAAGTGGAGAAACAAGAATTGACTTAGAAAACAAAAGGTGATGCTTGAGATTCAGCTCTGCAGTTAAGAGTGTGCACTGTCCTTACAGAGGTCCTGAGTATGGTTTTCAACACCAATATCAGGTGGCTCACAGCAACCTTTAACTCTAGCATCAAAGGATCAGATGCCCTGTTTTTGGACTCCACAACACCTACACTCATATGCACATAACCCCACATGAAGATATATATCTCTCCATATATATACATATACACACACATATATATGGGGTGTGTGTGTGTTGGGGAGAGAGAGAGACAGAGACAGAGAGAGAGAGAGGTTTTCAAAATCATTTTATTTAAAAAAGGAGCAATATATACTTATGTTTTGTCATATGGACATCTATAAATAAGATCAAAGTACAAAAGAGAAAAAAAGATTAAATATGAAAGGGCAAGTCCATTGCTAACTCCATGTCTACTCTGCTTATGTTGGGAGAGGCTATGCCTAGAACACAGCTTTTTAAACTGTGGGTCTTTACTTCAAATGAAGTCTCATAACTGAATATAGGGGACACAAAAAGTTGGCCTCAGTAATGGGTGACCTTCATTCTCAAAACTAAAAATAATAATAATAATTTAGAACCCAACACATAATGAATCCAGGATATTTCTGTCAGGGCTGGCCAGTGTGGCATCATACTGGACTGCTGCCTTGGTTCTGAACATGCAACACAAATGCTTCGCACTGAGCATGCTCTTTGGCCACAGAACACAAATGTGCACTGCCTGGAGCATCATGAATCAAATTCATGACTATACTGTGAATTACAGAGACATGCTGTCCTTATAAAACCTCTGCTCTTCTGGAAACACAGTGGTTCAGTTGCAGGAATGATGACTTGTTGCACTAACCTCCCACCATCCCTCACATCTAGCTAAGGAGTGTTTCTTTAGTTGTAGCATGTTAGGACATTTGATTTTTAACACTACTGCTGAGCTCCTGATGAGTCCCATTAAGTGAATTTTGACTTCAGGATAGAACACAACTTCTAACAATTTCTAAACACACTTCTGCTATTTTGTCCTACATTTTTATACAAAATGGTATTCTCAGCACTGACAAATATCAAACAAAAAATATTGATCAACTCTGAAAATATTCAGCTAAGGTTTAATCTTATTTTTCTGTACCTGAGCGTGTATACATTAATATATGATATGCTTATATGAGCCCATGATGTAGGTCAGAGAGTGACTTTGTGAGGTCCTTTCTTACCTATTCCTTTATGTAAACTCCAGAGATAGAATTTATTCCGTGGTCTTATACAGTAAATCCCTTATCTACTGAACTACCCTGCTGAACAGAGATCTAATTTTTTATTTAAAAAAAAATCAACAAACGTGCAAATTTTATTCGTATACAAATCAGCTTTCAACTTTAATAAATGGTAGATATGTATACAAAAGAATTTTCTAAAATATTTATTTATTATTTATGATCAATAAATATTTGCCTTGGATACTTATTTTATATACCCATATACCAGGTCATGTACAAATTTTTCAGGCAAAAAATGATTCCCAAGTGGTTAAAATTTATGAAGCCCTAGTCAGGATATAGAGGAGTCTAAAGCCCAGACTCAGCTTGATGGGAAAGAATTCTGCATTGCAATAATAATCTTTTCAATAGATTCCAGAGAGAGGAAGAAACATATGAGAAATAATTGCCACTTAAATTCTCAAAAGTATCCTAACTATGTTTAGCACACATTTGTCATTCTTTTCTGAACACGTCTAAAGTCCTAAGCTCTATCCCAAAATAGCAAAGCATATAATCTGTTACATAAAGCATAATGAAACAGAACTCTATAACCTAAGTAACTCCTCTCAACCCTTATTGTTCAGTAAATACAAGATGAAGGCTGAGAACTAAAGAAGAGATTGTCTACACGTCTCTAAATTTTTATTCATCTTTTCTACAACAATAGAAGCCCCAAGTTCATTTAGGTATGCCTATCTAGAGTATACAATATTTTAGTCAACAATGGACACATGACAGTGGTCCCATAAGACTACAATACAACTTAGGGAAACAGCTCTCCCACACAGATCCGCATGGGTGTACTCTGTGATAATTGTGCAACACTGATATCACCCACCAAGCATTTCTCAGAATGTTAGCTACATATGACTGTGCTATTTCTGAGTTTTTCTTGCCAATAGATGGGGCTAGGTGACTAAGTGCTGACCAATGAGGTGTGTGCAGAAATTATATGAGATGCTTCTACACTGTAGCCAGAAAAGGAAGAGCTACACCCGCCTTCTTCTTCTGGTTCCAAGACAGATTGGCTAGTGGTGAGCCAGGAAGGATGTGAAGATGAGGCAGCACCTTGGAGTCACCTAAACTGCATGCACAAGAAGTTACCGCTAACAGACATTACCTTCTGGTATTCTGAGCCATTGCTAATTTGGGTTTCTGTGAGACCCTGCCATTACTAATAAAATTTACCATGGAGTAATGGGAATATGCATAAACTCTCCATACCTTCTTGTGGAAAATATGAAGTGACTGATGGATTAGTCTCTAATGAGTGCACATTTTCCAGAAGTAACAGCAGTCCACCTGTAGAAAGTAGAAAGTCATTGAACTAACCTTTGTATCAGAGTTGGAAAACTGTTTTCCAGGGCCAACAGCCTATATTTATAAACAGAAAACATCAGCACATTCACTCATGTGTTTATTGTTTGTATCTCCTTGTCAAGTCCTGCTCTGACACAGACTATGTCCCACTTTGATGGTTATTCTTGACTGTCAACTTGACTGAGTTAAGAAATATCTGAGAGTGGTAAAGCACACTTCTGTGTGTGTCACTGAGGGTGTCTCTAGAAATGATTAGATCATGAGGACTTTGACCTAGTGAATGTTTTAATATATTAGTGGCTTCAGACTTTGAATAGGCTATTGGAAGGTGGTAGAACCATGGAAGTAGGAGCCTAGTGGAGGAAGGAGGTCTTGAGGGTATGAGGGAGATGTTAGGGTAGGGTTAGTTATACATTATGCTAGTCGCTTCCTATCGTTGCTTTTCTCTTCCTGTGCCCTATGGACTGGGTAACCTTTATTAATGCTCCATCTTACTATAAGCCTACAATCAATATAGCTAATGACTAAGGGTAGAAATCTGTGAGATCATGAATCAAAACCTTTCCTCCTTAAAGATAACTTTATCAGATATTTTGCGTCAAGGACAGAGAAGTAACAAATACAAATCCTAAACGAGTTACTAGCTAGCTATTTTAGTTAGGGTTCCTATTGCTGTGAAAAGACACTCTGATTATGGCAACTCCTAAAAAGGGAAACATTTAATTGGGATTGGCTTATAGTTCAGAGGTTTACTTCATTATCATCATGGTGGGAAACATGGCAGCATCCAGGCAGACATAGTACTAGAGACGAATCTGAGAATTGTATATTTGATATGAAGCCAGTAAGAAGTAAACTGGCTTGAATTCTGAGACCTTAAAGTCCAAGCAGCTAGTAATACACTTCCTTCAACAAAGCCACACCCACTTCAAGGCCACACCTCCTCCAACAAAGCCACACCTACTCCAAGGCCACACTTCTTCCAACAAAGTCACATCTACTCCAAGGCCACATCTCCTAAGAGTACCACTCCTATGGGCCTATGGAGGCCAGTTTCTTTCAAACCACCACACTAGCATTTTGCAGGGAATAACATTCTTGACCTTAGTCTTAAAAGATAGAAGCCATTCAACTGTGCAGACTCTGGTCACTGAAGTGACTCCAGAGATCAACTTTTCCCTGATTCTGCTTTGCAGCTTGTTCATATCCATTGTTAACACACCCAGCATCCTTTCGGTAGTTTATACTTTCTTTTTCTTTCCCTCCTCAATTCTCACTGTGCAGGAATTTCACTGTTACCCAGAGACATCGTTTTTTATGAAAAGTTGTCACATTCCCACAAGAATCAGTGAATTTCAAGGGAAATCAAGTTGTAGAAATCAGTGGTCTGAGGTTCCATGTTTGATTACTGATGCTTCTCATTTACCATTTAATAACTAAGTCCCAAGTTCTTCTTTCACAAGTGGGGAAATCAAATTTTACTTCCCAACCTTACAGGGACGTCTTGCTATTGTTGAGGAAAATGAGATCTAGGCCAGTATGATCTACATGTCAAGTTCCAGGTCAGCCAGGGCTATGTAGTAAGACCCAGTTTTTAAAAAGAAAGAAAAAAGCAAGAAAAAGAAAATTTAAACAGAATTTTATCTGACAACAATAAACAAGAATCTATTAAGAATATGCTCCATATATCAAAATAGTCAATAATCAAAGATGGAAAAATAACAAATGATCATGCTCTGAGTTATACATTTTAAATCACATCTATCAGAAAAGCGCACATCCTTCTACAGAGAAAAAAACAATACTGAGCTTAAACATGCCAAGCTCTGAGATTCCTTCTTTCAATATATGAAGAAAACTTAAGAAAACACTTGGGTCCTTAAGAAGTAATGGACACTTCATAAAAACAAAATCTTTTGTTAAGAAGGAGTTGGAAGAGGAGGAGGAGGAGGAGGAGGGAGAGGAGGAGGAAGAGGAAGAGTAAAAGAAAGTAACTCAGTTGATATATGAAAAGCAGTCAACACATGAGAAGTACATTGTTCTTATATTTTAATGGATTTTTAAACTTAGATTCATTTTAAATGCCCATAACTTATAACATGATTTTGTTACTACTTGTAAGAATCCAAAATCTATTTATATAATTATGTGTGTGTGTATGTGTGTGTGTGTGTCTAGAAAACTTAACTTTGTCAGAAGTATGCTATATCCATTAAAGATATCATAACCATATTGTTCATGTTATCTCATAAAGCCAGTCTTCCTAGTAATGCAGCTGCTAATCCACATGGTTTAAAGTGCTATTAACACTGGAAATGTGACCCTTGCTCATCTGACAAACACTGTGGATATTAAGGATTTAGATAAAAACAAAATAAAATATTACAAATGTTTTAAAGTTTGATTACATATTGAAATATATTGGACTAGACAATATACCGTTGAAGTCAATGGTTTAGCTTTCTAGATGTGACTACTGGAAGCATTTAAATTATACACAAGGCTTGTATTGAATTTCTACTGAGCAGTGCAGCTCTGGAGATTCATTAAAGATTCTTCTTCAGAGGCACTGCCAGCTTTCAGTGTGTGAGAAACAAACCACGACAACAATACTAACAGTTGGAAAAGTGGAATTTTATTTCAGTTACTTCACTGAGATAAAAAGTTATCTTGCATAATCCCTAAGAATATAATATCTAAATTCTATCGTTCTCTTTATGTTTCCCCTCATTTTAATGTTATTGATTTCAAAGAGGAATTACATATTTTTTTCAGTACAAAAGAAGGTATTTGTTATAAGCAGTGCTTCTCATCCTAATGCAACCATTTATTATAGTTTCTCATGTTGTGGTGACCCCCAACCATTATGAACTGCAGTGTAAATATTTTTGGAGATTGACATTTGTCCAAAGAGTTGCAATCTACAAGTTGAGAACCTCTGGCTATAAGAGAAGCACTAGATGACTGTCTTAGGGTTTTACTTCTATGAACAGATACTTATTAAAGGCAACTTTAATAAGGACAACATTTAATTGGGGCTGGCTTATAGTCTCAGAGGTTCAGTCCATTATCATCAAGATAGGAGCATGGCAGCATCCAGGCAGACATGGTGCAGGAGGAGCTGAGAGTTCTACCTCTTCATCTGAAGGCTGCTAGCAGAACACTGGCTTCCAGGCAGCTGGGATGAGGGTCTTAAAGCCCACACCTCCAGTGACACACCTACTCCAACAGTGCTACACCTTTTAATAGTGCCAATCCCTGGGCAGAGCATATACAAACCATAACAATGGTCAAATATAGCTGAATCACCGGAACAAGGTATCCAAGCAAGTCAAGATAGCCATACTCAGACCGACTTGACCAAAAGAATCAGGTGAAAGAACAAGACTTCAGTGCCTTACCCATCCCTGTAAATGAGAACTATTTTCATTGTTGCCCTTTATAACCAGAGCAAAATGCTAACTTAGCACATCAGAGGAGGACAAATCTCCAACAGAAAACTGTGTCTACTTCTTAAGATTCTCCCATGCTTGGCCCTCTACAGATGACTGACCTAATCTTACTCAGCTATGAAGTTTAAAACAGCAATTTAAGAGTGCCTTTTCTTGCTGAAGGAGTTCAAACATTTTAACAAGCTTTCTAAACTACTAGGTTTGCCTTTCTTTTAGTATGTCACCTAATAGAGTGCAAGTGACAGCTCTCAACCTGCCCTGAATAACTGTCCTAAGCTGTTTCCATTGTTTTTGGCAGTTTATGCAGGGCACAGACACTTGACCCACAGAAAGGCCACCCTTTGGACTTCCACATAAGACCCACTTGAAACTTACCTAACAGTGGTCTTTAAGTGTCAAGTACTGCCAAGAATAAAAGTTCTATATCACTCCATGGGTTATTTTACCTTTCTCCCAAGCCAAAAAACAATCCTTGTTCTCATTTGTAATTTCTTTTTTAGCTGATCACATATTTTAAAGACATTTTTACATGTTGTATAATTTACTAGACAGTTAAAGGTATCTTCACTTTGATAGAGTTGGGAACATATCATGAAGGTAAGAATGCTGCTTCTACGTTTTGGGGGCCTTAAAATAAAAAAACAAGCAATGTCCTTCCAGACGTAAAACATTAAGGAGCACAAAATGGCATTTTCTTCATTTCTATGGAAATGTTATAACTAGTGGGTACACACTAGTATCAGAGTGAAAAAGACTCTATTCTATTACTTTCCTGTTGTTGTAAAAGGAGGATAGGTGGCCAGATATGGATTTACCTTCTATATGAGGATCTTTTTTTTTTAATTTTTATTGGATGTTTTATTTACATTTCCTATGTTGTCCCCTTACCCCATCCCCCACCCACCCAGGAACCCCCAATCCCCTCACCCCTCCTCCTTCTTCTCTGTGGATGTAACCTCTATCTACCCCCCCACACTCCCACCTCCCCACCCTCAAAATTCCCACCCCCTGGGGCATCCAGCCTTCATGTGGTCAAGGTTCTCTTCTTCCACCTATGCCCAGCAGGGCCCTCGACTCTTACATATTCAACTGGATCCCTCCCTAAGTGCTCCCAGGCTGGTGGTTTAAACCTTGGGAGCTATGGTTGGTTGGTATTGTTGCTCTCCTCATGGTGCCACAAATCCTTTCAGCTCTCCTTCAGTCTTCACTCTAACTCCTCCATTGAGAACCCCATGATCAGTTCAATGGCTAGTTGTGAGCATCTGCCTCTGAGTATATCAGACTCTTGAAGACCTCTGAGGAGATATCCATATCAGGCCCTTATCAGCATGCACTTCCTGACTTCCACATCAGCATCTACCTTTGGTGATTGCACATGGGATGGATACTCAGGTGGAGTGGTCTTCAGACGGCCCCTCCTTCAGTTTCTGTCCCTCACTTTGTCTCCATATTTGCTCCCTTGAGTATTTTGTTGCTCCTTCTAAGAAGGACCGAATCACCCCCACTTGGTCTTCCTTCTTTATGGGCTTCATGTGGCCTGTGAGTGGCATCTTGGACATTTCAAGGTTCTGGGCTAATATCCAATAATCAGTGAGTCAATACCATGTGTGTTCTTTTGTGATTGGCTTACCTCACTCAGGATGATAATAATACTGAGTGGGTCTTTTTTGGGGGTTGCTTTATTTTATAATAAAATAAATTGTAATGACATAAAACAAAAATTAACACATCACAATTGGACAAAATAAACAAACAGAAGGAAAAGAACCAAGAGAGGGCAAAAGAACTAGAGACCCATTCGTCCACACACTCAGAAATCTCGTGAGGGTCTGGAGAGGTGGCTCGATGATTAATAGCCTTGGCTGCTCTTCAAGGGAGTCCAGTTGTTTAAACAAACGAACAAAAAGAAAGACATCAGTTAAATAAAATCAGCAGTCAAATAGATGTAACTAGAAAAAACAACAACAACAAAAACAACCTGAGTAAGATATTCCAGACCTAGAAAAATAAATATTGTATGTACTTGCTTATATGTGGATATTATATATGGATATTAGCTCTTATGTCAATGATAACCAAGTAAAATGCATAGAACCACAGAGGGAAGGTATAGAATAAGTGGCTAGGGGAAGCATATAGATCTCATTAGGAAGCAGTGATAGAATAGATAGATGTGGATGGGAGAAAAGTCTGGAATGGGAGGATCAGGTGGAGAGGGGAGGAGAGAAAGGGTTGTAGGAGGGAATATGTGGAGAAACAGTTATAATTAAGGGCATTTGTGGGATAATATAGAAACCTAATAGAGTAGAAACCTTCTAAAATATATACATATATGAAGGTGATCTAAATGAAGCTGGAAAACAATGGGAAAGTCAGTTTCCCAATTGTCTATCTCTTAATGACAAATACATCTTCCAGTCCCAAGACTGGGATATATTTCATTGAATTCTTGGCCAACGGGGCCTCATGTAAACCCCTATACAACCCAGGCTGTTGCCAAGTCTTTAGGTTCCTCTCCCCAACTGTCATCAGGATCTCATTGGTGAAGACAACACCTATACTGAACATGATGTCAGCTGATGCCTATATAAAGCCTTTATCCCTACATTCTAGGCTCTTTAGTACAGAAAGGTACTCTGTATCAAAAGAGTAACATAAGCACCAAGCCAGCCACAAATGCTTGGATCAGTCATGGCATACTGCCTGCAAGATATGCTAGGGCAATGGTGGCACAAAGCTTGTGGGAGGAGTAACCAACCAGTAAGTGATTTGACTGTTACCCTCTCCATGAGATGGAACCCATATGTAACACTGCTTGGGTGACCAAGAACGTAGACTAGATAGCCAAGAACAGGAAAACCAAATATTGGTCTAAAACAGAAAGGGAAAAAAATGTAGTGATAAAATGACTCCTAATGATATTCTTGTATATTCATAGATCCATGCTTTTGTCTATCTACCAACAGCGTAGCTGCCTCCTGCAGCAGATGGAAGCAAATATGGAGATCCACAATCAGACATTATACAGAAAGTAAGAGATCTTGGGACATTCAGTCCTGAAAGGGATGTCTCCATCAAAACCCTCACCCTCAGAGTTTAGGGAGACCCATCAAAGAATATGCAGAAAAAGTGTAATAGCCAGAAGAGATGGAGGACATCAAGAAAACAAGGCCTTCTAAGTCAACATGAGCAAACCTCAGAGGAGTTCATATAGAATGAATCAGCATGCACAGAGCCTGTACTGATCTGCACCAGGTCTTATGCATATATATTATGGCTTCCAGTTTAGTGGTTTTAAAGGATTCCTGAGTGAGTGAACAACTGAGTCTCTGATTCCTGAGTTTTTCCTTGTGTTGATTTGTCTTGTCCAACTCCAAAAAAATGAACGAATGGGAGAATGAATGAATTAGTGGATGGATGGATGGATGGATGGATGGATGGATGGATGGATGAATGAATGAATGAATGATAACCTAGCCAGTAGGGTAAAGGTTAACAACTGGTCTGTCAATTTTACTTGTTGGGAGCAAGAGAATCAGTTTTCTCCAATAAAGTGACACTGGGTACATCAACCACTCCAGGACAGGATTCATGTTTAGAACCAGTTTACCAACATATAATAGACTCCAGAGTTTGTGTGTGTGTGTGTGTGTGTGTGTTCTCTTATTTGGTTACACTTGGTGTTTTTAGTTTTCTTTTAGGGCATGGTTTTGTTTTCTTGATTTTTGTACTGAGTTTTTTTTAGAAAGAACTTAAAGTTGGGCAGGTAGGAATGGGGAAAAGATCTAGAAGGACTTAGGGAAGGGAAAGAATATGATCAAAATACATTTAAATGTAAAATTTTGCTTAAGTAATAAAAATATAATGTTAAGAAGTACCCTGTGTTTGTCTAATGCCTCAACATTAATGCATCTTTTCTCTGATATGTGGATCCTATATTCTAATTTTAACCCTGAAGGGAGGGTTTTAATGGAGATATCCCTTTCAGTATAAAGAGAGGGGTATCATAGATCATGAAACTAAGAAGAAGACAAATAGGACTTAAGGAAGACTTGGAAAATGGGAGAGAATAACTAAAACACATGTGATATGAAAGCACAAGGGTGGATGCTGGGAAAGGAAGAGTACCAACAGGGAGGAGGAAGGCAACAGAGGAGGGAAAAGGGGAAGAAGGACCAACAAAACAAGATATGTATGAAGACGCCATTATCATATGACATATTTTATATGACGTATTTAAAAATATATTATTTTTAAATGTTGTTTTTCTAAAATTATAGATGATAGATAGATGATAGATAGATAGATATAGATTAGATATAGATATAGGCAATTTTAACTTAAAAATTTGATACTAACTGAAATATAAGTGAAGACCTGACTCAAATATAGTATGTGCAAATGTGCTGAAGTCAGTCAGGGATGGGCTGGTGTGGTGAGGGTAATGGTCTTCCATCAAAGGAAACTGAGGACCTAAAAGTATGTGTGATAAACACCACATTCACTCTCTTCTTCTCTGGGGCACATGTTTTGCCTTTATAGTCTTATTACTTTGTGGTCACATCTTAGCAACTACAGAATCAGCATGTTGCCTTCAACATAAAATCTCTTCAATAAAGAAAAAAAAAACCACTGTTGCAGAAGGTGAATACCATGTGCTACTGTCACAAACTCTCTGCAGTAGAGCACCATGGAATTGTGAGACATCTGCAAAGATTTCCTGTCCTACTTACAAAAAGTTTCCATAGGTATCAGTTGTGGCCTCTGTGGCCAGGTAGGTATCAGCTGCATGCACTCAGGACTACAAAAATGGTAAAATATGAAGAGGCCTGGGCCAAGGCTGTGTGCTTAGGAAACCTGGGAAACTCAGAACAGAGAGAGCCCAGCAGACCCTAGTTCATTCTCAGAGCCTGGAGAGTCCAAATGAATTCAGATCACAGGAAATCTTTCTATCAGAAAAAAAAAAAAGGTCAGAATTAATCCCAGGTATGACATTAATGCAAAATATTTAGAACAATAAGCACAGAAAAAAGAAGTCTTTACATTTCAGATCAAAATGTTCCAATTCAGTGGATATTTCAATATTATTACTTGCTAGATGTGGTGTTCATGAATGTACTGGTAATTGGGGGAGGCAGGGGTTGAATCTTTTTAAATTTCTCCAGGAAAGGTCATACTGAAAGGAATCTGTAATGAACGAAAGACAAGAAAAAGAAAAAGAAGAGGAAAAAATTCCTGATTAAAACATTTCCAACTAAATATACCTATTATAATGCTGGATTTCCTCATATGGAATAGAATTTATATTAATATTAAAATAGCTATATTGCTGCTGAGATTTAATAGTGATGTGTTTTGAGGTTTGTCTCAGTGGCTCAACAAGAACAGGATGTCATGATGTGTATTTCCCATACTACTTGAGAATAATCAGTTCTGCTATAGAAGATGAGAGAAGTAACAGGAGGGTCTGAACTCATAAAAGGAGCTTCATAAAAGACAAAAGAAATAAGCAGCACTTAGAAATCAAGCCAAGTATAAATAAGAATAAACAAGTAAATTGTAAGACAGGAAGAACTCATGTGCTGTGCTAAATATAGGCAGTGATGATTCCAATCATCGATCCATGGGATAAATTTAAAGCATGTTGGAGAAAAGGGTTGTTTTTTTTTTTAAAATATAGAAAGTGATTGAAAAACAAAATCATGTCCTCTCTAGGATAACAGCTTAGGTGAATCCAAATTCCTCACCTGTTGATGATACCAAGCATGACCTCACACAGTCTCATAGCAGCCCAGATAGAGGGATTATGCATAATTAGCACAGGGTCTTTGAATCTTAATTCTTGTCATCATAGTACAGCATCCTCAAGGACGTGTGGCATTATTTATCTTCTCCCATTTCCTCAGGAGCAGACAAAGTATATGAACATTAGGATGGCAAAAACTCAGTCACTGTGTTAAATCCCATTACTTGTACTTGAAACTTACCCCATATCCACACCCTGACTTCATCTTGGGTGCTGGTTCCATGAACCATGAGACTCTAGTGTTTCCATTTAATTTGGAGCTTTTATTCACCTTGACCTCAAAGTTGGTGATCTCATCATGTGCTTAGACACTCTCCCTGGTCTAAAGTAATTCCCTGTGTGATGGGTCTATGAAGGAATACTGATCATTTAGGTTAGGAACATATAATCCAACTAGCCTCCAGTCACCTTGGTTTAACACAGTAAGTTCAATTCATTGGTTTCAATAAATATGAACTCAAGCCTTCACCTTTGAAGAAACGTCTCACGTCTGTTTATGAAATTTTTCTAAGAGCCATCAAAGGCAAAATTTACATTCATCTATTGTGGTGACTTGAATAAGAACTAACCCTTAAGCTCATACATTTGAATGCTTAGTCACCAAGGAATGTAACTCTGAAAGAATAAGAAGAATTAGGAGATATATTTTTGTTGAAGGAAGAATGTCACTAGGGGTGGAATTTAAGATTTTTTATTATTATTTTATTTTTATTGGATATTTTATTTATATTTAAGGGGATGTTATCCCCTTACCCCATTTCCTCCCACCCAGGAACCCCCTATCCCATCTCCCCTCTTCCTGCTTCTATGAGGATGTGCCCTCACCCACCCTCCCACCTCTCCACCCTCGAATTCCCCCACATTCAGCATCCAGCCTTCATGGGACCAAAGATTTCCTCTCTCACCTATGCCCAACAAGGCCATCCTCCCCTACATATACAGCTGGACCCATAGGTCCCTCCCTATGTGCTCCCAGGCTGGTGGTTTAGACCCTGGGAGCTCTGGTTGGTTGGTATTGTTGCTCTCCTCATGGGGCTGAAAATCCTTTCAGCTGCTTCAGTCTTCTCTCTAATTCCTCCATTGGGAACCCCTTGATCAGTTCGATGGTTAGCTGTGAGCATCTGCCTCTGAATATGTCAGACTCTGGCAGACCTCTAAGGAGACAGCTATATTAGGCTCCTGTCAGCATGCACTTCCTGACATCCACATCAGCGTCTACCTTTGGTGACTCCACATGGGATGGATACCCAGGTGGAATGGTCTCCAGATGGCTCCACCTTTAGTTTCTTTTAAAGGCCCATGCCAAGCTCAGAATCCTTTTCTGTGACTGCAGATCAGGATATAGCTCTCAACTTCTTTATGCCTCCCGTGCCTGCTGCCATGTTGCCTACTATGATGATAATGGACCAAGGGTCTGAAACTGTAAGCAATCTCCCAATTAAATGCTTTCTCTTATAAGAGTTGCCATCATCATGGTGTCTCTTCACAGCAAAGAAAGAATGACTATGTATCTACACACGAACCATCATCAGTGACAATATGAATACTCATACCTCTATTGAATTAAACAGTGTTGGTAAATTTTCATAATGTGATCATTTCCATACTGATATTTATTGACTGTGACAAAACTCATTAGAAAGTAGCTTTGTTGAAAATTGTAGATATTAAGTCAATCATCCAGACAATGACTATGATGGGGGATAACTGAGGTCTATTTGGAATAGCTGGACAGATGAAAATGACTTCAGAGGATCAGTAAATCTCAAGTCAGTTTTCAGTAGATTATGAAGAATATTCCAAATCCATCATTCATTGTCCAAGTGTATTGGCAAATAAATGACAGATGTGGAATGACAAGCCTATGCTAGCAGGCTCTGTTTGGCCAGGCACAGTAGAGCAGCGTTGATGTGAACACTGGAGCAAAGCCCAGCTGTGGCACATGAAACAAAGTGAGGCATGGACAGGAAGCAAAATGGGAGTTCTCTGAATTGGGGATTTTCTCAAATGTCTGTTCAATCAAGGACACATCAGATGGATCATAGTTTGGTCATGCAAGAGAATATCTAATATCTATAGCAGTTTAAGAAGGAGGTAAATGGCTTGTGAAATTATGCAAAACAACCAACTAGGTCCACTACAAATAGAAGCTGAAGATGAGGGGGAGCTTGTATGGAATGTCTTATGTTTCAGAGTGCACACAAATACTTGTCTATTCTGGAGAAGATACATAGTTCTCTGGTTATATTGTTTACACTAGGAAGAAGAACTGTGTACCATGAGATGTATATTGCAAAGATAACTAATGTTTCAGCTTTTTATAGCTTTAATTTTTTTATACTTTTAAATTATTATGCTTTGACTTGAAAAGTAAAAGAATAAAATAATTTGTTAAGATTCAAAGTTGATTTTTTTCTAAAATGTTCCTTAATCAACACTGTGAAGTTCAGTCTAGGAAGCAAATGTGTTCCTCACTATATTTATATCTACACTACCCTGGAAAGCACAGTGGGGGAGTTCATACCCCTTATATGATAAACTTCCCAAAGTCAGGCTAAGTATGGTGGATCATGACTGTAATCTTTGTACCAGGCAAGCAGAGGTAGGATGGTCTATCTGAGGCCACCCTGGGGTATAGAAGAAGACCTTGTCTCAAGAAATAAAAGGAAACATCTCTTCCAGTTATGTTAACTGAGTTACACCTAACATTGACTATGTAGGTGTTTGGAGCATTTTATTTACATTTTAATGACTTTGTCACAACAGACATTGGTTTACCATCTCTACTTAGCTTGGAGTTTTTAGTATAATTAGTTTAACAAAATTTAAAAAATACAGAACTTTCTGAAAAAAAATAAGACTAAGTGCGCTCTATAAGGTCCTCATGAAGTCTCAGGCTGGACTTGATTCTTCACAAATACTGAAGAGAAAATGAAAGATACAAAAGTTTGTTTATTCATCAATAAAATGAGACTTAATCAGAGTGCCTAGCTTGGTAAAACAGTAAAATCCCAAATAAATGGTTGCTGTAAATAATGCAGCTTAGCTGTCAAGGAAAGATAGACTTGTTCTGAATAAATATTTATGCTCAGAAAATATAAGCTTATTGTCTTATTTAAATAAAACTGGACATGCTTGATAATGCTTGGCATGGCCATTGCCTGCCCACAATAGCTTGCTAAATATCTCTCCCAAATATTTTTGATTACTGGTTTGAATCAGAAAGGCTCATCTCCCAGTGTATTAACAATTAGCTGCTTTAGATGCTGT
Organism: Grammomys surdaster; assembly: GCF_004785775.1. Taxonomy (NCBI): domain Eukaryota; kingdom Metazoa; phylum Chordata; class Mammalia; order Rodentia; family Muridae; genus Grammomys; species Grammomys surdaster. Next base: position 6,661,487 of record NW_021604597.1, on the reverse strand, counting down.
TGCAAAGCCAAATAACCAAGTTATTGTTCAAATTTCTTGCGAAAATAATCTAAAATGGCTTCTAGAAACACAGAAGGCAAAAAGAAGCACAACACATCTTGGCTTGTGAGTAAGGAAAAGCTAAAATTACGATCATAAAAATAACAAGAACTCACATTTAAAAAGGGAGAATTAAATTTATCTTTTTAAAGATGAGTTTGGAAACAGTTCATTCTGATTTGGTTAAATTGATCAGGTAATGGCCCCACAGTCTATTTTCACTGCCTTGGTAAACACTAATACAGCATCATTTATTTGGAACTTCAGTTAAAAAAAAATCATGTTGGTGTCTAAAACCATCTAAAGAGGCTTATGTGTAAATGATTAGTCCCTGCGAACAGAGATAAACCAGACTCAATAACCTGTGGGTATACATGCTGTCAACCAGCGGTTATCAGATCAATCTTTTGATTATGCCTGAAACACAAACTAATTACTTTAAAAATGATCTGCCATGACTGTTTTATGAACATCCTAATCTATTATCTTACAAGGGAAAAAGAAACATACAGACCCATAAAAGGACTGAAGATGCGCAATTAGAGAGGAAGATACTGAGCAGTTTCTGGCAAGGCCAAGGTTGTGTCCATCACCAAGCAATCAGAACTCTGTAAGCTCTGACCTCTCCCAGACCTCAGTGATGGTGCCCTCAGCCTGGTTCACTGCCTCAAAAGGAGAAACCCAGAAGCTGCTTCTAAGGACAACTCATTACCTGTCAGTGACACTAATAGTGAGCAGCAGTCCCTCCTTAGCTGGACTCAAGTTCTCCTGTAGTCAGCCATGAGCCAGCATCCAGAAAAGAATTACATGGCAAATTTCAGAAGTGAAAACCCTTAAATTGTAAATAATACCTATTGCAATAAGCTGCTATACTTGATCTGTTATTGATTAGTCCTGTTAACCTCTTACTGAGCCTGATTTACAAATTAAACTTTATCATAGGTGTGTATAGGAAAATCAGAGTGTGTATAGGATTGAGTACATCCATGACTCCAGATAGCCTTTTGGCATTTTGGAATTTAACCATGCTGGATAAGAGGGACCACATGAATGTATGAGACTGAAGTGGAGATAGACAATTGAGAAAGAAGCAGAGAGACCAAGATAGAGGTAGGAGAGAATGCTTATAGATGTCTTGATGGGAGGGTCTTGCATAAAAAAAGAATCTCAAGGAAAAGAGGGAGGATGAGAGGAACTTTATTAAATTATTTAAATAGGGAGTGAAACAGGAAGATTTTCAGGAATAATTTTTCCTGCAACCTAGTTCTTTTCATTCTACAAAAATGAGGAATCACAAACACAAAGGCAGGAAGGATGAGAAAGAGGAAGGGAGGCAGGAAGAGGAAACAAGCAAGCCCAGCAACTGCACACAGTGCCATAGAGCCTGCAAAGCAAAAGAAGGCAGTATGCATCTAGGAGAGGATCCATAGCCATGCCTGTGACTACACTGTGTAGAGTGCCTCGTAGCTTACCAGTGCTGAGATACTCTTCTTATCACATGAGGAGTCAGCAACTATAACACTAAGGACATAGTGGGGGGTGTGAAAACCAGTCATTATGACTTCTTTTTTTTTTTTTTCTCAAATCGAAATTAATTCACACAGGGGTTATAAACACAGAAAGGCAGGATGTGGGGAAGGGAATGACACTGCAGTGTGGGTGTTCAGGGGGAATACAGATATCATCAGAACGGGGTATCGGCTAGGTGAAGGTTCAGGGGACAATTCACTATGACTCTGCCTATGGCTCGCTTGTCCTTATCTAAGTTGGTATTATCTGCCAAGGCTACCTACTTACAAGGTCTATGGCTACTCAGGCTTATAAAACCACAAAACCTGCCTGTTGATATTAGCTTATAGCCATCTGTTTCAATGTTTTTCCACTGACACCCAAGACTTGGTGTTAGTATACATGTATGACAGGTCTATTGCTGATTTTAAGCCTATGGCTGATTTCAGGCCTACAGTGTGTAAGCAGGGCTGCCCCTGACATCTCCTCCCTTCTCTAAGTATAGAAGGGCTGTGGCAATTCTAAACTTGTGAAGGCGGGGATAGAGGCCTGACCTCCAGTATTTGAAGGGGACCTTGTAATGGCTCCAGTCCCCCTGTCGTTGTCCAGTGAGGCATGAGGGCCATGCCCTTCCTGATGTCTTTTTCCTGGAGAGGGGATACTTTTGACATCAACCCCTATGCAGTCAGGCTTGTCCCTCAGGGAACCCAGAGAGATATTTTTATCTTTTATTTATATTCCCTTGCAGTGCTTAGCCTCGCAGCTTAAGCAAGAATTCAGATTGCCTGACAGAGGGGGTTCTGGGTGGCCCCTCTCTGCTTGGTCTAGGGGCAGAAGTCCCCCCTTTTAGGTTGGATGGAGATGGGTTTTGGAAACACCCTGTATAAAGTAACAACCTCATCTTGAGTCTTGTGGTCCTCCATAGCTAACTAATGATAATGTATCTGAGTAGGTTTTGCTACCAAATTATTTATCTGTTGTATCACAGAGTTAGTCCGCCTATTTGAGGGCCAGGGACCCATAGAAAAAAACAAAGAGAACACAAATAATGGTCCCAAGATGGAAGGAAATAGGGTTGACGACCTTAGAGAGGCTACAAACCAATTCTTGTACCAGCATTCATCAGTCTCTTTCTCTCTCTGATTTTTCTTAGGGCCTTCACTACCTATTTCATGCTCTCTTTAACCCTCCCTATGTTGTCTACGTAAAGGCAACCTTCTTCTTTAAGAAGAAGTCACAGTCAAGAGCTGTACACAGCCTTTTCTATTGTGCTAGAGTAAATCAAGTCCAATAAGGATCTTTGTGATTTTAGGAGGTCTCTTCAGACGGGGAAACGAGGGATTTCTTCAGATGAGTGATGTCAATCTCTAGCTGTTTGATGTTCTTGTCAGTGGCCCTTCAAAGGTCTGAGTAGTATAAGTTTGGAGGCCAGCATCTGGATTAGAACTTCTAACAGCAGACATCACGGGTGACTCATTTTTACCTGGGATGCTGCCTGAGTTAAAGCTTCTGGGAGTCCCTCTTTCTCTCCGTTTTCTGGGGTTGGGTACGGAGCTGCCGCCTGTGACCTGCTCTATGCTTGGGCCCAGACCGGAAGTCTCATTATGACTTCTATTGACTTAGAACTTGCCCAGACCCTACCATATGAAACACAAAGGGTGCATATTGGAGCTATTTCTAGAAGAGACAAAAATGTCTCATTTTTAAGTCTCTAGAAAGTGGTCTTAGGACAGCAAAGGCCATCTGACATTAACAAAACACCACTTCAACCATAACATTTGTGGTGAAAACCATTCCAATAGCATTACCATTGAATTATGAAATGAAAATGAAAAGATATTTAACCTCCTGACCTCAACTCAGACACACTAAAAGCCATAGGTTATCAGGAAATCAATAGAATAAGCCAAGTTTTCTTCCATGCAGAAGGAGCCTGACATTTCCTCTGATGTTTTCATCTAATCTCTCAGACATGGTTGTAATGTGAGGGCTTTCTGTATAACTTATAATCAGGAGAAGAGGGGGTGCTTTGAATGAGAAAGAACAGTCTAACACTGTTATTGGTATACAGAGCTGCAAGCATAGGTAGGTATAAATCTTTCAAGGGCTGTCGAGTCTGGAAAGGGGAGAGTTGGTTATATAATAGAATTCGCAAGAGGAGGGCTGAGGTCCTCATGCAGATGCAAGCTGATTAAAATTAGCACTTCATGAAATTGCTTTTTTTTTTAAATGAAAAGTGATTGTAAGTGGGACATAGCTATAAAAGTAAAAAGCCCTCATTTTTCAATCTTTGCCAAAGGTTCTTTCCATGTGTGACCTTATTTGGTATTTCAGTGGAAGGCTGCAAGAACTTTTAAACACACACACTCACTCAAACAACACACACACAACACACACACACAACACACACACACAACACACACACATACACACACACACACACACACACACCATTTTTTCCGTTTTTCCTGTATTGTTATGAAAAGAAAAGAATCATGATTCTATAGAGGCAGGGTTAAGGATGCTTCTAGAAAGAGAACTGACAGTGGACAACTGCCTGATTTTCTAGTGGGAGATGCTCCTTCAGTGTTCATGCACGGTGTGTTGAGAGATGGCAGGTGGACATATAAAGAGCACCTTTCCTAAGACCTGGCACAGTCCATGTGGCATTGATGACAGCACTGTCATCACCAGTGTATGTAAATGGCATTTGGGTTAGTGGCATTTCTCTTGCTATCTAGGGAAGGAAATTCCTCTTCCTCTGACCTCTCACATTGACATCTGTCCATCAGATTAGTGATGTTGTACAGGACTATCCTCCCAACCAAACACATCCCATCCTCATGAATTCAGCTGTGTTTGCTCACAAAAGATCATCACAGATTGATTTGTTGACACAACTCCCAAAGAGATGCAATGAGGATGGTCCCTGGACCCTCACCCAAGTATCAACCCACTCTTCTAAACCAGTTGTGTGCATTCTGCCCTGACTGCATGTGGCCTCAAAGTGTCAGGGAAGGGCTAGAGTATACAGGATAGGAAGAACTGAAGGAAGGAGGGTCCATCTATGATCCCTTGGGAAAGTCATCATATTTGTGCATGCAGAACCTTCCTGTGCTGTTACCTTTCCTGTACAGCTGCTGTGAGCTCATCTAGGACCTTGTCTACAAACTCTCATCCACACTATGTAAATAAGATCAATAAACTCATAGTTTTACCAGGGTAAATTTTGGATTGCCCTTGGAGTTATAGAAGAAGGGGGAAGCATTGCCTAGTCCCTCCTGAGCAAAAAGGTAAATTAACCAGGGAAGAACAAAGAGAAGTTTATAAACATAAGTATGCCATATACTCATGGGAGCACTCAGTGATGAGTACTTCAAAGGTATGGCTAGAATTGGGACCTCTCTAGCTCCTCTTTGTGGTGAATGGCAGTGAAAGCAGAGACTTGGGGAACCTCAGGGTACTTAGAATCAGTGAGAATTGAGCAATCAGCCCTAAACAGAGCATTTTTACCACCCCCTGTAAGGTTCAGAGGACATCCCAGAAGATATAGTAGATAGAGCATAAAAGCCAGACAGAGAGAACATATGTGAAAGACCATACTCAGTGTATGACTCAACCATTGCAAGCAAGATCTCACTACATTGGACCTGCAGAAGAATGGGCCTGTCAACAGCCAATCGCGGATCAGGAAGAGGCTAATGTGGCCATACCCTGCTCCCCCTGCAGAATTCTTGGCTACTAGTGGACTCTCTGTGAGGGATGGTAACTGTCTTCAGTTGTGTATCTGATGTGAGACCACCAGGGATAGTTTCCAACCCATTGGCTTATACATAAAGGCCCAGCTTGAAGTCAGTGGCTAACAAAAAAAAAAAAAAAAAAGAAAAAAAAAAAAGAAAGTCATCAATGTGGGAAAGAAACCTGTAGGGGAGGAAGAGGGATAAAAGAGGGTGTGAGTGAGAAATAGTATACTATATACAGGCAAGAGATCATCAAAGAACAAATTGAATAAAAACAACAACACAAACACACGGTGGAAATGAAGTAATATATAGATCACTGAAACAAATGGAAGGTGGGGCAAATTTGATCTGTAGATCCCTCTGGCCTTGTTCTGGGCACACAGATTCATAATGCCATGCCTTTGTATTCCTAGTTGAAAAAGTAAGAAGAAATGGAAATTGATGAGCGACAATAGCTTTATTTACAGTTTAGTCAAACTGGGGAAAGAAAGATACTCTCTGTTTCCTCTTCTTGTCCTGTAGTAATGTTGTAATTTTATAGAAAAGAAACACCAGGTTGCCAGAACTGTGTGAAATCTCTTCCTAAGAGGCATGATTGGGGTGCTGGGCTTTTTAGTCTTCCTCTGTCTCTAGCAAGGGGTTGTTAGAGAAGCTTTGATTCTTTCAGGTCCATTGTTTTGGGTTCTGATTGCTGAAGGGCAGAGCACAAGTATTGCTAGAATGTTCCCTCTTGTACTAGGGATTCCATGTAAGACACAGGTGTCATTGTCTGTGGTGAACCTGTGCCTCTGGCGACTAATTTCTGTCCTTGGGACAGAGGCAAAGTCTTTGTGCATTTTATGCCCCACTTCAAGGCACACAGAGGAGAAGCAGTGAGCTTTATTCAGTTTCTGCTTTCTATTCACTTTCACCTCTACATTATCCTGTGGCCAACTGTGGAATGGTTATTTTGCCATTCTGATTTACTCAGACTGCAAACTTGACTGCCAGCCTGTGCTGTATCAAGTACCACCCAGCTCCCTGCAAGAAACTCCTAATCTTACAGGTACACAAACTTTAGTCCATTTGATCTGAAAAGAGAGAAGAGGCTAAGAGCAAGCAGAAATTTTAATTAAAATTGAAATTCCCCCAGACTGCTGACTCAAACTGATTACTGTAGTGACACCACAGAGGCTACAAGCCAGGGCTTCTAACACTTCACAGTGCAAGATATGAAAGGCTTGCTTTAAGCCTGCTCTGTTCCATTAGTATTTCAGAAACTGCATTTCCTTCTGAGCTGTCCTCCTCATGCGGTCAAGCTAATTGGTGTATACCCTATGAACTTCACCAATTACTTCCAAGGGTCTTCTATCACATACTTGGGCCCTGTCTGTTCAAGCCTGCTCTGTTCTGCTGACTCATCACCATCAAAGACATACATTCACCAACCCTGGCACTTCTCAGAGACATATAAATTGGACTGGAGTGCTGACAATTAATATCTGCACTCTTCCCGGCATGGCACAGGCAATATTATAAGTGGAACTTCAGTTGTGTGGAAATGAAAGGAAATTACAGAATGAGATGGGCATTTTTAAAAAGACCAAAATCAGTGACAGGTGTGTTTTACTTCCACTTGTGCTTATAGAGAATAAAGACAGTTGTTATAATTGTGCTATGTCAGAAAAGTAGAGAGACATAGTCACATCTTTATGCAATGTCAGAATTTATTGTTACTAAACATCATTGCCTTCAATTTGCCAAGTAGTCACCATTCCCCTTCCTAGCAACTGGAAAAACACAGGTCCTTCTAGTTCAGTCTTAACTACTATATTAACTCTCAGATTACACGTTATACACCACAGACTACAGCTTCCTCCACACATATGTGTAGGTTATAGGATCGCTACAAATTGGTCAAAAAGGCCCTGGCAGAGTGTAAGAAGTAGGAGGCCTTATAGAAAGAACAGGTTGAAAGTTAATAGTGATTTGGAAGATTCTCTAGTAAGGTTAGATAAGAAACCTAGTTGGAAAGAGCCTAAAAACCAAGCCATTTCTTTATAGGTTGGATCCATGTCTCAAGGTTAAATGGAGCTGCAGAGGTAAAATGCAGGATTGTGGAGGAAAGAGACAAGACACAAGTAAACACACCAACAGAAACTTAGAGTGCAAAGTCACTGCATGACTCTGCAATTATTGCGCATATAAACAGCACCACCTATTTACAGTGATAAAAACATATTCCGAGACAGACCCAAATGCTGCTTATAACAGAGAGTCTCCCAGGGCAAGGCACAGCCTGGAAAACCACTGTTTTATATAAGATGGGGTAAGTTACAGCAAAACATAACCTGACCTCTGCATATTATAGACTGAGGCACATTATTGTTTTATATCACTTGTTTTCAAAAACAATTTAAGTAAGACATGAAATTGCTTCCCTGTCATTACATCAATAGATAATCTCTTAAAGAATCTGACAGGTTGTTTCTCATTTATAAAGCATAAGGCATAAATGTGGACCCCACATCCTTAGCCCCTACAGATTATAGCCACACCCAAACCTTATCAAACATCTTTAGAGTCACTAATGATGGTGGTAACAAGCCCAGAGTTCTGCCTCTGGTAGCACTCAGGCTCATGGTTATGAGATTTTTTTTCCTCCACATCCTTCCCTGGGAGGGATCTAGAGGACAATTATGACTCTTTCCTCACCTTCTTCAGAACTTTACTGAAATGTCATTTCTGTGAGCAGTTTCTGGGTCACCTATCTTAAAATGCTAACACCCCACAGTTTCCTCCCCAATTTGGTTCTCTTTACTACTTCCCAACTTTAACATACTTGACCTATTTATAGCCCTTACCTTTAATATCAGAACATGCTGCTTATTGTCTCCCTCCCTCCATGGGCTATATGGGCTATTAGGGATTTTTGCCTGCTTGGGTCATTGCTACATCCCCGGTATATATAAGAGTAAATAATGTTTATTGAATGTGTGAAAAGAGATCTTTACATTCTGCACTTTGGAGTCTACAGATCCCTGAAAGCTTTTTTTAGGGCTGCCTACTAAAGTATCTTATATTGATAAAACTAACAAAAACTTGGAGATAAGTCTCCCTACTATCCTATCCACACTCTTGGATCTGTGATGAATATTACATACTGGGGATGAGATTACATCAGCTATCCTGCTGTTGGAACAGTACCAACTGCCCTTATGACTGAACTTCATGCAGCACCTACTTGAGCCAAGAATAGCTAAGCGGAAGGAACACCAAGCACCTGTGCCAATGCTCACTCAGAACAGGTGTGTTAGAAGCTGAAGGCAGGAGCCCACTTTCAGAGGCACATCCAGATATTAAGCCAGAGCCAGATCTAAAGGCCAGAGCTAAAGTAAAACCACTTAACATCCAGAGCTAAAGTCAGAGCCAGACATAGACCTTCGTGCTCCAGAATCGCAAGACATAGGGCTGGCGTGAAAGTGAATTTCTTTCATTAAATGTAGATGATTCAGTTTTCCCAGTACCATTTATCAAAAAAGTGGTTTTTTCCGCTAGGGGAAAAATTTTTAAATTACTAGTGATTTCTGGGTAACATCTGGTCTGGTTTTATTTTTATTTTTTTTTGTTGATTTTTTTATTACATCATGCACACCAGTCCCTCTCCCCATTTCCTCATATCTGTCTTTCACTCTTGCAACCTCCTCCCAAAATAACACACACACACACACACACACACACACACACACACACACACTCAAAAGAAATAAACCATAGAAAAACATTTCATTGTGGATAGACAGTGTGTCCCACAGTATGTCCCTCTGTCCACACATCTTTACTTGCAAATGTTCATTGTAATGAGTCATTGGTCTGGTTCAAGGTTTCTGGCTTCTGTGACACCATCAATATTGGATCTTCAGTGGGACTCTCCCCAGTTGTCCTTTTGTTGCCCTTTGTCACGGAGATCCTACAGCTTTGGATCAGCAAGACTGAGCCCAACTGTTCACAGATGATATAGATTTTGAAGTGGGCAACTCAGAGCCTTTGATCTGGAATTGGGTGGTAACTGAGCTGGTCAGTGCCAGCTCTCCCTTATCTGTACCCCTAGAGTGAGCTCTTCAGCCCTACTCCAGTTAGGCCACCCAGTGCTGTCATTGAGCAAGAGGCAGGGTCAGGTTTCCTGGTCTCATGCTCTCAGGACTGGCTCACCGTGCACATCAGGGCCAGCTCCACTGTGTTGACCATGGGAAATACGGAGGTTGCTCTCCTGAATGCTACAACCAGTGAAGGGCAGAGGCAGCTCACCACACTTATGACCATAGAGTCAGCTCTCAAATTCTCATGCCCTTGGGGCCAGCTCACCTACACCACTGCCACCAGGACCAGCTCCAGTGTGCTGCCTGGGCGAGACACAGGATCTGCTCAAAGCTATGTATGTATGTATGTATGTATGTATGTATGTATGTATGTATGTATTTTAATGAGTACCTTTTGGCATTTTGGTCAAAGATCAAGTGGTTATTGCTGTGTAGTTTATATCTGAATCTTCCATTCTATTCCACTGGTCAACATCCACAGCCACCAGGGAATTACAAATAAAAGCTATTTTGAGACTTCATTGCACTCACATCAGAATGGCTATCATCAAGACAACAAATGACAACAAAAGCTGTCAAGGATATGGAGAAAGAGAAAAAATGTTAGTCACTATTGTTGAGATTATAGACTGGTACCGCTACTAAGAAAATCAGTGTGATGTTTCTCAAAAAAGAGAAAAATAGAACTACTATATGACCCATCTCTATCACACACACACACACACACACACACACATCCAAAAGACTTTATATCCTACCACAGAGATATTTGCACATCCATGTTTACTGTTGCTCTGTTCACAATAACGACAACAAAAAATAGAATCAACTTAGGTATCTAACAACAAATAAATGGATAATGAGAATGTGATAACATACACAATGGAATTTTATTCAGCCATAAATAAAAATCAAAAGTATGTTATTTTCAGGAAAATTGATGGATCTAGAAATTATGAAGTAAAGTAACCCAGATTGAAAAAGACAAATATTAGATGGTTTCTCATTTGCTGTCATAGTTAGGCTCCTGCTGCTGTGATAAAATTGACCAACCAACTGGGGGAGGAAAGTGTTTATCCAGTTTTTATTTCATCATCAAGGGAAACCAGAGCAGGAACTCAAGACAGGAACCTGGAGGCAGGAACTGAAGGAAAGACCATGGAGGAATTCCACTTACAACTCTTGCTCTCCATAGCTTGCTCAGGAGCTTCTTCACACAGCCCAGGACCACCTACTCAGGAGCAGCACCAGCTCCTCCACCAATTAACAATCCAAAATATGGCCTATAACATACACACAGGCCAATCTGATGATGGTAATTTCTCAATTGATCTCCCCTTTTCCCAGACGTATCAAATTGACAACAAGGAATAGACATCATAAGTCTATCCCATTGTCAATTTGACACACAAACACAGTGCTTTAAGCCTTACCTTTTTTCTCTTTTTGTCCCCATAATCTCACATTAATATTATGATATAAAATATACTTATGTTTATAAATAGTACCAGTCTTTAAATATTCTAATGGCTTAAAAATTCAGTATCTATTTCAAACATCAAAAGTCTGTTAACTATGGGCTTCTTTAACATAAAAATATAGAGTAAAATAAAATAATAAGTTAAATACTTATTTATTTTAAGAAGCAAGAACCAGGAGCTTGAAAAGTAGTTCACTGATTAAGATCACTTGCAGTTCTTGCAGAGGACCCAGGTTTGGTTCCCAGCATTCTCATGGTGGCTCAAAACTGTATGTACCTCCAGGTCTGGAGGCTATAATGCCCTGTTAAGTCTTCTGGGGGTACTGCACACATGTTGTATTTAAATATATGCGTGAAGGCAAATGTCAATACACATAAAATAAAAACAAATAAATCTTTTTTTAAAAAAAAAGAGGCAAAAAGCAAGGCACCAAAACCATCCAAATTAAATACAACCAAAGACCATGTGGCTCAATGTCTATAATCTGGAATGCAGTAGTTGTTTGGGTTCTAAAGGCATTAGGCAGTTCTACCTCTCCAGCTTTACCATCTACACGACATTCAGTCTATTTCATAGAGTCAGGATGGTTCTACTCCATACATGCTACTGGTCTTGCTAGACATCCCATAACCCTGCACTCTCTGAGATCTTGGAATCTTCACTGCATCTTTACCGATGGCCTTTCCTGATGTCACACCATGGCAAGCCTCAGTTGTTCTCCATGACCCATTCAATCCTACAGTTTTCATGCTGCCAAAACCAATGCCACAGGGGACACTTTCAGACATTATCAGATTTAGTTGCCAGCTTGAGATGCGGGCTTGCCACCTCTGGACCACAGCTCCTTTGTTTTGGCCCTGAGAAAATGTTTTCTAGACATTGTTACTGCAGTGATGCTGTTCTTGATAGCAGCTGATTGACTCTTCAGTCCCAGTTTGTCACTAGCAATTGTCTCAGTAACCCTTCCACAGATGTCACATGAACAATCCTGATAGGGTCATTGCTGTCCTCTGAAATTCACAAGCCAGGCTTCCTTCTTCTGCATCTCTCAGAATTATCTTTTAAGTCCATCATGCTCAAATCACTCAATAGCTTGGACTTCCAAAATCCCACAATCTTCCCAAATGGACAGGTCCATCACAGCAATTTCCTGCTTTCTAGGACTAGTTTCTGTTCTAGTTTGCTTTTATATTGCTGTGATAAATTATTGACAAAAAGTATCTGAAGGAGGGAAGGGGTTATTTGGCTTACAGGTTACAATCCTTCATCAAAGGAAGTCAACTTAGTTAATATTCTCTGGGTGTGAAGATACACCATGACCAAGGCAACTCTTATAAAAGAAAGCATTTAACTGGAGGCTTGCTTACAGTTTTAGAGGGTTAGTCCATGGTCATCAAAGCATGGAACAGACAGGCATGACACTGGAAGAATAGCCGAGAGCTTTACATCCCTGATCCAAATCAGTGGGCAGAGGCAAGTGGGTCTGGGACTGAAGTAGACTTTTGAAGCCTTTAAGCCCATTCCCAGTGACACCTCCTCCAACAAGGTCACAAACTTCATGCAACAAGGCCATAACACCCAATCTTTCCTATGTAGTTCAACTAACTAGTAGCTAGACTAACCATTCAAATATATGAGCCTATTGGGGCCATTCTCATTCAAATCACCATAAAAGCCAAGGCAGTAACTGAAGCAGACACTGCATGAATGTTGTTTATGGAATTTCTTCTTGCTTCTGCTTACCCAGGACCACCAGCCTAAAAGTGGCACTACCTACAGTGGGCTAGGCCCTGCTCCATCTTTTACTCATCTAGAAAATGCACCACAGACATACAGCAGGTCAGTCTAATGAAGACATTTCTTCAACTGAGTTTTCCTTTCCCATATGTATCAAGTTACAGTCAAGAATAGCCATCACATACATAGATCCTAGCTTTTAATTTATTTGTGTGTGTGTGTGTGTGTGTGTGTGTGTGTGTGTGTG
>NW_021604597.1:6634257-6648552 GCF_004785775.1 Grammomys surdaster | reverse complement strand
AGGGAGGGAGGGGAGGAGGGAGGGAGGGAGGGAGGGACCTGAGAAGGAGAGTGGACCGGGGTGGGGGGAGGGGAGAGGAGAGAAGGGAACCAGATCTGATATTCTGTAAGGGAAAAGGACTGAAGCCCTAAGGGTCAGCAGAAAGAATGAAAACAGGCAACCTAGAGAGGTAGGAGGTTGGGGGGACCCTCCAGAATGCACCAGAGCCCTAGGAGGTAAGAGACTCTCAGGACTCAAAGGGAGGGACCTTAGATGAAATGCCCTACAGTGGGGAGAGGGAACTTATAGAGATACTACTGTCCACCTCTAGCAGGAAGACAGGGCATCAAGTGAGGGAGGGGGTTGCCATCCCACAGTCAAAACTCTGACCCATAATTGTTTCTGTCTAAAAGATGTGCAGGGATGGAAATGAAGAGGAGCCTGAGGAAAAGAGGGTCCAGCGACAGGCTCAAAGCGGGATCCAGCTCAAGGGGAGGTCCCAAGGCCTGACACTATTACTGAGGCTATGGAGCATTCACAAAAATGGACCTATCACGACTGCCCTCCGAAAGACCCAACAAGCAGTTGAAAGAGTCAGTTGCAGATATTTGCACCCAACCAAAGGACAGAAGCTGATGACCCTTGCAGTTGAATTAGGGAAAAACTGGAAGAAGCTGAGGAGGAGGGCAACACTGTAGGAAGACCAGCAGTCTCAATTAACCTGGACCCCCGAGATCTCTCAAACACTGGATCACCAACCAGGCAGCATACACCAGTTGATATGAGGCACCCAACACATATACAGCAGAGGACTGCCAGGTCTGGGTTCAGTCAGAGAAGATGCACCTAACCCTCAAGAAACTGGAGGCTTCAGGGTGTTTAGAGGTCCGATTGGGTGGGGGATGGGTGATAGGGACATCTTCGTGGAGACAGGGGCCTAGGGAGGAGGTATGGAATGTGGAACAGTCAGAGGGTGGATGGGCGGGTGGAATAAAATCTGGAGTGAAATAAATAAATGTAGGAAGCCGCAGCTTGCACTGGCAAAATCCGCCATTGCAACATGGCGCTGGCATCCGGTGCTCTTCCTAGAAAACAAGTGAACTGCGCATGTGCTATGGTAAAAGCGCGCCAAAAGTCATAGCCCATCCCAGGGAGTTTTGGCAGGCGACGAGTAGCAGCCAATAAAAGGTGAGCACACCGCTCTAAGGGTATATAAACAGTGCTTTTTCCCGGCCTGGGGTCTTCCACCATTTTGTTTTTGGAATAAACGTTTTGCTGCGGAAGGATCCTGATGTGTGTCCACGTGCGTTCTTGCTGGCGAGACGATTACACGAGCGTCACAAATAAATAAATAAATAAATATTATATACTGTTCTTCCATTGGACCAGTGTTTATTGTCAGCACCCACTTAAGTTTCACAACCACCTAAAACTCTAGCTCCAGGAGACTTTGATGCTGTCTTTCAGCCTCTATAGGCACCATCACTTACATGCACGTATACAGACAATTTAAAAATTAAAAAAGATTTTATAATGGAGTCTTTTTTAAAAATAAAGACCTTAAATAATTCTTAAGATATAATTTCTGATCATCCTTCAAAACTCCACTGGCTTGTGTCAAAGAGGTTAAGTTAAATTCTTAGTTTTTGTATAAGCATAAAGTAGAAACATAGCAAAGACTTATTTATGTACCAATCAATGAAAGAGCCAATAATATATTCTAAGAGTATGGAAATAAAATTTGAAGAACAGTGCATATGTAGATTAGCAGAATGCAGGAGATACAAAAGTTACAAGCAGATGCACTTTGGCCTCTGTGGGGGCAAGAGGGAAAAATCAATTCTCTCTCCACTAGATAGGCAGATCTTCTGTGTATGTTCATGAATAAAACCATACTCACAGCTGGCTGTCTATAACTAATGGGGTTAGCTCAAATCCAATAAAAGGCAGAGAAATCTTGGAGCATACAGCAACTAGAATATTTGTTCTCTATTTATCCTATTTCTAAGTCTTTCTCATTTTTCCCTCATACTCAGACACCCAATTCTAGCCCCTCTCCACTCAAAGAAATTTGGACTGACTGTCTCTTTACCATAAAACACTTCTTATCAGAATAGAGGCACTCCTTTTCTGTTAGTTTCTTCACAACTGTGTATAATTCCCTAAGGATTGTGCTGCAGCTTCTTACACTCTCCAGCTTAAAGACTCCCTAAGATCCTGAACTTGAAAAGAAAATATTTATGTTAAATAATCTGTCCATCAGTTAATCAGATATTGAAATAAAGATCCAAAGTTAATATTTTATTAGAGCTATCCAAGACTTTATTCAATTAGACAAGATGCTGAGGGTTGAGCAGGTTGGTGCCTTGTTCCAGACTATGGATGGATAGTGTTCTAGACTTCCAGGACTCTGGCTTCTTTTCCAGGATCTCACCAGTAGGAAACCCCTTAACTTTGTGAACCCTTTTCATTCTCTGTATGTCACTTTGTACACTACATTCTGCTTCCATGTTGATAAGCTCTGAAGACAAGATCTGTAATTGGCTGAAGTCATTCATTAAGTATTTCATAGAGACATATGCAAATAAGGTGATCACAGAGTATTTAAAACAAAATCCAATAGCCTTAAATAGACACCTAGAAGAGATAATTAAGTCTATTGTGTATAACCACTTCCTTTGTTAGCTGACTTTTTTCCCCAAATGAAAAGACTTGTCTTTTTCTTAGCTCCTCTGACAAAAAGACAAAAAAATAAAGAATTCATTTGTTATTTGCTTCGTTGCTATCTATAACAACATAGTGAAACAATTTTATTAGGAGAAAAAATAATTCAGGAATGAGGCAACAGTTATAAGGCTTTTCACCATCTAGCTGTTGTTCAGCATTCCAGTATCCCTTCCTCCCTAGTCCCTTCCCACTTATACACTGCCTTGGTTCAGATCACATAATCCTGTTTTCTTAGCCTACTGCCCTGTTCAAGGTATCATTAATGTAGAGACAAAAGGACATAGTAAGATGATACTGTAATGGCAAGTGTAAGAGGGCAGAGATTAAAGAGTTAAAGCAGGGTAGGAAGACCTGGGAAAGTTAAGGGAACATGAAAAGAGAAAGGAGCCCTTCACTGTGGGGTGTGGTTGAAGCCTCTCACCAGTTGAGAAGCTAGAATTCTAGTACATAATACCTGCTGCGAAGGCTACGAACAGGGTCAATATTCCTTTTGTATGTAATGTCTGAGCATATATATCTTGGATAGACCCCAGTCTTAACCTCATACTCACTCCCTACTCCAACCCTCTACATTTTCTGGGAACATAAAACAAGACTATCAGCTTTGTTTACAGTAAAGCTATATTAACACCCCCCACTCCCTCATTCTTGTGATCTAGAGCTTAACCTGCCAACTGAAGTCCTATGAGGTGTCTTTCAGAATCCATCCTGCATCCTCATCAAGGTTTCTTCACCATCCTTTAGAGAGGCTGACTTCCACATCCATGATATTTCTAAGACACTCTCTTCTTAGTTTTCATGCTTAAAAACTATAACAGTATTAATATATAATATGTGTGCACATGTGTTCATGTATGTGGAATGCATGTACATGCATGTGTCCATACAAGTATGTTTATCCATGTGTATTTATGTGGAGGCCAGAGGTCAATATCAGGTGTCAGCATCACTATTCACCTTATCTTTTGACACAGAGTCTCTCAGAGATCTCCAAGGTCACAATTCAGTTAGATTTGGCTGGCCAGCAAGGTCTAGATTCCAATTCTCTTTCCTCATTGGTGTTAGGGTTTCTATTGCTGCAACAAAACACCATGACTAAAAAGCAAGGTGAGGAGGAAAGGATTTATTCAGCTTATACTTACTTCCACATTACTGTTCATCACCAAAGGAAGCCAGGACAGGAATTCAAACAGGGTAAGAACTTAGAGGCAGGAGCTGATGCAGAAGCCATGGAGGGGTGCTGCTTACTGGTTTGCTTCTTGTGGCTTTCTCTGCCTACTAGCTTGCTTGCTTACTTGCTTGCTTGCATTTTACTTATTTTTTTATTGTATGTTTTATTTACATTTCAGATGTTATCCCATTTCCCATTCCCCCATCCACCCACCCACCCACCCAGGAACTCCCTATCCTATCCCCCCCTCCTGCTTCTTTGAGGATGTTCCCCCACACACTAACTCCCACTTCCCCACCCTCGAATTTCCCCACATCGGGCATCCAGCCTTCTGGGAGCACATAGGGAGGGACCCATGACTCCAGCTGTATATGTAGGGGAGGATGGCCTTGTCAGGCATTGGTGGGAGAGGAGATCCTTGGTTCCATGAAGGCTTTTTACTTATTTAATTTTATTTTTTTACTTACTCATTTTACATCCTGCTCACTGCCCTCTTCCTGATCACTCCCTCCCACAATCTTTCCCCCATCCCCCTTTCACCTTGGAGCCTGTAGGGGCACCCCTGGGTATCCCCCCCACCCTAGCACTTCAAGTCTGTTTAAGGCTAGGTACTTCCTCTCCCACTGAGGCAAGACAAGGCAGCCCAGCTAGAAAATTATAACCCACGTTGAGGCAATAGCTTTTGGGATAGCCTCCATTCCAGATGTTTGGGACCTACATGAAAATCAAGCTACACATTCGCTATATATATGTGGGAGGCCTGGGTCAAGCCATGTATGTTCTTTGGTTTCAGCCTGCTTCCTTATTGAAACCAAGACCACAGGCCAGAGATGGCAACACCCACAGTGGGCTAGACCCTCCTTCATCAATCACTAATTAAGAAAATGCATGACATGCTTTCCTACAGCCCTATCTTATATGGGCATTTTCTTAATTGAGGTTTCTTTCTTTCATATGACTTTATTCTGTGTCAAGTGATATAAAATATCCAGCATATTACCACATTTGGTGTTTATGTGAATGCTAGGCACTCAAACTTAGGTTCTCCAGCAAGCCATCTCTCCAGCCTAAATATTTTCAAACTGGCTACGCCCAAAATTCTTTTCTGTGTTAAAGCCATAAATTCTGAGTCAAGGTCTCTAAAAGATTAAGGGAACTCCACACACTGTTGAGTGTGACAATGTGGAGCTGTGCTTCTCTGCCTGCCTCCTTGGCAAAGCAATCTATTGAAGACATGTTTTGGAAGTGAGCTGTTTTATTCCTTTATATTCTCTACTGTATACGTATGATTCACTTGCCTGAGACTGTGTTAAGTGCTTTTGGGAATTGCAGATTCCTAAGCTAGAAACTTTTGGTTGATGAAGATGTTGGCTTGTGTTGTTTTTCTACTGTGATATCTAAAGCCTTCTCAAATTCTTCATGCAAGAATTGTGTTACAGGCATAGTCTAGCCCACTCATTTTGTGGAAATAATGGAGTGATTGACTGGCAGAGATCTTTTGCTTCATGAAATGGTAGTTATGCTCCTGAGCCTTCTCTAAATTTATCTGTACGTATTCTTGCAAAGTGTAATATTTCAGTTTGGCAAGAAGTACACACTCCAGTATGCCCTCTGATACCACCTTCCTTGTATGATCAGAGAGAGGTCTGATCATCTTGCACTCCTTCATGGCCATTTTATTAAGTCATTTGAGCTAGAATCCTCTTTATCATGCTACTGCCTCTTAGCAATTATCTGCCCATGCCCACGACCCTACTCCTTGGCTATTAATCCCACTTGTCCATGCTCTATTGGCAATTAAACCCAGAACTATGCTAAGGTCTTTTTTCTATTCTTGCAATAATATTGAATATTTTTTCCTCTCCAACTTAACCTCCGTGATGTCCTGGCACATCTTTGATTTTACCCAAGTCCCATGCTAATTGGTGGCAGAGCTGGAACATGATTTCTAATTCCGGTTCTATTGCTGCATACTTTCCACCATAGCACTCTGTCTATGGGGCTCTCAGCCTTGCATTTGCTTGTAAATATTTAAACAGCCCTCTGCTGAGCTATAGAACAACAGAGAAGGCATTCTTTAAACAACCTAGTCTTATCCCCAAAGGTACATTAGAGCCCAAACCATAAAATTAATAGTTACTTACTTACCTGGGATCAATGCATTCCTTGACTGACATGAGTGATTGTTTCTCAACACAGCATATAATAGATCAGAGGAGTGAGCAAGCTGGGCAATGCTGACAGATAGGAAGGAAAGGAAGTGAGAGGGACCTACAAAAGCAAGAGAGGCAAGACCAAGAGAGGCAGAGCTTCATCCATACCTGCCCTTCAAACCTGTGCTTCCATATGTGCCATGGCCCAGGGCTGGAGAGAGATGGGCAGTGAGGAACTGAGCCCTTGAGAGTAGGTACTCTGGGATCAGAAAAATTTTACAAAATCTAATCTTAGGTCTAGGCCACTATATTTTCAGAGTTTTCTGATTTTGGAGTCAATATCTTCATCAATGAATTTTAACTGATCAGTTTTTGTGAATGTTCCCAATCATGGAGTGGCAAACCACCAAAGGATCTGATATTCTAAAACCTACCAGCAAAAGGAAAGAGAGCTGGGTATTGTAGACTATAAGCTCAACACCTACAAAGCCATTGCAGAAGACCTCAAGTTCAAATTTAAACTGGACTGCATAGCTTAATCCTGTCTTAAACACACACACACACACACACACACACACACACACACATGAAATTGTCCCCACATACAGCATAGTTTAGGGAAAAACACATATATAGGCTGTAAAAATTTCTAAAATAGGGCCAGGTAGTGGTGGCACACACCTTTAATCCCAGCTCTTGGGAGGCCGAAGCAGATGAATCCATATGAGTTCTAGGCCAGCCTGTTCTACAGAATGAATTCAAGGACAGCCAAGACAAAACAGATAAATGCTGTCTCAGGAAAGAAAGAAAGAAAGGAAGGAAGGAAGAAAGAAAGAAAGAAAGAAAGGAAGGAAGGAAGGAAGGAAGGAAGGAAGGAAGGAAGAAAGTGAATTCTAAAATAGAACAGCCTCAAATTATTTTATCACAATAATGATCAACAAATGATTGTAACGAAAAATACCTTGCTCTTTGTGAGCCAGTTTCCCGTTTGAACTATATCAAGAATAAGCATCAACTGAATGCATCCCTTTTAGAAGCTGAAATAGTATGTAAGTATAGCATTTCCATGGTAACTATTTTTTTACTAAATGAAAATAGCATAATCAACATGTACGGATGTCTATTGTCTGAGATTTGCATCTTTTAGAAGTGCTCATTATGTGCGGTACATGAGTTACCCATAGTAGTGTCTTCTTTTTTCTTCTTTTAATTAAAAAAATTAAACTCGATGAGTGTACAATAAAAAATATGTTCTATTTTTGCTGTTCTATTACTTATGAAATATATTCCTTGAATATTTTAATACTTTAACTATTGTTGAATAACCATTGTTTTTCATAGACTTGAGAATCCAGGACTTTCCAAAAGGTGATTTAATTGATATATGTCCTAGATATGTTTGGTGAACTCTACAAGTAAATGTTTTCTCTATATTTATTCTGTTTGGTTCAGAGAATCATCTGCAATGATCATACTTTTGGTTTTAAGTGAATGAGTTAACTATGTAACAAGCCAGATTAAAAGAAAACATAGCAAGAGAAAGATTATAGATAGACGATGATAATGAAGATGATAAAGATAGATAGATAAATAGATAGATAGACAGACAGACAGACAGACAGACAGACAGATAATAGCAAACTGTCATCAAATTGGGTGCTCAGAACATATAGCAGAAATAAACTCAGGAAGCACAATTGATGCAATCAGCAGAGGCTTCCAGTTAACAGCCCCATGCAGGACAGACTGTCCTCATGGGTCAGGTTTCCAAGTGAAGAAAACATAACAATATATCAAGATCACATTATCAAATGAAGTGTTCACAACACTTCACAGAAAGCAGCTGGAGAAGCCAAGGCATCAGGGGAGTCCAGACTGAGCTTCCTCTTCGTGGCTGAGATCTCTATAGCTGAAATTCCTGCTCCTCTTTCCCAGCATGTGCCCTTCTACATCGTCAGCTTCCAGGGGAAATGGTTTGCTTTCTATCTATTTTTTAAGATGTTTTCATTTGGGCTGGTTTTCTGTTCCCTTTCCACACTGATTCATTGTTGGGGGTAACCCATGTTTCAGAATAAGAGGACTTGGAGATGCTTTGAGACAAACAAGGCTCTGAAATGAGGGCAGCAAGGGTGTAGGGACAACCTTGCTTCTGGAGACAGCCTTCAGTGAGCTCAAATTGTATATGACAATTTGCCAATATGATGCAATTACAAGTTTTTTTTAAAGATAACTTTCAGGAAAAAGTCCTATTTCTCATACAAATATGAAAATTATTGTAAATGGGTTTTTAAACACTATTTATTATCAGCAAGCTAGGTAACAAAGACTTCCTCCTTGACCAAATTCAGGCTTCTCTGAGCTGTTTTATAGACCAGGCCTCTTCTTACGTGTGCCAAGCTTGCATGGCCCAGGATTAGTAAAATGTTGCCATGGCCATTTAGAGAGATTCACCCTTTATGTCTGATCGCTACAGCTGGCCTATGCCCGAACTCCTGTAATGTTGATTCATAAAAATTCTCTTCTACTCTTGATATCTTCACTGACTATTCCCTGTTCCCTGAACCCCTCGCAGTCCATATAAGCTGTCTTTGCTACACTGAGAGTTGAGTTTCTCTCCTCTATTGAAAAAGCCATGATACACAATTGGGCATGGTAGTACATATCTTTAATCCCAACACTCCAGAGGCAGGGAGATTTCTGAGTGTGATCCCAGCCTGGTCTAAAGAGTGAGTTCCAGGAAAGCCAGAGCTACACAGAAAAACAAAACAAATAAAAAAGTCATCATGCATATTGTAATGGTTCTGGAAAGAGCCTTCCCTGCTCTTAATATGTGTCAAAAAATATATATATTTAACCATAGGCAAACTTATTACTAGTTCAAAGGAAACATTTAAAAACCAAGTATCTTTTAAAGAGTAAAGGAGTCAAATTATAAATTAAGGGAAAACTTTTCTGTAGGTCTGCAGATAATGTATTTTGGAGAAGATAAAACTTGCAGATCAAGCCTCTATCACATCTCTTTAGTTCACAAGCCCACTCAACAAGTAGCTTGTAGGTGTTGGCATTGACCATAGCCTGCATGGGTTTGCTGTAGATGTTATTGTTTTCCATCAATACATTATTTCCACCCTGGGTTACAGCATGGTGACTGTATTAGTTACTTTTATTGTTGTCAATCCTGCTGCTGTAATGTAATCCCATGGCCAAGGCAATTTAAGGAAGAACTTATTTCAGCTTATGATTCCAGAGGGCTATTGTCCATTATGGCAGGGAAGGGATGAAGGCAGAAGCAGGAAGTTGAGAGATCATATCTCAACCACACACAGGAAGCTGAGAGAAAACTGAAACTCAGGCAAGGCTATAAACTTTCAAAGCCAGGCCTCAGTGACATACTTTCTCTATCAAGGCTTCCATCTTAAAAGTTCCATAGCTTCCCCAAACAGCACCATGGACAGAGACCTAATGTTGAACTACATTAATCAGCCTGTATACATCAATCAGCCTATAGGGAATCATTCCCATTCAAGCCAGGACAGTGTTCTTCTACAAAGCATGAGCCACTCTGTAAACATCAGTGTTGCAGCCATACTTCCTTAAGAACCCAAATGATTTCTCATGATTTGAGTATCTGTGATCCAGTAGGAAATTAAAGATTGATATTTGAGTCTCATGGGTCCTCAGTGAAGCATGTTCTATACAATTTGACAAAAATTTTCTAGTCCACAGAACATTTTTTACTTAGAAGGGTAATTTAGTAAAAGCTGTGAAGATCACGTAATAAGAATTAATGAGGTTATAAACTGAAGTCTTTTGGGGGGGAAAATATATTTTGGGGGACTCAAGTTAAAAAAGAAAATCCTGGAGAGATTACCTGAAGCAATTCTTAATATTGCTTCACCCAAACAGTTGTATCTCTTAATACGCTGATTTTATACTAGCTTCTATATGCTTTTTAAGATATATTCTTCCTCTCAGTTCAGAGCAGCATCACTTCAAATATCACCAATTTCATTGAACCTATTACCTCTCACATAATCCATGTAGAATGAGTAGTTGAAGATTAATATAAGAAGAAAGACTTCGGCTGAGATTTCAATGTCTGTTCCCCACAAACTCCTGTCGGAATGTGATTGCTGTTGTGGCAGTGTTAGAGCTGGGGACTCCTTATGGTGGTTAGGCCACGTGGGCTCTATAGGATTGTTCCTGATAGAAAAGGACCAGACAACTTCTCCTTTTTTCTTTCTACTCATCTGTCATGTTATACTTTTGTGGTGTTATGATGGAACAGGAAGATCCTTGCAGATATAAGCATCTTGAGAATGGTCTCTAGAGCACCAAGCCAATACATTTCTTTTCATTATAAGTTACTCAGTTTAGCTAGCTATGATGGCACCTGCCTGTAATCCCAGTACCCAGGAGGCTGAGGAAGAAGATTGCAAGCTTAAGACCAGCCTGAGCTGCATTCCAAACACTCATCTGTAAATAAATAAATAAATAAATAAATAAATTCATATCATGTAATCAAATTTATATTGTGCTACTTGACCTCAGCTATTCTGTAGCATCCAGTGAGAGAAGACATTTTCCCATAATGTAAGCGAGGTGCCAATTTCCACATAGCTTTCTCTTTACCAAGAAATTTAATTTGAAATCATTTTAGATAACATTAACAACTAATGTTTATTGAGTGGGCTCTGTGCTGGGCATTTCATTAACTCTCTCTTTTAATCTCTGCAACAATCCCTTGAAGCTATCCTCATTTTATCAGAGATGGAATGGGAGAAAGTTTCACTTTTGTTCGGCCCTACCTAGATACTATATGTGCATTTTGTGTTAGTGCCATGGCCTTCTTTCTGGGATTAAACCCAATCACCCTACCGCTGTTTTAATCCCAATATTCTGGGCTGCTATAAAAAGGAGTGCCCACATGGGGGATCGACAACTATTTAAAGTCGCAGCCTATTCCAGCCACCTCAAGAAAGATCTACTCAGTAAACAAGGGCACAGGTCACCAAAGCCCTCTGCTCAGACATCCTGCAGGATCCAGCCCAGTTGCAGAGGGTTTGCATGGCTTGTTTTCATGAGGCAAGGTTGTCGTCTGTGTATGCCCTCTGATCTCTTCCAAGCATAAGTTGCTCACCCTGTCCTAGCACAATCCTGCATTCTAATTTCCCTGGGGGTGAAGTTGAGTCAGTCTTCTTTTCAACTAGTAAGCCATTGTGGGACACATTCTCCCCTGAATGTTAAGAAGCTTTCCCTTTCTGCTCTAAGCTCTTACAAATGAAGAGTCTTAACTTTCTAAACTGGGGTGTTTTTCATGTGGAATTCAGGCTTATTCTAGCTTTCAAAAACTGAACACCCTTCCTGATGGTGATTTTGTAAAATAAGAATCCAAATTCTCCAGAGACTGTTTGAAGGATTCAGAGTAGTGCAGGCAAGCAATATTTTGGGTGAAAGGCCAAATCATAGTTTAGGATTCATGGACTACAGACAGTCTGATTAAATAGTGACTTGTTTTATTTGAGCCTTTTAAAGTCATAGGAAGCATTCTTAGCTCCAGCATGTTCTATGGCCACAGGATTCACCTTGTTGACTTACTTGTGTTAAAGGAAGAGACAAGTTCAGGGTATTTCTTTGTCTATTTGTCTATACTGTGCTCAAATGGATTCAGAATTTTGCACCCAATGGCAAGTAGACCTCAGGCTGATAAACATCTGTACTTAGGTCTGATCTATGACTCAAATTATAAAATTCAGGTTACAAAGGCTCTTTTCCAAACATCTAAATATATGTCTGTGTCTTCACTGTATGCTTGTATATATATTTAGGAGAAGTCCTAAAAATTTTGTGTAAATACTGTCTTATCTGATAAATTAGATTATAAAATATCTTAAATTAAAAGACCTCTTTTATGATTGACTTCCAGAGACAAGTGTTTATAAAATTGTTTATTTTTTTATTATTAATTAATTAATTTATTTTTATTTATGAGTACACTGTTGCTGTCTTCAGACACCCCATAAGAGGGCATCAGATCCCATTACAGATGGTTGTGAGCCACCATGTGGTTGCTGGGAATTGAACTCAGGAACTCTGGAAGAGCAGTCAGTGCTCTTAACCACTGAGCCATCTCTCCAGCCCCAAAATTGTTTATTCTTAAAACTCCCAAATACAAAGGAAATTGGACTTCCTATAATATCAATGTACTTAAAAAGGATTCTTAATGCAACTAATTTATATTTTATAAATTCAAGCTTACAATAATTCAGCAAGTCTTTTGCAAATGAGTCTAATTTATTATTGTTGGTTTAATAAAAACAAATTCTGTCTTCTCTGAGTTATCAGCATTAATTAACATACAAGACTACATTTTTATTCTACGTCAGTGCGCACTTCATAAGCTTCTGCAGGTTTATTGATAGAATAAGCTAATGTTACTTCTACTAAATATTTAAGATTATGAAAAATGCAAATATGTGTTTAACTAAATTAAATCATCATTCCAAAAAAATTTGTTCCAATTGCATTTGCATTTTGTAATATGCTGGATGAGTGATTTTCAAGACCTTTACCTTACCCAGGAACTGGGCTGGTAGATACTAACCTGAATGAACTGATGGATATTCCCAAGCTAGTTGGATCATTTCTAAGTAAGATGGGATAGAGAAACAGTAACTACTAGATATCACTGTTTTTGTTTTTAGTCCCTTGTTTGTGCACAGTATAGAGATGTTACATATTTTTTTACTACAGGAATACATGTGTTCATTTTGCCACTTTGAAAACTTGTACTAATGCATTCAGAAATTTATAGACATCAGACTTAGCTATAGTTTAATGGATTTATGTATATGATTTTCAGAAGAAATCCCTAATATCAAATATTATATTGGAGAAAAAATTTTTAGATTTATCTTTTAAAATGACAAAGCTTTCTTGGATTACTATTTGGATCATATAGGCAGTTCTAACATATAATCTGACCAGGTGACAAACGTCTATAATATACATTTTTATTATTTAATTATATTTATTATGAACAAACTAAAACTCTTCAATAATGGTAACTCTTATATTCCTCAGAATTTTCCAGAAAACAAACATATAAAACACATTAAAAATTTATCATATGGGATCAGCTCTCAAAATTATAGACAATGTTTCTGAAGCAGGAAGAAGAATAAGCATAGTCCCTGTTTGAGCTAGAACATCCATCCATCCATTTACCCTATCCAGAGACACTGTGGCTTCTCATTTTGTGCCCTAGGGATTCAAGTGGAATAGGACTTACTTCACAGCTCTCCTGGCTCTAGGATCTTTGAGGCAAGACTATAACCCCACCACCAGCTTTACTGGACCATCTCTTTGGGAAAATGCCAATGCGTTCTGCAAACCTTTTCACAAATATTTTCAGAAATAATGTTTTAGCACCTATCTGAGTATCTAGTCATGATGCTTAAAATTATACATCATAGCTCCTTGGGTAGACAGGTATATCATGATCCTAAATGATTAAATACAGTTCAGATACCATCCTCTGATGTCATCCTAACCAAGCATTCACATCTCCCAATAGATTTTGACACTTGTCTTTCCAAATTTCAAAACCTATACCATATCCCTTGCACCTTGAAAGCATACCTGAGATAACCCTAAGGTTTTCCCTAGAAAGTCACAAGGAGTTTGTTCTTTTGTAAGTGAAAACATAAAGAAGGACTACAGATAATTATGCTTATTTGAATATTACTTTAAGTTTCATGAGATGACATTTCAAAGTAAAAGAGAAACTCGACTTCCCAATTGAAAACATGTGAGTCAACGCTTATGCATAGAAAGAGTTCAGTCATTATATGCTGTTATAGGAGCTTCCTAAAGAATTTCCTATATTCTTACCCCTGATGACACCTATCTATTAGTTTCTTTGTGGCGTTTTCCCTATTGACAGCTCATCAATAATAATTTTAACTATTTTAAAATGTTAAGTGGGTGACAAAATCTTCTATTTAATTGTAGTATCTTTGAGACCAGTGCTTTTCTTTGAAGTTTTACATCACTTATATATGATGTTTAATTAACACACAGAGGCTAAAGATCCTGATCAGACTCACCAAATACCTTACTTGATGCTTTGTGTGTCCTTTTATATTTTTGGGTATATTTTAATAATTTATTTTAATTTATTTTCTATGTATGAGTGTTTTCATATAAATCTATATGTTTAACACACACACACACACACACACACACACACACACACACACACAA
>NW_021604597.1:6606474-6633857 GCF_004785775.1 Grammomys surdaster | reverse complement strand
TGTATGTTTAACACACACACGTGTGTGTGTTTACTGGTTCTGATTGCTCCTACTGACTCTTGCCAATTCATAGGAGGCCTGGCTGTTTCTGCCGGATAGTTTCCCTGCTACATATATATGAAGATATATATATATCCAGGGCCTTTTTAAGGCCCCTGGAATTAGAGTTACAAATTGTCCTGCGCTATCATGTGGGTGCTGGGAAGTGAACCCAAGTCCTCCGCATGAGCTAAACCATCTAGCAAACCCACAAAAGGAAGTTTAATTGTTATATTTACAGATATTTTATCAGGAACCAATTTAAGTGGAACATACTATTGTGTTTTACAAAGCTATAAAAGCAACAAAATCTCCTCCTCAGTCCTATTATTCCTGGAATGAAGGGACATCAGAAGTTATACTTTTGAAATGTCTCATTCAGCAAACTGAGTGCAGCAATTTAAGCCTTGTCTCAGTTTCAATTTTACACTGAAGTTCAACTGAAATCATAAACAGCTTCAGGACAAAGCACCTGCTCTTGGAAATAGAAATATCACCTCAGATTTTACTCAGCAGTGTATCTTACATTTTTCAAAACTTACTCTTAATAAGAGTTCTCAAACATTTCCTACCCCACCCCGCTTCTAGCTCACTGCCTAAAGGTAGGGGAGAAAAGATGGTAAATAGGACAAAGGGATGTGGACCTGTTTAGACGTAGTTCTTTGAGGCAATTCCAATCTGCATTTGTCAGGATACCAGAAGTCCAGTTCAACAGTGTCAGGATATCAAACATGAATCAGCAGTAGAGACATAATCCAGAAGAAACAACCAGGCCCCCAAGGAATTGTCACGAGTCAGTGGGAACAACAGAACTAGCAAAGACTCAAGACCAGCAAAGCCTTGCAAGGATAGCTCTGTAAGCACCCTATCACTGTCTGCTCACTCCTAGTTATACTCTCTCCAAACACCACGTGTCCTCTCACGGGTCTTGCCATAGCAAAACACCATATGAGTCCGCCTCAGCAAGACACCATGTGAATCTACATCACATGACACAACCAGAAGCTTTCACTTCATACCAGGGCAGCCTCAACCTCATAACAATCTTGCTTTAGCCTTTTGAGCCATGTGGGTAGCAAGCACCGCACTGGCTCTACGTACTTCCTAACTGCCAAATGTTAAATGGCATCTCTAGTCAGCAGCTGCCCCTTTTTGTCTTTTAGGTTCATTCTCTATTATTCCACTGCCATTTAGTAGATATTCAATAAAACATAAAAATCTATATTCAATCACTATGCTGGTATAAATCTTATTAATGAATTGGTGCTCTGTGTCTTTTTAAAGCCTTAGTCTATTTTTCTGCCTTCTTTCTACCTCTCCTTTCATATTCCAAAGAAAATATCCCACTACTATTACAAATAAAAGTTACAGTGATGTTCTGGTTTTCTTATGATGGACATATTTTTATTTTTAACATCAAAAGTTGTCAACTTTAGATACACAACAAGAAAAGATATCTGTGACTCCAAAAGCTCTCCCTGTTCAGAGAACACAGTTCCTGGATCTACAACCCTCTGTAAGACATTTCTAGTTAGATGGGCAAAGTAGAGCTGCCAGAAGCCCAGTGCTTTCCTCCAGCACGTGGTTGGGAAAGCATGTCAAGTGTATGATTGAACCTTATTGTGTTGATGGTAGCTTCTTCACACATAATGAGCTCCGAGTAAGCACATAGTAGAAATTGTTGGAAAAGGCACAATGTAAATCCACAGTAGTGCAAATAAACACAATGGAGCTGCCCAGTTGCTAACAGATGAATGAATCAAGCTCCTGAAATCCTTTCTAAAACCATGAGTAAAATGTGGGATCAGGAGCGATCTTTCACTGTTCCTCATTTTTAATGGTCTGCTTGGTTGTGATCATTAAAATTGATCACTGTCAAGGAGTAAACTTCATGGAAATTTGAAATACCCTAGAGTTACACATGTGCTATGAAAATCTGATGGAAGTAAAACAAAGGGGAGAATAGAATCATTTTCCAGGAAAACCAAAAAGCTTTTTGTTGACTCTGGGAAATCCCACCTGCAGAAGAAAGAAGCAGTAAGAACACTGTCCCAAAGATGGGGAGCAGGCTGCCATTCTAGGATCATAATGGTGAAAGTTTTCAATGTACTCCTCTCACTGTGATCTAGCTACCAAGTGATGTAATTCTGAGTAGGAAGACCAAAGAGATTGACATGCAAATAAGCCTCCAGGCAACCTACACGCCTTAAATTCTGCTCAGGGAAGAATATTTGGGGTGCTCATTTGCATTGCATTGGTTGGTTACCAAAGAGTACATTGGGTTCACAGCCACTTTAAAACACTCCTTGTCAGATCCTGAGAACAAATGGAAGTGTCTAACAAAGGTGACTGAGCAGTGAACTTTCCACCATAAGTCAGAGAAAGACAATACTCCTGCTGGGAAGATAAATATTCTCTTTACATGTGCATCACAGGAACTGAGGCCACAGACAATTGGGACCACCTCTTGTTAAAACAAAGCTCTTGGACCCATTAGCTCCTTTTCAGGTTTAATCTCTGGTTCCCCACACTATGGTGCTTCCAAATGAGTTCCTCTTGGAGTCATAGCGCATACTAATGTTACTGCATCTGTTTCCAATTTATAAAAGTGCACTTTAGGAAATGCTTTATTTTTTCCCTTTAATCATAACAGTATTTCTTTCTGCGGGGGAATCCTAGCCCTGTCCTTTGTGGCAAGCTTTCAGCTCTCAATTTAAACAGGCAAAGCAGTGTGTTTCTCTCTTTCCTTAAATGTGGACTTTGTCTCTGCAGAGTTTGGCTACTTTATTTTCAATACAAATAAAAGAAAAATAAGAACCATGACATGAAATGATCATCTCAAAGTCAATATATTCCCAGAAGGTTCTTTTCCTAACATCTTTGTATAAAGCTTTTAATTTGATTCCATTTTTAAGACAGGGTTTCACAATATAGTGCAAGCTTGTCTTAGACTTCTGCCTCAGTATCCCAGTGTTAGAGTTACAGGTGTGAACCACAGTACACAGTTCCTATTGTCCTTTCAGTAACAGCCTGAATTGTTCCAGCTGCTGTTCAGAGCACCTACCTTTCTGCTCTCTAGCTTCTAACACTTTCTGGAAAAATAAAATAAAATGGGTCCATTCAGTAATCTACAGTAAACACTTTCTCAACACCATCAGTGGACACAGTCTTCTTTATAAGATTGTCAGGAAGCTGTATGTAGATGAATATAATTATTTCAAACATGTTGCATAATAGACTATATCAGTTCCATTAGCAAAGCTCATGTCTGTATGACTCTATTACCGACTATACTTTGAGAATCGCCTGGAGTTAAGTCCAACCTGTTTTAACTAGCAACACTCAAGAGGTGACAATGATCTGGTTCCTCAACATTGCAAGGTCAAGGGAGATAAAACACACAAGAGTAGCCCAATAGATCACAAGGTCATTCATGCACAGTAACTGCAAACAGCCACCTTTTAAAGGATGCTTACCTGTGTTCCTGTTTCCTTTTTATAATCTCAGCCTTTTGGTCTAAGTGTTCCACTCTGTGTGCCACAGTGCAAACATATTTTATAATAAGCAAACAATAGTATATCATATCTTCTAACTTTATAGCCCCCATGCAAATATTTAACTTTTATCACTATTGCTTATTTTCAAAGGACCTCTATGTCAGAGAAGTAGTGTTTAGTCTTATTCAGTATACTAAAGAATAGATGAAAGGTTCAAAAATAAAAAGAGCATTAAATACAAATAAGGTCTATGACATAGCTGAAATCTGAATTAGAAAAGAATAATACAAGTACAGTGATATAGTTCTTAACCAGCAAAAGCCACAGAGGGAAAAGTGTACCCTGCAATGTTTTATTGGTTAGAAATTGAAAATCTTTTTTTTCCATAAAATCAGTTGTTCCTATATCCTCACCAAATGGTATGAAACAAAATCCAATCAATGTCATAATTATCTTCAGTTTTTACATTTTTGAAGAGAATCTGGTGACTGGGTTTAAAATTCTATCCTATTTATGAGTGACATTGAATGTTTTTGGAGTCTTAGCCTGATGTGTCCCTTTTAACAGAATTTTTAGAAGTGAGTTATTTAGAAAGAATAGAAATGTGTTACTCACCATCTGGAGGTTGGGAAACTCAAGCAAGAGTGTCATCATCTATCTGGTGGCAGTCTTCTTGGTGAGATGTCACATGACATGAAAGAAGAGCAATGGAGAACCACTCTTACAAACCCACATCCATTCCTGTAGGCACAAACCAGCTAACACAACAACATTGATAAACTCACAGGGAGATGCATACAATGCCTGAGATTCAGATTCTAACTGTATAGCTTTGTGGGACATACTTAGACTACAACAGCATCTAAGCACCATTATATTAAATACTAAAGCAAAAGAGCCAAACTTTTAAACTATCTCTGAGTGTTGACCAGACTAACAAAATTACTAAAATATTTAAATGCTTTTAACATCGATATTACTTATTAAGAGTAAAAATTTGATCAAAGAAGAAAAAACTTTTCACAAAGCTACTATTTATAACATTAATAGTGATCAACATACCAAGTTATTTGAAATCATACTTCTTAGGCACAAAGTATTTCTCAGCAGAAAGTCCTATTCTAAGGACCATTTATTCTGAATATGAAGTTAATTCCTTTTCTAAAAGCAACTTTTATTCACAAGGATCATTATTTTATAATTCAAAGAAAGATCAATTCCTATAGAAAGCTGAACACAATCATATTTTTCAGGGAAATCCTTAGTTTTTATTTATTGGCCAGAAAATAATGAATTTCCAAAAGTTTTGACCTGGTTAACTCTCTCCCAGAGAATTATATAGAAATCTCCATTTGTTTATCAAATTTAATAATTATATTGAAAGTCTAAATTTAAGACTGACAATAAAGAATGAAAAGGATGAGGCCAGTGTTAAAAAGTCATAATTTAAATGGATTTTGATAAATACAAAATAGGAGTTCTTAGAGAACAGGCTCAGTGGCACACATTCGAAAGCTTGAGTGTTATTTTTTCTGAGAAGAGAATGTTAGCCATTACTGTTACCTATTAGAGAAGAATAGAAAGCTCTAATTAAAAATATAATCTCAGTGTATGTATTAAAGATGTTAATATTTATAAAATATGCTAAATAAAAAATATAATACCATTTATAGAATTAAAGATTAAGTTTGAGACAAAGGGTAGGCTAGTATGGCAGACATTCAAGGATCACAAGGCACACTGATCAGGTACAAAACCAGAACCTCATGGTAAAGCTGCAGTCTCCTCTGGGTTGCTGTGTTTAGTGAGTAAATCAACCTTTTATATGTGTTTCATGCAGAATTCCTTAAACATCAAAAGAAATAAGCTTTCTCTAAATGGTAACATTGGAAAGCATTAATGGTTTAAGATACCTTTAATGTCCAACTAAAGATTTATCCAAATAAAGGTAGCTTTACTCTCTTATTTTTCTTAAAACTCATTTGTAGGTAAAACGTATTTAATGATTATATGTCCAAACAGTTTTAATGTGTTAAGCAATAATAAGGAATCAAGCTAAGGTTGGTATATTAATGCACGATATTACTGAAAGGGGTTCTTGTTAGAACTTTTCCCAAGTCTAAGCCTGCAAGACTTCTTTAACCTTTGGCATTTGACCTTTGGTCAAAGGACACTCCATGCAGTAATACAGTTGTCCCTTCTGGACTACATGTGATCCATGATAAACCATAGGTAAGAATAAGTCTGTATATAAACCTCTGTGATGCATATTCCACTCATACAATACACACACATATACATACACACAAACACACACACATACACGCACACACACACACACACACACACACATATATATATATATATATATATATATATCATAGCATGCATGTATATATGTATATAATATATCCATTAATACAGCAACAAGTTTACAAAAAGCTATTCTCAGATGTTTTTACTTCTTTTCTTGTTCTAGTCCTTTTAAAAAACACTCATCACAACCCTGTAAATTGATTCCACAGCCACTAATGAGTTGCAATCTATAGTTTGAGAAGCACTGCTCCAGACCAATTAAATGTCGTACTTTGCTCTGAGAGCCTTCGATTAATTGGGCACACCTGGAGGCAGACACTGCCATTTGGAAATGATCGCTGAGGCCAAATTATGGCCATAAATGCTCTTCCTAGCAACCCATGAAGCCTTTCTCTGCAAATTAGTACAGCTGGTGTCACTGTAAATCTTGAAAGCATTTCCTTTATCCAAAGAAAATATCTGCTTTCAAATGCTGAAGAGAATCCCCACTGAAAAACAAGTCTGACCACATAGTAAATCCAACAGAAAGTGATTAACGGGATCGGTTGTCAGAAGAGCCCAGCTTTCTTCCCTTAAGAAGTGTAAATAGGACCACAGATTCATCTTCCTTACTATGTTTCCACTTAGGGTGGTGGTCCAGAAATACATTTGCTAGTTAATAATTAATCAGAAGGATCACCACCAGTGGCCTAGAAGAAAGAAGGAAAGATAGAATTTTCTCGACTTACAGAGCTTTCCAGCAACGGCACCATAGCATGGCAACTTAAAGATACAGGAACAATAGCACTCATGAAATCTGGTTGATGTGGCAGATTTTAAAAATATAACAAGTGTTCTCGATACGATACCCCAGCAATGCTCACTAATACACAATATCAGCCTTCCTGGCCACACACTTGCTAAACCCTTTCTTTCACACAGAGCTTGGGTGGTATTTGTCCATCAGAGTCCTCCAACACTTCAGTGAATTATTCTCTTGTGGCTTCTTCAGAGTCTTCTATTCAGCTTAAGGAAGTGTATCCAATCCACTCTAGAGTGGAGTCATCCCTATCCAGTGCCCAGAACAAAGGCTATACTCCGTATATATTTGTTAGTCTGCAGAGATTCTCGTGTGTACAAAGCACTTCATAAGCCTCATCAGCAAACTTTGATTCCTGGTAAGACAGAAACAACTCCCAAAGATTACTGGGGGAAGAGGACTGGAAACTGCAGTTGTGAGCAGTGGTGCTTTCCCAGAGGACCTAAGTTTAATTCCTAATACTCACACGCTCGCAACTCGCTCCCCTTTTCTGGCCTCTTCAGGCACCAGATATGAACATGGTACATGAACATACACATACACATAAAATACCCATACACATAAGATAAAATAATATTTTTAAAATTGTTCTCTAGCTTCTAACACACACTATAGCCCACACACATGCACATATTTGTGCACATACATGCACACCCCAATAATAAATAGTTTAAATATTAAAAATAAATATTTGTTGAATAAATAAGTGAGTTGATGGGTGAAAATGAATGAATGTACTGACAACTAGATTACCAAACGCTTCATTCTCACAAATGAAAGAGAGAAAAAGCACCTTGGTACATGGTCCATCCACTGACTTTCCTTTTATTCAGTGAGCCAAACACTCTGGTTATGGTCAAACCCCTGCTCCACACACACACACACACACACACACACACACACGCACCCCACAGACACACAACCCACGCACACATGTTTCTCTCTGCATCCCATTCAACTGTCCTTATTGGGTTCCCACTACTGGCAGCAAAAAAGCTCTGATTCACCCTTTCCTCTTCATCTCTTATCACTTCTTATCACTTCTTATCTCTTCAGCCTCATCACTTCTCTTAGGTAATTTAAGTGGTCTTTGAAGTCTTCCCTGCATTGTGGTTTCAGTGGTACCAAAGCCCCAGTCTTTTTGGTTGTCCAAGCTTTCACATATATATATTTCTTCTGCTAAAAAATATCTCAAACCTAAACACTCAGGTATAGAATACATACAGTACTGTTTCCTTTGTTCATCCCCCTTATATCAATTCTTCACCTTACTTAAATAGCAAAACCTTTGCACATTGCTGAAAGATCAATGCTATTATATCACACTATCATCTGAGCACTCCACTCCTTCTAATTTAATATCCCTCCCACTTTCTACACATGAAGTGTTTCTGTTCTGTTTTAATGATCCAGGGCTGGGTCTGGTGGCACATGCCTTTAATCCTAGCATAAAGAGGCAGAGACAGATGGATCTGTGTGAGTTTGAGACAAGCCAGAACAACACAGTGAGACCTTGTCTCTAACAAACAAAAAAAGATCCAAAGGAATTCCACTATTCTTATTGGGGTTCTGTTTCATTAAGCCTTGTCGAGCATTTGACTATTAAAATGCACTGTATTAATTTACATGGCTGTTATTGCTCTGCTCTATATGGCTTTACTTATTTGGGATCAAATCATAGCCAGCAAGAATTGAACATGAATCCAGTTTTGTGTCCAGGGTACCTACCGTAGTTATTGGCCACAATAATTATGTGCCTCAGTATCCACCGTTTCTAGAAATACCTGATGAGGCAATTTAAGAAGGAAATTATTTAAAGGTTCTGTTGGCTACAAAATTCAGGGGGAGCCATGTTGTATATGTCTGATGCTCCTCAACTAACCAGTGGTTGCAGTGAACACAACATTCAGTTTCGGTAATGGACAGTTGTAGCTGAAATCTCAGTTCCGTTGCCTCAGATTGGCGATGTTATCATCTGCAGTTCCTTCATCATTTACCCATGAAGAGTCAAACATTTTATCATCAAATTGGCCAGAAGATTCTGTAGCATCCATATTTCTTCCTTCCAAATGTTACCCACAGAAAGACTGTCATGCTGATCTGTACAACTAGGAGCTGGAGCGGTGCCTCATCAATTAACAGCTCTGGCTATTCTTGCAGAAGACACAGGCTTATTCCCAGCACCCACGACTCATTACCTTCTGTACTTCCAGTTCCCAGGTATCTGATGCTTCTTTTGGCCTCTGTAGGCATACTTGTACATACATCGATATGAGTGAATGCTCATGCTCATTAAATATAATTTTTTTAAAAATAGATGAACCATAGAGGTCATAGTTACCATTTTAACTCAGTACATTGTGCTCTTTAAAATAATTTTAATAAGTAAATTGAATTTAACCTTAAATTAAAAAGATAGGTCATTGCCTTTTCAAAATATTGCTTGGCAATATATCAAAACAATTCTATTCCCCTGGCCTTTCATGTATCTGCTGCTTCCAATATTTTCTAATTCTCTTCTTATGTGTTTCTTCTACTTCAACTTATGAGTTAAAACATACTGCATTATTTATTTGTACAAAAACATAAGCCCTTCAATTACAACACATATTGATTCTGACAATAAAAGACTGCTTCAAATATAAGGTCATAGCACTTATTTCTGTGAGAACAGATAAAATAACAATTTCTATTTCTCCTTTTGCACTTGAGACCAATGCAGTACATTAATAACAATTAATTTGCCTATTTTAGACATACCAAGTATAGTATTAATCTATTTTAGATTTTGGAAGTATAGAACTCTTTTGTAAAATCCCCCAAAAGCCCAAATAAATTCCTTTTAACTCACATTTTCATAATTTCATTTTTCCCATAGCTTAAGCCCCCATTTCACAACCTTCTTTTACAGTTACAACACATGTCAATTTAAAGACCCAGATCAAGTTCCCAAGATAGGTCAAATGCACAGTACTAGGACTCAGTGCCGATGCAGACATTCTAGTCTCATCGTGTTGATGATGCCACTGTCTGCTGCCAGCTAGAGCAATAGCAGGTCCCTTTGATGCACAGCCACAGTGGTCTCTGCATGGCTGGGCCACTGAGCATAATAAAATGGATCCTAGCAAACAGATTTCCTGAGAGCCTGAACAAGCAGGGGCTCTGCAGACACTCACTTCTCAAAGGAGTCTCTCAGATGGATTTATTATTTCATATCCTTGGACTAAGGTAGGTAATCTCCATCCAGTTTTGAGATATTCTATTGCTATTACATGGCTTTTTTAATAGCACTGATCTTTTCAGAAACCATGACTTTTTTTTTGCTACAACCCTATATTGGCTATTTTGGGCCAAACCACAAGATTTTCAGATCTTCTCTGATTTTAACTTTCAAGTCTTTTCTTATTTAAATCTTATATGTATGAATGCTTTGTCCATATAAATATCTGTGTACCATGTGCATACCTGGTGTTGTGGAGGCTAGAAGAGGGTATCAGATCCCCTGGAACCGGAGTTAAAGATGCTTGTGAGCCACCATGTGGGTGCTGGGAATTGAACCCCGGTCCTCTGGAAGAGCCATCAGTACTCATAACCACTGAGCCATCTCTCCAGCCCATTGCCCTCTATTCTAATGTGAATCAGGCTGAAAGCAACCAGCAAAAGCCCTGCCACAGTCTAAATTCTGTTCTGCCCTTACATTTTCTGCACCCAGTTAATTAGTTCTTCATCTTCAAACTCAGTCTCTCCCAAAGTCTTGGGTGAGGGACAAGTTCTTTGCTGGAATGTAACACTATGACCTCTTGTCCTGTTCCTCCATGGAGTCCATGTTTCCATCTGAGATTTCCTAAGCCTTTTTTTGTGTGTGTTTATATTGACATTCTAGCCTACTGCACTCCTAACAGACACATCTGGTAGGCTTCATTCACAGCATCCTGTGGCTCCTATAGTGGACATATCTAAAGCCTTTCAAATCCTACTAGACACCAAAGGCTTAAGAACAATATGATTAGGTTTAGTCCCAGAAACAACCCACTTCTCTGAGGTCAATATTCTGTGTGGTCTGGTTTGGTTTTGTCACTGTAACAAACATATCTGACACAAACAACTTAAGTGAAGAAAGATTTATTTGGATTCTGGAGGATGTGAATAAATCCCTGAGTGAGTGAGTAAGTGAACGTGTGCTGTTGATTCAGACATTGCCATTTCAAAGACCCCAGATTCTCAGACCCACAGAGAAGTGATAAAGTCTTCCCTACCTCACATAAGACTCATGGGGAAATGACAAGGGATTCTTCTAGTCTGTGTGTAGATTTTGATAGTGTATGCAGAAAATGTCCACTGTTGCTTTTTTCCCCAAGATGTTTGCAGCATGAAGACTGCTCCCAAGATTAACAAAACCTGTCTCTTGCTCAGGAGCACCCTAGAGAGGCCATGTGAAGGCGATCCTTGACAATTCATTCACTCACCAATGTTTTTATGGTAAAATACACACAATGTAAAATTTATCATTTTGACCATCTTTAAGTGTTTAAATTTGTAATGTTGAATACATTCAAATCTGTCACAATCATCTGTCTGCAAGCCTTCTATCTTCCCACTAAATTCTGTGCCCACTAAACCGTAACTTCCAAGTCTAACCTCTCAGAACCTGGCAAACATTATCTACCTCTCTGTCTCTTTGAACTGGACTTCTCTGAGAACCTCGTACAATGTGATAATTTAATCATTGTCCTTTTGTGTCTGACTTGTTTCATATAGAAAATATTTTCAAATTTCATACATATATTGACAGTATAGGACAACTACTTCTTTTTAAGGCTAAAAATAATCTAATTTTAATATGATTATATCCACTGCTCATCCATTTGTAGATAATGCATTTTTACTACTTGGAATAATGCTGTTATAACCATGTATATGATGGGATTCCCATCTTCAATTTTTTGGAGAACATTCCCAGAAACCATTTCCTGGCATTATGCCATCACATCACATCACATGGTAGATGATAACCATGACGTTTCTGCCATGGAACCTATGTACTGTGTAGGAAAACAAAACAGATAAACAAGCGAGCAAACAAAGCCTTTTCATGGATCTTTGTAAAGAAGATAAGCATGAGAAGAGCAGAGAGAACTTAAGAAGAATGAAAGTACTCTGAATGGGACAACAAACAGCAAAGATGGCAGATACCTTTGAACTTTAAACAAGGCCATCCAAATTAGACCACCATATTTCAGTTTACTTAAGAGAGAGAGAGAGAGAGAGAGAGAGAGAGAGAGATTAAGTACATTTCCAAGGTCACAATAAATTCTACAGAATAGACTAGAAACTTACATGACTGTTATTTTGTAGATAGTCTTTGTTGAGCAGAAAGGCTGCACTCAGGTATATGTTTATTGGATACATTAATCTACGCCCAGCCTCTAAGACATCAGACTTCTTCCAGAATTATCTCTATGAATGGCAAGAGGATTGTTCAAGCTCCAACTAAGCACACCTCTTTTATATCCAGCTCTATTGCCAGTGTTTTTGTTTGCTTGTTTAAAGAGATTTTTCTACAGACTCAAGATAAAATGGTGTCTTCTTAAAGAAGAAATGACCTACCTCACTATAGCCTAGCTTAAGAGGAAAAAGTTCTACCCTGATCAAAGCAAAACAAGAATCTCATATGACCTGAGTACACAGTACCTGACAGAACATGCCCTGTCAAACAATAAGAACACTGTTGCCTCTGACATAAGATCATGTATAGCCTAGGTAAATAGTGTTTGAAAACTATTGGCAATGAAAACCTGTCTACATAAATATGCTTCCACTGCTAAAGTCTTCCTGTTCAAATAGCACAAGCTCTGGTTTGTTTGTGTTTTGTTTTGTTTTGTTTTGTTTTGTTTTAACAAGAAGATGACTTTTCCCCTAGGTTAGTGGACAAATCCTCAATGTAGGACTAAGAGTTTGACACCACTTATGTGTAAAGATCTATCAAAGGTTTTCAATGAAAGAATGTATAACTGACAAAATCTGTCATGATCCATCTTAAAATGAAAACCTATTGGTTGCATGAGCAAGAATAAGTTATATCATGGAATTTATATTAGAGGAAATAAGATTCTTTTCTGTCTTGTTAAATTCTTATTTAATCTTTTACTATAATGTAAGTGGCTGCTGAAGTAGATAGTGAATCAATATTCTTAACCTTTAAAGTATTTATTTAAAAGTGGCCAGTTTTCCTTAGTACATTTACTCCATCATCAAACAGTAGCTGAGCACCTACATGAAAAGCACACTAGAAGCTATTGACATTGTAATATAACAATGTGAAGTTAAGC
This sequence comes from Grammomys surdaster, assembly GCF_004785775.1. NCBI lineage: Eukaryota > Metazoa > Chordata > Mammalia > Rodentia > Muridae > Grammomys > Grammomys surdaster. Next base: position 6,620,877 of record NW_021604597.1, on the reverse strand, counting down.
ATTTGCTCATGTGCATTAGCAGGGCATTGCTTTAGAATACATTTTAAAATACCATATGTGGAAATATTTAACATGTTTTTAAAAAGCATTAACTTCTTAACATCCCATAATTACAACCAGGGAAGTTCCTACATTTGTCTAGCATTGACCCCCCAAAACAGAACTTTACAACTATAGTCTTAATAAAAGATTATAGAAAGAAAACATGGATTCTGACTGCTTTGCATATCAAAGAGTATGCCCCTGCCTCTCTTGTAACTCCTCTGCCTTCTTTATAGTTAGTCAACAGTGAGCACATTCTTACTGATTGCTAAACACTGTGCTTGTCATTGAAGATACAAAGAAGGATGAGGGTGATGCTCTGTGACATTTATGACCTGTTTAGGGAGATGTATTTTAAAAAAGCAAAAAGGCACAGATTTCCGAGACACTCAGAGAGAAGGTAGAGATTATCCATCAGCCTTGTAATGGGAGCTTCAAGACCTAGTGTCCAGCATGATGTAAAAAGATGTGCAAGAAAAATAGTTGGGGAAGACACATTCAATTCATCCCTCAGGAATTTCAAAATCTCATCATGAGGAGGGGAAGAGTCAGGTTGTAGGCCTAGGATTTGTATATAATTCTATATAACTCCTGCAAAGCACACTGCTGAACACCACACAACTGCTACTTTCAAGTGGGTCACTCCTGGTCTTGATTCTCCAAATCTGTTGCTCAAGAAATTTGAGACAGGTGCAGGGCAGATTGGCAGGAAAACTGCAATATTGTTTGCTCACTCTTCATATTTTCTTTTCTTGGCTTTAGCAGTGAATTTCAATTTTTATTGAGAATGAGACAGTCTTCTTTTTTATTAATTAATTAATTAATTAATTAGTTTTCATCCCAAAACATTTTCTCCCTTCCCAGTCCCTCCTTTACCAAGCAGGTGTCCTGGGAGGCAGGCAGAACTGTGGGGTGGACAGGAGGGTGTCTGGGCAGGGAGGTGTGGAGTGCATCACCTGAGTTTTGGATTTCCTGGAAGGCAGATACAGCTTTGGTTTGGGGCACATGGTGAGCTGCTTTGTGACTGCTACTGGTGTGGGCTCAGACCAAGAGTAGGTCAGTCTTCTTACACTAAGCTGTTTATCCAGTTCCCTGATCCACTGCCTGACTCTGGCCAAATTCTTGGATTCTCTCTACTTTTCTCAATCATCTAAGGCAGTGGTGGGAACCTTCTAATGCCGTGACCATATAATATATTTCTTTATGTTGTGATGACCCACAGCCATAAAATTATTTAATTGCTATTTTGTAAGTATAATTTTGCTACTACTATTAATTATAATTGCTATTACTGCTAATAATCTGATTTATGCATATCTGATATGCAGGATATCTGATATGTTAACCCCCCAATGATATCACAACCCATAGGTTGAGAACCACTGATCTGAGGGCTCTCTGTTTCTGATAGTCTTTGCTGTGGGATAGATGCCAGATAAACTCAGTCAGAAGTCTTAAGAATTGCCCTTAGACTTACTGCACACTCAAACTGAGTCCACAGGAAACAAGCACCATTTTATGGGGAAGCTAGTCAAATCATTTTATCACATCAATTGTGATTCAGCAGATAATTGGACATTGACCTTCATATAGGGTCATGTGCATCCCTTATGATCACAAAGTTGCAAACCAAGCAAATCATTTGAGCTTCTTTAAGGAAAGGAAGACACATGCACACTGGAACAAACTTGAATAGTTCTTAGAACTAAAAGAAAGCCTAAAACAACTCCAAAGGTTTTGTTTGTACATTTTTTTAAAAGCCAGATACAAAAGGTGTTTTAGGAGTGAGGGCAGAGGAAGGATGAGACAGTTGCTTTAAAAGGCCATATGTAGAATGGACCACTGTGAACACAGTGTCCAGGTTCGCACATCATTTCTAGCAAGAGGGTGTCAGATGGATTCCCACTCACTAGTGAGAAGAGTGACTATGGAAGGCACAGTCAGTGAAAGGGAGACTATACCCAGTCCTGCAAGAGCTAAAGGGCCACAGTTAGAATCAATTTTGCTTCTGAGTTTCCTCTTAGTTCTGGTTCAGAAATCTTCTTGTCCTTATGTGTATTTACCTAAATCATAGAGTTTGGCCATAGCTTCAAAACAGGTCTGCCAGGGTTTCAAAGTCACCAAGGTCTAAACATTGACTCTCCAGTAAAAAATACAAAATGCATAACTTGGAAGAGAGACTATTTTACGAAAAACTTTAGGGCTAGTCACACAAAATCCCATTGATAAATATCCTTGTTTTGATTTTTTTCTATGTTCTTATTACCTAGAGCAAATCTATGAAGAGAAAGTTCATGCCAAGTGTTCATCCCAGTCTTCAACAGGGAGTCAGACTGTTTACTGATAATTTCTTTTCAAGTCTAAGATTTTTTAAACTATTTCCTGTTTGCAATTTTAGAAACTTTCTAAGTAAATTGTCACTGGGGCATACACTTTTTCACTGAACTCTCCCCCATTGATCTCCACGCAGGCACTTACATAGACAGACCATGTGGTTTCTATTCATTTTTTTCTTCCTGCTTCCTCAGCCAATTTTGTGAATGGGTAGAGAATACTAGAATCTGCTTTTTATTTTAATGATCAGTAATTCCTGAATGTTGTTCTTACTGACAAGTTACAGTAGAGTTTGGTTTGTTGTTGATGTTTTGTTTTGTTGTTGCTGTTGTTGTTGAATAAATGAATATACAAGGCCTGGTACTTGACACTGTGGCGAAGCTCAGTACAGAGAATCCTAAGGAAAAAGACAGTGATGATGCCAATGATGTCAATAGTCAACAGCTATAAAAATCTGCTACACAGGGACTGGCCAAAGAATTTTGTGTGCGTTATGCTTCTATGCGAGTGGAAGTGAGCTAGTAACAAAGGTTCATATGGGGAGCAGAAACAGGAGAAGGGACAACCACTGGAATTAAATATAAGCAGGTGCAGATGATGACACCATTGAATCCAGAGTTTTATTTGATAACTCAACGCTTTGCATAGTATCTGTTAAAGAAATGAACAAATTGGGGGTGGAGAGATGGCTCAGTGGTTAAGATCACTGGCTGCTCCTGTAAAGGATCTAAATGTGGTTCCCAGCACCTATGATGGTTGTTCACAACCACCTATAACTCCAGTCTCAGGAGATCTGATGCTCTCTTCTGGCCTCTGAGGATACCCATATGCATGAACAGATATACATAAAATAATGAAAATATTCTTTTCAAAAGAAGAAACGAACAAATGATACACTTATGAATAAATATTCATTCTCCTCAGAGAAGCACAGCCTACTTCATTGGATTCCAATCCCTGGGCTGTGCTATTGGTGAGAGGGAAATCTCAATGTTTGTCCTGCTTTTGAAATGTGGTGTTAGTATTCTTCCCAAAGAAGTGAGACATCACAACTGTTCCATTCCAGTTTATTCCCTGTAAGCAGAAGAAAACAAAACCAACCCTAGCTCTTGGGGAATCTCAGTGTCTAGTATTGACTAATTCTTTCCAGCACAGAGAAGAGAAAATACATTCACTGCTTCTCAAAATGAAAGCCTCACTTTCCCTACATCTAGTTCTTCACTGATAGCTTTACAGGATTTTCTTCTGCATATAAGTGTGTGCGTGTATGTGTGCATGTGTGCCCATGTGTGTGCGTGTGTGTTTAGTACTTGCATTAAACCTGAAATGGTTTTAACTAAGTCTCTGGTTTTAACTGATCAGGTCAGGTAAGGTGTATAAGCCCTGGAAACTGTGTCACACATTGCATCTCAGTAACTCTTACAGAGAATCTCCTCTTTGTTAAATGTCAGAATTGCACTAAGCATTTATTAATTTTAATCTGTGAGATAATCAAAATGATCTATTTCTCTATTTAGTTCAGATATGAATCAAATTTAATATTCTTCCCAGAGAAGGAGAACAGAAGAAGGGTGGATTATATATTAGTGAATAAAGTTCTAATGCTCCATTTAACTGGATCCACAGGGCAGGCGACAATGTAACTTATCACAGCTCCCTGCCTGTGATGCCTCTGGAGGTTCTGGTCACAAAGCACAGGTAAATCTTAACATCATTGTCAGATTATTGGACCAAGAAGGCTACTTGTCATTTCTTATGCTTCCTTCAAATGTTTTGTTTGATAGTGCCTAGCAGAAGGAAAAGCTTTCAACTGTGTGCACTAGGAGAAAAGGAGGAAGCCTATTAAATAATTCATAGAGAGAAATTAATAATAGTAAACATTTTAATTGCCATAATCAAAGCAATCCATGTCAATGGTTTATTTCAGTGGTTTATGTCAGTGGTTCTCAACCTTCCTAATGCTGCAACCCTTTAATACAGTTCCTTATATAGTGGTGACCTCAAACCATAAAGTTACTTTGGTTCCTAATTTATAACTATAATTTTGCTACTGTTGTGGATAGTAATGTAAATATCTGATATGCAGATGGTCTTAGATGACCCCTGTGAAAGAGTTGCTTGACCCCTTCAAAGGGGTTGCAACATACAGGTTGAGAACCAGTGCTTTATGTGTAGATGAAGTGTTGTGATCCTTTCCTAAGAAACATGGAGGTAACAGGCTTGTCCTAAGCCATAGTATAGGAGACAGACCTTCTCCTAGTCCCTGTCAACTGTGGTCATCAGAACTTTCACATAGTACTCTCATAGTTTTATTAGCCCCTCTTTAGAAAGAGAGCTGGATATTGAAAACATCTAGCCCCATATTGTATTAAAATATTAATAAATATATCTTTGTATTTTTTCATTACTGCTAGTGGTGTGAGTGTGTATGCTCATATATTCATGACAAAAAAGGAGATTATGTTAAGAGAAAAAGGAAGATCTCAGGTAAAGGAGTGGTAAACACAGGGGCATTACTTTGGTATATTTGAAGGATGCTAACAAGCCAATGTTATCTGAAGCAACACAATGGTAGAGGTCAAAGGGAAAATGTCCCCGAGCATCAGATTAGGTGAGATCTGGTTTATAAAGGAAAGACATTGGGTTATGTTCCAAGGATGAGGCAAAATTTTCAGGTTTTGAAAAAAAAAAAAACACAGATGACCTAGTTATTTTATTCTTGTTAAAAAATATTAATAAGGAGCCAGAAACACAGCTTGGTGGTTAAGAGTATATGGCTGGAGGGTTGGAGGAGGAACTGAGTTCAGTTCCCAGCACCTACATCAGGCAGCTCAGTCACCTTTAATTCCAGGTCCAGGGTATCTAGTGCCGTCTTCTGGTCTCCACAGTTACCTTCACCCACATACACATACACAAATATACATAATTCAAAATTATATCTCTAAAAGGATCCAACTGCTATATAGAAAATAGATTGAAATGATACAAGAGGACACAAGTAAATCAGCAGCAGGAAGGCTATTGAATAACTGCCATTCAGAAAAAGGTCAGGGCAGGAGAGAGGTCATGCGTGTAACACACTGCTGAGACTGAGCCACCAAAGCTTGAAAGTAAAGTGATGTCGAAGGTTGGGGGGAAAAAGCCTAACTGGCCCCAGGATTTGCCAGAGCCACAGATAAACAGTAGTATGAGTCTCCAAAACAGAAATCACCCAGAAAAGGGCTGTTCATGAGAATACAAGGAAATCTTGTGGTTTGTTCTGTTTGAGGTTATCAATAGACATCTGAGGGAAGATGCCAACTATTGGAGAAAAAAGAATAGAGTTTTCCAGGTGTGATACCACACTTTATCAATCCCAGCACTTGTGAGGCAGAGGCAGGTAGATTTCTGTGAGTTTCAGTCCAGCCTAATTTATATAAAATCAACCTGACTTGACCACATGAAAGCTTTTAACTTTATGGTAAGCAAAATGAAAAGACACATCACACTCTGAAATAGCATACCCAACAATATGCTTACAATGAGCATAACTGACAGGTTGATATCCAGAATATAGAAGAAAAACAACCTCATAGGTAGACGGGTGAAAGGGTTAAGTAATCTTGTGATGAAATGAGCCTGCGAAGGAACGATGGAACCAAGATGAAATTAGAATGTAAGAAATTTATCAGTCAAAGTCTCAGCACAAAAGAGGGAAAGAGGTCACAAACCCTACCTCTAGTCAAAAAGCTAGACATAATTGATAACTACTAGGAGAGAGAAAATCAGTTTTCTTCAATGGACTGACACTGGGTATTATCAACCACACTCCAGAGTAGGAGTAGCTGGCCACTCAAGAGTAGCTGGCCACTCAGGAGTAGCTGACCACTCAGGAATAGCTGGCCACTCAGAAGTAAGCTGGCCAACGCAACTTGAACTCCATGCTTTTTTATGTTTTGTTCTTGTTTTGAGTTTTGGTTTTTTGGTTTCTCTTAAGAGAAAGAAAGAAGAGGAAGTTGAGTAGCTAGGAAGTGGAGGAAGGTATGGGAGGAGTTGGGGAAGAGGAAAAATATGATCAAAATACAGTGTATGTAATACTTAAGGAGTAAATAACATTAAGAAAATAAATTTGTCAGCAACAATGACTGTGAAGGATAGAGGGGAGAAGTAGGAAGGAACCAGCAGGGTAATTTACCATAAAGTTAAAAGTTGTTGATTTTTGTGGTGTTTGTTTGTTTGTTTGTGGGGAGTTTTTTCTTTTTTCTTTTTATCTTTTTTTTTGTTTGGTTGGTTGTTTTGTTTTGTTTGTAGTCTAAGTCACTATGTAAATCAAACTGGCCTGGAACTCACAGAAATCTACCATCTTGTGCTTCCCAAGAAAGGGAAGAGATAAAAATGGGAGCAGGGGTGGGGCACAGACAGCAGCAACCTCTGAGGAAGTTGTGGTTGAGCTAGTAAGAAGTTCTTCAGACAGAATCACAGTTATGGTTTGACTGTTTCCCCCCAAATTCACATATAGAAACCTGAACAGGAATTAAGTACTCCTGTTACAAACTGAGACCCAGTTAGGTGCATTAGGATCTCAGGGACAGAGCCTTCATGAAAGGATTTAAGTCTCCCAAAGAAATATATGAACTGTCTCAGGATCCAGACTCCCCTTTCACTTCTGTATGAGCTCACTTGCACCTACCTCAAGTTGAAACACCACAGTACCCACCAGAAGCCAAGCAGAATCCAGAGTCATCCTCCTATGTATCCCAACTTAAAGAGCCACGAAATAAACCTCTTGTCTTAATACACTGCCCAGGCATTTTGTTATAGCCACAGTAAAGACTAAGGGTGTCAGGATATGGGAGTAATACAGGAAAGAAAGAAAGAAACTCTTAATTTGTGGTAATTTTCTTTTCTTCTGAAGCTGGGTAGGAGAGACAAAATATTGCCATGTTCTCTAATTGATTGGTTGATTGCTGTATTGATTGGTTGACTGTCTGAACTACAAATAGGAGTTTAAAAAGACAAAACAAGGCTTTTGTAGAACCCAGAAACAGGACTAAGGATAAAGAGCTACCTACAAACTATGACCATCAGTTGCTGATCTACTTTCTTGGGAAATAGTGACACATAGGAAAGAAGGAAAGTCTCAATACTAAAGTTTTCAGTGTACTTAGAGGATAATCCCAATGCTCAAAGGGGAGGAGAAATAAGAGCAGGCAAGATTATCCTCAAGAGGAACGGGACAGAGAGAAGAGCGGACTTATAATGGAAGACAACCAAGTTTTCTAATGATGGTTATTTTCTCAGTAAATTGAGAGGCAAACTGCTTGGCTAAGAGCAAAGAGGGAAGTGGTTTTGGAGGTTGGAAGAGAGTAGGTTTGCTAGGCACTCCCCAGGGCTCACTTGAGGTTTGTGGTTAGAGATTTAAAATACCAGTTGGCAGGGCTGGCTGCTCCATCAGCCATAGTGAGCCAGGGATGAGACTTGTGTAATTCAGGTGAGGCTTTTCCAAACAAGTAATACAAAGGGAAGAAGACTTGAGCGGCAGGAAAGGCAGTGTCTAGAGAATCAAGGATACATGTATAGCAATGGTGGGAAGAGTAAAGTCAACAGGAAAAGAAGGGACCAGGGATTGCTACCACTGGATCAAGGAAGAGGGAACATTTACACAGCTAAAATATAACAGTCAAGTATCTGCTGCTAAAAACTGGAGGTGATGGCATTCAAAGGGAGCTAGTGTTTGGGTGGACAGGGAGAACTGACTGTCACAAGTCAAAGAAGAGGCCCAGAGGCCAGTATAGTGGGCATTTGTTTGATTGGCTTTTGAAGTCACTTCATCTCATGATAGTTGCAAGGATGAAGAAAATGCTGAGCCACATTCTCAAATATTTAGTGAATGAGTGAAAGTGATTAAAAGAGCTAGAGACTAGAACTAGAAAACTTGAACAGAAGGTGTTAGAAGTAGGATGTATTGGCAAGGATAAAATGTTTTTCTTTGAGAGTACATTTTTTGCTTTTATGTTTTGTTTTGTTTGGTTTACAGTCTTATTTGAGAATACCTGTGAACTATCCCTTGAATATCTTTAAATTTTGCATTACTTTAAATTGTGTGTGTCATGAGTCCAGCACCTTCTGAGACCAGACAAGAGGGTTAGATCCCCTGAACTGGAGTCAAAGGTGGTTATGAGCTGCTCAACTCCTAAAAGTTTACTTCTGCCCTCAACTTGTGCACTATAACTGGGTCTTAAAAATGTTATTAAGACTAATAACTCAGGAAGGTATTGAAACTCAAAATATTCACAAGACCTCTCTCCAAGTTTACACGAGCCATAACGATTTCTGGTAAAGGAGACTCTATGACTGAGAGAGCTGCACGTAAGTTGTACAGGAAGCTCTAGAGATAAATCTTTTATGAGTTGCTACCTATGCTGGGCTGGGCTTCTTAGTGATGCAGCTGCCTTTGCATCTCCCAAGCTCCTGTAAGTTTTCTCTTCACTATTATGCCTATATACAAGCCCAGGAAATTCACTGGTTCACTAAGCTAGACTAGGGGTGACTCGAACTGCCATGGGTGCCATGTCTGGGTGTGAGTAGATGTCTGATCACATTTCCTTAGAGATTCATTTTAATATTCAAATCTCTCTAAGTATTCCAAAGTATCTTGAACAACTTATTTGTTCTAAGTGGGCTGCAATTGAGAATTATACATAGCACTCATCCGTTCTGTCTCTTAAGCATCTTTATAAAGAATGATAATTTCTCCTCTCAATACATGAATACCTTTTTTATGACATTGGATTCTTACATGTAAATTCTAGGCCAGGTTTCCTACCAAAGGGCCTGCCTCCTGTATTGTATTGTTCGTCATGGTGGCATTTAAATCTTTTTTCCCCTTCTATGATATTTTCTGAAAACTGGAAGTCAGAAGTAAAAGCTGGATTTGTTTCAGCTAAGTATTTCTGACTAGAATAACTGGTGGGTGATGCTGTGAATCTATTATTACCTCACATCAGGACCACAGAAGCTCTGTTTGTCTCCCTGATTTTGATTCTAAGTTTTATCCTTATGAACACAATATGCAAGCAAGGTAACACACTGCAAAGGTCCTGCTCTGAAAATACAAACCTCTAATTTTGTTCAAAACACAAGTAAGTAAGTTCTAGGAAGCAAAAGTATGAAACAAACACCAAAGATTTAAAAAAAAAAAACAGGTACAGTAGATTTTGTCATTAAAGAATCTGCTTGTCACAGTACTGTATCATACCTCTATGAATGTAAATAGCTTGCACCTGCTTTATGATATGTAGTAGTGACTGTGCTTTATCAGAGCTGGTTTTCATGACGTTGCTCAGAATGTTTTCTTTCCAGATGATGATTGAGAAGCTAATTTTTTTTTAAAAAAAATTGGTGCCAGGTACCACAAGAGTAACAAAACTGTGCTGTTTTCTGGGGTTTTGTTTTTTACTTTTTTTTTTTTTAATGGAGTGTGCTGGATGTCTCTACAATTTTGTTCAAATGACTGCAGAATCTGGAAAAGCTGTTGCTGCTATTGATGCATGACATACTGCTATTATTGGTCTTTTTATATACATATAAATAATATAAATATAAATAATATAAATATAAATAATATAAATATAAATAAATATAAATATAACTTGAATTTTTGGAAACTTTAGCTGTACTGTCAACTTTGGAAAAAAGTATCCCAGTTTACTGTGTTGAGTTGGCATTGTACAGAAATTAGCAGCCATATTGGTCTAGAAATGTTGAACTTAATTTTTTTCCATTTGTACAGGGGTAATGCACTGTATTAAATATGTAAGGTCTTATCTATGTGGGTTTGATTACAAAAACTAATAAAGTATTCTCAAAAAAAAAAAAAGAATCTACTTCCCATAGGCAAATTTATAGCCATGGTTAGTACAAGAGTGAGCCCTCCACATGAAAAAATTATGAAGACCAAGAGAATATCATCTGTTATTCTATGTCCCTCCATTATTGCTCTCAGCCTGTAGCTAAGTAACAACTAAAACACAGATCCTTCAAGAGAAAAAAGAAAAACTTTCAAATCCATGAGTCAGGCTAAGTATGATATTAAAACACTATCTATACACTGCCTCAATAACTAATTCTTGAGTTGTGTCTTTATAAATAAGATCAAGAATTTGTAAAGACTCCTTCTGTATTTCTTGTTTATGTGTTTGTTTTGTTTGTAAAAAGCCTGAGAGGGCAAAGGTCAAAAAGAGAAACAATTAAAACACATTTTACATGGTTTATTAATGGTTCCATGAATACAGAAAACTATTTCAACCCTTACCTGGCTAGAACAGACTGCAAAACTAACGTGTAAAATACATTCTCAATCCCTCGGTTACTTTATTAGAGAGAAATCAAATGTGAACTTAAACAATAGATCATAGAGGCTGTCAACCTGCCATCAACGGTTGTCTTCTGTATGTTGGCTGATTGTTTTAGAAACAGAAGGATACCTTTCTAACCTCATGTGTGGTAGGATAGCAATGATCCTGACAGCCTTGGTACCATCATCAACTGATAAGATGGCGACATGCTTGGGATCCCACCTGAAACAGTGCTCCAGGGATGTCCACTGTGCATCTTCAGCTGAAAGGTGAGTTCTAAGATAGTCAGGATTCTGGTACGATGCAGACAGCATGGCTCTGTTCTACCCTCCCTGTATCTATCCAGATACACTCACACTCTGCAGCTGAGCTAAGAGTAATTGCTTCTCAGGACATCCTCAGCTCTAAGTTACCAGGGAACAGATGAAAATGACAAAATGATGAAAGTTCTCAGTCTTTATCCACCTGCAATGTTACTGACAAGTCTGTGGAAATGGGGAAGGCTGAGATTTCCTGAAGTGGAATCCTCTACCAAAGCAGCACCCTCCCTAGAGCAGGCTGCCTTAATTTTCCTTTGTTTACCCACCTGCAATAGCCATAGTAACCTTCTCTGACTACACTAACTTCTAAGGAAGGCTCCATACTGAGATATCTTCTCTCCAAGTACAAATTGCATTGAGAAACCTTTAGTTGGAATTCTGTAGTACACAAATGGACACTCCACATGGAGCAAAAGGGGCAAGAGCAGAATCACGCCCTACAAGACAATGATTCTATATTTGATGCTCTTTTTTGTGACTTTGGGTCTAACTAATTCTTCAAAAAATAAGTAACAGATTTATCTTGTCATCCCAACTACTGATCTATACAATTTAGTGGGTAAATGTCCACAGTTGTCTTGATAAGTGATGTCCTTCTCATGTTCATCACCTGTGACTTCTTTTGTTTTTTGTCATCTACTCTTACTTGATTGTGGTCGTCAAAGTGTTTTTGTTTATTCCTTCTCTTCTTCCTACAGACATTAATTTAGAATTTCCTCTCTGCTTTTGAATACACCCATGGCTATAACCTTAACAACTACTTCTTCCATCACGGTGTTTTCACTGCCAACTGTCCCTCAATGCTGGATGTAAAAGTTGAGCCTATGCTTATTCTTAATTCAATCGCTTCACTTTGCTACTACCCTTGACTTCTTCCTGTGTTTTGCCAAGGTAGTTTAGAAGTTCAGTTTAAGTTGGTCATTGGGTTTTCTCTTACATAGATCAAAACTTCCTTGCTACTTGCATTAGTATTTTCCATTGATTGCTAGTATACATTGAGCTATATGACACACAGATGACAGATAGTAGATTAGACAGATAACTGACAAATCAAAGATAGATAGATAGATAGATAGATAGATAGATAGATAGATATGAGAGAGACTGATAGGTAAAAAATAAATCTTAGATAAATGATAGGTAGACAAATAGTAGGAAGAAAAAGGATAGGTTGACAGACTCACACACAGACACACAGACAAATTGATGAACAAGGAAATGATAGCTAGGTAATGTTCTTTCTTCCCAAGTGGAAAACTATTTACCTTCATCAATTCACAAATATTTTTAAGTCAATGACTACATTTTTATTTTAGGTAAGTTCTTTCTCAAAAAATTAAAAGTTTTCTTCAGCTAAGCATAGTGGATCTGCAAGGCCAGCTGCATAGCACTGTAAGGAGAAGAATCAAGTTCAGGGTTCAAAACCAGTCTGCATGGCGTAGCAAAATCCCACCTAAAAATATTTTTTCTTCAGAAAGTGTATATAAGTGTATGTAAGATAAGTATGTGTCTTCTATAGGTATGCATCTGTGGAGAAACATTCTATAATTACAGATAAAGATCTATTTTAAGTTTTCTGGGAGAATGATACCTGTGTCAAAGACAACTTGCTGGAGTAAGTTCCTTCCTTTCATCTTGTGGGTCCTGAGGATCAAACTCAGGTCATCAGGCTTGGCAGCAAGCATTTTTACATTCTAAGCCATGTAGTCTGCCCTGAACAACATTTTGACCAACTTTATAAATTTTCCGTAAATCATAGTCCATTTCAGATTTAATTCCAGCTGACTAAATGGGAATCTGATGCAACCTCTCCCCTCCTTAGTGATTTGTCTTTGTTTATTGGTGGCTTATTTTTCTTTATAATGATTACTTTAGTCCAACTTCTTCTTAGACTCTAAAGATCCAAAAAATTTTTAAAGTGATTCTTTCTTTTTTTAATTGGACATTTTATTTATTTACATTTCAACTGTTATCTCTTTTCTCGGTTTCCACTTCGTAAAACCCCTATCCCATCCCCCCCTTACCCATCTTCTATGAGGCTGCTCTCCCACCCACCTACCCACTTCCTCCTTATCACCCTAGCATTCCTCTACAGTGGGGCATCAAGCCTTCACAGAACCAAGGGCCTTCGCTCCCACTAACACCAGATAAGGCCCCTTCAGCTCTTTCAATCCTTCCCCTAATTGGAGTCCCTGTGCTCAGTCTGATGGTTGGCTGCGAGCATCCACATCTGTATTGCTCAGGATCTTGCAGAGCCTCTCAGCAGACAGCTGTATCAGACCCCTGTCAGTAAGCACTTCTTGGTATCAGCAATAGTGTCTGGGTTTGGTGGCCGCATATGGGTTGGATCCCCAAGTGGGGCAGTCTCTGGATAGCCTTTCCTTCAGTCTCTGCTCCACTCTTTCTCCTTGTATTTCTTTTAGACAGGAGCAATTCTGGGTTAAAATTTTGGAGATGGGTGGGTAGCCCCATCCCTCAACTAGGTGGCCATGCCTAACCTCTGGATATGGTCTCAACAGATTCTCCCTCCACGTTGTTGGGTATTTCAGCTAATGTCATTCCCATGGGGACTTGGAAGGCTCTTGTTTTCCTGGCATCTGGAACTTTCTGGTTGCTACCCCCAGTTCCCCACACCCCATTGCTACATACCTCTGTTCAATTTCCTGCCCCTCTATACATCTCCTCCATCTCCTCCCATACTTGATTCTGTCCCTCTTTTCTCCCTTCCCCTCTTCTCTTCCTCCCAAATCCCTCCCACCCTCTACTTCCCTTGATTATTTTGTTCCCCCTTCTAAGTAGTACTGAGTCAAAATATCACTATTTGTAGATGATAGGATAGTATACTTAAGTGACCCCAAAAATTCCACCAGAAAACAAAACCTGATAAACAACTTCAGCAAAGTGACTGGATATAAAATTAATTCAAACAAAGCAGTAGCCTTCCTCGACTCAAAGGATAAACGGGCTGGGAAAGAAATTAGGACAATGACACCCTTCACAATAGTCATAAATAATATAAAATATCTTGGTATGACTCTAACCAAACAAGTGAAAGATCTGTATGACAAGAACTTCAAGTCTCTGAAGAAAGAAATCAAAGACCTCAGAAGGTAGAAAGCTCTCCCATTCTCATGGATCAGCAGGATTAACATAGTAAAAATGGCCATCTTACGAAAACAATCTACAGATTCAATGTAATCTCCATCAAAATTCCAACTCAATTAATTCTTCATAGAGGTAGAAAGAACAATTCTCAAATTCATTTGGAATAACAAAAAAACTAGGATAGCAGAAACTACTCTCAACAACAAATGAGCATCTGGGGAAGTCACCATCCCTGACCTCAAGCTGTACTACAGAGCAAAAGTTGT
>NW_021604597.1:6598040-6606374 GCF_004785775.1 Grammomys surdaster | reverse complement strand
CTCTCTCTCTCTCTCTCTCTCTCTCTCTCTCTCTCTCTCTCTCCCTCTCTCTCTCTCTCTCCCCTCTCTTTCTTGCTCTCACTCTTGCTCTTGCTCTCATGCTTTCCCTGCCCACCCCCCAAGTTTGGAAATCCTATTGTTGTACAAGTTAATCTCTCTAAACATACCTTCCTGGTCAACATTAGCCTAGTAAGATGTCTTTACCTTTACTTGACACTCTAAGATACTTTCTCCATTAAACTTGCAGAATTCTCAGCAATGTGTAGTCTCTAGTCAAATCCACCTGTGGATTTTTAGTTTGGAAAACTCCAAGGTGTCTTTTTTATATCCAGAAATCCATCCATAGATCTTGTATCTCCTTGAGGGTCATTATATTTTTTCTGGTTTTGACCTTCCATTAGCTACTCATCTCTGTACCAACTGCTCTAGTTACTAATCTCTGACCTCCTCCCTCACGTCACCATGACCTCTTTCATCTTTACCACCTATCTAAAGTGCAGGTTTTATGGTTATTATGTGTCCATTGTATGAGTCTCTGCCCGAAATGTAAGTTAATGAGATGGGGAACTTTGTTTTCTTCCTATGCTCCAAGCGACAGTAATAGAATCTAGAATACATTGATTGCTTACCACATGTTTTAAAAATCAATGCTAAATAAGTGACTTGTATCTAGACGTGGTGGCTCATATCTTAATTCCAGCACTCAAGGCTAGGCAAAATGACCAAACATGAGTTATGGACCAGTCTTTTCTACACAGTTAGTTTGAAGCCATCCTAGGTATATACACTAAGAAATTGCCTCAAACAAAGATTTTTTAGATTATTCTTTATGGTGTGTATCTGCCACTTCTGTGGCACTCATTCATATTTGTGAATGAAGGGAGCTGGGGTAGATTTTCTCTGTAAGTACAGATTGTCTGTTTCCTTTTTAGGGTATACGAACTTTTATCTGTGCACTCAGAGATGGATAGCATGGATAATGGGCCACATCCAAATGACACCACAGCCTGTACAGTCTAGGTCCTTAGGCCAACATGGTAAGGGCCAGATCCTGGTGTGGCTGCATCAGTGGCCCATCTCCAGAGAGTAAACCATTTCTTTGAAGTATGGTTCTGAGTTTTGTATGAAGGTTGAACACACAAGGTCAGGGACGCTTTGTGTTGTTAACGGAAGGATAAACAATAGTAAGATAGAAAAGACCAGGACATCTCTTTCTAGAATTTTCCTTTAAATGATAGATTCCAGTAAGTACTTCCCTGCAACTCTTCTTGTTTCTATAGGCAATCTTGTCCTCTGAGTGAAAAGCATTCTTGAGAAGAGACAGTTCTGCACGTCAGATGTCTGTACATGTTTGAGATAAAGTGCCTACCACTTAGTGTATTCCTCAGTATTATCCTGTTTTCATTCTTCCAGAACTTTTCTGTCAGATGCTTAGTTGCTGCTGCCACTGCTTTCCACATTATTGTCTTCTGCTTATGATAAGTTGCCCCCCATTCTGTGGTTTAACAAGTACACCATGGAATGCAGCAAGCAGCAAGCAGACTGAATAAGAATGCTTGTTCTCATCTTGTACCAGAAGATTCTCTGAGGAAATGGTGGCACTATTATTTACAAAGAAAATACTTTATTTGAAGTAGATAAAATTGTGCAGTTTCTTTCCAGGCTTCAACCCCATCCAAAAATTGAAGAGATATTCTATATACTATAATGAACTTTAACTTAACAGGTTTGGCGTGGTTTAAGACAAATTTTCATGTAGTCAGGGCTGGCCTCAAATTTATGATATAGGTAGGAATGACCTTGAACTGCTGCTCATCCTGCTTTCACCTCCCAAATGCTGGGATTACAAGTGAGAGCCAGTACTGATTTAATAGTGCTAAACATCCAAGAATGTGATGCTATGCCACGCTGAAAGACATAGTCGCAGGGATTCCTAAGATACTCTTGCTCCATAGATCATAAACACCGTCCTCATTACCTTGAGAACAGTGGAGAAGAATGGGTGAGATATGATTCAGCAACAGAATGACTCTGCCATCCACTTACAAAGCTCTGTAGACATACATTTGACATGCATGCCATACCAAAAAATCACCTATCTGAATTACAGTAGAATTCTTTATAAAGATTACATAAATCCTCTAGTTTAATACCATCTTTGTATTCACAATACCCAAAAGTCAATGGCAAAATTGATTTTATAACAAACCCCCATCGTTTTAAAATATGATGTATTTTATCCCCAGCAATAACTACAAAACGTTAAGCTGGCAGTTTTTAAATGTATGTCAAATTCCTTTTGTGATCACAGAATTGGAAAATATTCTAAATGCACTCCCCAGTGATAACTGAGAGTGCCTCTGGTATTCTGCAATCTTCTAAAGAAACACACTACAGAATAACTTTCTGGAAAATGAAAATTTCCTTATAAATTTAATTTATTCCAGTGGTGCGACTGTTCCATATTTTCCCCAAGTTAATTGTAAAATAGAGTAACTATGAACTGGATTGCATTACAGTAAAAGTGGCATGGGGGAGCTAATGGTTTTCTACAGGAATACTTTATGGCAGGTACCGTCTCCCTAAGACACATGTAGGTTTCTCCAATGAGGTGGCATCTGCTCTTGATATAACTGTAAAGCTCTCTGCATGGTGACATACAAAATGTTGCTTCAGGCACTGATTTAAAGCCTTACCTCAAAACCTAGGAAACAGCAACATCCATTAACAAGGCAGGTGACTGTCTGCATGGCTTGATTTGAAGGTGCCTCCAAGCCCTTCCTGTGCATGCAGTGTCATTACCTAGAATTCACAAGTTGGGAGCCATTTTGGGGGCCTTCAGGAGGTTCCTATACTGAAAATGTCTTAGCAGAAAAGTAGGACTCAGTACAGGAGGGAACCTAATGATCAGGCATGCCTGAGTTTACCCTCATCAACACATCTATCACTTTTCCGTTTCATTTAAGACTAATGTAAATTAATCTAAAACCTTGACCCTCTTAGAGAAAGAATTTGTTTTAAATTCAGTATATTATTATTGGAAACAAAGGAAGAAAATCTGGGTCAAAGGATGGAAAGAGTCAAGATAAAGATGAGGAAGAGTTGCCTTCTCCCCATCTCTCTACATGTTCATGTTTCTGGACACGTTGGTCAATCAGCTTCTCTGCTTACCCATCTTAAATACGATTATCCATGAGAACCTTCTCATTGGGCCCTCAAATTTTAATTAAACCTACTTCCTGCTGCTGAGTTTTCCCCCTGCAAGGTACTTAGTTCACAAATAAAGATTGCCAAGGTATAGCACACAATGATTTGACCTACGTAAGTATTTTGTAATGATGATCTCAATCAAATTAACTAGCACACAGATCACTACCGCAGGCTATACACTGGGGCTTCAGAATTTGTATCCTTTAACTAACATCTTCCAATATCCTTCTCCCCCAGGCCGGTGTAATCATTATTCTGTTTTGCTCCTATGAGTATGACTTTTGAAGATTCCAAAAGAAGTGAGATCATACAGGATTTTCTGTGCCTGGCTTATTTCATGCAGCATAGTATCCTTTGGGCTCATCCATATTGTCACAAATTACAAGATTTGCAATTTTTTTTTGATGTGGCTGAATAATAGCTAAACTGTATAGAGATAAGGGTCTACATGTAGACACATATGCAGTCGTCCATCAGCCAACATGTGGGGTTATTTACTGTCTTATCTATTGTGAATAACGTAACAATGAAGGTAGGGGTATACATTACAAGATTTCTCTGTATCAAGTCCAAAAGGTGAAAAGTAAGATTGTATTTGCTTGTATTTAGAGACTACAGTATTCACTCAAGTCTTGAATTGATCACTAGCAAGTAGTGCATGAACCAGTCCTGAGCCCATTGTTTACATTGGCCCTGGCCTAACACCTACAGACCCTAGGGAGGAATACAGCCACACAAAGAGTTATGTCCTGCTGAAAGGATCAGACAGCAGTGAGGCAGGAATAAAGTGGAAATTTCAGGGTTCATTGGATAGTCCGTTGTGTTGGAAGGTGTTTTGCTGAGGCAAACACATGGAAGGGTGTTTTCCCAAAGTAGAGACAAGTGAAGGCTAAGGCAGACACAGAGAAAGGATGTTCTGCTTAAAGCAAGCATGTGAGAGGACACTCAATGAAGGGTTCTTTGCTAATGACATGCATGCATTGGTCCACCTCATATTGCATAGTTGAGCTGCGTTTGTCAGGATTCCATAGAGAGAAATGCACCAAAAAAACTTCTGGTGGTGTGCCTCAGCTTCTTGCCATGTCCACAGACTCGGGCGGATTGGCAGAGTGGTGTCAGCTGATACAGATGCACATGCTGAAGCAAGACACATGGAGGACATGTGATGTTTGGAGAGAATATACGTAGAACTCCATGGACAGTGAAGGAGACTGAGCTAGGCTTGCTTATAGAGCTAGCTGTGCAATGTCTGTGGGTCTCATCTCTTTGCCGAGAGAGGCATGGACAAGAACTTCTCCTGATATTCCTGTTGGCCCTGGTCCCTCCTGCTGACTCATGTCTAGGCTGGGGCCTGGCTGTTTCTGCTAGGTAGTGCCATGACTGCTAATTCATGATTGCTATCCTGACTCTCCCAATCTGGACTGCTGTTGTATCTGTAAAATGTTTGTAAGTGGATCAAGCTGCTGTTGGGGACCTGTGGACTGAACTGCCGATTTCCAGACAACACAGATGGGAATTTCTCCAAAGAACCTTTTTAAATAGGTCCACTCCCTGCCACCTTCCATATCCTTTATTTTCTATCACCTCTGGTGGGTGATGTAGTAAAAGGAAGTTAAATCATTTAAGGACATCATTAAAAATAGGATTTGAAAAAATTAAAGCTACACAGGAGGACCCAAGTCTCTAATACACTTTCTGAGTCTCACTTACTCATCTCTAAAATATAGACAAATAATCTTTTCCACACATTTTCTTTAGGATCAAGGTATTTTGTTGACTTCCTACTTTAACTTAGAATGGAATATTATCCTTCAGTGCTTTTTCAGCAAATGCCACTGACTTAATTCATTTAATATAATGGACATCACAATGGTGAATGCCTTCACATTTAATAAACATTTTCAATATTAGCATGTATAGACATGGGTCCAAAGCACAGAGATCTTGCCTGACTTCCCAAGCCTTATTGAGATCGGTTACTTTAAATGACTCTTTGACAAAGCATTTATAACTTAAGAAGCACTGAGGCATTGACATCACCATTCTCTGCGACAATCTTGATGGCTGTGGTAGGCACAGCACACACACCTGCTTTTCGAGGTCTTGTGTTTTTATTTCTGCTGAATCTCAGTTGCCCTGAGGCCAGAGCTCTCTGTTCAGCTGGGCCCTGGGTGTGCTAGTGAGTCGGCTTCAAGACAGAAAGCTGCCGGATGTGTGACTCATGATTTCATTTTTAAAATGATAAAAATAACACCCCAGACAATTGCAAGTGTTGACTCTCCAATAAGAAAAAATTATACCGTGTTGTGGCACGGTAAGGCAGACTTCAATCAGGATCATCATGGCACGATTGGTCTAAGGGGTGGTATTCTAGACCACAGAGAATGGATCAAGGCTGACCCCAGAATGAACAAGTGGAATTTACAAGAAGCAGGAACATGGATTAGAACACATAGGGTAAAAGAGTATTCAAGAATAATCAAGGAGGAAATCAGGCTCCTTTGTGTTGTTGGATGGTGGAAGATGGGCCATATGTCAAGGATGACTATTGATCAGTGATAGGTCAGTCCTGTCAGACTGATTCTGCAAGACTCTGGCCAAAATCAAAATTTAAAAGCAGGAATACAGATGAGAGTAGGGAGAGGTTCTGGACAACCAAAGACTCTGCCATTACTAAAGAAAAACACAGAAGACAGAGATGCTCACTAAGTTAGGGGTACGTAGAAGCAACACCCAGTGCTAAAGTACAGCATGGAAATGGCTGCTTGTAGAGTTGCTTCAGCAGCTGAGAGCACATACTGCTCTGACAGATGACTAGAATTCCGTTCCCAGCACCCACCAACACAACTGCCCATAACTCCAGTTCCAGAGTACCTGATTCCCTCTTTGGCCTCCACAGGCACTGCATTCATGTGCACATACACACATACATATATGCGTAAGTAAACATAAATCTTTTTGGAAGAAGAAAGTAAAAGCATTGGTGTAGCTCAGAAAATGCTCCGGCTTTTGTTTCTGTTTCGTAGTCTGTTTTGGTTTGTTTTTAATAACGGTGGGATTACTATCATTTACTCCAAATCTCTTAATATTTCTGGCTTTGGTTAAAATAAAATGGTTAATCATTTTCTTACCTAAATTGTCTCAGAGGTTTAATAAAAAGCCTACAGTGTTGTTTGTTTGTTTTATTGCTATCTTTAAGAATAAGATGCTTGCTGTCCAGATGTAACAACATACAACTTTAATTTCAACAGAAAAATCTTTGAGTTCAAGGCCAGCCTGATATAGCAATTCCAGGCCAGCCAAGGCTACTTAGTGAGATCCAAAATCAAATTCCACTGTTCTACTAAGGGAATATAGCAATGAAATCACTCCTACTGATATTCTGCTGTATTCATAGATCAGTGCCTTGCTCAGCCATCATCAGGGATGCTCCCTCCTGAAGAAGACAGGGACACACAGCTGGACAGTGTGTAGACAGCAAGAGACCTTGGAACACACAGCCCTAACTGGGATGTATCCATCAAATCCTCCCCTCAGAATTCACGGTAAGAGACAGGGATAGACGACAACATGAACACACAGCATGACTAATGCATACATGAACTCTCAGAGCATGTGGTAACATGCATAGAAGCTACAGGGGTCTGCATCAGATGGTTCCTAGAGCTGACAGAAGTGGGCACACACCCTCACCCAGAACCCAGAAGCCATCTCTAGCTGATAACTACTTGAAAATGAAAAAATAATTTTCTCCATGGGAATCTCACTGGGGAAACAAATCCCACTTAAAGGTAAGCCCCAGCCCAGCAGTAGATGACCAACACAAAGTGAACAGCATCCGTGGAGGTCCTTTGTCATATAATGTTGTGTCAAGGCATTGTTTTTAACCTTAAAGATCTCTTGTATACATATTATGGCTTCCAGTTTTGTGTTTCTTTGGGAATCCTATGTCTCTGAATCTGAATGTGTTTCCCATGCTTTTTCTTTGGCTCTTTTTTCCTTCTGTCTGTTAGTTTTGTTCTATTCCATTTTGTTTGGTTTTGTTTTATCTTATTCTTAGATGCCTGTTTGTTTTCTAAGAAGACAGAAAGTTATGGATCTGGATGGGAGGAACTGGGAAGAGTTGTGGAAACTATAACCAGGATCTATTGTATGAAAAAATCTATTTTCAATAAAAGAAAAAATAATTTAAAAAACAAACAAAAAGAATCAAGTGCCTGTAAAAACATGGCACTTTAAAGACCCACCCACAATATTTCTCTCTCTCTCTCTCTCTCTCTCTCTCTCTCTCTCTCTCTCTCTCTCCCTCCCTCCCTCTCTCTCTCTCTCTCTTTCTCTCTCCCTCCCTCCTCTCCTTCTCTCTCCTTCCCCTCTCTCTCTCCCTCTCTCTTTTCCCCCTCTCTTTCCCTCCTTCCCTCCCTTCTTCCCTCCCTCTTACTTCCCTCTGTGATATTCTCCAATTTAGAAAACAGCCTTCACACATAATGGGACCCATGAATTCAATTATGGATTCAGCATGACATGAATTTTAGGGATCTAGTATAAAATAATCTAATTGTAATTTGGATTGGAAGTGTTTCTTATCGGCTGAAATGTCTCCAAACTCATCAATTATTAACAGATTTTGAAGCAAAAGCTAGGTCTCCAGTGTTGGAAACATTTATCTGAAACTACAGTAAGAGCAGAGACAGGACAGAAAAGACAAAATAAGCCAACACAAACATGGTGTTCTGGGAGGAATGTTCTCAGGCAGATACAGAAAGGTACTCAGAATCTTGCCTAGCTGTGTCCTTTATTCTTCAGATGCCCAGACTATTCCATTCCTGTCAGAATCAAGTTTCTGCTTATTCCTACTCACTGTCAGGGATGATGGAAATGTATGCTGTCTTGACTCTTTGTGTGACTAGTGCTGGCTCTTCATCTCCCTCCCTTCTTCCCTCCCTCCTTCCATCCCTCCCTCCTTCTCTCCCTCCCTCCTTCCTTTATATCTTTATAATAGTGGGAAGCAGAAGTAGAGAGAGAGAAAGAGAGAGAGAGAGAGGAGAGAGAGAGAAAGAGAGAGAGAGAGAGAGAGAGAGAGAGAGGAGAGAGGAGAGAGAGAGAGAGAGAGAGAGAGAGAGAGAG
>NW_021604597.1:6593632-6597940 GCF_004785775.1 Grammomys surdaster | reverse complement strand
GAGAGAGAGAGAGAGAGAGAGAGAGAGAGAGAGATTCAATGTATCCACATTGGGAAGAAGGACAAAGAAAGAGATCACCCAAACCCAGCAATTCTCACTTCAGAGTCCTGATATGAGATTAAAATTTAACAAAGGGCCAAGGGTATCCACATGTAAGCACACTCTCCCAGGTGTGGTACCACGACTGACCCATCCTTGTCTGGGCTTCCCTCTCATCCTAGAAGGTGGTCTGACAAGTTGTTAGAACTGTATGGACTCTCGTTCCAACAGACAAATCCTGCCTCTGATGGGAAGCTTTTACTTCCCCTCACATGAGATTCCTGGGGAAAACCCCATCTATTTGGGACCACTGTTTCAATAGACTGATAATTACACTGAGGGACAGAAATGTCTATTTAGAATATCTTTGTGCCAAGACAGTAATATTTCCTTACTGTTTAAACACCTTGACCATGAGGTAGAATATGTCTGTGTCTGAAATGTAATAAACAGAATTCAAATGAGATCAAGCTCAGGACACAGTTAGCCATTATAAGTACAATTTTTCATTACCTCTTAGCTTTTAGTTACTTTTGGCTGGTCTGAAAAAAAAAACAGTTTTTCTCCTATTGCTTTTAACAGAGTACCTTCATGAAGCCTAGACTAGCCTCAATCTTTTGATCCTCTTGTTTCAGTTTCCAGGACACTAAGATTATAGGCAAACACTATGGTGTCTATTGTGCTATTTAATCTCTGTCTGGACACTTAAGTGACCTCTGATAATACCTGATCAATAGTCTATTGAAAATGCTGAGTAGGATCGTGCACGAGAAACTACACTGAAAAACTAAGAACTGCTCTGCAAAAGCTGAAAGCAAAAGTGGATTTTGTTTTCTCAGAAGCCAACAAATAAGTTTTGGGTTAGTTTTGTTTGTGAGTTTGCCTTTTTATTGGTTCAGAGTCTGGAGGGTCTGATATGATTTTCTTTTTATTTGTTAACATTGCTTTCTCCTAGTATCCATGCTAAGTAATTTTCATTTCTCAGCTACAAGCAGCATGGGCAAGCATACTCTTTCTGTAGTATAGGCTCTCTTCCACACTTCCAGCCTTCCCTGGCTTCTGTTTACTTTTCTTAATGCACTCCAGGATTTTCTCAAGGTTCTTTCAGTCTCTGGCTGTGGCCCAGTCCCACAGTGTAGGCCATACTTTTATTTTATTATAAAAATGCTTTCTTCTAGGTACCCAAATCTTCTGTAATTATCTATATCTGCATTACTGAACCATTCCAAGTTTCAAAAAAGCATTCCAGTGACTTCAAAAAAGTATCAAACATTGAGTTTGTTCACAAATGAATAAGTCAGTGATTGATGTTTCCTAAATTTTTGTTTTTTTGTTTTGTTTTTTAATATCTGTAGAATTAGTGAAAGGTATGTCAAGTGTTTTGTAACTATGCATTGAAGTCTTCTCTGACCCATCTCCTGGATAAACACAGCATCTGTGATTTTTGAAGTTTTAATGAACCACTCCCCTTTCTCTGTTGCATGCCTTGGTTGGCCAAGATTATGAAACTACAAGCAGACAGTTCTTAATGCTTGTGGAGTAGAGTAGCAAGGAAGAGAATTCAAAATTGAAATGTGTCTGCCAGCTATTAGAGTTTCTCTGTGACCAACTTAACCTGATGAGCTTCCAAAGTATTCTTAATCATATTAGCCATCTGGAAGAAAATTACCAGTTCTTTTTTTTTAAAAAAAAAATACTTTTTAAATATAAATATAATGAACAAAGGGCAGATCATCAAATTCGAGTCTAATTGTAAACCTTGATTCATAGGACTGATAGATTCGGCATTGTTCTAGCTTGTTGCAGCACAGAATATTTTTAAATACTCAAAACAATTCCAAATGAGGAAACTAAATGCCAGGAATTGAGGGACTGTGAATATAACCTTATAGAAATAGAAAAATTTATAAATTTTAGGATTCTTAAAATAACAAAATTTACAACTTCTGGACGTCTATACCAAAGAAACTAAAATCAAAATACAACATCATCTAGAAGACGTATGCATGTGCTATACAAAATACTAAAAGGATTAAGGCTCCCAGAATTGAAATGGGAAGCCCCTTAAGACAACTGACTGAAATACTACAAATGAAGGTTGTTGTAGGTAGGGAGTAATTATTTTTGACTGAATCTATTTTAGTTGTCATGTATTGGAAATGAATACTAACATAAAATGTCACCAGAAGGAAACATTCTTCCATGTCAGTGTCATTCAAAGAACACAGATGAGCAAGTATGTGTGGGAACCAGGAAAGCATTGGTAAGGAAAGGACACTAGACTTGCGCAGACTGAATGAGAACAACTCCATCCAAATCCAAGTCCATCTACTTACCAGTTGTCTGATGTTGCAAATTTCACTTAAAATTTTCAAATACCAATTTGCTTATAAGAATGGGAGTAATAGTACCATATAGCATAATTTGCTGGGCTAATGTGAGCATAAAATCAAATAAGATAATTCATCAAATAGAGCCACCCAAAACTAAAACACCCCAAACATTATCATCTCATGTTACTATGACTTCACCCTCCACACACTGAACAGATTTTTCAGAGGGAAACAAACAAACAAACAAAAACAACAAACCAACAAAGACATTCATCTGTAATGTTGTTGCTAAAAGTCCTTCCCAAGGAAAGACATAATCAATCTCTACCCTTTTTTGTAAGGTTCCAATGGCAAACTTACACTCCATTCAACCAGAGTTCTCTCTGGGGAACCAGTGAGCTTATTGTGCTTTCTGACAGATTACATGTGAGAAGTTATCTACAGGATTGTGGGTGCTCCCCATCCCCCAAACTTGCTGTGCCTAGATAGTCTTTACTCAGCAGAGATAAAAGCTTCTCAGTGCTGCATAAATGGAAACACACACTCCAGTGTTCTCCAAGCTCTGTATCCTAGGCCTCCTAAGCCCACTTGCAATTAAGGCAGAGTTGCATACAATGGGTGGTAGTGAGCAATGGGATACTCAAGTGAGGGTCTCTTGACCCTCTCAGCTTCTTGATGCGGAGTGTAAATAGCCAATAGGTCCAGCTAGTATAATCCTTTTGTAAGGGTGCACAGATGAACTTCCCAAGATAGCTTTACTTGTCTTATGGGGACAGCCATATACAACATATGTTATAGGAAATTTCAAAAGTCATATGAATATTAAAACATCCCAAATGTGCCCTGTTTTGTAAGAATGATAAATCACTACAAGTCAGTTTTAACAGATAATTTTGCACTTAACACAGTGAATAATTAGGGATTGTGTAGGTTTCCTTCAGAAATATTCAGCTAGGACTCATAAACAACTAATGTGACAGTAGCAAGAGAAAAGTAACAAGACTGTGACCTGAGATGCAGTAAGGGGACCCATTGGAGAAATTCCTTGGTTCTAAAATAAAAATACATGCAAAGTAACAGGTAAAATGTCTAAAATGTAAAACAGCTTTGGGAAGCCCTACCTAAGTCATTTTGAGAATAAATTAAATAAATCAATAAATTCATTACAAAACATTTAAGATAGCATAAAGCCTAAACCACACATCAAGACACGTAGGCAATAATTGGCTATTTCATCTTTCACAGTATAATGATAAGCTATGAAGCACTGTTCCCTAGTGACAGCAGTAATACTCAGTACATAAAATAGAAGTTAGCTCTAGCATCAGCACCTGTTAAGATCCCTGAGTTAGAAATTATTTGAATGATTGGTTTTGGGTGTGTGTGTGTGTTTCTTCATTTCTATCACAAAATGCAAAATAAATTTAAGTTGACTTTCTAAATATCAAGTTCCTTTAAAATGTAGAGAAGACATTGATATATGGCTTCAATGTTGCCTGATGCTCCTTCTCTTTTATTATTTTATTTTATGCGAATTGTGTTTTGCCTACATGTTTATCTGTCTACCATGTTTGTGTCTGGTGCCCGTGGAAGCCAGAGAGAGCATTGGGTCCTTTGGAACTAGAGTTACAGATGGTTGTGAGCTTCCATGTGAGTGGTGCTGATAACTGAAGCTTGGTCCTCTGAAAGAGCAGCCAGTGCTCTTAACTGAGAAGTTAGAAGCCCAGGAGGAACCTTCTTACCAGTAGGAAATAATCCTCAACAAGATAATTTTTTACCTGAAGAATGAACAAGAAAGTGTGGCAGAAACTTCCCTGTCCAATCTATCTGCAGCAGGAGGCCTATGATTGGACAGGGAAAGGAGAGGCAGAGCTAAGAGTTGGAGAGAGAGAGAGAGAGAGAGAGAGAGAGAGAGAGAGAGAGAGAGAGAGAGAGA
>NW_021604597.1:6563799-6593622 GCF_004785775.1 Grammomys surdaster | reverse complement strand
AGAGAGAGAGAGAGAGAGAGAGAGAGAGAGAGAGAGAGAGAGAGAGACTAACTGGAGAGGGAGGAAAAAAGAAATTGGAAGCAGACATAGATCAGCATGGCTTTAACCAGCCTTAGGTAGATATGAAATCTAACAGTTAAGATAATGGAATAAATTGGCTCATCTGTGTTGGCACCTTACCATTATCAATTGGCTTTGAAAATTATTGTGTAGGCATCTTGGTATTTGAGTATTTACTGATATATAAATCTCTTTGGTTAACTATAAGCTTTAAGAGTTTTGATTTACCAGGTGTTAGGTGTGGTGGCTGATTGCAGGGTGCACGATTTTGTTGTGGGGGTAACAAGGCTGTGGGGAGGGTGGGGGAGGGAGTTCTGGAGCTCCAGCCCACCAGGGAGCCTACCGAGATGAGAACACCCAGCTGGTGTCAGGCAGCCTGACTGTGCCCTGTACCGGCATTAGAATGGATGACAGTAGAGCCTTGAGATCCAGTCATTCTATTTTAATATCTATGGCTACAAGAAGGACCCCGCATGGATGAACTGTGAAGAAACAAAGGCCATCCTCACATCAGTCCGTTGATTCTGAAAGTTTACACTTGCCAAGGGTCTTTGTGGTTGGTTGTCCAGAGTTATGGTTTTGATGTCAACGTGACAGGACCTGGAATGACTAGGAGGTAGCCCACAGGCATACCTGTGAGGGATTACCTCAGTTATGTGAATTGTTGCAGACAGACCCATCTTAACTGTATACCAGATGTGATTCCTAAACTTCACAAAATAGAGAAGGTGAACTGAGCTCTGGGCTTCATTGCTCATTTCTTGGTGATTGTAGACATAATGTGACCAGCTGCTCCAAACTCCCAATACCTTGACATTTGTGACATGGTGGACTATGCCCTTGAACTATAGAGCAAATAAGATCTTGCGTTGTATTGTTTGGAGTATTTTGTTTCAGCAACAGAAAAAGAAACTCAGACAAGAGGTTTTGTTGGTTCGGAATGTTTTTTGGTTTTTGTTTTTTTTAAAATTGATACAAGTATTCTAATTTACAGTCTGGCACCCTAAGAATAAATCCTTCAATCCCATTGAATTCTGGCCTGCTATAAGAATTACAGTATCAAAAACAAAACCCAAGAAACTATTCAGAGATATGCAAGTAACAGAACTAGCATCTATTACTAGTCTATACCACTCATGGTGATTTCTGGCTAGTAACCGATCAACAGATGGGTGTGAGGTACAGTTCTGATCAGGGAGACATAAGATGGTATCCTCTGGAGAACCTTATTCGCTAACTTAAACAAAAAGGGACACAGAAACAAGTAAACA
Organism: Grammomys surdaster; assembly: GCF_004785775.1. Taxonomy (NCBI): domain Eukaryota; kingdom Metazoa; phylum Chordata; class Mammalia; order Rodentia; family Muridae; genus Grammomys; species Grammomys surdaster. The sequence continues at coordinate 6,592,291 of NW_021604597.1, read as the reverse complement.
AAAAACTTACTCTTCTAGTAGACAGTATTTTCTGATGCCTGGAATATCTGCAGCAGCTATCTTGCGGCTGCCCTAAGAATGAACAAATGTATCAAGTATGGCAAGGGAAAAAATGAAAAGAACCTAGATCACTGCAGTTAGTTAACTAATTCCATCCTAATGCAACCCTTCCCATAGACCTCTTACTATATAAGATAATACATCATGTTACAACATGACTCATCTAAGTTGGGATTTCTCAATAGTTTGAAGCAGAACTGTATACAGAACATACTAATCAGAGTAATGTACTTGAAAAGTATCTCACATCCCTTCAGATTTGATGGATAACCATAACCGTGAATTGACAAATAATTTAACTTGAATGGGCCATAGAGGGTTCTGTACTTGGGACAAGTTTTTAACAGTTTGTCTCTGAAGTAGTTTTGTCCTTAGTTTTTCATAGACCATATTGTCATCAATAGCTAATGGAGATATAGACAACACAAAGCATGTAAATAAGGGGCTGGAGAGATGGCTCTGTGATTATGAGCACTGACTGCTCTTCCAGAAGTCCTGAGTTTGGTTTCCAGCATCCATACAGAGGCTCACAATAAGCTGTAACTTAAGTTACAGGGAATCTGACTCCCTTTTCTGGACTTGGAACACTATACTCACATGGTTCCCATATATAAATATATATATGGGATATATATGTACATATATATATATATCACAAAAACAACTTAGCAGGAAGGGATAAATAAAGTACTAGGTGGTGAGAGGACTGAGTTAACCAGAGCCAGGCAGACTCCATGATAGGTTACAAAATGACAGATTGGGAGACTAAGTTTGTGTTTCCTAGAACTGGAAAAGTCCAAAACAAGTCAACTCCAGGAAAGACTATTCTTCATGGGTAGCCAGTAAGAAACTGTCAGGAGCTGCCCCACCACCTAGCCTGAGCCAAGTATAGTTAATCAACAAAAGTCCCTAAATCCCTGAGAGCCTTAGTGAATGACAAAGGCATCCATACTCCATGAAAATAAAGCCAACCAATCAAGGGAAAGAAAGATAAAAGTCACCTACTCCTATCCGAACAGGCTTTAAATTTACCCTGCAAAGCACACACCTCTGTCTTCCATCCTGATGAATGGTAGATCCCTGCACACTGGATCTCTGCAGAATAAACATTCTTTGCTATTGCATACCATTTGAGTCTAGGGTATCATTCTTTGGGGAATCACAGAGCCTTACAGTAGTAGAACTGAAGCTCGTATTTTAGCTTACGATTCCCGATGTTTGTGTAGCTCACCATCATAGATAGCATTTGCTACACCCTGTATTAATTTATTTGCCTATCTTTGAGTTGGAGCTCTTAGGAAATATCAGCTATGATTACTTTATAATGTACTTCCACCCCTAATTTGATGCTACAGGGTAAATGAACAAGTGAGCATATTGATTTTAAGTCCCATCAGTTTGGGACTGAATATAAGAAAGTAAAGATGTGATGTTAAACATCATCATCAGGGCAAAGAATCTATGGCTAGACAAGTCAGAGGACTGAGGGAAGAACTCACTACCACTATTGTGCTATGTGGACATAAAACTAAACCAGCTCCTAAAGATATTTTTGCTATTCCCATAGTTTAGTACATCTCTTAGCCCCCTTTAGAGAAGTTTCCTCTTGTAGTAGGTGGTGATTGTGATGCTTATTCCAGGTTGTCAACTCTACTACATCTGTAATTAGCTAAAAAGTGGCCAGATACACCTTTGAGGGATTTTTCTTAATAAAATCACTTGAACTGAGAAGACCACCTTTAATCCAGATCTTCTGAGGTGAAATATCCACATTTTGGTGATAGCCTATTTAAAGGACATGGAAGAAGGAAGATTTTGCTTTTTGCCTACTTGCCCTCACTCTCTCTGGCAAGTTTATTCTTTCATTAGAGCCTACTTCTTCAGGAATCTGCTATCCTAAGGCTATCCAACCTCATGGACTGAACTATTACTGTACTCTTAGAACTTTAATTATAAACAGCCAATAAACACACACACACACATATATATATACATATATGTGTATATATAACATATAATCACAAATTACATATAATATATGAGCAAAATGTATATATTACATATATATGTGTAATATATATAATTATATGTATATATATACATATACATATACATATACATATACATATACATATACATATACATATACATATATATATATATATATATGGTGGACAGAGGGTGGTCAGAGGGTTGTCAGAGGGGGGTTAGAGGGGTGTTAGAAAGGGGTTAGAGGGGGTTCGAGGAGAGTTAGAGGTGGGTTAGAGGGTGGTCAGAGGGATATATATAATTATATCTGTTCTATTCCTCTCTAGAATCCTAGCTAATACAGTGATTAATACAGAGGCCCACAACTGGTCAATAAGCAGAAAATAGGAGACTCTGCTTACTCCTTAATGGGACATCTATATCACACCCTTTTTCCCAGCTCTCAGAGATCATTTTGAAGATGATCAGAATGATTGTTAGGGCTAGAGGCAGTGATAACTAGAACAAAAAAAGTGATTTCCAGATACAGCAGGGTAGTTGCAAGTATGTCTCAGAGCAGTTGAGACATCACATACCAGACCTATACAAGTTCAATGGAGATAATACCAGCATGGAGAGGAAAGGGACAAGTGCAAAGTCATCCCTGGTTGAATAACTATTGATAGCTTTTGTTTGTTGGTTTTAAGGCTTTGATGTTTATTAGGTCATTCATACTCCGGAGGAAAATCCCATGCCCAAGAGCGTTCAGGTATCACAAATTGGATTCCATAATTTAAAAAAGAAAAAGAAAAAAAGAAGGGCATGAAGTTAGGAATGGAGTAAGAAGGTGGGAGTGAACTGGGAAGGTGAATATGATCAAAATATACTGCACAACAATCTCAAAGAATTTGTAGAAGTACTATTTAAAATAAAAATTTCAAAAAGAAGTAGAATAAATAAAGACCAGGAAAATTTGGAGTTCATATCCAATAGATAGAAGATTAAAGAATATCTCAGCTGTTGACCTTCTTATCCATATGCATGTACTTGCATGGACAACAGAATATTCTAAATGGTCCCCATGTCTCACAACCTTCAAAACAGCCCTTGACAATGTATTGAGTAACCTGTGTTATGCTTTAAATATCAATTATTATGCATGTCCATTTCTAGGAGATCATCTGGTGTACTGGACAGAGTAACTTGGGCCTTCAGTGTTTCGGCAAAGACCTGTTCCATGTGGTAGCACTGTGGAATACCTGGTAAGAAAATATAACCCCTGTTCACTTCTCTTATTTCAGGAGACTAAAATATTTCACTTTCCAGTATCATCTACTGCTTCTTCACAGGACCATGTGAAAACCTCAAATGGGATATTTAGGCTATGTTAACCCTGTATAATCTAGGCTGTGTTAACTCTGTAAAATCAAATTCAACTATATGTTTCTTAAAACTTATCCAATATAATGATGCTTAGAGAACATTTTAAGAATTAAATAGTTAAGAGAACACTTTAAGAATTAAAGAAATCTAACCAGCTAATTTCAGGGAAAAAATACAAAAGTATTGTTTTCAGAGAATGGAGTCACAGAAATGAATGCTTTGTTTCAAGTCAAAGACTCATTCATTAGAAATAAAAGTAGAATACTAAATCTGTTCACTGAATAACAAAAGTCCTAACATAATTTTATTTCATTATCGGCATGTTCTAGGCTATACAGGGAAGGAGCTTTTGGGTCGTGATCTTATTTAGAACCATCTTATGTAGAGCGTGTTAAATATTAAACCAAAAACTAGCATGAGTTTAAATGGCTGAGCATTCATTGTTCATACATATACCCAAGAAGGCAAATTTACTTAGAACCAGAAAAGGTGACTATAAATCACTTTCTGTCCAAATTAATATGACCAGCCATGAGGTCACAAGCCTCTATTCTTCCACACTGCAGTAGTCACCGAGTGAGAATTATTTCCAAGAAATATAGTATTTGGTGGTATCTGAGACAATAGGTTTTCTATGTTGCATTTTCTGTGACTCACAGGAGTCTTGTGATTTGTGAAAGTGCTCAATGCAGCAGAGGGAAGAATTAACATTGCAAAAACACTACACACAACTATGTAATGGAATATAATGGAAGTCTCAAATATTAAATTTTAAAACTTTATTTAATAAAGGACTCACTGAGATAACTGTGTTGTTACATATTGTATACCACATATTGATTTTTTTTAAAAGCTGTATTTGTCAGGCATGCACACAATAATCTGATAATATCCTCTTAAGGGAAGCATAATTGAATAGTTAAGAAAACTCGTTCTCAACTTATTTTCTACCACAAAGTGTTCAATATAACTATTCACATCACATTCCTGTGGACTTTGGGCCTGAACCTGGAGCCAAATTCTGTGCTGAGACTTTTGTGGGTCCTGGAAGTGGAGTCTGAAAATGAGAGTCTGGCCCCAAGCACAGATTCTGAAGGCTTCGAAATACAATTCTGAATTATTTCACATTGTTCTTGTGCAGTATGGCACTTACTGCCTACTCTATAAATTTTGGTGGCCTTGGACAGCTTAAGTCCATCATGTGAAGTCACAACAATGGTAGGGGATGTAAGTCCATGTCAAACACAGCCATGTATTTCTTCCCTCAATTTGATTCTCTGAGTGTCTCTTTTAAAGAAATTCCCTCTGGGACTCCAGTGCACATAAGAAACCAAAGCCACACTGTCCTGGTTGGTTTTGTCTGACAACTTAACACAAGATACAGCTATCTGAGAAGAGGCTACCTCCACTGAGAAAATGCCTTTACCAGTTTGGCCTGTGGGGCATTTTCATGATTAATGTTGTCAGAGGGCCTACTCCACAGTGGATGGTGCCATCCTTGCTTGGGTTCCTGCCTTTAGCTTTCTGCTTGAATTCCTGCCTTGACTTTCCTCAATGATGGACTAAACTATCTGTACACATAAGGTGAAGTAAACCCATCCCTCTCCAAGTTGCATTTGATCATGGTGTTTTATCACAGCAAAAGAAATCCTAATTAAGGCACACATGAAGAAACCCTACATAGATGGTCTGGTTGACACTGTCTCTCTCTTCCTGGCCATTGTACCTGTGTGGTGGTTTGAATATGCTTGGCACAGGGAGTGGCACTATTAGGAGGTGTGTCCTTGTTGGAATAGATGTGGCCTTTTTGGACGAAGTGTGTCACTATGAGGATGAGGTTTGAGATCCTCCTTCTCCTATTCCTAGACATGTGGGAGCCAGTATGCTCCTGGCTTCCTTTGGATGAAGATGTAGAACTCTCAGCTCCTCCAGCACCATGCCTGCCTAAATGCTGCCATACTCCAGCCTTGATAATAACAGACTGAACCTCTGAACCTGTAAGCCAGACACCAACTAAATGTTGTTCTATAATTATAATTGACTTGGTCATAGTGTCTCTTCGCAGCAGTAAAACCCTAACTAAGACAATCTGGAACACATAGATATGAGAGAAGTGTTTGGATCAGTGACTCTCAAATTTTAACGCACACCAGAGTTCAATGGAGGATTTGTGACAAAGTAGATAACTGAGCCCCACTGCTAGAGTTTCTGACTCAGTCATGCTGAGATGGGCCCAGATAATTAGCATTTGTAATTTTCCAAGGAGTCTGGAGACCACACTTGGAGAAACAGTGTTTATAGGAACTAAGCAGTGAGATTCTAGCATTTTGATACAGAGCTGAATCATTCCGCTCTGTCTGGAGTTCTAGTCCACAATACCCATCTTCTATTCAGCAAGGTTTATTACTATGAAATTGAACAAGAGGCATCATAGGAAGTGTCAATTTCATTGTATTTGATTCTAAAAGTATAAGAGTCACAAACTTTTCTGTTTTCATGATGGGACTCAGAACATGCCTCAGGGACCACCAGATGCTGACTCATTAAGCCCCGGAGGACATTCCTATTGCAGTTTCAGAATAGGGGCTCTGAGATCAGAGCTGGGTGTGGATTTTACCTGTATCATCAAAAGTCAGCAGACCAATCAATGAGGTTGCAGATGGGCCTTTGAAGTTTATGTTATAGGGGTTAAGACTCCAGTTTTACCACCTTCTAGCTGAGTCAGACCTAAAGCATGATATTTTTTTAAGCCCCAATTTCTCCCTACAACAGCCTGAGAAAACTTGCTGTGGTCAGTCTGGGAAACAATGCCCTCAAGATAGCATCTGCCTGTGGGATTTCAGTAAATGTCATACGACTGTGTGTGCCCTTATTTAGCTGTGGGCTGTTTTGTTTTGTTTTCTGTTTTGTTGTTGTTTTCTGTTTGAGCTTTAGAACAGACCTACAAAGGCAAGGCAAAAAAAAATGTACTGTGTCGTTCAAGAATTAAATAAAATTCTTGGTAAGAATTAAATAAAAGATATTCCATGAGTGGTGGTTGTCATTATAGCTGTTGCTACAAAATAGACACATTTCTTGATACAGGAAGGTCAACTTTTGTGACAATAAAATAGAGCTGTAGTGGGAAGTTGCAGGCATGATTATGGCAGGACTTTCAGGGACTGGCCAATGCTTAAATAATGACTCTGAGACTTATTAATATTTATAACATCTTAGGCCTTAAACTTGGGCTCCCCCCCAGCTATTCTAAACTAATTCTTGCCCTCTGTCTTGCCAGGTCTACTTCTTTGCTTATTTTCACAGCTTTCTGCCTCCAGTTCCCAGTGGTGATTCCTCTTGCTCTGATTCTTCTCCCAGAGACCCTCTCTCAGCTCAGAGGTCCTACCTTCCCTTTCCTGCCTAGCTATTGGCTGTCAGATTTTTATTAAGCCAATCAACAGGTGAGGGAGGAAGAGTGTTTACAAAATACCAAAGCAGGTGATGATCCATAAGAAAAGTAATATCAAAATCAAGCCAGTACTCAGCTCTCTGCTGAGCAATCATATACAGAGACAACCTTCACACAGTGTACCCCAACACAAGATGACCCAATGCACAGAGTGCCTTAGCCAAGCATTGATCAAACAATGAGGGCATAGATAATAATAATGATAATAATAATAATAATAATAATAATAATTACATGTATAAGATAACAGTCTGGCAGTGTCAGCTGCAAGCAGCTGCCAATGAGACAGCGTGTATGGTTACAGCTTCCTAGCGTCCAACATCTGCTGCTCCTTCTTCTCTTTCCTCCCAAAGTACAGGTTCCAAGTGGCATTCCTACAAGACAACGTGATGATTGATTGGCAGATGTGTATCAAATCTTTTATGCTACTATTAATGAATACAGTATTATTTACTTCTCTCGTTGCTTTTACAGTATTCCAGACAAATGCAATGTGAAGAAGGAATGGTTTATTTGGAGTGACATTTAGGAGCACAGTCCATCATAGCCCAAAAGATATGAAGTCAGCAACATGAAATAGCTATTCACATTACACTCATAGTCTTGAAGGAGAGAGAGTCGAATTTTGGTTCTTCACTATGGCTCTCCTTTTTACTCAATCCTAGAGATCTCAGACCAAGATTACCTGCAACAAATGTGTTAGCTAATGACAAGGTTCTGTAATGAACAGGATTTTCACAAGGCAAAGAACCTAGAAGGATGCCACTGTGGACAGAGTACTAGCCGCTCCTGGAGAGGATTCAGATTCTGTTCCCAGCACCCACTTGGTGCCACGAAACCATCTCTATTTGCAGTTCCAGGGAATCTGATGCCCTCTTCTGGCCTCACAGGCCACACGTTACACATAGATGTATACAGGCAAAATACTCATGCATATAAAATTAAAATAAACAAATCTAAATGAAAAAAATAGAACCTTCAGGACTCCAGTAACATGGATCTATGGTGACATAATGGTGGGTAAAGAGGCTGGAAATCTGAAAGCAAAGTAAAGCAAAGTATTTTTCACCACTGTGTAACTGCATCTAACCTCAAGCAACATACCTAACTTTTCTACACCTCCACCTCTCCATTCTTAAAATGGCCTAAGAGAAATGGTTGTGGAGAATCTAGGAAATAATGCCCTTAAGGCAGCACTGGGGAGTGAGGTGTCATAAATGTTACACACTGTGTACATCCTCATTCTGTTTTTAATTTTTTATCTGTTTGAACATTAGAACATACCTCCTCTCTTTCTCTGATCAGTTAGATTTACACTAGGCATACACATACTTTAACATTTTTTCTCATGCTGTTTCATTCTTCTTATAGTTGAAGAATGTTAGAGTAAAAGTTATGCATATATATACATATATATATATATATATGTCTGGATGAGGAAAACTCTCTAAATACAAAATATAAAAGACAAATAGATTTTATTTTACAAAAATTGAAACCTTCCCTATGTTAGGAAGAACCAAGTTAGTTAAATTAAAAGTGAGAAATAACATAATCTACAAAACCTTTCTAGCCATTATGTAAATAATTCATACAAATCATTAATGAAACTCTAGCTTTTAGATAGAAATATGAACTAAAATATAAATAGATAATTTACTGCATTCATCATAGAAATTACTGCAAATTTAAATTATATACTTTTCTGTCCTAGCAAGTTAGCAAACAGCTATTTTATATTGGTAAAATTTCATTAAGACCTAATTCACCTTCCTTTCATAAAATTGGTCTAATTTCCCAGAAAGTAAGATGGTTGCATAAATTAGGAATTATAAAAATGTTTTCAATACTGATCCATAGGCCTTCATCTAAGGAAACTTAGGTATAGATAAATCCACATTCCAGCAACCAAGGTAAATTGACATTTGTGTATGTATGTATTGTATACTTTTATCATTTCAAACTTTTAAAGTGAGCTGAGAAAACAAACTTGCCAAAACAAAAAACAAAACAAAACAAAAAAAAACCAACTGGGGTGAGTGGGTGGAGGATGTCAAGACACAAACCAGGATATTCCACATATAGCTTCCGAGTGTGTCAGTAGTCAGGATGTGGAGTGCTGCATGTAATGTTTTCTGCAGCACTGTTTGGATATAGGAAGAAAGGCTATGGTCACTAACTGCCTGAGACATGAAGAGGGAAATCACAGCACATATTCACTTTCTGTGGTACCCCTGGAGTTTCCTACAGTAATTTGCATACATGCATATGCAAAATCACTGCACTATAATCCCAGATTGTGGGATTAGGTTAATTTAGTTCCCTTTGTCTTTAAGCTTTTAATTTTTTTCAGTGCTTCTGTGATGAGATTCAGGGCACAGCAACCTAAAACACGGTTCCTTGACATATTGATTTATTTAAGATAAAGGAATTTGAGAAAGCATATGTCTGGGCAGGACTCTTGGTGGTCCTCTGATGTAGGTCTACGAGACGCTCAAGGGAGAGATGCATCCTGTCTTGGGGTAATATAGGAGTTCCCTAACTAAGCTCTGAAGCCAAAGAGATACAGAGAATCCTCAACAGGCTTGCTTGCATTTACTTTGCCCAGCTCATGCACCATTGGGGCCTGCCCTATTCCTGTGGAATATTCTGCCCAGGTTTGACTTCTGCTCTTACAGTGTTTCCTGTATCACAGAAAACTTAGGATTTTGGAAAATACAGTGTCTTGAGACTATCAGAGGCTGTGGAGCCCCAGGTGGGTTTGGGGACATAGAGCTCTGGAAAATCAAAAGTAACCAAAGCCACCATGGACCAGTCAGTGACCTCCAGGTTCTTGCCTGGTGAATTCAAAGAATGAAATTCGTCACACAGAAAGGTGGGTTTCATAAGGCAATTTTAGTATAGGATTGTGATGAATGGGAATTTAAGTAAGTGAAGGCAGGAACAGGTTCCCAGAAATGCAACACCACTGAGCTGTTAGTCCAGAGAAGTTTTATAAGCCTTATGGCAGAAACTGGGATGAAGCATGGGGAGGAATAACCTGGTTTGTTTAATTGCTCCATCAATGATGTCTAAGTACCTCTTAGTTTCGATCTCATCTTCAGGTAGAGCAGTGTTTCTAAATCTGTGGTTGGTGACCCCTTTCACAAGGTCACCTAAGATTGTCAAAAAACACAGATATTTACATTACAATTCATAATAACTCTAAAATTACAATGATGAAGTAGCAATGAATAATTTTTATGGTTTGGGGGTCACCATAACATGAGGAACTGCATTAAAGTGTCTCAGCATCAGGAAGGTTGAGAAACACTGATATAGAGTCTCCAGTCAAGGATACACACTTAGGGCAAAAGTAATAACAAATGAGGCCCCCTCTGGCATTCCTGGCCTTTGGTAAGGACAGAATTACAGGATTGTTGACAGGACTGTGCTGGCTAGATTTGTTGTTGTTGCTGTTATTGTTGTTGTTGTGTTGTTGTCAGTTTGACACAAGACACAACTGAGAAAGGGGAATCATAATTGAGGGATTGCTTCCATCAGATTGCCACCAGACAGGCAGTCTGTTGGGTGTTTTCCGTGACTGATGTAGGAGGACCCAGCCCTCTGTGGGTAGTACTACCCCAGGGCAGGTAGTCGTAGATATTATAAGAAAGCAAGCTGAAGCTGGGTATGGGTGGTACTCACCTTTAATTACAGCACTTGGGAGGCAGAAGCAAGAGGATCTCTGAGTTCAAGGCCAGCCTGGTCTACTGAGTGAGTGCGAGGACAGCCAGGGGTATATAAAGAAACCTTGTCTCAAAAAGACAGGGATGCAGCCAGGACTACACAGAGAAACCCTGTCTCAAAAAAACAAAAACAAAACAAACAAACAAACAAAAAAAAGACAGGGATGGAAGGAGGGAGGGAGGGAGAAAGGAGGCAAGCAGTGTCCTCCATGATTCCTGCCTTTGTTTCTCTTTGAGTTATTGCCCTGACTTCTCTCACTGGCTATCTGTGATGGGGACACATAAGCCAAATAAACTCTTTTCTTCACAAGTCACTTTTGATGGTGTTTGTCACAGCAATAGAAAGCAAACTAGGATAAGGGCCAAGGATGAGTTCATCTTCCAGCCAATGACAAGCATCAAAGCTGCTGGTTCTCAGAGTACTTCTCCTCATGCCACATGGCCAGTTTCCACTTCCTGTGCCCATCACTCACCTTTAATACTATCTATGCTTCTCTCTTATTTATCTGACTTTTGTAACAAAGGTTTCACCCAAATCAACTCAGTTAAAATAGGTAGAAGAAAAAACAATTCCCTCTCTGCTGCTTCCACACTGAGCACATCCTGCTTTTTCCGTTTTGTTTTTAATCTTCAAATTGTCCAAGTGATGTTTTAACTTAACCAGGGTGTCACATTCAGTCTAGGGCAAGCTGCAAAGCTCAGGAAATAAAAGACAACTGCAAGTGAATTTCAGAGCGATCCTGTACATGCTTTTCTTTCTTCTCCCAGAATAAATTATTAGCGTTAGAAATGTCTTTCCCTGCACAGGTTAGTTCTAAATCTCTTCAAATTTAGTTATGAATATGAATGTGACCTTTTGTCTCCTATAGATACCCAAGCTCTTAAAAGAAGATTTCTGTGAATGAGCTAAAAGGGGAATGCAATTTTTTTCTTTTCTTTTTCTTTCTTTTTTTTTTTTTTTGTCATTGTAAATAGCCAAAGGGCCTGCAACTAATGAGCTCTACATTGCAAAGCACTAGCCTTAGGATGAGAAGTGAAAATTTAAAGCCATGAATGACATTTTCAGGTTCTCTTACTGATTTGTAAACTGCTGTGTCATCCCCACACTGGAAGCTAATTTTGATATTTTCTGAGTTGAGATTTCTGTGCAGAGAGCACAAAACAGGAGAGGCAGCAAGCAAGCATGATTTCTTACAAAGCCTTCTGCTTGTGAGGCAGCCTCAGACTGGAAACCACCAGCTTTGGGAAATGAGGATCCTATAGCTGCTCCTTAATTAGCTCTGTGACCCAAGACAAGCCAATTTCTCCGGTTTTGTTCAGATTTTCCATATCTGTAGTATGAATATATACTGCTACTTCCCTCTGGGGCATTATGCATGAGCATGGACTGAGGAGGAGATAGGAGAGGTAGAAGCCAGCAGGCAGTCACCTTCCCTGTGGGCCTGATTCCCAGATAACTACATGCAAATCCCTTCTAAGGTGCTAGCTGATAATTAGGATGTTAACCGTCACCCAAGCAGTTGGGGGAGATTTGTGCTTCTAAAGCAAAATTAAATACCATTTTCCCAAGTATCAGGATTGAGCAGTATAACCAAGATGTCCAGCATGAAACCCTGGAAGCTCAGTGCCGGAGGTTAGCTAGAGTTTCTGAGAGGCCTCCCCTCAGTCTTGTGAAAGGAAAATTTCCAAGGGGATGATTATGCGCTACCCTATGAATTCATACTGACCAGGGTTGAGTGACTTTCTTACTTTGGTCTCTCTGGGTATATGCCTTCTGCTGTTCATTAGCCTGTGTCCTAGAGTCCTAGAAACACCCCAGTAAGTGTTAAGATTAACCACAGTTTAAAATATAAGTACTGAATAGGACCTGCATATTTCTCTCTCTCTCTCTCTCTCTCTCTCTCTCTCTCTCTCTCTCTCTCTCTCTCTCTTCCTCTCTCTGTTTCTCTCTTCTCTCTTTCTCCTTCTTCCCTTCTTTGTTTATTCTTTTTCTTTTCTTTTTTTTGTAAAAACAAAATACAACAAAATGCCCAAAAATCATGTGGAAAAGACAGAAACATGGACTACCTTACTATAAACAAAGGCAGAAGGAGAACTCAATTGAAATCAGTTAACACCTAACAAGTGAGCTAATATTCATGTTTCTTTTAGTGTATACTAAACTAATCATTTAATGTGTTCAATGTGTTTCCTGAGAAGTCATGTTGCATAGCCCTTTGTCCTGTTTACCTCAGGCACCTGTGCCCCTAGCAGACTTTATAGCTGCTCCCTCTTCTCTATAGGTGCCACTGTTGACATTTAGTCTAGGCTCCACCCCACAGTTACCTGGCAACAGCCAGATATGCCTGACTCAGCATAAAGGGGCTGCTTGACCCCTCTTCACTCTCTTGCCCTCCTGCACTTGCTCCACCTCGTTACTCTCTCTCTCTCTCTCTCTCTCTCTCTCTCTCTCTCTCTCTCTCTTTCTCTCTCTCTTTCTTTCTCCCCATTCCCCTCCTCCTCTCTCTCCATATGCTCATGACCAGCCTCCCCCTCCTCTCTCTCTCTCTCTCTGCTTTTCTCTCAACTCCCCTCCGGATGCCCTGAATAAACTTTATTCTATTCTATACTAGCTATACTATACAATCTGTGGCTGTTCCCTCAGGGGGAAGGGATGCCTCAGCAAGGGTCCTCAGGGTCACGCCTTTCCCCCACATCATACCACGCCTTCACCAAACATATCTCTAGTCTCTATCTTTTTATAAAACGCAACAGCCACAAGACATGTGACATGTGACAGACATGTGTAGACAAATGGCAACACCACCCTCTTTCTTATAGACTGTCTTCCTTCTGTCCTGACATAGCTTCTATTTCTACATTGCAGACTTTGATGTTTTAGTTATTTAAATCCAAACCACCCAAAGCATGGAGGAACTTGCTTTTGACTTCCAAAAAATTTAATGAATACATATGCTAGGTGATTTTAGTTTTTACGTTAAAAAAATTTAATTATATTAAAACTGTGTTTCAAGCCAAGTATGGTGACAAAGAACTATAATCTCAGCACTTGAAAGGTTGAGGCAAGAAAATACAGAATACAAGCTCAAGATTAAAAAACTAAATACAAAGGCAAAGAAGTTTCTGCTTTTTTAGAGAGAAAGGCAGTACAATCTTTGGAATAGAAAGACCAACCAAAAAGGCTGGAGGGATAGTTCAGAGGTTAAGATCACCAGCATTGGCTGCTCTCCTAGAAGACCCAGGTTCAGTTCCTAGCAACCACATGGTGACTCACAAGCATCTGTAATTCCAGTTCCAGGGACTCTAACAACCACTTCTGATCTGGGTAGGTGCCAGGCATGCATGTGGCACACACATATGTAGATTCAGGCAAACCACAAAAACACAGATAAAATAGAATAATAAAATAAAATATGAATCTAAATTTTTAAATTCAAACACATCAGAATGAATGTGTGGCAATAGAGCAAATGATAATGTTTATAGAAAACTAAGAGGGGGTCGGGAAGATGGATTACCGGATAAGAATATTGCTGTAAAAGCATAACTCTCTGAGTTCAAAACTAAGACACCATATGCACAGTGCAGGCTGGGTGCTAAATTCCTGTAGCCCAGCACTGAGAGGCCCAAGCAGGCAGATCCTGGGAGGTCACTGTCCGGACAGCCTAGCCAGAAGGGTGAGTGCCTGCAGCATTAGTGAGAGACTGTCTCAGGCAATAAGGCAGAGTGACACACACATGCACCTCCACAGTCACAGTGTGCACCGCTCACTCACTCACTCACTCACACACAAAAATTAAAGACACTGCTGAAACTTCATTCTGTTCCATGGGTAACTGTTTACTTACAACTCAAGTTTAGTATTAGCATGAAATGTCAAAGACAATAAAAACTCATCCAAAGTGAAGAGCTCCTCCGAGATTTTAAGTCATCTTCTGTGTGAATACCTTTTTAAGACAATTTTTTTATTTTTTATGACAAAGTCTCATCTTGAATCATTTTCTAGTCAGGAACTCACTATGTAGGCCAGACTGGCCTCACACTCACAGAGCTCTGCCTGTCTTTGCTTCCCTGAGTGCTTGGATTAAAGGCATGCACCACCCTTCCTGGCTTTCTATATGTCCTTTTAAAAGTGGTTGTTTCCCATAAAAGTGACTAGAGAGAAAACATTTCTCCTATGCTTGGCTCCATAGAATGGATTCTTTCACAACCATGCAGTCTTGTACCCATTTTCTAAGAAATAGTAAAGCCTGAATTTCTCCAGTTCTCAGTGTCTCTCTTCCTTGTTATTATTGTACTCTTGTCCTGGGGGGAAGGGGGAAACACTAAGAATAACAAGCACAACAACAATGACAATCCAAATCTGGAAGAGACCAAGTAACTTTGTTTTTTGTTTTCTACCACACTGTATTTAATCCTAGGATGTGACTGTACACTTACAAGTTCCCTGATCCTGAATCAGTCAGTCAAGCCATGAAGCAAACCCCACCCCAGGCTGCCATGAAATTGCTGCCGAGGAAGAGCCAATTAGACTCCTGCAACAGCAGGGGCTCCTTTAAGCTAGGTGAATGACCATAATTGGCATTTCTAGGGAGCAAACTAGTAGCAGAGAAATAAGTGGAATATGTCACAAGAGGAAAGTTCAGACATGGGTAAGGCTGCCATTGAGCTTTGCTGTGTATGTGGTCTATTTATGAATGGTTTGATGTGGTGTGAATATTCAGCTCATCTTGAACAGTTTCCCAGGTCAAATGCAACACCCTGATACTGGGCATAAAGCTACAGAGAAGACATTCTTTTTGCCCAAGGGCAATGTCCATTCTTTATGAAAGGCTTCCTTTGTAGTAGACTTGAGACACCAGAAAGACAGGTTTAAGGTAATATCCTGGACAACTCAAAGGCAAACGCTCTCTCACTTGTTGGTATGTTCCCTTTCCTCTCTATTCTGTTTCTACTCTGATCAGAGTGAATACAAAGATAGCTTTAATTACTCATTATTAGAAATAACATTCTAAATTTAAGACTAACAAATCTGGGGGATGTATTTATGACTTCTCAGTTTCTGTGCTAAAACACCAGAAGTGACTTAAGAAACAGTCTATTTTAGACTTATGGATCCAGAGGAGGGTAAATTCATGAAAGTGGGAAAGGAGTGGCAGCAAGTAGCTTGATCAAGAAGCTAAGAGATCATGTCTTCAAACACAAAACAGAGAAACAGCTAGAAGTGGGGTGACGCTATAAACTCTCAAAGTTGCCACAGCCAGATTGTGCCTACTCCCCAAACAGCACCAACTACTGGGGACAAAGTGTTCAAATGTCTGGACCTATGGAGGACATTTTTTATCCAAATCAACAGGACTGGCTTCATATGAATCTTGTAGAACACTGCAAGAATCTGTCAAATGTTATTCTCACATTTACCGTCACTATGTAAAAAGAAAGGACAAGGGAGCACTGAAAAGTATTACAGGGGAATGGGGAGATGATCAGTAGATAACACACTTGCCACACTTTATCTAGATCCTTTGGAACCAAGGTAAATTATAAGTGGGCATAGTGGTTCACCTGTAATTTCAACACTAGGAAGGTTAAGACAGGAATTCATACAGAAAGAGAATCCCTAGAGCAGTCTGTCTAGCTTAACAGTAGCCAGTGAGCTCTGGGTTCAGTTGAGAGACCTGGTCTCAATTAAAAAGGTAGAGAACAATCATGAAAGACATGCACACATATGAATGTGCTCACTGACACACATGTGAACATGTACAAAAACTATATACACATACATATGCAAAAAGAAAGAAAAACATACCATATCCATATTATTCATCATCTATGGTATAGCAAGGCCTATACAAGACACGAAAGTGATTGGTTGACATGACATGCATGACATGCAAACAATCCCAAAGTCTATGGTAAGTGAGGGAGGCCATAGAAATGATAGCAAGACACCAGCAAGTATACCAGAATAGCCATTACTAGCCCAGAGGTTTAAGGAGGTGTCTTGTGCTTTTCATTGACATGAGTCACTTGGTTGGGTTAGATGCTCCTTTCCAGACAGAAGTGGAGAGAACGCTGGGCAACAACTTGTCCAGTTTAAAGGAGCAGATAGATCAATGAAGCAAGTACTACATTCATCCTCCCCAAAGGTTAAGATGGCTTCCACATGCAGTGTGATAAGGAGAGGAAATGGAAGAAGATTATGTCAGCCACTCAAGCCTTTGTTGGACTTCCCCCTGTTCTCAGGATAAGGGTGGAATGATTTCAATGAGAATCCAACTTACAGGTAAAAATGAATGTTGTGGAGACAAAGAGGTAGGTTAGAAGGGTTACACTGAGGTTAGAGGTTTAGTTAAGATGGTGATTGCTTAAATTGCTCCAGGAGATGTTGGAATTCTTAGACGACTTTAGACTACTTCAAAGACTGGGTTTGAAGAGGAAATTTTTGGAATACTAAATCTAAAAATTAACTATATCAAAACAGAGAGCTATATGCTGTTCAGAGAGAGAGGCATGAAATGGAGGCCTAGAATACTTTCCTCTTGGAGAGATGAGAGCAGATCCTGGGACATTAGATATAGAAAGATATTTAAAGCACTAAACCTGACTGGAAATAATGTCCTTTACTTGGAAATACATATAGTATGTAGTATTACACTCAAGTGTTAAAAAGAAGCAGAAAGATATAAAAACCTCTTTATAAAAACTAGCCCATAGCTGGAGCCCACATTCTGCTGTCCAGGTCTCCTTAAACTACCTCAGAAGCAAGAAAGACTCTGAGAATCAGAACAAAACTTGATCCACTTTAGAAACACTAGCAAGTTCTAGCCTATCCTTCCCTTCAGTGATTCACTTATGCCTTCCAGCAATGGTCTTTGCCAAACTCTCCGTGTTCTAGTCTTCCCACTTGACTTAAGCCTTCAGGTCCAGAATGGAAATAAGGCAAGCAGTGGTGTAAATTCTCTGCCTGGATCCAGAAGAACCAGCCGTTTTCCTCCCCTGTTTGCCAGCCCTCTCTCTAATCTGAAGGTCAGGAAGTTCATTCTGGATGCTAAACAGGAAATGAACTGGAAAGATACAAAAGCAGTAATTGAGCAGTAGTCACTTAATTGGATAAAGGCTACAGTGATGGAGACAAATGAGATGTGTGTATAGAATTTGAGCTCAGGAAGACAGAGTATCAAGGAAAACTCTGAGGCTTTCGACTCAAGCAACTGGTCCAGGTTGGTTCCATTTACTGAGCCAGGAGATTAGCACACACAAAGTTTCCATCTAGTCTTCTTGAAGTTACATTACCTATGGTGCCTCTAAGGAAAGAAATTCTGAAGGTCATATAAGTGTTTAGAAGTCAGCGAGTAATCTGGACTGGAAACACTGACCCTTTGATAGTTTTCATGGACCAGCAATGTCTTCATGTCCACAGCAGAGTGAATAGAATGTGAGTAACCAGACTGAAGAAATGCTGTCTTAGTCACAGTCCTATCACTGTGAGGAGACACCATGAACACTGTAACTCTTATAAAGGAAAGCATTTAACTGGGGCTTGCTTACAGTTTCAGAAGTTTAGGCCCCTATTGTCATGGCAGGGAGCATGGTAACTGTAGGTATGTGTGATAGTTTGTATATGTTTGGCCCAGGGAGTGGCGCTATTAGGAGGTGTGGCCTTCAGATGAAAATGTAGAACTCTCAGCTCCTCCTGCATCATGCTTGCCTGGATGCTACCATGCTCCTGCCTTGATGATACTGGAACCTATAAGCCTGCCCCAATTAAATGTTGTCCTTATAAGAGTTGCCTTGGTCATGGTGTCTGTTCATAGCAGCAGGGAGAGCAACACTGAGCCTGGATTGAGCTTTTGAAATCCCACCAGTGACACACTTCTTCCAGCAAAGCTGTATCTATTCCAACAAGGCCATATCTCCTAAACCTTCCCAAGCAGTGCCAATTCCTAATAACCAAGTGTTCAAATATATGAGTCTATTGGTGCCAGTCCTATTCAAACCACCACAAATGCCAATAACACAAAAACTGAAAAAGAAATGAAGTCCTTGCAGACATCTAGAACACTCTGCTGGGTGTTAGGAGACAAAGCAAGAAAGTGAAGTTCACAGAAATGTACAAGAAGAACATTGTTAACATTATAAAATGCTGCTGAGAAATAAAAAAGATAATTATGGAGAATGTTCATTAGCTTTAGGGACACAGAGGCCACTGGTGGCTTTGCAAAGATCAGTTTTAATGAAGTAATAAAAACAGAAAACAAATTAGAGTGCCTTGTGGAGAAAGAACTTGAAATACAGATACCAAGTATGCACAATTGATTTGCTAAGTATGCCTTTGAAGGAGAGAAGGAAAAAGGAGTAGATGGAACAATACACATAATGGACATGGCATGTGACTAGGAAGACAGAACATCAATAGCGAAACAGCAGTGCTGAGCTAACAAGCACACAGATGTGAGCCAGACCAACCACAATGCGTAAGGAGGGAATCAGAGCAAGAGAGCATTTGACTGTCTGCAGCCCAGATCCGAAAGCATTCTAGAAGTAACCACAGTTGAGTTCAAAGTCTTTATCATTTTTCCTTTATGTACATGAGTGTTTTGCCTACACGTATGTCTGTGCACCATGTGCGTGCCTGGTGCTTGAGGAGGCCAGAATACGATAACAGATCCCCTAGAACTGGAGTTACAGATGGTTGTGAGCTGCCATGCAGGGGATGGGAATTGAATCTGAGTCCTCTGCCAGATAAGATAAGCAGCCTGTGTTCCTATCTACTGAACTATCTTTGCAGCTCCAAGTTCAAATTCTTGTTCTGTCGTTTATTAGTTTCCTTCAACTGTGAAATAGGGATAATCTTTTTGGTCTTTTCCAGATATCTATTTTTAAAAATACACCTTTCTATCCAATTAAACATGTATAACACACACCAAAAATATAATATATAAGCGTACTTTCTCTTTCTGTATGTCAAAACAAGCAATCAAGAAGAATTTATACAGTAACATAGATATGTAAAACACATCTTCATATATGAATTCCAACATTGTCAGAGTTGATTGGTTTGAGTATTTTTGACTTTTTTTTCATTTTTTTTTTTTTTTAGATGGGGCTCACTATGCTGTCCTGAGTGTCCTAGAACTGTTCTATGCATGGCCAAAGCTGAAGGGGATCCTGACCTGCATATTACAAAATGCAATAAGATCCTTTGTTATATAGAACACAATGGCCTCAAATTCACGGAGATCTGCCTGCCTCTGCCTCTGCCCCCTGCCCCTCTGCCCCCTGCCCCTCTGCCCCTCTACCCCTCTGCCCCTCTCTGCCCCTCTCTGTCCCTCTCTGCCCCTCTCTGCCCCTCTCTGCCCCTCTCTGCCCCTCTCTGCCCCTCTCTGCCCCTCTGCCTCTGCCTAGTGCTGGGTTTAAAGGTGTTCCCACCATACTTGGCACCTTGTCCTGTTGAAATAAGCTGTGTGGTACAGTATTGTCATGCTTCAATGTTTATTTTACACCACTTTAAAACCTAGTCTTTTACTCCAATTTTATCTCTCTACAGGTCTGAGAAGCAAGTAGGGCAGGTGTTATTGTTCCTTGTTACAGATAAAGAAACTGGGGCAAGCTAAGGTGAAGGAGCCAAGACTCAAGAGTCCAGCCTCAGCTGCTCAGTGATGGCTGCTCAGGAGCAGCCTCTGGAGCCAGGGCTCTCTTTGCATTTTGTAATACACAGGTCAGGACCCCTTTCAGCATCAGCAGTGCACAGAACAGTGGTGTGTGGGAAAGGTATTACTTCTCACACTTGAATTTTTCAAAGGGAAATACAGCAAGCACATCAATTCAAGTTTCTTTTAACCACAGCTTACCCAGTTATCCCCCAGAGTGACTACTTCTCTGGCACTGTATCCTTCTTGCCCTAAGCCTGGCCAAGTACTAGCCTCTCCACTGTAAAGTTTGACACTCAGGAGACCTGAGGAAAAAAGATTGACTCCTGAGTCCCAGTGAGTAGACAAGGAGACTATGAAACCATCTAAATGAAATATAGTGTCCAGGAGAGCAAGAACCTTAAGCATCTCAAAGACATTGGTGACATCGCTTTATGGATGACTTGCTCCACTCCTAAAGAATGTTCTGGAATCTACCAGATCTTACTTATTGAACAAATTTACACACAGATAACAGTAAGTATTATGATACATGGATGATTTGACTGTCCAATAGTTGACATAAATAACATTCAAGAAGCAAGATGGTGGAAGGCATTTAAGACGATGGGAGCTTGTATGATACCTTTAGGGACTAGGACATATCTTACTGGTATAAGTCTGGCTTGAGGCAGAATGACTGTCCATTTTCCTTTGCCAACAGTTTGACTATTATGGGATAGAGCTACACATAGAAGTCTTACTAAATGGGTAGTTTCTGCAGGCCTACTCTCCTTGTGGTCACGTGCCTACTACATCATCTGCAGTTACTTATGTAAACCATGGGCACACGGCCCAAAATCTCTACCTTTTTCCTCTGTATCAAAATGTAAAACTGAGAGGCTCTAGGGTTAAATACTACACAAACTGGGGCCAGATCTACACAAAGTAAGTTAGCATCACTGAGGAGAGGAAAGGCACCTGTGCATAGCAAAGAGAAACAGATAAATGGAAAATACCAGCAGGGAAGACTGATTATTCAGTACCAAGAGTAGAGTCGTGAGGAGAGCACATTCACTTATCTGTGCATCCATTTGTCCATTTAGATATTTGGTGCATTTGCTAGCAACCCTAATGTACCATCAGTTGTGAGGATTCACAACTCAATAGAATAATCAAAGACCATGCAGTCACAGGCTTGAAGCACTATGAAAGCTGCTATGACAGAGTCATAAATATTATGACAAAAATTCAGGATGCTAGGGGAGCATAAAGCATGAGCATTAAATTTTGTGTAGCTTCTGGGCAGGCTTCTCAGTTTCTACACCATGTAGCCTCATTGTATGATACTTCCTGTCTTTTAAAACCTGTGACATTCCTCATTGCTTCTAACACGAGTTATTTCTTCCAGTGAATTAGTGTAACGGATATCTGATTTCATCTGTGCTGCCTCTTTTTCATGTGGTCATATCAGGAACTGGTCTTCTCTGTCCGGTGGGGCTGTTGATCACAAGAGCACATTTCTCTTGCTCTTTCAACTGGCTAATCAAACTCTCCGTATTCTGACTGAAATGGCTGGCTCAGACTACTGTGGATGACTCAGCACTTTTTGTGAGGACTCACGGGAAAAATGAGAGACCTGTCTGCCCTTCTGAAATTGCAAGCACAAGGTCTTTCTGAGTTCAGAGCTATTGAAACCCTTATTGCTTCCATTAAAGAGCACTCTCCTGTGTATGAGGACAACAGAGCTGAGAGATAGTGACAGCATTCAACACATCTCTTCAACATTTTAGCTCTATGAGCCAGTCTGTTAATTTTCCCGAAACATATTTGAGTTGCTTTTACTCATAACTACAAGTATTCTCAGTAATATACCTGTCTTAGATATATTTCTGTTCTATGGCCAAGTAATGTGTAACCAGGATGGTGGAATGGGGCTGTGCACAGCAAGGGCAAAATTCACTTACTCTCTCTTTCTCAGATTGTAAAAGCTCACTGTACAACACTTTACTCAACGGTTCTTCAAACAGTTCCCCATGTCAACATTGAGAGGGTGACACAGCTATCCCTACCCGGTGGTACTTTTCTAAAGTTAATTAGCTACAAAGTGGCTGGTTTGGTATCTTCAGTGTGTTCTGGCTCCAAAGTCTGCCACATCCCTAGTTACTACTCTGCCTGACTCTTATCCCTCTATGCCAAGTCGAGTGTATTTAGTTTTCAGCTTCAGCTCTGCTCCCTTGGTATGCAAACTAAAACATGCCAACTGGAACATTATGAATCTATTTAATTATCCCTTTGAAAAATTAAAATCATAACATAAATTTTATTACCCAGCTAGAGTCTAATTTTTATATGCAAATTTTAATACATTAATAGTATAATCAGATTTCCAAGGCACTTAAATCTTGCCAGTTTATATTTTAATGCAGAGGACAAATGCATTTTTCAAAGCTTGGCAAAAAAAAAAAAATACAGAAATAGTTACAGCAACAATCAGACACAGGTATCTATCACACGAAAGAAAAATCACATTTGTCCAGATTCCTTCCTCTCCTTAGTACACAGCAGTTTGGGCTAAAAATGAGAAAACTGTAGCTTCCTTCCTCTCTAACTTTCTTTCTTTTCTCTCTCTCTCTCTCTCTCTCTCTCTCTCTCTCTCTCTCTCTCTTTCTTTCTTTTTAATTTCCCTGTATCACTATGGGTTCTGTCCTTAAAACTGCAAGAATAGGGAAATATAAAAAAGGTTCTGCTCTATGACTTAAAAATAATCCAAAGAAATGTTAAGTCTGTGTTAGAACATTTAAAAGACCATTTATTTCTAAAATTTTTACAGATATTAAAATAATATTAAAATAAATTATCACACTTTTGTGTCTAGATAACATGACAAAACTAAACTCTCCTGTAATTTTAGGAGCTTAGAATCTCATTTGGATATTACGTTTGTCCTAGTTTTTGTCCACACAACACAACCTACACACACCTGGGAAGAGGAAATCACAATTGAGGAATTGCCTCTATCACACTGGCCTGTGGGCATGTCTGTGGGGAGTTTTATTGATTGCTACTGCAAGCAGTGCCATTCCTGGACAGTCCTGAGTTATATAACATAGGTAGCTGAGCAAGGTATGGAGAGCAACCAGTAAATAGTGTTCCTCCATCGTCTCTGCTTCAGTTCCTGGCTCAAGGTTCCTGCCTCATTCCCACCTTGGCTTCCCTCAGTGGTAGACCAGACTGTGACCTGTAAGCAAAACAAACCCTTTCCTCGCCAAGCTGCTTTTGGTCAAAGTGGTCTGTCACAGCAACTGAGAGGCAGACTAGGACAATATTATTATGTTTTGTCATTCCTTAAGAATGAAGTAGACAGAAGTACTCTCGCAATCATACCAGGGCATTGGAAGCAATCTCCACACCCCCCCTTCTGTGTGTGTGTGTGTGTGTGTGTGTGTGTTTAAGAAGGGAAGGAAGGAGAGAGTGCATATGAACATGTCATAGCACTTGTACGGAGGTCAGAGGACAACTTGTAGGTATATGTTCTCTCCTTTCACTGTGGTAGTTGCAAAGATCAAATGCAAGTAAGGCTAATTGGCAAGTACCATAGCTATAAACATAGCTATATTTATACACAAACAGAGAACATTCATATTTCTGTTTGTAAGTTAAATTTTCTTTGTTAAAACATGTCTTAGTTTGAGTTTTATTGCTGTGAAAAGATCCTATGAACACAGCAATCCTTATAAAAGAAAACATTTAATTGGGACTGGCTTACCATTTCAGAGGCTTAGTCATGATGAGAAGTACA
Organism: Grammomys surdaster; assembly: GCF_004785775.1. Lineage (NCBI taxonomy): Eukaryota > Metazoa > Chordata > Mammalia > Rodentia > Muridae > Grammomys > Grammomys surdaster. Next base: position 6,568,270 of record NW_021604597.1, on the reverse strand, counting down.
GCAGTGTGCAGGCAAAAATGGTGCTGGAGATGCCGAGAGTTCTTCATTTCGATTCTCAGGCAGCAGCAAGAGACCATGTGCCATACTTGGCATAGCTTGAGGATAGAAGACCTTAAAGTTCACTCCTACAGTGACACACTTCCTCCAACAAGGCCACACATACTCCAGCAAGGCCACACTGCCTAATTATGTCACTCCCTATGGGCCAAGCATTCATACACATGAATCTATGGGCCACTTTGTCTCTTCACTACAATAAAACCCAAACAAAGGCAAAATATTATCTTATTTCATATATGAAATAAAAGAGAAAGATAAATCATTTTCCCCAAAGCCCATTAAGAAACTCTCTCTTGAGATGGAGAGATGGTTCATCTATTAAAGTTTAGGCTCACAACCAAAACAGTAAGAAACTTTCTCTTAGCTTTTTAAAGATCAATATGTTTAAGAATTTGTCAGAACTTATCTCCATTTTATCTACATGAAGATTACACATGAGACAGCACACAAACCAAGCAGACACAATTCTGTGGAGTAACTACATAGGCATTATGATTCTGGATAATTTCCATCTTGCAATATTGATAACACTTAGTGCTGTCTGAGAGTAAAGACCTAGGTACCTCCTTGCATTATTGTGGTCAACCACAAACATCTGACCACAGATAAAACAAATCATCATTCCTTTAAATATGGTATGTTAAAGGACCAGAGCAGAACATGCAGGAGATGTAGACTAATAGAGTGGAAGGGAAACAGGAAAGAAAGTTCCAGAATGATCTGGAATGATCTCTGAGAAGCCAGGGAACATCAGAGAGGCTCTAGACCACCAGGCTCCAGGAAAACAGGTAAGTCACCCAATGAAAGGTACAGAATTCTAAGGGACTAACATAATCATTTTTATATTTTAGATAAAATTAATTCTACTATATTTTATAACATTTTCTAAATGTGCTATTGAGTTCATGGCATTGACAACAGACTTTGAAATTAAGGGACATTTTTATCGTTAGTTAATTAATTAATTAATTTCTCCTTAATTAATTATCAAAGATAGTTGGCTGACTCTGGCAGTGAAATTTCTTTTTTTTTTTCATCTTCTCATATGCATGCACTGCTACAGCTTACTGAACAAGCTGAAAATTCAATAAATAAATGCATTCGTAAATGATTTAGTAGAATGCAAAAGGAAAGTCAAGCTGCCAGAGCCACACCATAGGTCTCCCATTTTGCCAAAAATGATTACAGTGGTGTTGGGCCTGATTATGTGAATCCAGGAGGTTGGGATGCTGGAGAGGCTGCTGCTTTTGCAGCTGCTGTTCTCAGAGCCTTGCTGAAGGGGCTGTTCTGGCCCCAGCATCTGCACACATGTGATGACAAAGCAGAGATTTGAACATGTTCATATCACGGTACCTTCCTTTCCTTCATACTCAGTGAAGATGTTCCACTGAAATTCAAGACATCAGTTTAGAATATGTTAATTTTCATAAATTAAATTGCTCACAGAAGGTGATCAATTTTTAATGTTTACACTCAAGATGTTCTTTTTAATTAACACTTAGCTACATTTGTTCTCTGTGTGATGCAGAAAATGTCTGAACTTGCAGAGAACTGCAATAAGTTGTTAGGCATTAAACTGCAGTAATTTTCAGATCTATGCCTTTCCACTAAAGAAAGAAGGCTTAGGTTCAGATAGCTGACAGCATAAAGACACCTAAGTTCTCAAAAGTAGCAGGAAGTTACTCAGTATGCAGATATTTTTGGAAAGTTACTTGAATTCCTGATAAGCAGGAGAATGTGCTCAGATACAGGAGTGTGAAAATTGAAAGGGATTTCTCTATTCAGGCAAAATTGATTAATTTAGAATCCATAAACATTGCTAGTTAGCTGTACAGAACTAGAATTTAAAAATACAGATTGTTCACTAGCAGCATGATCATGGGAAATGGACCAACTCCTTAGAGAAAACATGGTCTGGGCTGAAAACATGTTCATGGGCTAAAGTGAGCAGAGTGACTTCCATGGTAGTTTTGTCAAGTGTCTTAGTTTGGGTTCTATTCTAGCAATAAACACCATGACCAAAAGCAACTTAGGGAGGAAAGAGTTTATTTGGCTTACTCAGGAATTCAGACAGGAACTCAAGGCAGGAATCTGGAGGCAGGAATTCAAGTAGAGGTCATGGAGGAGTATTGCTTACTCATTTAAACATCATGTTTCCCAATTTACTTTAGTATGAAACCCAAGGGTAACACCACCCATAGTGGGCTAGTCCCTTCCACATCAAACATTAATCATGAGAATCCTCCCTCAGCATTTCTCAATTAAAATCCCCTCTTCCTAAATGTCCTGCGTTTGTGTCAGGTCAGCAAAATAAAAACAAAAGCAACAACAACAAAAGCATGAGATCAGATTAATCATTTCTGGGCCAATGAGATGGCTTAGTTAGTAAAGATCCTGCAGCCAAGCCTGATGACTAGAGTTCCTTCCCAAGGACCTGCATGGTGAAAGAAGAGAACTGACTTTTACAAGTTGTCCTCATACTCCACATGCATGCCACAGCACACCATACCCCTCCCCATACAACAGAAATAAGTATGTAATTTCAAGGCTTAGTTGATAATACAGAACATTTTAGGTATATATTATAGTGGTCATTGGCAGTAGTTTAAGTGTTGGGATCAAGACAGACTTCTAATGATTCACACAAGCATTGCTTACAGTTATCTATGCAAAATGTTAGCATGTGACCTGTTAAAATTATTATTTAAATCCATTAAAAGGCAGACTATATGAGACAAGGAGAGTGTGTTCCTTTGTGTTCCTGACAAATCGGTGTTAAGAACTTCCTGGTCCATGTTTCTAAGATATTCATTATAATGTATCACACATGGAACTAGAAAATTAAAATGATTAGTTTTAGCTTATCCAAATTACTTTTATTTCCCAAATATTTTTTTGGTATTAAGATATGAACAAGTTTTTTGTCATTGTTGTAGTTTGGTTTGTTTGTTTGTTTTGTTTCTGAGACAAGGGTTTCTCTGTGTGGCCTTTGCTGTTCTAAAACTCACTCTGTAGACCATGCTGGCCCTAAACTCAGAGATCCACCTGCAACTACCTCACGAGTTCTGGGATTAAAGACATGTGCCGCCATGCCCAACTGTACGAACAACTTTTTTTAATAGCAAGTTTTTAGGGACTTTCATATTTTCTGAAGTAGATATTCAAGAGTGGTAAAGATATTTTGGTGGTGTAAACTCTCCATAGACTCAGGAATTTGAACACTTTGTCTCTAGTTGTTTGCTTGCACAGCATAGCCAGAGAAAGTATATCACTAAGGATGAGCTTTGAAATTCAAAGCCTCAACACACTTCCAGTTTGCTCCCTCTGCTTCTTGATTTATGTTTAGGTTTTAAGTGTTCCCCTTCTTGTTCCTTCTGCCATGCCTGTGGCCTGCTGCTGGGCTGTCTCAGCCATGATGGGTCTCACCCTCTGCAATCAGAAGCCAAAATGAACTCTTCCTTCCATAAGTTGTCCTTGATCATGGTGTTTTATCACAGAAACAGGAAAGTAGTTAATATGTAAGGAGAGAAGAAGAGAGAGACAGACAGACAGAAAGACAGAGACAGAGACAGGAAAGCATCAACTGTGAAAAACAGACTATTATTAATTGGACAGTTTGTTTTGAATCTAGATATTTTATGAACAATATATTCTATAAATAAAACTGTTTAATTCCTGTCAGTGATAATTCTATTGGCTTGGGACTTGGAGAGGTTTCACTCATTTGAGTTAACACACCATCATTCCTGGGAGCATTTTGCTTGGTTAAGCATCACTTATTGATTTGATACGTGATAGTTGAGTCACTGTGCGGTTATGCCATCCAACCTCTAGAAGAGCACACAACTCAAGTACAAAATAATGATCTTGCTCAATGTTTGCCAAGCCTCATACATATTAGATTTGGCTTTTTAGTTTTCAAAAGTATACAGTATATGTACACACACACACACACACACACACACACACACACACACATTCATACATTCCATTAGCTTCGTTCCTTTAGAGAATCCTGAGTAATACAGACCCTATCAATCACAGCTCCCTGACTATGGTAAATAAACAAAATGTTGGATTGTTAATTATTTAAATATGTCAATAATTAGCAGGGTTTTTTTTTCTATAACATATCAGAAAATATGCCATGCACTGTAGGTCTTTGGTCTTTACTGCCAGTGCTCTACTCTGCTTGCTGATCTTTGGTACAAATACTTGATCATATCATTATGGGAAAGGGGGAGAAAGTGGAAGAGAGGGAGAGGAGGAGGAGAAGAAGGAAGAGTAGGAAAAGGAGGAGAAGGAGGAGGAGAAAGAGGAGGAGGAGAAAGAGGAGGAGGAGAAAGAGGAGGAGGAGAAAGAGGAGGAGGAGAAGGAGGAGAAGGAGGAGGAGGAGAAAGAGGAGGAGGAA
>NW_021604597.1:6562744-6563789 GCF_004785775.1 Grammomys surdaster | reverse complement strand
AAGAGAAAGAGGAGGAGAAAGGGGAGGAGGAGGAGAAAGAGGAGGAGGAAAAGAAAGAGGAGGAGAAAGAGGAGGAGGAGGAGAAAGAGGAGGAGGAAGAGAAAGAGGAGGAGGAAGAGAAAGAGGAGGAGGAGAAAGAGGAGGAGGAGGAGAAAGAGGAGGAGGAAGAGAAAGAGGAGGATAAAGAGGAGGAGGAGGAGGAGGAGGAGGAGGAGGAGGAGGAGGAGGAGGAGGAGGAGAAAAAGAAGCAGCAGCTACAAATAATAGAAGCCTAAAAGACCTGGATGCAGTCTAACACATTGACTTACACAAACAAGCAACTTGTTGACAGCCCCTTAGAGCACCACCTCTCAGCTGGCCCCAACCCCAACAATCTTTTCAGTCACAGTTTTATCATGATAGCTTTGTTTTATATCTTCAAATATTATTTATTTCCCAAAATACTGCAATATATTAACCAACTAAGTAGCTATAGTACATGTTTACTAAAGAAATTACATAAATAACAATGACCAAAATATTAACCTCTATGCTTTTGAGGAGATTATCATTTTTAAAGGTTGGTTATTAGGGAATTTCATTAAATTGTATGTAAGCTAGCTAATATAACTTTATAAATTGTGCCTAGCAAGTACAAAGTGATTAAATAAAAATTCTCTAGTGTTCAATGCTATAATACAAGAACTGTTAAATTGTTTCATAGAAAATATCACAGTTATCAGTAGGGCATGCTGGACATACAAGGGTATCTTCCTCATGTTCTAATGCTGTGAAGAGACACCATGACTATGGCAACTCTTATAAAGGTAAACATTTAATTTAGGGTTGCTTACAGTTTTAGAGATTTAGTCCATTGTAATCATGGCATGGAGCACAGTAGCATGCAGGCAGACATGGTGCTGGAGAAGGAGCTGAAAGTTCTACATCTAGATCCACAGGCAGCAGGGAGAGAAGGATATTGGGCGTGGATTGAGCTGTTAAAGCCTCAGAGTCTATCACCAGTGACACACACGTCCTTCAGCAAAGCCACACCTAGTCTAAAAAA
>NW_021604597.1:6536996-6562344 GCF_004785775.1 Grammomys surdaster | reverse complement strand
TGTCTGTGTGTGTGTGTGTGTCTGTGTCTCTGTGTCTGTGTGTGTCTCTGTGTGTATACATATATATAGAGAGGAGGCAATTACAGGCTGTGGTCCAGCTAATGCAACAATGGCTTCCTGTGAAAAGAAGGTCCAAGAATCCGGTAGTTGTTCTGTCCACAAGGCTGGATGTCTCAGGTCGTCTTCAGTATACGCTGGAATACTGAAGACATAGATCCTCTAATCAACAGATAGAAACTTTCTAGCTAAAAACTGTGCTTTGAGTTTATTCAAAAGGAAATATTCAGAATTTTTCTACAATATCTAAAATAAACCCTGAAGCACAGATTTTAAGGTTGCTACTCAGGGTCTAAGATATAAAGCACACAAAATATTATCTAAATTGGACCAATTCTGTGGTAGTGGTTTAAATGAAATGTTCCTCCATAGTCTTGGACATTTGAACACTTGGTCCCCAGTTGATGTTGCTGTGTAGGAAGATTTAAGCAGTGTGCCTTGATGAGAGAAATATATCACTGGAAGGAACTTTTGAGAGTTTAAAGACTTGTGCCATTTCCTGTTGACTCTTTCTGCTTCACGTTTATGGTTCAAGGTGTGAACTCTCAGCTTTCTGCCTCTGACACTATGCCTGCCACTTGCTGCCTTACATCCCTACCATGATGAGTTCTTATCTCTGTGAATCCATACAGCCAAATTAACTCTTCTGTACGTTGCCTTGCTTGTGATGCTTTATCACAGAAACATAAAAGTAACTAATTCAAGAGCTTTCTCATGGGCTAAACTCTCCTGACTGACAGTGATACTGTCTGTCTCTGGCAACTTTTGTCTCCATCACTTGATGTCTCATCCTTTTATGTGACAGTCTTCCTTGGTAAGGTGGTCTGTACACATTCTGAGAGAGCAAAGTTCAAGGCCACAAAGCCTTTGGGTTCTAGAAGTTACACCTTACACAAATCATTTCAGGTACATTCTGTTGGTCAAAGTAAGACTCCGGAAGTAAGGAAAGAGACTCCACCTCTTGGAGACAGGTTCTACAACGTGATAGTGTTGTGCTTTTCAATCTACCACTACTAGTAGGAGAGGGTGGTAATCTTCATTAATATATTCCTACTTTGGGGTTGTTAAATCCCAAATTAAGATCTTCCAATTAGTAGATACCAGTTAGCAGGATCAAGTGAGGCCTCTCTGAAATTACCTTAAGAGCCTGCTTTTCTGAGCGGGGTATGCATGAGTGGGTGGTCTAATAAGGGTCTTTAAGAATGAAGCTTTCTTATCTCTTCATCTTTTCATGTTTTATTTTATAGATTTTAAAGAAAGGATTATATTTTTTTTATATTTTATCCAAGTCTGTGGTAAGACTGTTAGGTTAGTGGTGTGTATAATTTCTACTCCATGGGGGAGATTCTATTTTTCTACAAACAGACAAGCTGAGTTAATAAAGAGTACACGAATATGTTTCTGGGCATCAGAGGTCTAATGTTTGGCTATAATTAATTTAGATAGACAAGTAATAAGAGGAAACTTTTGTTCTTCTGTATGAGAAACAGAGACAGGAAGTTAAGGGTTTGGTTCAAGGATACAGACCAATCTAATAGAAAAATTGATGCCTTGATACCAAACCCCCCATCACAGGTATTTGTGTTATTTTGGGCTTACTGTCTGAGTGAGGGTTGGCAGACCTTTTCTTGTAAAGAGCAAGCTAATGCTTCAGATTGTGTAGGTTGCATGGACTCTTGCAGTCCATGCAATGCAGCCCTTTGCCATTGTCACACTAAAGCAGACATGGACAAATTCCACAGAGAAAGAACATCTGGAACCACATCTGTACTTCCCTGATTTCTGCCCAGTGAGCCTTTTGCCCTTGCTGATTTTAATAGGTGCACTTTTGTAGGCGTGAGCTTCAATTGTCAGTGTAAGAGTTTTTCTGAATTTTGTGACAAGTCATTGAAACTGAAGTTATGAGGACCACTAAACAGGATTTTATCAAACATAGCATTGACGGAAAAGTTAAGAGTGTAGTTAATGACTTCACTCTTGAACACACACGCAACGATTGTTCCCTGCTCTGCTGTCCATCTGCTGTTCGTCTTGGAACAGCATCCATGTGAATACTTCCCAAGCTCATGGGTAGTGTGCAAACCACTGGGACTTGTGAGAACCATGGTGTAACAGGGTAACAGGTCCTTTTAAAAAAATCTCCAGAAAACCCTATGATGGTAGGAAAAATGGTCTGAACCCCAGTTGCCCTGGTGCCTCAGTAGCTCCCCCAAAGGAAGAACTGCCTCCTGGAAAAGAACTTATTTACTATCCCATAACTCTGATACATTGTTACACAGTTGAAACTATGGACACCAGGTTTTGGATTTTATTTCAGCATTTTGTTTTCAAACTGTGGCATTGGATACAGGGAAAGCCAAGAAAACCTGAGAACTTTTCCCTGTTCTGGACCAAATTATAAATCTACCCATTTCCTTCAACAGTTCCTGACTGCCATTTTTTGACAAGCAGAAGGAAGTAGTAAGAAACAAGCTGAGATTCTGGTAACTTTAGGTCCCTGTGCTGTGGTAAGAGGTTATCAAAACTATTGTGGTTTCATCTAACCTTCAGAGGACAGTGATTTCTCCTAGACCTATCACATAGAGAACTTGTCTTCTAGGTTCTTCCTAGACTAGGGTTCACATTTTCAGTTGAGCCATTTATCTTCTGTGAGTCACTGAACAAAATTCACAAACCCTTTGGACTCATTTCCTTTCTTGCAGATAGGAAAAACAGCAACTGCTACAAAAAATTATCATGAAAGTTAGCAGAGATAGTGTGTGTGTGTGTGTGTATGTCTCTTTCTCTCTCTCTCTCTCTCTCTCTCTCTCTCTCTCTCTCTCTCTCTCTCTCTGTGTGTGTGTGTGTGTGTGTGTGTGTGTGTGTGTAAAAATGAATGACTGATAGAGTTCATATAACCATTCTCCTCCTTTCCAAAAGGATATCATCTTTCTGGTCCATCTTCCTCCACTCTCCACCTTCTGGGGAGGATCCTGCTTTCCATGTTTCTTGTAAAAATCCAATTTAAAAGATCCACTGATACAAATAAATGTAGTACTTTTGTTTTAGAACTTAAAATTCCTTTGTGTAAGAACTCAATTCACAATCAGGTTGCTGCCAAGTATGGTCTGTCAATTTAAAAGCACTATGTAATTGAACTTTTTCCCCTCTCAAGAAGAAACTAAATGTGGTTAAGGCTTACATGTTTTACCAGTGGGACGTGAAATGGTTTGCAACTAAACAATCTAAACCAGTGGTTCTCAACCTTCCTAATACTGCAACCTCCAACCATAAAACTTTCTCAGTGTTTCTTTATAACTGTAATTTTGCTAATGTTATGAATCATAACGGAAATATTTTTTAGTGATAGAGGTTTGCCGGAGGGGTCATGACCCACAGGTTGAGAACTCTTGATCTAGATGGTTATGTGAAATACTATGTCATGCAGACTACCCAGAGCTTATCTGTGACTCTAGATTAACAGAAGATCTTGATTTAAAGAAAAAAAATCACTTGAACTTAACTCTGCAGAACCCAGTTCTGTCTTTTTTTGGAGGGAGGAGAATAGAGTGGAGATAAAATTGGCTTTGTTAACAAACCCCTGCATGTCCATCCACTGCACTTCCCTGAGCTGAGGCTTTACAGGCTCCCTGTTCAATCAGAAAAGTATGCCATGTGCTGAAGACCCTCTTCATGCTCTTCCTGTGACAGTTAGTTTTGTTGTCAACTTGGCACAATGTAGAATCACTTGAAAAAAGAGTCTCAGTAAGGCATTTATCTAGGTAAGCTGGCCTAACTATTGGGGGATTATCTTGATTATGCTAACTGAACTGGAATAACAGCCCTGTCCACTGTGGGAGAGAACATTCCCTAGGCAAGGAATTCTGGATTGTATAAAGAAAGCAGGATGAATACTAGTAACCATGTCTCTGTTAAGTCATTACCCTCTACCCTTGACTTTAGATGCAACTTGACTACGAGCTTCATGTTCCTGCCATTTAGTAGGCCTCACAGTGACGGACTGTAACTGGGAACCAAATAGACCCTTTCTCCCTTTAGTTGATTTTTCCAGGGTATTTTATCACAGCCACAGGAAAGATTAAGACAACTTCACAATTCACATTTCCATTTCCCTCTCCTGTCTAAATTACTCAACTTGAATGCTTCCTAGTTTTGAAATTCCTTCATAACTTGAATATTCTGTAAAGTTCCCAAAGCAACTTTATTGAGTATGTGCTAACAATAAAGACATAATGTCATTTTAAGACATTTTTACTACATGTTTTTCTAAATTTCCTCGGTGTTTTTTTATGACTCAAGAGTTTCTTTGAAAACCCTTTGCACCAGTATTTTTATATTTTCCAGCAAAATCTGGTTATTTCTTTTCTATTCAAAAATGGAATTTACAATTATACATCTCTTACACAACATGGCAAATAGACTCTGCTGTTCTTTGTCAGCCTGCTTTTCCATGTCAGCATCTCCCATCCCAGACTGTCTTTTGTATCCTTGTTTTCACTCCATGTACCTGTGCCATTTACCTAGCAACCTCAACCAAGCTCAAGGAAAGATGTAGAACAGGACCAAAGGCATATAAGAGTATTGCAGCTATAGTTTAAGAATCATAACTACAGGAATAGGTGGCACATACCTGTAAATTCAGCATTTGGTAGATAGAAACTTGAGGATCAGGAGTTCAAGACCAGCTCCAGCTTCATAACTTGAGTCCCGCCTAAGCTTAAAATAATAAATAAATAAATAAATAAATAAGGATCATTATTAATTAGTGCTTTGTTTAATTAGATATGTGAACTATTTGCTTGTCCATTTGTTTTGAAACAGTGTCTAACGTATCAGAGACTGACATCTAACTCAATGTACAGCGGAGGAAGACCTTTGATGGATCCTCCTGCCTCATTATATTATTTTTTTGTTATTTGTCCTTGGTTTTGCTCCGTTTAAAAAAAATAGCAGAAGTAAGATAACAAAATGTAATAAATATTTCTTGCCATGAAGAGGTAATAGAAATAGTTCATTTTGTGAAAGTCTAAATTTATGGAAGAGATTTTGCAAGGATTAAACCCTCACACTCTTCAAACTGTTAGTGAGCTAAGATCTGTGAACTTCGAGCAGATTCCATCGGAGATGTGTGTGGTAAGAACACAGAATAGCTTTCATCCCTCTCATTTATTAGGTTCTTATTATGAGATTTAATATGAAAAACTATTTGATTCTATCTTGTTCTTCAGTTCTCCTCTCCTCATATTTGTCACCATTTAGTGTTCAATAAAAGCTACAGTTTAGATTCTTGCTTTCTCCTTTAAAAGTTTTTAAATCTGTTATTATTTCTAGTGATCCTTTGCCCTTAGGATTGGTTTCAACACTATCAGAAATTCTTCCCCGAGCACCTCGGGACATGTGCCTCAGGATGGCATTTCTGAAGTCCAGCCTACACTGCACAGCCCAAACAATCTCCAGGCTATGTTAGAGCTCTTGATAGTCTCATCCTTGTTCTTTGGCCACCTGGTCTACAGCATCTGTCAGTACTGAAATCACACTCATTTATTCACTCCATGAACACATGAATTAAAAGACTGAGTGTTATTGCCAGGCAGTGGTGGTGCACGCCTTTAATACCAGCACTTGGGAGGCAGAGGCAGGAGGATTTCTGAGTTTGAGGCCAGCCTGGTCTACAGAGTGAGTTCCAGTACAGCCAGAGCTACACAGAGAAACCCTGTCTCGAAAAACCAAAAAAAAAGATTGTGTGTTACTTTAATTTTGTGTTATATTATACTTATAATTATTGTTCTTTAACATCATAAGCTCTATTTATTCTTAGCATCTTCATTATGCCTTAAACCATAATATAATATTATAATAATATTTGCATAATATATATGCATAATATATTGGTCATATTGCTGACCATAAGTATATACTTTTGATAATCACTGTCTACTTTTGCTTATGTTAAAACCAGATTCCCTTCATTCCTCTTCCTTCTTTTTTTCTTTCCTTCTGATTTTCACCAAATACCCTCTCCTCACTCCTTCTCTTCCTTTCTTTTTCCCTCACTCCCTCCCTTTCCTCCTTTCTTCCTTCTTTTCTTCCTTCCTTCCTTTTAATTGCAAATCATTAATCCAATATTGAACCAATGAGTTATCTCAGCAGATAAAGGCTCTTACTACCAATCTTAATGACTTCAAACCCCACATGGTAGTAGGATATATGTGTGTCAGGACATATGCATGCCACCTCCACTTCAGCCCCTGCCACACACAGCATATAAACATTTTTTAAAATTAAAGAAGAACCTAATTCTTTAAAGGTTTTTGTCATTGCATACATATTCTCAAACTGGGGAAAAATTAAATTTCCTAACTTTCTTTTTCTCCTTTTACTTTAACTTTCTGGTAATGTTATACAAGAAAGAAAAGTAGAGTCAGTAAATAACATCGAATTGTGAAGTTGAGCACCCACCAGTGGAATGAGATAGTCACCAAATATTAAGGATAAAAACCAGAGGCCATTTTAGGGAGCGTGTTCAGTTTTGTTTCTTGGCACCCTTTCTCCTTAAAACAAACTAAACAAACAAACCACCTTGAGGACTTCCTTTTGTTTCATTTGTGTATTCCTTTGTGTGGTACTAAGATAATACTTTCACTTATGTAGGTTCTTGACCATTTCTCATTTGGAATCTGAGTATTCATAACATCAAGAACAATTAGCAAATAGTTATTTCTAAATCAATAAGCTTTGTCAATTATCATAAAACATTGTTTGTTATGAGGCACAGTCTCAGATGCTAGTGCTCTTCTGCTTTTTATGGTACCTCACTAAACACCAGACACATCACTATTGTCTTTGATGTCATTTTTAATAAGTTGAGATACACTTGGTGAGAAGTCCTTACATTCTTCAAACGAGACTTTCTACAAAACTGAAATATTAAAATATTACCTTTTATGGTTGGTGTTGAATAAATTTCCTCCCGAACTCCCTTAGCTATCTGGTGCTAAGAGAGTTAATTATGTTAATGGTTTTCACATGACGAAGTACTGTGGTCTGCTCAGCTTTGGTTCAGTTGTCATGTTGCTTTCCTTCACTTTGTCTTCACTCATCTGCAGCATTAACAGGCTAGAACTGTCCCCTCATCCACTTGAATACCTGTTTTCTTTTTTCTTGTTGTAATAATACTCTTCCACCAAACACAGTTAGGGTGCTTAACTTAGGGGGTTTGGTTGCTGTCATTTCATCTTGTTTTACAGGATGTAGAAATGTGGACAACCTGATGAGATTGTATTCCTTCCTCTGTCATATCTCTCCAGAGTAAGACTAGTGCCACCAGAACACTCATTTCTCTGTATAGTCATGCTTGGTTTTATTCTTGATAACTTCTGTGATGATCACTGCACAGTGCATTAAAATAGATGAGCGTATCATTTTTAATTTATTTTTTCAGCCCTCTACAGGCTTTGTCTGCTGCTTAAGGCTTAAAATCTAAGTGGTAATGACCTATACAATAAAATAATTCATGTTCATGGTTCTCTCTGAGTGAAATTTCTTAGTACACTAAGACAATTTTTTTTTCCTTTCTAGAGCTCAAGGTAGTGAATCTACCTCATCAGAAGGCTGGAGGCTGCAGAAAAGAAAACGGCTCCAACTGTATATGTTGGGAAGATGGCCTTGTCGGGCATAGGTGGGAGAAGAGATCCTTGGTCCCATAAAGGCTGGACGCCCAGTGTGGGGGAATTCGAGGGTAGGTCGGTGGGGGAACATCCTCATAGAAGCAAGAAGAGGGGTATGGGATAGGGGGTTTCTGGGTGAAGGGGAAATGGGGTAAAGGGATAACATCTGAAATGTAAATAAAATATCCAATAAAAAAAAATAAAGAATCACATTTCCAAACAAGTTAGGAGTCACCTTTTAACCTTAACAGTGGAGCCAATATAGCTCTCACCTATCCATCTTGCAAGCCAGAAAGAGACCTCATTTTGTTACTGGCTCCTCTCTGTTGAGAACCTACAGAGAACAGTTGGTATAACTAAAATATCGAGCCCGTTCACAAGGTTACAGTGGGCCATTCCCATGCTCTAATTTATTCGTAACATTTTATTCTGTACTTTATTAAAAAACAAAAAACAAAACAAAAATAACTCTGCAAAAGCAAAACTGACTTCCTGTTTCATTTTCCTTCAAGTATCAAAGAGTGGCCCCTGAGCCTGGGACCATTGGTGCCCTTTCATGGTTACCTCTCTTGAACGGACCCGAAGCTCTGTTTTCAAGTGACCTTTAATTGTTTTGTATAACTTAAATGTGTTTATCTGTGTGATGAAGAAAGTATTTCCCAGAAGGTAGATTAGAGTCTCAACTTTGCCTTGACAACAGTTTTCTGCAGTTTTTAAAGGAGAAAATGGAGAGAGGAACTTTCACTGTCCTCCCTCCTTCAGGGGTTTCTCCTTGGGGAAGTGGGTTCTGTGATAGCTGAAACTACTTCCATAGTCTGTGACATCTGGTCTTAGGCATTGACTCAAGTAGTTCCAACACAGATTTGTTGTGTGTCACCTGTATAATTGCTGCCATCTGGGACTCATAAAGACAGAGGAAAATTCTTCCCTCCAGCTATTAGAAAGGTCACTCGAGTGCCATTAAGGAAAAGAGGAATCAAAAAAAATTATTCTGAAATTACTGAGCCATTCTCTAAAGGAAGTGCACAGGTATGACACACCAGGAAAGAAGGGCCTTCAATAGAAGTATTGGCTTTGACAGATCAGCTTGTGGGCATGTGTGGGAGGAATTTTCTTGACTGCTAAATGATTTAAGGAGGTCCATTCCACTACAGGTAGTGCTACTACTGAACAGGTGGCTAGACCTGGACTGTCTAAGAAAGGTGTCTGACTATAAGATGGAGCAGGCCAGTAAGCAGCACTCCCCCATGGTTTCTGCTTCAGTTCCTGCCTTGAGTTTTGTCCTGGATCCCCTGGATGATGGACTATGATCTGCAAGCTAAAATAAACCGTTTCCTTGGCCAGGGAAAGCTAACTAGAACAACAGACAAATGTGAACAGCAGGCACAGGCTGGGGCTGGAGTGTACCCAAATCTTAGAAGGAGGCCAAGGTCAGAAACTGAAACTATCGCAGGTAGGTCTTTTGTGACTGACAGTTCCTTGAAATCCAAGGGGACAAAAAAAAGATATAAGGTTGAATAAAAGATTATTCATTTTCTTCAAGCTTTATTGAACCTTCCGATATTTGAGGTTTCTTAACTGTCCAGAGGACACGTAGGGACACACCTGGCATGGGACACTTTCTCCACAATCCCTAAGCTTGAGGCAGTTGATTCTAAGAGCAGCTACTATATATATCTATTTCTTCTAAGTGTGCTGCCCTTAATGAAAGGCGGTGGGCATCTATTTTGGTTTTCCTTATTCCTGGCTGTGTTCTTAATTGCTTAACGATGGCATCTCATTGACAGCACAAAGCTACTGAGATCACACCAGTCTCACTAAAATGAAACATGCTGACATCTGAAGGGATCTTTCCTGCCCTTCTGGACTCTGCATTTTTTTTAGATGCTCATCTGTGCCCTATTTTCACGACCTAACTCCTGTGGGAAGATGCTGAATTACAGGAATTCCTGTTGGATATTTCTCATCTCTGATGATGCCTTAGAACCACAAAGTGTGAACACAGATTCATCCCTCAAAGCAGGACCTCACAAGGAAAGTAGAGAAGTGGAGGTGATGGTGTGCCAGTGCCTGCACAGGCTTTGTCCATCAGCTAAAACAAGGAAGTAAGTGAGAATTCCAGTGAATTCCAGAATTTTTAGTGGAGTTCATTCTCAGATCTATTACTGCAGTGTGTGTGTGTGTGTGTGTGTGTGTGTGTGTGTTTTAAGGGATTACTGTTTCCCACTTTGATTTTGGAAGAAGAAAAAAAATAGTCCGGTAAGGGTGATGAGATATAAAGGGAAGGGGTGTTTGTACACTGTTGATGGGAATATAAATTAATATAGCATTATGGTAAGAGAGATAAATGAAGATTCTTCAAAAAGTTAAAAGTAGAGCTACCAGTGATCCAGTGATATCACTTCTGGATACATAGCTAAAAGAAATAAAATCAGTGTGTCAAAGAGATATCTGCACTAGCTTGATCTTCATGCAGGCACCCCAACAACTGGAGCAGGGGCTGTCCCTGACTCTGTTGCCTGCCTGTGGATCTCCTAACTGGGCTGCTTCATCTAGTCTCAGTGGACAAGGATGTGCCTGGTCCTGCAGTGACTTGATATGCCAGGATGGCTCAGTACCCAGGGGGGCCTCCCCCTTCTCAGAGGAGAAGGGGAGGGGTAAATGTGGTATGGGCTATATGAGCAGGGTCCTGGGAGGAGGGGGGGCTGTGATCTGGATGTAAAGTGAATGAATGAATGAATGAATGAATGATAAATAAATAGAAAAAAGAGATAGCTGCACTTCTGTCATCATTCAAGAACCATTCACAAGAGAGAAAAGGTAGAACAAAGCATGTGTCTTTCAACTGATGACTGGATAAAGAGTATACGGTACACCGTTGAATACTTTGAAGTCATTGAGAAGGAGTGAAGTCTTGTCATTTGTGGCAACCTTGAGAAAACTAGAGATAGATCATTGCAGTAAATGAAAAAAAAGCCAAACTTAAAAAGAGAAGTACCAGATGTCACTCCTATGTGGGATTTTAAAAGGTAATATCATGGAAAATATTACCAGAGGCTGAAAACAACGTCTGAGGGAAAGGATGGGGAGAAGCTGCATATGAACATTTAGTGACGATAATGGTGCATGTGAGGAAGTCAGAGGACAACTTTCAGGAGTCACTTCTCATTCCATTATGTGGGCTTATGCCTTCAAGTCCCCGGGGTATTACTGTTCCTACAAAATACAGCTCTGATGCCAAATCCAACCTCTGTAGACACCTGTGTAGAGTGCTATGTTCTCTTCTTCTGAGTTACTCATGAGATAATCTCTTGTCATCCATTCTGTCCAGTGCAAAAGGTCATGCTCCTAGACATCCTCAAAACTCACAAGAAGGAACTGCTTCATCAAACACACGGCCACCACAGTCGAACAGATATTGCAATTTCAGTGACCCAGCTGGTGCATGGAGGGCTGAAGGACGTAGGTTTCTTTACTCCGTCTGGCTGTTGTCTGGAGTCCTGACCTAGTTTGACCCTGGCTCTGGGTTTAATCCCTGCCAGCTCTTTGGAGTGTTGTATTCAATAGCCCAGGGAGGCCTTGGGAACCTCGTGGATTGAGTAGTCACATGACAGAAACCCTGTGTGAATAATCTACCCATTGTGTCCCTCCTGGAAGGTCGCTTATTTGAGACAGCTGACAAACCAGCCAGGACCTCAGTTATCTCTCTCTCTCTAGTTCAGTGGTTCTCTATCTGTGTGTCACAACCCCTTTGGAGGTCAAACAACCTTTCACAGGGGTCACCTAAGAATATCAGAAATCCATTGAAATTCATAACAATAGCAAAATTATAGTTATGAAGTAGCAACAAAAATAATTTTGTGGTTGGGAGTCTATTAGGTACATACTGAAGAGTCACAGCAATAGGAAGGTAGAGACCTAGTGGGTTCTACTCCTGAAGGAAACCTTCCAGTTTCCCAGGCTCAGCTTGACTATAAGATGGGAGTGATCTTGGTCCTCACTTTACCTTCTCATCAAGGTCCTTCATGTTCCAAAGGCAGCCAAGGAGTTTGCAGATTCTGTTACTTAGCAAACTAGAAACAGTATGTTAGACCCTTACTCAATTGCCTGCAGCTGCAAAACTAAAAATGATGGTTTACAATGTTTCCCTGTTGTGGACCTGTGGTCAGAGTACATCTTCTGCTCATCCAGATGGCCTCTTTTCCTTCTGGGCGCCCTCTCTTAAAGTCTTCCTTTGGCAGCAAAGCAGGGGATTGCTCTGTGCTGGCTTTCTTTGTCTCCCCCAATATGTGTGTGTCTATATATGGTCATGTGCCTTCTTCCCCTCAGTCTCTAAGAGTCTAAATAACATATTTGGTTCTCGTCTTCTCTTGAATAACCACCTTTGTGGTTTAGATGCCTATTTGGTTGTTATCTCAGCCTCTACTGGAATGACATTTGTAAAAGCGTCAGGCATTTTCTTGTTTATCATCTTTAAGGTTTCTGTCTTTTTCAAGATGAAATGTTTTCCACTTAGCTCACAAGGCTCATCAAAGTCCACTATCTAATTACAGAGCTAGAAACAAGCTGCTTGTGCCTTAGTTCCCATCTCTTGTAAAATAGATATACAAATAGTACATCAGTATATGATGGTGGTAAACATTGGATGACATTAGGAATATAAAATACTTCAGCAGTGCCTAACACACAGAAAGAGAGCTGTTTCTATTTATTCTGTCTGGGACATAGCTAACACTAAGGCTATGATAACCAACATTCTTTTCATCTCACCCCCCTTCCTGACTCCTGTCTTTGACTATACTGTCTTCTTGATATTTCAGAATACAGCCTATGATGTAATATTTTTGGGTTTACTTGTGGTATTGCTTTCTCTGCTTTTAGTGCTTTGTCTCTTTTCTTCCGCTGGCTAATACTTTGTTTCAAAGACTCTCTCCATATAACATCTTTCAGGAAACCTATCTGAAGCTTTCTACTCCAACCTCCTTTGCTTGCCCTGTGTCTGTATAGCTTCTATTGATAGCTCATTCACTACCCTGAATGAAGGCTTTGCCATAAGTCTGCTTCTTGTACAAGAATGAGTTCCTTAGAGACAGGAGACAGCCACAGACCCTCCTTTCCCTGAGAAAGAGCTGATGTTGTTGAACTAGGGGTTTAATAAATGATTGTTGGAGACATGGCTCAGCAGTCTCAAGCTCTTTCTGCCGTCAAGAGAACCAAGGTTCAGTTCCCAGCAACTACATCTGGCAGCTCACAGTGGCCTTAACTGCAAGGTGTTTGGTGATTGGTTTATTATCAGTGATAAACTAATCTGGCCAACTGAAAATTAATTATAGATAAATATGGTTTCTAAAGGATTTCATATTTTTTTAAAAAAATCATAGCATTTCTTCAATAATTTGAAGTTTACTGATGGTGTTTGCATTAGTTGCTTTTATGTGGCTATGTTAAAACACCTCAAAGATAACTTGAAAAAATTCATTGGGGCTTACAGTTCCAGAGGGATAAGAATCCATGGTGGCAGATGAGAGGCATGGTAGCTGGAGCAGGAAGCTGAGAGCTCGTATCTTAAATTGTAAGTAGTAATCAGAGAGAGTGAATTTAAAGTGGCACAAGACTTTATACTCTCAAAGCTCACCTGCAATTACATACTTCTTCCAACACTACTGCACCTTCTTCTTAAGCAGTGCCACTAACTGGAAACCAAGCATTCAGATGTCTGAGACTATGGTGGACATCATATTTAAATTACTACCACCTCATTTTATTTTAATTTTTTAATTGTGTGTGGGGGAGGGTCAGAGATCAATTTTGTGAAGTTGGCTAGCTTCCATTTCTACATAGGTTCCAGTGAAACTCAGGTCTCAAGACCTCTATAGAAAATATTTGCCCACTGAGCCATCTCTCACAGACTCAATGTTTTTAAAAGGATAGCAGTAATGTGGTATAGTACAATGAGGTAGGGTATTCATTCTATGTAGGAGTTTCTTAAAATTTTTCAAATAACATTAAGTGAAATATTAGGGTTCTCTAAAGCAACAGTTCTCAATATGTGGGTCATGACCCCTTTGGAAGTTAAGTAACCCTTTCACAGAGGTTGCCAAAGACCATCAGAAAACACGGATATTTACACTATAATTCATAAAAGTAATAAAATTACAGTTATGAAGTAGCTATGAAAATAATTTTATGGTTGGGATCACCACAACATGAGGGATCGTATTAAAGAGTAGCAGTGTTGGGAAGATTTCGAGTCATTGCTCTAGAAGAACAGATAGGGTGTGTGTGAGTGTGTGAGTGTGTGTGTGTGTTACATACATATATTATATACAATAATTTATTAAATCAGCTAACATGGAAATAGTAACAACAGCTGTCTCATACCAGGCTGAAAACATGAGGGTTGTCTGGTCCTTGAGCCTTGGTGCCTCAGCAGTTCAAACTGTCATCAAAAGACTGAGAAGTTCCATGAAGAGCCATGGGTCTTTAGTCAATTATAGAAGCCTGGAAACAGTGTTTCTGGTACTAGTGAAGGAATCATCGTCACCATGATCATCATCATTACCACCACCATCATCACAGTCATCATCATCACCATTATCACCACCACTAGCAGCAAGAGAAATCAACTCAGCATCAAGAGGGAAGACCAAGCAAGCAAAAGGTGAACCATCTTCCTCCAGATCTGAGCTACTAGTAGAATTTCCCACACACACATTTGAGGTTGATCTTCCAACATCAATTAACAATCCTGCAGTTGAGAACCTCTACCCAGATGACTCTAATTTGTTTCAGTTTGACATTAAAACTAACCATCAGAGTGGATATCAAGTTTCATACCTCTGGATCTATTTTTATTACATGAGGTATTTCAACTGGGAAAGCATCTGGAAGTGTTTCATAATTAAGCTGGAACACTGGAGTAAAACCAATAACAAAAAGGCAGCATAGCTATAAAAAGAAATAAAATGTTGATGCATGCTACATGTCAAATGAAAGATGACAGACAAAAAGCCATATATTATATTAATTCACTTTTATGGAATGTCTACTATAGACAAATACATCCAGACAGAAAGCATGCTGGGACCATGGAAACGGAGAGAGATTTCCAATGAGTTTCTTTGGGGCCTGATAAAAATGTGTTAGAATTAGAGAGTGTTGTGGGTGTACAATCTTGTGAATATATTAACATCACTGCACTGTACATCTTATATGGGTCATATTTATAGGATGTTGAATTATGTCACAATAAAAATATGTAAAAAAAAAAACCCAAAGTGATACACCAAAAATAATTATCAAGAATGGGGGGAAAACAACACATGTCATTTATCATTGCTATTAAAGGACCCACAAATAAAACTGCATTTTCAAAGTATGAAGGATTATATCACCAGCCACTTAATGGCATCTATAAAGCATTTTTATATTTCTTTTCCTCCAGTTTCCCAGAAGTCATCTGCTGCATTGTTCCTCTCATTCATGGGCTCCAACAACTCCAACTGTCAGCTGATATTTTTCTTTTGTTTTAAGCTCTCAAATCGCTTTAAATAATTTCTTTGGTTTTATTATGGTCCCAATTTAGTTCATTCAATAAGACATTAAAACTTATGTTATTTTTAGCCAAATTAAAATATTCATTTGACCATTAATTTTACTTTTAAGATAGTCATTTATAACTATTTATGCTGATGCTACAGATATGATATAGTTAACAGCATTTTATGTTTATTTGTATTTACCATTTTCAAATAACTTCCTAGTACTGATCATTATAAATGCCAGTTGGAAAGAGGCATAAACTGAGACATCCTGTAGATAAGAGAAAAATGTAGTGGTGTCTTCCTTTTAATCTCTTTCTCAAAGATAGCCGAAGCTGAGAGGTCATGTGTAGGCTACAGCTTTCAACTTTCTATGCTTCCAAGTGTTTTGAAATACAGCTGTTCTAAGCCACGGAGTTGAAGAGCTTTAATACATAGGGCAGCAGTAATTATACTTCAGTCCAACAATCTGATGTCTTACAGTATTGGTACAGTTTCTACTGGCCAGTGGGTTGCACTCTTGCACAGAAGTCTTGGGAGGATGCCGGGCGGTGGTGGCACACGCCTTTAATCCCAGCACTTGGGAGGCAGAGGCAGGCGGATTTCTGAGTTCGCAGGCCAGCCTGGTCTACAGAGTGAGTTCCAGGACAGCCAGGGCTACACAGAACCCTGTCTCGAAAAAAAAAAAAAAAAAGAAGCCTTGAGAGGGGGACTCAGGATTTCCTTGGCTGTTCTCTTTTGCATATTTAAAGACAAGAGTTATACTATGTTAGAGTAAACTCTCATAATCCAGATGTCTCCAAGGCATTCTAAAATGTTTCTATTGTGTTTTTGTTAAAGTCCATCATAGCTCTTCTGCAACCCTGAGATGACATCACCAATTCCTCCTTTGCTACTTCTTTAATTTCCAGGAGGTACATATTCTCCTCATTGTCTCAGACAATAGACTGGACTCATTATATATGGCTTCTCTTAGTTTTCAAAAACCAGAAACCAATGCAGGACTGTGTCTCAGCCAACCTGAACTGTCATACCAGAATAGAACAGATTGCATGACTTAAACAAGAGACCCTCATTTTCTGACAGTTTTGGACTCCAGCCAGACTCAAAGTGGCAAGATCTTTCTGGCTTTCACATAGTGCTTTTGTCTACGACCGCACATAGAAGAAAAAGCTCTGGTGTCCCTCCTTTCTTTATAAGGCCATCAACCCTATTAACCAAGGCTTTATCTTTGTGACATTATTTATCCTTTGTCACCTTGTCATGCAGGTATACTGAAAGTAGGGCTTCCAGCATTTTGAAATCTGGGGAGAAGGGACAGTTTAATCTACAGCATTTTACTCCTGGGCCTCAAAATTCATTCCCTACTCACTTGCAAAGTATGTCAATTTCAGCCCCAAAGCTTCAAAGATCTCAACTCATACCAGTATCATCTTACAAGTCTATAGCCCATAGTATGTAAGTCAGGCTAGAGATACAGTTTATCCTAAAGCAAAATTCCTTTCTAGGTTTGAGCCCATGAAATCAAACAAGGCAACATTTACAAAAAATTAACTGTAGACCGAGTAAGATAGGTACACGCATTCCCAATGGGAGAAGCTATACATAAGGAAAGGATATAAGATTGCAAGTGCATTAGTCATTCTTCTCATCACTGTGACAAAAGAAAGAAACAAATGAAAGGTAAAGTCTATTTGGGCTCATGGTTTTCACTGGTATACTATCATGGCAAGGGAAGCAACACTGTCAGAGGGCTACAACTATAACAGCCTGAAAACAGACTGTGCTATTTATTACATTCAAAAGACTGTCCCTAATGACTTACTTCTCCTAGCCAGGCTCAACCTCTTTGAGGCTCCACAATCTCCAAAAACAGTAATAACAGCTGAAGACCAGGTAGGAGCTTGAAGGTCGGAGAGACACAGTGGATTCTGAGCATAACATCAAGTCCTAAAGCTAGCAAGGAAAGTGCAATTAGATCTTAAGGCCTGGGAATAGTTCTCCTTGGTTAAATTTTCCATCTAACAGGCCTGTGAAGGTGAGTCACCTCTGAGGCACTAGATGAAGACACACCTATGGCAGCAAAATAAAAAAGATAATAAAAAAACAAAGAGGATTCAGTCTTGTTCTATAGGGTTGTAGTGGGAATGACCTTTGGTTGACCTTCAGGGTTCTTTCTCCAGAAGGATAAAGTAGGCTCACAATCAAATGGGTTTTATCTTCTGACCCATAAGAACTAGGAAGTCTGGAAGTCCTCCTTAATATTACCTCAGTGCCTGTTTTAGGGTTTTATTGCTGTGACGAGACATCATGACCAAGGCAACTCTTATAAAGGAAAACATTTAATTTGGTGTTGGTTTACAGTGTCAGAGGTTTAGTCCATTATCATCATAGTAGGAAGAAGCAGGGTATTGTGCAGACAGACATGGTACTGGAGGAACTGAGAATTATACATCTTGATCCAAAGGCAACAGGAGGAGGCTGTCTTCCACAGACAGTCAGGAGGAGGCTCTCTTCTACAGGCACCCAGGAGGAGACTCTGGATCACACTGACCAGACTGTACATTGATGCACTTCCTCTAACAAGGCCTTCAATAAGTCCTGTCTCCTAATAGTGCCACTTCCCATGGACCAAGCATATTCAAACCATCACAGTGTCCAACTGATAGTCTTGATAATGCCCTTGCCATTCTCTTTTGAATAGACTTTCACTCCATGCAGAATGGACACAATGAAGATATCCTGTGGCTTTAAGTTCTGGTTTCTCACAACTTCATCTTCGTCCTTCTGTATTTTACTACAGTTAACAGGAGTCAGGTTACATCTTCTGTATTTTGATGAAGAAACGTCTTAGGTATATAAGTATCTAATTTCATGACTTACCACACACACATAAACAGTGTGTTAGAATACAATACAGCCAAGTACTTTGTTCCATTATAATAAGGACCACCATCATTCCAATTTCCACAGGCATGTTTCTTGTTCTCACCTGGGTCCTATTCAGGTGTGTTCTCATTACCTTTAATAGCTACATTTCACCAACATGCTGCTTGGAGAGAAGCAGGTTCTTTAAGCTTTATCCATTGTCCAAGCTGTTTCAGTTGATAGCAGTGCCCCACTTTTTGGTACCAAATCTGTAATAATGAAGATTTTCAAAAGAAATAGAACCCATTTCATTTTTTATTTACATATATTTTCATGTATATATTTCAAGTTTTCATTGCATGTATTTGTATAGTTAGTTACATGAAGAAATTTATGAGAAATTGGTTCACACAGAAGAAATCTTAGCTCTGGAGTCAGTGACTCTGGAGATCCAAGAGGTCTGACAGTATGGCTACATTTACAGAAGAACCCATGGGGAAATTCTCATCTGAAAGCCTGTTCAACACCCAAGAAGAACTAGTATTCAGCTCAGATAGAAAGCTACCATTCCAGCTGTGCTTTAGAAGGATAGTCCCCTTGTTCTGTTTGGGCTTTCAGATGGTTGGATGAGGGACATTCACATTAGGGAAGGCTGCTACTGTACTCAGGTTACAAGTTCAAACATTAATGCCACTGAAACACATTCTTACAGTCACGAGTGAAGTCTGACTAACTATCTGGGCATCGTGTGGCCTAGTCACGTTGACACATAAAATTTAACATCATACTTTCAGGGAACATAACAGATGGGTCACAAAATGTTGACAGGCCTGATAGAAGAAAAATGGGACAGATATACATAGAGGGAAATGGTTTTAGATGTCTATGCCCCTGTGCTACTGAGGCTGCTGGACCAGAAGCACTTGTGACTTTGCAATCTCCCTAGGCCAATGTTTTTTTCAAAATCAAATACCACCATACCACATGTGAATCTTGCCATTGTGCTAGACGATAGACACAGTTGTGATCCATTTTTGTCTTAAATTGTCATTTTTTTCTAACAGGTGTTTTTAAGATCCTTCTTTAGTGCAATTTTTTAGACCATCCAGTAGGAAATGCCAACTCGTTCTATACTACATAGGACCATGCATGCAATTTTGTTTCATCTGCAGACATTGTAGTGGCAAGGTGACTCCTTCATTATGTGTCAGGATACATCTATACATCATTGAGACATGGGTAGGAAACACATAAGGACTTTTACCACACTCATTGAGAACTTTGAGAAGTACATCGTTGTAAGGATGATCGTAAGTACAGTGAAGAAGGTATCTGCACTTAGTTTCAAGGAATTCATGTTGGGAGAATGAGACTTACATGTAAAAACTATAAGATAAAATGAAGTTCTTCAAGATCCACAAAAGTGGACACCACAAATGTTTGGAAAGGGTTTTTGTAGAGAGTGGTTGTAGAGCTGACCTTTGGAGGATGGTCTGGGGGCAGGCAGTGAGAGGAACAAAAGGAGAGGCCTGGGGGTGGGGTGTAAGAGGTGCTGGCAGAGAAGACAGTGGAAGACAGTAGCTCAAGTTGAGAAGCTATATCAGAAAGGGTTGAGATGTTAAAAAAAAAACAAACTGAATGGGTTTTTTTAGTCCTATTTTTATATAACTTTATTAGCATTCACAATTGCAGTTTTCATGATAAAAATGAATCAGAACTATAGATGATTGGCTTTGTTCTTGCCCACAAGCTCAGATATATGGGATGGAGTACAAAAACCACAAGCTAAGGGGATGGAGATTACACTTGCAAAATGTCTGTGAAAGCCCTATGGGAGGAACAGGGTGCTGAAACAGACAGGGTAACTAGGAACATCCTAGAGATGTTTCACGCGCTTCACTATGCCGTTCTGTTGGTTGGTTTTTTGTTTGTTTATTTGCTCGTTTTGTTTTGTTTTGTTTTGTTTTTTGAGACAGGGTCTCACTATGTAACTTTGGCTGTCCTGGAACTCACATTGTTGATCAGGCTGACCTTAAACTCACAGAGATTTGGCTGCCTTTACCGCCTGAGTGCTAGGATTAAAGGTATGTGTCACTGTAAGTCTTTTTCCAGCTCCCATCACTGACTTCTGATCCTCCTAAAATTGGTTAGCTAGACTCTGCTTCCTTTTTTGTATTTGATAATTTGGTTTCTTTCATATTCTAACATCCATGTTTCCAAAGTAGCTAAAAAGCCTCAAGTAGATTTAGAATTCCACCCTCTTTCAGCAGATCTCAGCCACAGGCAGTACCAACATACAAGGCATTGGCACACAGGAAGAAGGTGCTTGCTTTGGTTACCATAGTGATTAAATGATGCAACCAGTGTTTAGCATTGCTGGGAGGATATAAATGCTGGAAGTCCTACAATTCTTGGAATATTCTGGTGAAAGATTGTCATATCCAAAATAATAGCAATATCCCTTTTTGATATCTTTATGGGCTTAATAAACAAACTGAAACATTTCAGTAGAATGAACCAAAATTATTTCTCTTTACAGTATTGCATGGTGTTTTGCACTTATAGTCTTGGATTAGGAACCAAGAGGACCTTGCTGATATAACAACCAATTTGTGGTCTAATGTTTTAGGCTGTTTCCTGCTGCTGTTGACAAATAATTGTGTCTAAGTAATCTTTGAAGAACACAGATTTATTTCTCAGAGTTCTAAAGTCTGGGAGTCTGTAAGGAAGTCAGGGGAAGGGGGCATCACAATGCAAGACAGAGCAAGGATGCTAGCTCAAAATTCTTTCATTTGTTTTTCTTATACAGCTATCATTGTGCCTTCATGGAGGCCCCATCCTTGTGACCTCACCCAGCCCTAACTAACCCCTCCAAATACATATGAACTTGGATTTAGTTTATAAAATAGGAGCTTCTGGGGGACACATCAAATCATGACACTCAGGAATCCAGACCTAGATCCCCAGGTTAATCAACTGCCTATTCTGCATGCTGTTCACCTCACAAGGGCTTCACAAGCATTCTGCAAATCACCGTTCTCTGTCTTCAGCCTCTGACCCTGTTTCCCTTCTCATAAAGTTGAAAAAAAAATTCTACACAGAACAAATTATAGCAAAATGAGAGCAAAAATATCACTCCATGAATGGCTGGAAAAATGCCTGATAAAGCAAGGACAGCCTTTTTAAGAAGTCTGGATTGGAGACAGGTTTATATTAGGCAGCCTATTCTGAGTTTTCCATCTGACTCAGTCTACACCCTTACCTCCTATATATGTCTTTTTATACCCTCATGACTATAGCTTTCTGAGTGTCTAGAATGGGGAGAGGGGAAGAGACAGACAGAGACAGCGAGTGAAAGATAGAGGGAGGCAGACAGAGAGGCAAAGAGAGACAGAGGCAGAGAGAGAGACTGAGACAGAAAGAGAGATTGAGACAGAGTTCGAGTGAACATTAAATAGTCAGTGTGTGGTACAGAGACACACAGAGAGAGACAGAGAGACAATAAAAGACAGAGGGAGGCGGGGAGAGAGAGAGAGAGAGAGAGAGAGAGAGAGAGAGAGAGAGAGAGAGAGAGAGGCAGAGACAGAGAGAATGAGAGACAGAGACAGAGAGACAGAGGGACAGAGACAGAGTCAGAGTGAACATTAAATAGTCAGTGTGGTACAAAGACTCACAGAGAGAGACAGAGACAGAGAGAACGAGAAAAGAATAAGTAGATAAGTAGTCGGTGTGGCAGTTACTATCAAGGTGATCCTTCTATCAGCCAGTAGATAATTCTAGAGGGAGACAGAGTAGAGAAAGAGGAAAACCTGACTAAGATTACAGAAAATATAGATCCTAAACTATCCATATCCCGTGACAGCAGGTTTGAGTGTCTCATAAGGCTTCATGTGCCTGTTGAATGCCTGTGTTCATATCTTTCAATCCTTGTTGAAAGACATTACTAACATGGAAATCTAATGTAGTCATAATGTTTAGATGTGTGGTTTGGGGGGTTGATTGGTGTTAGATTAGGTCTTTATGGTGGAGCCCCATCACTGAATCCTGGAAGCTCTTCGAGAATAAACAGACACATATACCACCTCTCTCTCTATTGCCACGTAATGTCATGTGTCACCTTGTGACTCTATAAGAAAAAAAAAGCCATCTTTATAATGTTAATCTGCCTCAGGTATTTCATTGAAGTGATGAAAAATAATAAAAACTTAATGACAAGGAAGAGAGTATTACCATAATCTAAAAATGTGGGGGGAGGATTGGGAACTGGGTATACTGGGAGAGATTGGGTGATTTTAGAGGACCAGTTAGAAAAGGCCTAAAATGCTGAAATGGGAACTGTGTATCATTCTGGTGAGGGCTCAGAGGATGAGGAATCTATGCAAGAGCTGAGACACGCTCTTTCTCAGCTCTTGAAAATGTCATGCTAACACATTCTCAGATGCAGCTGTAAGAACCTGGAGTAAAAACCACCCCTGCCACAATATCACAAAGTGCTCTGCCTAAACCCTATCCGTGCCCTAGAACTTTAAGTAAGGCTGACTCTATTCTGATGCTGTAGTGCGTCTGAGGGAGCAAACAGGTAAATAGAAGCACTCAGCGGGCTGCTGGGCAGGATTAGGAAACAATGTCAGGACTCAAGGGCAGAATGTATAATTAAAAATAAAAAAAAAGCCGAGTGGAAAGATTTGGAAAAGTCACAGCCTGGCCTGGGAAGGAATGAAGAAAAAGTGAGGGTTGCCACAGAGAAGCCGCTTGCTAAAGAGATTAGCTGCATAAAAAGAGAGCCAGTGCTTTGCATCACAACAAGGAAAAAGGCCTTGAGGGCATCTCCATAATGCACCTCCCTTCACAGGCACAGAGCATCTGGAGAAGAATTTTCCTGTGAATTTCTCAAGGCACTCAGGAGGGATTTTAAAGTGGGTATTTCATAGTTATGTGTATCTGTGTGTAAGTACCCATAGAAGCTAGACTAGGGTGTCAGATGCCCTAGAGCTGGAGTTACTGGGAGTTGTGGGTGCTGGGAACCAAACTGGGCAAGAGCAGCAAGAGCTCTTAACCACTAAGTCTTCTTTCCAGCCCCAAGAAAGGGCTTTCTACTGGAGACCAATGTTGCCCACGAATTCCTACAAAGTACCACAAGACCTCTGCAGGCTTGACTCATGTGGGCCCACATGTGGCTTCTCTTGGTGGCAAATTTTATGGTACTCACATAAGAAAAAATGTAAGTTCTGGCATTCCAGAAGTCATAGGAATCTGGCTGAATCCTGCTAGAGTTGGAACTTCTGCAGGGGAAACTTGATGGGACTTTGCCTGTAAATACAGACTCTATCTAGGAAGGTAACCATGTTAATGAAATGAAAGGCCAGTCCTAGAAACACAGAAAATAGCAGTGTACAGCTCCATAGAACAGCCAGGAATAGGCTACCCCAAGCTCTGAAGTCCAGCCTGTGCTGCACTGTGCACAAGATGCTGTCTTCGAGCTTCAGGATTTAGCATCTGTCATACTGAATGTTAGTCTTGCTTTTAGAGCTACTATTTCTTTTTATTTGCCTATTTCTCAATAATTCATTGAGTTATCAGTGGATTTGATTTACTTGTTTGTTATCTGTTTGGCCCATGTCTCCTACCCTGTGGGGTTTCTTAGTACTTAGAACAAGTGCCCTCTATAAATCTCCTTTGACTGAATAAACTAAGCAGGTCATCCCCAAGAGGAAAAGAGGTGTTGCTCTGAACATTTGTAAGGAAATCTCAGCATTTATTCTGAATGGCAGAAACATAGACTAATATGATGACTTGCCTCATGCTCCTGATCTTCCTCTCTAGTGAATCCTGGGGCATACATCACAGATCCTGTTGCCTTTTATGCTTTACTGATGAGTTGCTGTGATTCTAACTTTAGAAGTGATTCCTTCTAGGATGTATGTATGTATGTATGTATGTATGTATGTATGCATGCATATGTATATTCACCTCCCTTTTCCTTTTCTTGGGATCTCTTTGTTGGACATTTTAATAGGAGCTGCCCATGAGTATTTAGAACAAAATACAAGCATGTCATCATTTTAGGTTTAAGAATCCCCTAAACAATTGCAGGAGATGCTTACAACATCTGAAGAACCCATATGTGGCACAATTGTTGCTGCCTCAAAAAAAAAAAAATGTGACCAGGACTCTAAAGTACCCCAACTGCACAGTTTGTAAATTGCCTAGTTAAGTCTAGTCTCAAACTGTATTACCCACTTTTAAACTGTGTCAGATTTCTTAGTACTTTCTAGAGCTGATAGCTGAGCCCATTTAACTGTGACAAAAGGATTCTTTAAGTTGATGCTTTATTATAAGTAATTACTTTCCTTTAATGAGTCTAAGAAAAGAGGTTGATAGTTTACTACCTGTGGGTGAGGTTAAATAAGTCTCTGAAGTGTGTGGAATCCCACCACCACAAGTAAAAATCAACTTTTAGTAAATGTTGAGGGTTGACTGTAAGTTCTCTGAAAATAAAATACATGGATGTATGAGTCCTTCTATAAGACAGCACAGATTTGCATACAAATGATATACAGCTTACTATATTCCTTAAATCACCCCTCCATTGTTTATACCTAATGCAATGTAAAGATTATGTAGATAACTTCTATACTGCACCAGTTAGGAAGCTAAGAGAAAGATGCTGGGCCTATTCCTTCAGATATAAGTACAAAATGTTTGATCCAAAGTTGGTTAAATCCATAGATACAGACCCTGTGGACACAGACGACCAGCTGCAGCTGTATGTTTTGGCACATGGTAGGCATTGGAAATTGTTTAAATTAAATTGGTACTATTCTGAAAATAAATCAACCTGGGGTTGTTGGTAAATATTCAAAAACAGATTATATGATATGACCTTAAATTGAAAAATTTGAAAATATTTTCTCCTGATAGACATAAGTGTAACTAGTTAACATTCTTTAATAATGATATATTTGAAATTAGTACTCATCAAAAATTTTGGCAAACATAGCAACAGTTATTAAAGACTGATGTTTTAAAAATTAATAGTAAGAGGTCTGGGCTGTGGTGGCACATGTCTTTAATCCCTGCATTAGGGAGACAGAGGCAGGCAGATCTCCAACTTCAAGGCCAGGTTGGTCTACAGAGGGGTTCCAAGACAGCCAGGACAGAGAAACCCTGTATATATGTATATATGTATATATGTATATATGTATATATGTATAT
>NW_021604597.1:6510073-6536986 GCF_004785775.1 Grammomys surdaster | reverse complement strand
ATACATATATACATATAAACCCTGTATATACATATATGTATATATGTATGTGTGTGTGTATGTGTGTGTGTGTAATAAAATTTTTTTTAAATAATTTAAAAGTTAATAGTAAAAGGATAGACCTCTTCAAATTGCATTCATTAATTCATTTGAGAGGAACTCAGAAATCAGCCTGCCTCTGCCTCCCAAGTGCTGGGATCAAAGGTGTGTGCCACCACTGCCTGGCTGAGAGGTATGTCTTTAAATATTTTTTTTAGTCTCTCTTTCAGAACAGTGCTAACTTCCTTTAGTGTCCATTTTTTCTTTCTATAGTATTCTAGTTCTCTATTCCTCTGGAAGTTAGGATACATGTCAACAATTCTCTAAGTTGGTTTCTGTCTTTCATGTTGTGTTTTCCAAAGATCTCTTGGGATCTTAGGGCATCTATGTGCCATTTAATTCTGTTGTAGTCTTTTAGAAGGGGTCTAACCCCCTAGAGGCCCATCCCACGTCACACGTCTGTCTCCAGAAACTGGCAGTGGATTTCTTGTTGGTTTTAGAGATCCCTTGACAGATGCGTTTCTTGAAGGCAGCACTTGATTCTAATGGGACAAGGCCCAGCTAAGTGATCTGGGAAAGGTGTTTCTGAATTGTGAGGCTAAAATCTGAACAGAAGTCCTCTTTGATTTTACCAACAAAGGGAACTTATTTTATTTCTTAGGATAACATCAAAGGCAGTTTTACTATTATTTACAGTCAAGCTTCTACATCCTACCAAGCAATTAACAGGAATACTAACAGTGAACTTACTATATATTCTGGAGGAAAAAAAAGAAACTAGAATTTTTGTGGGGTTGGGTCTATAAATATTTTTTTCAAAGGACCTTTAGTTACATCTCCTTAAGAACAATGAGATAAACTGTACAAAGTAATTTTATTTTGTTTGCATGAAATTCAGGTCATTTATCCTATCTATACTCCTTTGTGCTTTGATAACCAGATTTCTTTCCCTCAGAAATGTTTACACTGAAAGTTCTAGAAACTTCATTTTAGGACATTTGCTCCATTCATTAGCTTTAACTAAATAATCAATCCTTTGCTATGGCATATGGCTTCCCTTGAAAAGCATTCAGGTAGTCATCACCCAAAACTGGAATGCCATAGGATGTAGAAGTGAGTTAGCATGTCTTTAGCTCAGTCTTACCTATTTCAGTTCAATGCTCCTCTACTATAAAAGCTTCATCTATAAGGATCTGGCTACAGTTAGGCCAGAACAACCTCTCCAGCCAAGGCCCATCATTTTCATTTGGGTCTTCTGAAGCCTCAACTTCATAGGGTTCTTGTTATTCATCTGTGAGACCTGTACTTTTTCTTAGATTTGATCTCTTTTTGTCTATATTTTATGGCCTCAATGCTTCATATCATAAATGATAAACTCATAGCTATGATGCTTATATTGATCCTCAAATTATATCATTTCTTATTTCCACTCTACTTGTTCTCTGATCTCAGAATACTCTATACCTCATAGCAATTTCCAAAATCACCTACTCCTGTCTTAAACTTCTTATTTCTTTAGACTAAATCACATGCAACTTTATATACTCTATAAAATAAAAATGTCTACACCAGGTAAGTCTTTGACACCTTTTTTCATGATGATGTGAATTCTAAGAAAATTCCTAACAATGAATCAGCTATTGTCAGGTTCTCTGTTTTCATGGATGTTGCAGGAGAAGACCCAGTGAGGACAAAAATGTGGTTCTGCACTTTTACAGTCTCAGATGACTCCACAATCATCGTTTCATGTGGTTGATGATACGAAATTTCCTCTCCTAGTCTCTATCACTGGTTCACTTTAACAGCACTACTTATCCCCTACTTTGCCATAAATTTCTTTATTCTTATCAGACTAAATTCTCTACCATGAGATTGATGTTGAAAATCTTGTATGGGTTGGGGGAGGGTGGCACAGATTGAATAAATCATTTTTAGCTTCTTGTTACCATCAATGATTTAGAAACAGTACTCATGACCATTGTTTAGAAACTAATCATTTTTACTTAAAGATATGTGTGGGCGTGGGGTGGGATGTATATGTTTGCATCTTGGGTGAGTGTGCATGTACATGATTGTGGATGCCTTGCGTATTGTTATTGTTATTTAGGAGTCATTTACTTTCTTTTTAAGACAAGGTCTTCCACTAGAATTTTTAGTTTTAATGAAAATGGCCCCCATATGCTCATATATTCCAATGCTTGGTCTCTAGTCAGTGGAAGAATTGGGAGGTGTTGGCTTGTTGCAGGAGGTTTGTCACTGGGCGTGATGTTTTAAAAGCTCATGCCATTGCCAGTTAGCGCTCTCTCTCTCTCTCTCTCTCTCTCTCTCTCTCTCTCTCTCTCTCTCTCTCTCCTCTCTCTCTCATGCTTATTGATCAGATATAAACGTTCAGCTGTTTCTTCAGTGCCTTGCACACCTGCCTGTTGCCATGGTCCCAGCCATGATTGTCATGGATGGTAACTTTCTAGAAGCCTAGGCATCAAACTAAATGGTTTCTTTTTTATATTTTATTGACTATGGTGTTTTGTCATGGCACTAGAAAAGTAATGACGATACTGGGGCTCACTGACTTAGGTTTGGCTGGCTAATGAGCCCTCAGCCCCTTTCTATTACTGCTTTTTCTGGGTTGGGATTACAAAGGTGCAGCACCATGCTTAGCTTTTCACATGGCTTCCGGGGCCACATGGTTTTCAGTTCCACACATGTTTATGTTTCAAATACTTTATTAATTGAGCTATCTCCTCATTTTTGAGAAAGTGATATATTACACAAGAACTTTAAACAGAATTATGGTAAGAAATTTTAAAAACTCTGAAATATTTTGAAACATTCTGATCTTTCTCATAGAAAACAACCCATAGGAAAAACAACAGTATCAACCAACCAGAACCCCCAGAACTCCCAGAGATCGAACCACCAACCAGAGAGTACACATAGAGAGACCCATGGATCCAGCTGCATATGTAGCAGAGGACGGCCTTATCTGGTATAAAAGGGAGGAGAGGCCCTTGGTTCTGTGAAGGCTTGATGCCCCAGCATATGAGAATGCTAGGGCAGTGGGCAGGAATGGGCAGGTGAGTGGGAGACGACCCTTGTGGAGGCAGGGGGGAGGAGGGATGGGATGGACAGGTTTCCAGAGAGGAAACCGGGAAAGACAATAACATTTTAAATGTAAATAAATAAAATAACAAATAAAAATGTATATAAAAAAGTAAACACAGGTAAAAGAAACTAGAAGAAGAAGAAAAGAAGGAGGAAGGGAAGAGGAGGAATAAGAGGAAGGGGAAGGGGGAGGGGAAGGGGAAGAAGAAGAAGAAGAAGAAGAGGAGGAAGAGAAAGAAAACAATCCTATTTTCTACAAACCCTGGGATCATTCTTAGAAAAACAGTACAAAAATAGACGGCACAAAAAATACAAGCTGTTTCTGTATACTGAGCTCTTCATTGTTCCACTTATGTGAAGTTAAGACTGAAATGTTATCAAGTTCAGTAAATTTCCTGGTGTGTAGGCATGTACAATATTATAACCATATAGATGTTCCTTTGAAAGAAGTTGTAAAGGTTTAAATGGAAGCGAATGATAGTGTTCTCAGTTTTCTAGGGTTTATCCTCACTGCAAGGAAAGGGAAACTATGAAAATGAGCCTTTTCACAGTAGTCTTTCCCAGTGATTTCTCCCACCTCTAATAGAATGTTTAATTAAGCCAGTTATATTAGTTAAGATGTAGCTTTGGCTGATATGTTAACTGTCTAAATTAACAGAATGTTCCTAAGGTGGTTTGCTGTCCTAGGTGGCATTGTGGTTCTCTTTCACAGTCACCAAACAGCTAGGCTCCTTGTATTTGCTTTGATGAGCGTGGTGCTCTACCTTGGTTGACATCATGTAGCTTGCTAGCACCCTCACTAAACAATGGGAAGGGGAGTAGGCTGCTATGATTCCTTAGATGATGAAGGCCTTGCTTCTGCTTTACTGGTTGTCTACTGGTCACAGTCATTTTGAGAAGGTTGGCTAGTGTAACTGATATTCTGAATAGTTAGAAGGCCATTTATTGTATTGCTAAATCCCATCTTTCTTAAAAAAGAGCAGAAAGGGTCTAAGGGACTCTTCATTTCCTTTCCCATCACCTTTTCAAAAGCCCCAACACTCACACCGATCCTTTTTCCCATATATGATACATGTTTGTACCTTTCAGAATATGCCTATAAAGTCCAGAAATGGCACTTTAAAAATTAAAGGCCAAGTTATTAACTTCCTCTGTATTATATCATAAAATAAGAACAAGATATCTGCAGTAAACATTCTGTTTGGAGGAAGAAAAACTAAGAAGCATACAGATTCTTTTAGCTTTTATTAGTTATAAAATCCTGGTGATTATAAATCCTCAGTCTTCCTGTCTTGGAAATGAAATCCCTTGATTGGCTTCATGAGAAAGAAATTATATATGGAAGTGGCATAATGCTAGTACATAAACACTTTTAGAAGTGAGACTTGCATTTTTGTTTCAGTAGACAATGTGCAGTTCTTTCAGCATAATGACTCCTTGTGTTTCTAAAGAGTCTCTTGAGTGCACATTTTCCCATCTTCAGCTTTTGTCAGTTCTGATATCTGAGAAAGAGGACTAGGATTCTACTATCAACAGAGAGGAGTAGATACTATTGAGTTCAATATGTCATAATCTGTCTTGGCCTCAGATGTCAGAGGAGTAAAGATGTAACTCTCTTAACACTGTAGCTTCCATTACTAGAGAACAGAGAATACAGAATGGGGGAACAATAAGAACAACAAAACCTAGGCACAGGGGCACACGCCTATAATCCCAGCATTTGGGAAATAGGGGCAGGAGGAGCAGCAGTTCAAGGCCAGCATCAGGTACACAGTGAGTTTGAGGCCTGCCTAGATTCTATCATTCCTTTTCCTAAAACTAAAACCAAAACAACAAAGGGGGAAGAGGGAAGAAAAATTATGCTTACTTTTAAACATTATAATGGGAAAATAATACATATTTCAAGGCTCTTGATGCAGAAATCCTGACAGTGTTTTTTTGTTTCAGAATCCATATTTTATTATATATTAATATGTATAGCTATTCTATGAATCTGGTACTCATTTAAAAAATAACTCATTTGTTAATGTGCTTAATTAATATAACATAATATTGGAAGTCTTAGCATCTGAACTGGACATATGATTATATGTAGATGTGAGGTTTAATTCCTGTGAAAAACAATCAAGTTGTTTTGATCAAGGCTATCACCTTTTTTTGTGGATCTCTAACTTGACACATTTAGAATGACCTCTGACATCTTTTCAACTATGGTTTCTTCTAGTGATAGGTGAGTGGGTTTTACATGTCCGTTGATAGTGGATAGTGATAATATTTGAAGTCTAAAGCAGAGATGAAAAGAGAAAGTTCTGAGTTTACACAAGAAGCAATAACATACAATAGTTCAAATACTCCATCTAACTAGCCTCCTCTTTTTTAGTCTCATATCTCATAAGAATTCAGTATCCTGGTTGGGCAGGGGTGGCACATCCCTTTAATCTCAGCACTCGGGAGGCAGAGACATCTTTGTGGATTTGAGACCAGCTTGGTCTACAAAGTGAGTTCTAGGACAGCCAGTGCTACACCAAAAAGCCAACCAACCAACCAACTAGCCAACCAAGCAAAAAGCGAAAGCAAAATAAAACCTCCCCCAAATCAATCAATCAATCAATCAATCAAACAAACAAACAAACAAACAACAATATTCTGGGGAGTTAGCTGTCCCTGGTGTGTTTCTTCTAGGTTTATGTACCCAGAACCAGCATAAAAGGTCATAGGTCTCATGATATTTTGAAAAAGAAAAGAACAACAGAACATCCTCCAAAAATTGGCTTAACATATTAGATATAGTTGCAGGTAGATAGATACTATAAGAATATGAACCAACGTTTAAAACAATATATATTTTTTAATGTATGTCACTCTG
Organism: Grammomys surdaster; assembly: GCF_004785775.1. Taxonomy (NCBI): domain Eukaryota; kingdom Metazoa; phylum Chordata; class Mammalia; order Rodentia; family Muridae; genus Grammomys; species Grammomys surdaster. The sequence continues at coordinate 6,530,979 of NW_021604597.1, read as the reverse complement.
TAGTCACCTGCTTTTTACCTAAACTTTGAGATGTTTAAAGAGATAATTTAGTTATAACAATGTTTATATCATAGGTATTATGTAAGAAAATTAAAATATCAGATTTTTTTTGGTTTTAGCCAATGCTAGTTTTTAGTGTGTGTGTGTGTGTGTGTGTGTGTCCAGAAGAGAGGATCATATCTCCTAGAGCCAGAGTTATAGGTGATCGTGAGTTAACCAGTATGGGTGCTGGGAACTGAACTTTGATCCTTTCGGGCAGCAGTAAGTGCTTTTAACCACTGAGCTAAATCACTGGCCTTCAACTGCTATCTCTTATTCTTTCTGGATATAAAATAGACAAAAAGATTGTTTCAATTGTGTCCTTAGGTGTTAAGCATTCAGCAACTCACTCACTCACTTCACAGATGTCCCTAGTGCCTACCAAGCACTGCTAGGTCCAAGATGAGCATTGAGAGTAAGTGTCTCTCAAGTATACAGGGTTGCAATGGAAGCAGGTGGAGAGCAGGGTCACTATTTCTTGTTATGTCCTAGATACCGAGGCAGGTGAAATGAACTCAATTCATTATAACAACTCATTGAAAGAGGTGTTGTTAATCTCAGGAGAAACTAACATTTAGCGTGACTGATCTTCTTCAAATCACAAACTGATATGCAATAGAGCCAGGAAGACAAATCAGGCTTGTCCTGCATTACAGTCACCTTCTCCAGGCTTTACCAAGCCTTCTGAGCTTTGTGTTCCTTGGGCACTACGCTAATGTGACCAGGCATCTAGAAAAGCCTTCAGGAAGAATGAGCAAGTCAAATTAGTTCTTCAGAAATGAGAAAACATTCCAGAGGTAGAGGTGGTGATGAAAGGCTTGAAAGAGCAGTTAAAGGCATTACGAGAAATACCATATATGTGTGCTTTACATAATTAACTTTATTCACTTCAAATTATCTTTCTGATGTCAGTGTGAAGAAGAGATGAGAGGTGAGAACCTAGTGAAGAGACAGGTTGTCTGATTATGGCAACGGTCCAGAGAAAGTCCCACAAGGATCTGAACTAACTGACACAGTTGTGCCGTGGAGGTCTGACAATGCCTATAGACTTAGGAAGTAGCAAATGTAGGACGTCAATGAAGATCAAAAGCAGGTACAGGCTAAAGAATTGTTGTGCCACTTCCTGAGCAAGCGAATACAGGAAGAGAAACAGTTTCTGAAAACATTGTTTAGATGGCAAAATCAGGTCCTGTTAAAAAGCAGTATATGAAATAAACAGATACAGTCACAAAATATAGGTTCAATTCTATTTGAAAGAGCTCCCACAGGTTCCAGTAACTCTAAGTTTAAAGTTAAAAATACATTTCTTAACAAGTAATTTTTTTTTACAGAAGAAAACAGCTAATGTTTTATTGGATAAAACTTATAATATTTAATATACAATAGAGGTAGCTTTAAAATATTATTGCTAATTTGTTGCTAGAGACAGAACTCAGGGCCCTACATATGTGAGCAGGTACTATACCATTAAGTACACTCCAGCCCTACAGGAAACTTTTATATAATATGTACTTTCAGGTAAGGTGTAAACTTATGAAAGGGGAGAGAGAGCACATATGCAAAGGTTAGACTAGATTTCTGAATCTATTAACCATGAATACAGCTCAAGCTAGAATAAATGCTGCACATCTCAGGATAAAATGCTTGGATTTCAATGTCCCCAAATGGGAAGAGGAGTATAGACACTGTCGGAATACAGTAGGGTCTTACCAGGTCTAGGATGTTCTACTCTTTATGAATGTACCTGGACGACATCTGCCATATGGCACCAGTGGCCATTGTTTACTGTATTTATCTACCCAAGGAGAAACTGTATCAACTACTTCACAGCCTTCTGTTTATGAGGATAGAGAAAAGCATAGCTGTTCCCTAGATATAACCCCAATTCAGGATCAAGGAAATCATCCTCCGGGGAAAAACAGTTTTGTCGTATTCTAAGTCATTATAACTACTTGTGATCAAGTGTGCTTCAGTGCAACTAAAATAAGATTGCAAGTATTTACATTGAAAACAAAGCCCTTAATTCTCACACTTACATAAATACTGCTAAACATGAACAGAGTCAACTATTTGGCTGGTGGTAATATGTTTTCAGACATCTTGCACATTTAAACATGTCTTAGTGTCCAGTATACTAATCTGTTTTAAACTGCTATGTCTTATAAACAATTTTCCAATAAAAATATTATAATAATAAAAACAAGCAGAGTATTTAATAGTAGCCTTACATCAATATGTATTTCACATGTGCGAAATTTATTACTTTATTTTAGAATGTTTTGTCTATTTTTCTTAAATTTTGTTACATTTAAAAATTTATATTTGTGTGTATGTGTCTGTCTGTGTTTGTGTGTGCATGTTGGTGTGTGTGTGGTGCATGAACCACATGCCTGTGGAAGCGATAGGACAACTTGTGAGAGATATTTCTCTCTTCCTATCATTGGGTCCTGGAGACTGAACTCAGCTTGCCAAGCTTAGCAGCAGGCACTTTTACCTGCAGAGCTATCTTGCCAGCCCTTAATACTTTACTTGAGGTATGAATATTTATCCAGTGAGTAGTTTCAATGGCAGGTTGCATCTTAGAGAAACTGATTCATTTTTCCATTTTCATTTTAAGTACCAGAGACAGTAATATTCTTGGCTAACAATGAATATTACAATATACATGAGTAAGTGGTAGGTGTCTAACTTCAAATTAATTGCTAAGTTCATATGAATGATTTTAACATTATTAAGAAGGGTACAGTCACAGGAGAAAAATTCTGCTATTCTTGTTATATGGAAAGATGATGCAATAAAAAGATATGTAAATTCATCACAGATACCCAGTATATGTGGAAAATTATTGATCAGTTAAATATTTCTAGGCTTTACATTCTAAGCTTAAATATAACATAATATTGGACTAGCATTTCTCAATATTAGAAGAGAACAAAACATATAAAAACAATCTTAAGGAAGCTGGGAATGTGGCCTTTGTGAGGGCCTACGTTCAGTCCTTGGGATGAAGAAAAGTATGAATTGAAGTTCTTCAAAGTTCAGTAATGCTTACAAACATTAAAATAGCACTATAAAGAATAATAAATTGTCTTCCTGAATATAGCTATAGGATTCCCGTGAATTAAAACTTTTCATGTGAGTTTTCAGTTAGACTTTTTATACACCTTAAAGAATAAAACAGTGGTCTGTTAACTAATTATATTACATGTTATACATGTTTCTAAATGGGGCAGAGACTAAAACCTTTAGGGAGTTAAGCTTGTAGGATTATTAGCACTAAGAAATTACCAAATAGGATTACTTGGCTAATTGTCTACTCTAAGAATGAGTGAAAATCTATGTGCTAGAGTTTCTTCATCTTAACCTCTTAAGTGTAATTATTTTGACACAGTTGGCCATGTGAAAAAACCCTAACATTTAAATAAACATGTATTAATTAATTAATACTTATTATTCATTAGTAACAAATCCTGATACTGCACAATTAATATTGCATTTGGTCATTTACTTATTAGTATGCTAATAACAAATCTAAAACATTTTGAAGCAACCAATCCCTGTGACATTTTTAATGGCACTATCTTTATATCAACACAACTTAGTTATTATGCCAATTTAAATTTAACAGATGTCTAAATGCAATGAAAACTTGGAAAGCTAACATTTGTAAAACCAATTACCAGAAATGCTCTGTCAAATGGCCAAAATTTAGAAAATACGCAGGCACATATTCCCAGTGGTCCATTAGTATAATAGCCTGTAACTGTTCTCATGAACTGAGGGGCGCAAAGTACTTTGGAAAAAAAAAGTACAAAATGCAGGAAACCAAAACCAAAACCTCAAACCAATTTGATGCTGAGCTTACCAGCACATCACTTCTTCTTCAAGAAAGCTTAGACTGAGGTTCATGGGTGATCCCTTCAAACAACTGGCCTGCACATCTGGTAGTCAGTCTTACATTTAGAAAGAGAAATCAAACAGCTATCTAATGAGAGTAATTTGTTCCCACCCAAAGGAGTGTTTTGCTAAGCATCTACATGAAACATTTACACATACATTTCTTCAGTTTACTTGTCAACTAACTTGAGGGAGTAAAGTTAGTAAATTTAGGTCATAAGACACAAGAGCAGAGAAAATGTTTTCATTCTCATCCGAAACTATACATATGGAGTATCTAATGAGTGCATAAACACCTGATTTAGGCTCTTTACTTTCAAAACAGTTTGCTTAACCATAAAACCACAGCATTAAACCTAAGGGACATTTATCTATAGATCAGATAAAGCTTTGTCTTGCTGTCCAGTATTGCCAGAATTTTCCTAGAAGAAACTGGATGACTATATAGATTTCCTTACCTCAAACACATGCTCCAGGGTGTCTGTTGTTTACAGATTCAAGCTTGTATTCCCAAAGAACAATATGAGTATACTGGAAATGAGGTGCAAAATTCCCAGACAGCCTTTAGAAGTTGCCCAACTTGGCCCCTTGTTTATCTTTCATTTTGTTTATTATGTTTCCAAGTGTTTGCCCAGCCTGAGTCTGCCTTTCTGCTCTGCTCGTGGGATTCCTGTTTGCTTCAACTATTTTTTCTGGAGTTACCTTAACTTTTTGTCTTAGCAGTTTAGATTTTTGACCTTTGCTTCCCAACCACTGGGTCTGAGCATTGAACTTGCCATTTTCCCTTTTCATAGCCCTGACATCATGTACCCATATTTCATCAAAGCCAGTTTCCTGTTTGGAGTCTACAGCCATGCATTTTTTACCCTGCCTTCAGTTCTAGGTGATTGGGGTCACTGCTTCACCTTAGGAGTGCCAGAGTTAGTCACTGCTCTCTGTGACACTTTGTGCTTTTGTGATCACATCTAAGTTGATTATACTCCATTCTTACTTCATGAATAAGAAAACTGAGATCCAAAGATACCACACAGTTATGGTTACTCTGCCAACTTTGAGGATTTCAATCCTTCTTAATATGCATGTTGAAAAGGAACAGAATGTTTTTATTCTTATATTAGAACTATTTTTTAAATAGTTAATCTCACCTGCAGTGTAAGGAATTTATATCAAATTGTTGAGATTTTTGAGTTGTTAACCTTTCCATTTTTTAACCTCTTTCTCCTTTTTCCTCAATACAGCTGTTTATGTCCTTCAGAGATTCAGACTTGTATGTTAGAGTCACTGAACTCAAGATATTGTTAAAAAAACTACTTGTTAGAAAGGTGTAGCCAACCAAGGGTAAAATGTCTAACAAGTGACTACACCACCACTGTCAGTTTCTATCCATGAATGCACACAAAGTTATCATCCTCTGAAATAGTATTTATGTAGATTTTATCAGTTCACTGTCTGCAAGGTGCTGAACTCTACACACTCGTGACTTTTCCCATAAGGATGGGAACTCTTGTGTATTCACTGTTTTATCTTCTTTACTTTAGAACTGTCTGTCCATGGTTGGCAGAATATACTTGTGAAGGTTTGAATGAGCAATGTCTCCACAGGGTCAAGCATTTGATTACTTGGTCCTTAGTTACTGGTGTTGTTTGGAGAGGTTATGGGAGTCATAGGAGGTGGGGCCTTGGAGGAGGAAGTACAGTGCTGAGGTTGGGCCTTCAGGGTTTATAGCCTTGCCACACTTTCAGTTTTGTCTCTGTGTCCTCTGTATGGATAAAAATGTGGCTCTCATATCTTTCTTCTTTCGAAGTATGCCACCATGCCTTCCCTGGCACCATGAGCCTTTGCTCTGGAACAAAGACAGACTCTTTTGTTCATGGTATTTTATCACACCTACAGAGAAATAACTAATACAATACTCAATAGATCTGCACAATACTGAATGACTGTTGTTTTTATTCTTTAGTCATATGATGTTTTTCACAATGAATATATTTCAACAAAATTTTTGGTTCTTTTTAAATGATGTTTAAAAAAGCTTTTTTTTTGCAGCCTTATCAAGAAAGTCATATGGTTTATATTATCCAAATAGTATACAATATTTTAAATACTGTGTACATAGTTGGGTACATATATTTCTTTTGTTTTGCTTTGGATTCAGGGTCTCTATTCACCCTACCATAAATCTTGCTATGTAGACCAGGCTGGTCTGCCCTCAAACTCACAGAGATGTCTGCCTCTGTCTCCAAAGTACTGGGATTAGAAGTGTGTATCACCAGGCCTGGATATACAATGCTTCTTTGAAGTTGTTCTACTTACAGGTGATTTCTAGGATGCTCTCAAATTAATCTATATTGGATGGTGTATAGTTGCTACTGTGTAAAATATTAATACTAGTACATTTAATTTCAGATTAATGCTTATTGAGTGGTAGGTGGTCACAAAGCCTCATGGCTTGCTAGTACGATTATGACTATTTTATATTTACACAGTTGCTGTATTCTAAGTTCCATGCATCTTGTCACATAGCTCTGGTCTCTGTATTTTTGCTGGTATATTTCCTCTGGAATTTTTCTTACTTAAGGCTGATAAATTATATTGTACAATTCCAGAGATGAGATCACACCTGCACAGCTAGCTATTAAAGTACTTAATACTATTACTTATGTGTAAAAATTCATATATATCTTATGGTGATTTAATGTAAGTTATTTTAAGTTTAGAAATTAGTAAGAGGTACTGAGACAACCAAAGACACAGGCAGGAAAACTACAGAGGGTACTAATAGAAATAGAAAGCACAGATACAGAAATACTGTGAACTCACATTTTAAAAACTGGAATCTATATGGCTAGGAAGGATATGGAACACTAATTAATAATAATCTCATAAAATACACATTTCCCCCTAGAAATGAAGCCAGGGATGATCCTCTATTCAGGCATGAGCTTTAAGTGCTAAACCTGTTTACAGAGAATGTAGGAACTAAAGATTTTAATGAAAGTGAATAGTAGATAAACAATTTACAAAATAATAGCTTGGCTTAAGCTACTGAAGACAAGTTTGGCAGATGGTTCATTCTTACTTACAAAGAAATATTTTGTTATTATTATTATTGACTTTTGTTTTAATATAGAAAAATACTTAATTCATAATGCCCTTTCCCCTACCTAGCAGAACCCAAAGTTACCTTGTTAATTTGGTTTAATACACTTAATAGAGATGTATCATTTATACATACATACATACATACATTCATATATATGTATATATACACATATGTATATATGCATGTATATAATTTGCTTTTTATAGTAATCTTATTTTCATTTCATATACATGTATATACATCACATATATACATATGTATATATACAAACATATGCATCTTAGCCATTCATTAAAACAAACAAACAAACAAACAAACAAACCTGAAGAAGATGCATGCTATATTTGTATTTTAAAACAGGAAGTCAATGAATAAAGAGAAAGTAAGTGAAAATTATATAATTTGAAAGCTCAAGGTACTCTTAAGAATTTCTGCCATTTTATGATCACAGTCTTTACCATCTATAGAAAACTAAATGAACCTTTATATGTTTTATTCCTTTAAGTTTTTTGAGTAATATACATGAGGTACTTGCATAGGATAGGATCAGAGGTATGGTGTCAAGGAAAATTTGCCAGAATTTGGACTTAATCTATATTATCTCATTTTGAATCCCCTTTTTTCAGTCATTATTCCATTCTTTACAGATTATTTAAGATCAGGAAAAGTATGGTAAAAAAATGATATTCTTAGGGAAAATGTTGGCCTTTTTGACATAACCACGTGAGTTGTTTGTGATGTTTATGAATGAGAAGTTCTGAGGCTAAACCATTACCTTACTAGACTTGGATAATGGCAAGTATCTGGAAACATGCTAGTTTTGTATTGTTACTGCAAACAAAATTTGGTGGAGCTTGTTTGAATGTAAACAAAGAAGCTGATGATATAACTGTGGCCAACATATAATATTCCATTTACCTCTTGTGAGATTAGATCAAACAAAACTGAAGACTTTGTATACATAACATCCAACTAATCAGTATATATAATTAAACACTTTGTTCCTGGAGAACTCCTTTAGTTGTATGATTGTGGGTGTGAATGGGGCTCCAGTTGGTTGATGCCAACTCCAAAGCAGCTCTGTAGAATAGGAGTCTTATGTCTCTTAGCTCGTCAGGTGGAAAGGACAGCCCAGATCCTTTCCTTTTTCTTCTAGTCGAAATGCTTTCAAGTGTGTCACAATACACTGTTTATATGTCAGTTGCTAAGTTGTCTCATATTATTAATCCAGTACTTGGCTATGATTGATTCTATGCACTGCTAATCCATTGTGCTGCAGTTCAGTAAAGGAGTGGGTGTTGCCAGATAACTGTGGAGGTGGAGTTTAGACAGAATACTAACAGTTCTCGAGATGGGACCCAGGATCTTTTGCATACTGGGCAAGTACTCTGTCATTGATTTATACAGTCAGCCTTTTATTGTGAACTTTTATCACAGAGACCAAACACATAAACATATAAACAACACGTTTTTCTTTTGTAAGGGACCTTTTCCTGCTTTCACCAGTGTCTTCTATCTGGTATGACTAGTAGACATTAAACAACAGCTTTGGTGTCGGCTACGCTGTGAGATGTGTGAGAGACTGAGGCCTCAGCCTCTCCGGAACTAGATCATACCCTAAATTGATAACTTCCTCAAGCTTGACTCACGTAACTGACTTGACTTTATTTTATATTAGCTTTTTTCATTTGAAATATGGGCGAGTAGTATTTTACTGAATATGCTGTAATGAATTAGAATCAACACATGTAAAAGTACATGGCAGATAAGAGATGAATGGTATCTGTCAGGTGTAACTAACTTAACAGAAACCAGTCAGTGAAACCTTTGTATGTGTACTTTGTATACTTTTCTTTCTCTAGCACATGTATAGCAAACGCAGTGGGAAAGTATATTTGGCATCACCTTGAAGAATAAATCTGTTCGACAATTGTTAGTGTAAAACTATTATATATAATATACATAGACAAACAATACATATGGTGTTTTTGGTTTTTTGTAGTTTTTTTTGCATTTTAGTGAAAGAATTATATATGTGTCTACATGTATTGGCCTGTGATTTTCTTACTCCTATCTAATAAGACAGAGAAAATAGAAGCAGTTGGTTTTATTTAAGTGAAAATTTGTCAACCTAGGTTACTGGAAAATCCAGAAACATTTCTCTTGAAGCTGAAAATGGGTATAGCATTCCCTGTTTACTTAGATGGGATCATAAATGTATTCATGAAGATGCCATTGCACTGACAGAAATTTTGGTGGGACTGATCAGGATAGAGGGCAGAAAGAAGACTGAATAAGGTACCAAGGTAAGAGAGCACAGTACAGTCACTGGGCAGAAAGAAATTCTGGTTGGCAAAAGCTTTCCTTTTGAATCTTGGGACCTCAGAGCTATTCAACGTGATAGATTCTTATCTATAGATTCTTATCTACATTAGTCATTGTTTACAGAGGTAACAAAATCACATTTAGCCTGTGTGTTTGTGTTAGTTTCTCAGAGCTGCTGTGACAAAGCATAAGCTAGTGTTGGAATGAGAGTAGGAGTGGCTTTAAAAAGTAAAGATTCTCTTACAGGTCTGGAGAGTAAAGGGGCTAGCGATCTCTCTTTGAAGGTACCACAGGAGAGAATTCTCTTGCTTCTGGTGGTTATCAGCAGCCCTGTCTTCCTTGGCCTCCGGTGGCAAAACTCCAAGGTGTCTCTGGGTCTTCACAGAGTGTCCTCTGTTTCTGCCTCACTTCCTCTTCTGTGCTTATTTGTCTCCTTTCCTTTTAGATGGACTCTAATCCTATTAAGTTCTACTTCATTCCGGTATACTTGTATCTGAATTTACATCAACAGCCATCTTTTTTTTTTTTCTAAATAAGATAAAAATAGCAAGTACTGTCAATTAGGACTTGGACATTTTTTTTCATCTGAGAATATAATAATACAATTCACAATATGCATGTGTTCCCCTGTGAATATGTTTCAAATATATGAAATATGTGCTTTAGAAAACATAAAAGTTTGGGCTCAGTGGGTAAAAGTGCTTGCCAAGGAACACTGGGCCACCTGAGTTTATCCCCTAGATGCCACAGTGGAAGGAAAGAAAAGTTGTCCTCTGACCTTCACAACTCTGTGTGCCTGTGAGTGAAGCATGCATACAAACACTATACACACAATAAAATTAAAAGAAAAAGTAAAGGTTCTTTAATTAAATTTTTTTTATTAAATTAAAACCTGAAAGCAGTTCACTATTTTTTCAATCTGTGGAAATTAAAAACATAAATCTCTAGGTTAAGAATCTAGGAGTTGGCTAAACATTTTTAAGTAATGAGAAAAGCGGTGCATACTCCAAAATGTTGGGAGTCATAGATAAAACGTTTCCTGTCAGAAATAGAATGAGGTAAAGCTTGAAAAAAAGCCAAAGCACGGAGGGCCTTTGGCACTCAGATGAACACTCTAATCATACCATGTTTTAAACAGATGATGTGGATGTATGTAGAATTTATAGTGATTAATAAAGTATGCATTCTAGACCACTATCTGCCCATCAAAAAGTAGATTTAAGATTATTATGGGATACTGGGTTGGAAATGAGTAAGGGTAGAAGAATCCAGGTATAAACTTTCTAACAAGACGACAGCAGTGAAAAAGAAAAGAATGCGGTATCAGCTAGACCATACCTCCAGGAAGGATGGACAAGCTACTGCTGGCTTAATGGTGCAAAGGTGTGTGCGTTTGGTGCATTTTCTGTGTTCATTAAGGCACCTGTAATAAACTTCAATTTTGTGCATTCCAGAATACATATTTTTATACCATTGACACACACACACACACACACACACACACACACACATATATATATATATATATATTTTCCTGGTTAGCTTTTAATATTTAAAATAATATTTCTTTAAATAGAAAATACTAAAGCCACCTATTTCAGCTAGTAATTTTCGAATTTGTAATAGACATGCAAATGTCTGTTGGCTGGTAATGATTAGCCTGTGTCAAATGAGGTGCAAATGCTGAATTTCTGTGCTGTGTTTGTGTTCTGTGCTTAAGAGTAAAATTAGTGGTTAAAAAAAATGGGGTGGAAGGGTCCAATGTTGAAGAAAACTAAAGTTTAAATTTGATGAATGCATTGTAAACAGGTTATTATTGGTCTTTCATGTGTGTGTATATAGGTCACTCTACACACGGAGTTCCAGTATAAGGGATACAAAGATGTATTTTACTATATACTAGTTGCTGCTGAACTGAAATCATTTCATTGGTTTCTTTCCTGTAGGTTAGGTCTTATCATGTCTATTTAAGGAATGAGGATACTGAAGTTCACATAGCCTGAGTAGACTGCACACATAGTTAAAGGATGATTCAGAACCCTGCCCAGTTTTTTTTTAAAAAAAAAAAAAAACCAGGGCAAGGAGCTGACAATCTACAGAATACTTTAATTAGCAAGCTTAAAAATATTTCTAAAATTTAATAAAGTATGCAAAGTGAGCTTTTCCTACTTTGAGCAGTGATTATTTTCTTTACCTATTCATCTCCAGTAAATGAAAAACAAAGCTGAAGTGAACACACCTATTGCTTGAGACACAAAACAGAAAGTTAAGAGCAGGATGTTAAGCTATGCACTAAGAAAGGAAAAGGGAAGATCAGGTTGTCAGTGTCTCTCAAAGCTCTCATTCAAGATGCCTAGACTAAAGCAAGAAGTACAACTTATGTTCATTCTATCTATCTATCTATCTATCTATCTATCTATCTATCAATCATATGTGTATTCATCATATATATGCAGATTGAGATACCTTTCATCCTGGATTTTATAATTTGAAAGAGATACGACATTTTAAATTTGCAACTAAAGTAGCTCTTATAGAACTAGAGATGAGGCTTACCTGAGTCAGGCACAGATATTGTAGGTAGTTCTAAAAGTCACAGTTCTTTTTACTGGTTTTGTTTTTCAATACAGGGTTTCTTTGTATATTCCTGGATGTCTTGGAACTAACTGTAGACAGGGCTGCCCTGGAACTCACAGATCTGCCTGCCTCTATCCCCCCCTCCCCCCAGTGCTGGGATTAAAGGCTTGCTCCACAACCATCCAGTATCATTGGAATTCTTAATTGCCAAACTACGAAGTCTTAAGGCTTTGCAAATTCCTCAAGCAGTTTTAATGATGTAAGCATTTTATAATTCCATTACTATTTCGTTTAAATAGACATACCAATTTAGCACTTCTTTCAGTTATTTTTGTGCAACTACTTTAATAAATTCATCAGTTAAATGGGAGTTTGGACTAATAATACACATATAACCAAGAACTAATTGTAAGCATAGGTGTTAAGAAAGTTTGCCCTATGGTACTTTAGAAATGTTTACAAGATCCTGTATCGTGGGAGTTGACTTACGGTCCAGGCAAAGATGATTAATAAAAATAAATTATGCATTATGATGCATTTGTATACTGACCTTTTTTGTTTGAAATGACAATTTAAATGATTTGAATACATCTTAGGATTTCTAATGTTTCTGGTGACTGGCAATATATCTTTATTGAAAAGGGCAGACCACTTGAAATATTAAAGAAACCATATCCTTGATGTCAAGGAAGAAGCCACCAGTCATACTTATGTGGTTTTAACTCAGTGCCATCAGAGAGATTACTATGTGCGTGTAAATGTTATCAATTAAAATTTTCTCACGGACTAAGGCTGGTCGTAACGACCTCCAATGTATTTTGATAATTCCAACAAATCTTGTGAACCGCATACGCCTACGGAAAAGGGAGTCATCATCCACTAGCATCATACCTGAGGATCTTTGGGGATTTCTAGCATGGGATTTGCTGCTCTTACCCAACCACCTCATCCGGTAGTCGGGGAGGCGAGTTCAAGAACTAGCTTGGCAGAGAGGCTCCTGGTTTGACAGCATCTATTTTAAGCCGCGCCCGTAGGTGCAAGTGTCAGCCTCTCCCCAGGCTGTGGAAAGAGCCCCGCGACGAGGCGCCTGTCTCCAGACCCCCGCGGCGAGGTGGGGCCGCGGACCCAAGGAGGGCGAGGAAAGGAAAGCGACCCGGAGCGGGTGGCCCTCCACTCCCCGCACGTGGCCCACGCGGCGAGGCTGAGGAGGATGGAGAGCAGACGGGCAAGCTGTGTCCTTCCCCTCAGGACTCCTCCCCGCGCACCTGCTCACCTGTCCGCCCGATCCCAGCGCGTGGGGGAGGGACGAGGGGTGAGGGATGCGGAGGAGGAGCGCCGGGAGAAAGAGGGGGTGCAGCGAGGACTCCGCCCCCCCCGAAGCTGCGCGCAGGCGCAGTGGCCGCTACCGCAGGCAGGGGGCGGCAACATGGCGGAGTGAGCGGCGGCGTCGGGGCTTCACAACAACAGCGGCGCCGGTGGCAGCGGCCCGAGCTTTGGCCCCCGGCGGAGGGCGGAGGGCTGTACGAGACGAGGCAGCATCCCCGCGGGGGCCGGGCTAGTGGCAGCGAGCCGAGGAGATCCGTGCGAAGGGCTCTGAAGCGATCTGCGAGGAGCTCCGTGAGGCGAGCGCTGAGGCGGACCGTGAGATCGGTGGGAAGACAGCTGCGGCAGGCTGTGAGGAGACCAGTGAGGAGACCTCGGGAGCGACCCTTGAGGCTATCCCCGGAGGCGATCGACAAGGCGCCCCGCACGGCCGCCGGGCCCGGCTGAGGCGCGGACGGGAGCGGGCCCGGCGCCGCGGCGCTGGTGGATGCTGGGGCTGCGAGGCGCCGGCCGGGGGGCGGGGGCCGCGGCGGGGATAACGGAACCGGCGGAGGCGGCGCGGCGGCGCTGCACAGCTCCTCAGCAGCGGGGCGGATGGCGAGCGACAAGCCAGGCCCGGGGCTCGAGCCGCAGCCCGTCGCACTCCTGGCCGTCGGGGCCGGCGGCAGTGGAGGCGGCGGAGGCGCCATGGGGGAGCCTCGGGGGGCTGCCGGCTCCGGCTCCGGCCCGGTGGTGCTGCCTGCGGGGATGATCAACCCTTCGGTGCCGATCCGCAACATCCGTATGAAATTCGCCGTTCTGATCGGACTCATACAGGTCGGCGAGGTCAGCAACAGGGACATCGTGGAGACCGTGCTCAACCTGGTAAGGGCCCCCGGGCGTCCGCGCCCTGCCTCCCCCGTGTCCCTCAGCCTCCTGCCGGCCCGCCCGCGCGCAGCCACGGCCGCGCCACCTCCCTCCTGTCACCCGCGCGGTGCCCAACTCAACCCGGCACTTCCGACGAGTGGTCGGTCATTATGGAGGGGTGAGGCGGCCCTCAGGTCCTTTGGGAGCTTTTCCTCCCAATCTCTTGATTGTCCGTGCTGTGGCTGAGAGGGTGACAGCCCGGCCCCTAGACCACCCCCCCCCCCAGCGCCCCAGCCCCCACCCCCGTGCTCCTGAAATGTGAGAAGCGCACTGCTTCCAACTTGAGCAGCTGGGGTGCTGGGTTTTCCAGGGAGGACGACGAATGATGCAGATTTTGCATCTGTCTTTAAATACATTCGGTGGCAGTGATGGAGAGTGTTGTGCCTGTACTCACCCCTACCCCCATCACTAGGCAACCTTCACCTCTTTGTAGTATCGCTCCAGTTACGACGATCTCTTACCTTTGGGGGTGTGGGGTGCAGAAGGTGTTAAAATGTAAGGGGCACCGGATCATACAGGTTGGTTTCTATGGTTGCGGTGGCTTGTGGATAAAGACCAGAAGAAAGATTTCAAAGGCAGCCTAGGTTTTGGCTCCTTTCATGGTAAGAGAGTTACTGCAGAAGTGTGTATGACTTAATGTTTTGCGCTATCTACAGAGAGCCTAAGCAGTGTTCAAGATGACTTGGTCCAGCAGGACAGGAAGAGCCGAAATAGAGCATAATTAAGGCTAGGTCATGGCTTTTGCGCTTTGCAAATGCATTTCTTTTGTTTTTGTTTTTGCTTTTCTTCAGCAAAGCTTTCAAAAAACGTCTTCCTCTGCAATATCTAGCCTTTGACATTCAGTAAGGTTGGGTTTTGGAAGGCAAGGTATGAATCAGGAGCAGTCAGTTGACCATTGTATTTGGTGTGAAGTCTCGGGAATATAAAGAAAAATGCTTGCTGGGGATCTTTATAACACCTCATGAAGTCTGAATTTTCAGCGAAGCAATTATTTTATATTTGATGCATTGGAAAATTGAAAGAAAACTGCAGCTATGGCAGTGGTCCCCTGAGACATGGATTAGATAATGTCTGTTGTTTCTGAACCTTTGAAATTCATGGAAAAGTTGGAGTACTTTTTGTGCTCTTTTTGCTAGTATGTCAACTCAAAGATAGGTCATCTGTCTTTACTTCTCTCTATGTATTGCAGCTTGAATGCAAAACACCTTGTTTTACTTTTCTGTACTCTTCAAATAAGTCGCCACAAAAGTCACTGTAAGTTTCAGATTGTCATCCCATAACCAGTTCTTTTCAAAACACTAATGGTTTTTTTTTGGGGGGGGGGGGGGGGGTGGGGGGTGTTGGTGGTTATTTCTTTTAAAAGGTTTTTATTTTTTTTCTTTCTTTTTTCTTTCTTTGTTTTTTTTTTTAGAAGAAAAGCTGAGCAGTCTTAAGGAACAATATTAATATATTAGCTGCTACTCAATTTATCTGTATTTAAATAACACACACATATTTTAAGTTTTTCCATTTTTTTCTGAGGCCAACAGGATGTTTGTTACTTTAGATGATGTGATAATGGCATTTCTATGCTTACTTGTATACATTATGTGGCCTGATAAGAGGTAGTAGGACTCACAAGCTGGAGACTGATTTGAATGTGGAACCAGTATGGACTCTGCAGCAACAACCATGCCTGCTGGATCCGTTCTTGACAGATGGGGTTCTTTAGATACACAGTAGACTAAAAAAAGGAAGTGAAGTATTTCTCTTGTGCTAAAAAGAAATTTAACTCTTCAGTGCAGTGAAATCTGTCATGAAAGATGGAAACATTTTTCTTTTTTTTTTTTTATATATTTGTGCTTAGCTTATAGACTTTAGAAATAGTATGATACCAAATCACATACACCTTAATCCCCAAGATTGATTTTTAGAATAGAAATACTAGGTGTAAATTCTATTTGCATAGATTTAAGGAATACAGTCTATTTTTAGATGGGAACTTTTAGGATAAAGAGAAGATGACAAAATGTGTTGCTGACTGTATTGTAGTTCCTGAACTAGCCCTATGAGGTGTAGGTTTTGAATTCTAGGTTCTTACTGTTCAAAGATAGTCATAATTGAGACTATGGAATTTCACGTTGATTCTTAAAAAGTATATTTGGCATTACAATAATTATCAAAGCTTCATTTTTATTTAAGAAGTAAACATAGCTAGTATAAATAGAAGTTGGAAGCCTTTAATAATTCCAAAATGAATCTTTTACTTTCAGTTTTAATTTAAAATGTGAAAGAATAATGTTAGGTAGGAACAGTGAAATGTCTCTTACGTTGCACTATGACAGAAAAGAAAGGAGGGGGAGTAAGGAAACTGAGAGTTTTGACAGTACCCTTGGTGTAGTCACCTTTGACAAAGTATTTGTTTTTCCTGTTCATTCATTCTTTCTGTATAATGAGAAAATATGAAAATACTAATATTTGGTTCTCAGATGCTGTTTCATATTTATCTTATCTGGAAAAAAATTGCCAAATTAAAGTTCAAGTATGTAATAAAATATAGTACTTCATCATAGCTCTGCTTAGAATTTTTCTGCTTATCAAAGGCAGGGGACCATTCTCCTAGTTAGGTGAATTGTAGTGAAGAATCACAGTGGAAAAGATAGAGTGAATGATATCGTTATAGGTGTTTACATTGTTTATCATGGTATTGAAGGTGACTGAAAACATTCAAAGATGAGACAGAACAGTTGGGATGATTGGATTAGTTTGAAAATAAGGTTATACAAGGAGAGTATGTGGTCAAGAATTTTCCTTGTGGATCTACCAGTGATAGAAACTAGTTGTCAAGAAGCTTTAGCTTTAGGAGGAACATGTAAATATGACATCCTAAGAGAGTTTGTTGAAGAGCTTTTATGGTTAGCTTCCTCTTGTAAAAGCAAGCATACTTGGTCTATTGTTTCCTTTGTAAACTTACTTGACATGTATTTGTAGAATGTATCCAGTCCTTCAAATAAATGCTATGTATACATCCTGTCTTATCTTTGTTTATAACATGGGAGTCTTTTTTAACAAATTTTTAGAAATGGTAAGTGGAGAATTAATATTTAATGAAATGATTACAATAGTGCTTTTAAATCTGCTTTAGGTAGTATAATTTTAAATTATAATTGTAGAATTCAACTATAGTCTTGTAGATTTGTTTCATGAGTTATTGAATTCATTTTTTGTCATGAGTTTATAGATTATTTTGATTAATCACTATGAGAAGTATCATTTTTGTCTTTAGCTGTAAGAGTATTTCTCTAATTTTTTAAAAAATATAAGTAATAAATTGTTTAGTATATTAAAAGATGCAACTAAGTGTATGATGGCATGTAAATGATTACAGTTTTTTTGGGATGTGGATCATGGTAGTTTGTGAAAAGGGAGAATTTTGTTATTTTTTTGTACTAAACAGTGATCATAATTCTTCCTTGATACTCTATTCGTTTTCAAGCTGATAATCAGAATAATTTATATTTTACTGGTATAGTTTCATAAACTGAATATACATAAATTGAATTTATTAAAAATATACAATTGTTACTGAAAAAAGAAGCCGTGAACCTGAATGGGAGCAAGCAGGGATATATGGGATGGCTTGGAGGGAGAAAAGGGGAGGGAGAAACATTGAAATTAAATTACAATCTCAAAAATAAAGGACAAAAAAATCACAATTATATCTTAGGTAGATTCATGGAAGTATTTAATTGCAATAAAACCATATTTATTTATATTAAAATGATTTCTTGCATGTTACTATATTGACATATGAGCTAAGTAGATTATATATTTTTATTGCTATTTAGTATGGAAAGCTAAATATAAGCATAGTATAAGTTTTGGTATCTTAAGGAGCTTAAGGATATATGTATCATATAATAACACTAAAAATAGTCATTTAATGACACTTAAACCACAAATATGTAGCTTTCTGTGATCAAGTTTTGTACTTTTAAGTAAATAAAATTTATTTAAAGTTTATACATGCTTTTGGTACCAGTTAGACCATTGATTGAAAATGTCACAAGGTTCTTTCTTGACTTGATAAATAGTGGATTTCACAGACCAGTGCCATTTTGTTTCCCAGGGTAGTGGTATCACATTGATTCGCATGTACATTTTTGTTCTTTTAGAATGTTGCCATTCTAAAATGTCATTGCAGCTTTTTCACATATTATGCCTATACTTCATGTACTCTGTACTGTTGGCCTACCAGTCACTCTCTATATTACAAATATTTATTTGTGTTGCACCTTCTAGCTCTGAACTTCATAACAGCAGTACATAATCTTTTACATACTTATTCTTTGTGTTTCTTGCCCTTTGGTAGTTAAATGCATTTTGAATATGCAGGATACTATTAGAAAACAGTAGTAGTTAGAACTAGCTTTGAAAGCTACAGACTGAGTTAGTGTCCCACATAGTCTAAATGAGCTTGTTGTATAATGCAAAACAACAAAAAAACTAGTGTAACCTAGATTAGAATCCAAATATGTCATATATACGTATATATAATATTTTGCTTATTCCTAAAACTACAAGTATGTTGAACATGTATATGTTAGCTGTTAGGCATTATTACATGCTAAATGTTATTTTTAAGTCTAAGGATTTTTTTAACAGGGTCTCACAGAATTCATTAAATAGACCAGGCTAATCTATAGTTCAGAGGAATTGTTCTGCCTCTGCCTCCTTAGCACTGCCATAAATAATTTTTTAACTGACATCATAGGCATAGTAAGAATGTGGTAAAATAGTCTCATGTTAATTATATTTTTCTGTTATTAAGAAAGAAAATACATAGTCATTAAAAAAGAATTTGAAAAGAAATATTAACGAGAATTTATATTATGCTTCTCTTTAATGGAACTTGAGTTTTTCGCTAATGGACCACTCACTCACATTCACCCCCATTCTTAGTCATCTTGTTGAGTTAGGTAGATATTAGGAAGGGTTGGCTAACACCCATGATTAGTTTAGATTGAATATTTATTTAAGGTGAATCATGTAGTTGGTGCTAGGACTTATTAGACCCTCCTGATCAAGATACTGAACTGAGTCTTTAGTATATGACTGTAGTGCCTGCCTTCAGATTTGACTAAATGTTAACCCAAAAGAGCTAAATGTCTTCTTGATTTGATATCAGTGCCTCTGTACCTGTCATGATTGTCTGTTGTCTTAGTTAGCTTTAGTTATCAGCATAACACAGCCTAGAGTTATCTTGAAAGGAAAGCTTTGATAGAAGAATTAACCTAGATAGGATTGGCTTGTGGGCATAGCTCTGGAGGATTGTTAATTGATGTAAGAGGGCCCCATCCACTGTTGATGACATCATTCCTTGGATAGAATGTCCTGGGCTAGCTAAGCATGGGCTTTGAAAGCAAGCAAGTAAGTAACATTTCCTCACTGTCAATAGATAGTGGTGGTTTATGCCTTTGATCCCAGCACTCAGGAGGCAGAGACACATGGATCTCTGTGAGTTCAAGGCCAGCCTGATCTACAGAGTAAATTCTAGGACAGCCAGGGCCACACAGTGAAATCATGTCTGGAAACACATGTATGCACACACTCAAAACCTATCAACCAACCAAACAAAAATCCCCTCATGGTCTTTACTTCAATATTCTGCTTCAGTTCCTGCTCTGACTTCCCTCAAGGATGAACTGTAATCTGTAAAATGAAATAAACTTTTCCTCCCCTAAGTTGTTTTTGGTCTTGGTGTTTAGCAGTAGCAGAATGGAACTAGAACATTTTTAATGCTGTTTTAAAATACCATTGTTACTATTACAAAACTAGTTACCATTGTTACTAGTTTTCAATCAGTTGAAGTTGGGCTTTTGTCAATTGAGAATGGAAAGAATTCCTCTGCTAGCACAGAATTAGTATTTCAAATGAGGTACAGAGCTTTCAAGATGAAGTGAAGTGTGAGGCAATGAAGGTACTGCCTTTCTTTGCAACTTCCTTTATTGATTATAAAGTTGTCACCCAGTTATCTTGCCCATGCAACTATTTAAGCTGGAATTGAGGGATGGTGGAGTGGTTTTGGATACCTTGGGACACCTTACAGTCTTTTATACTAGACAACTTGCTTTTGTCTAAACTTCATGCTTGAAAGCAAAGAAGAAAAGAAAATGTAGTCTTTTCAAGAAAGAGATCTCTTCTGCAGTAGCTGCCACCCAAGATAGAAGAGCATCAAAATATCAAGAACTTTGTAGGATAAAAAGCCATTATTTTTACCTTAGACTAAATTGAAAAGAAACGCAGAAGTTTAAATGAAAAACATTCCATTTTAAGTTTCATCCCAGTACCTCATGCAGTGTACTTCTAGCTTCCAGACACAAGTCACAGTGAATCCGGCTTAAAGAACTTTAAATGAGGATGCAGCCAGAGTAGTAGAGTAGCTGTGCCCCCTCAGCCTTAGCATTTGGTTATTGTGCAGCAGAGAAGATATTAAGATGAGAGTTAAGACAAGGCCTATTTCTGTAAAACTAAAACTTAAAAGTTGAACTTCAATTAGCATCCTCTATCTCAGGAAGACCTACTATTTTGGTTACTAATTCAAGATCTTGACTGAAATTCATAACTGAAAATTCAGTATGGATTAAGGGAAACTGTACTTCCAGAAAATTCTCAGCCTGATCAAAAAGCCCATGTTCATCTGTTTGCCCTTCCTTCCTTCCTTCCTTCCTTCCTTCCTTCCTTCCTTCCTTCCTTC
>NW_021604597.1:6462149-6510063 GCF_004785775.1 Grammomys surdaster | reverse complement strand
TTCCTTCCTTCCTTCCTTCCTTCCTTCCTTCCTTCCTTCCTTCCTTCTTTCCTTCCTTTCTTCCTTTCTTCCTTTCTGCCAGTAAGCTTTTTATTATCCATGTTTCTGTTAGAACACATCTGCATATAAAAGCAAACTTTAATGTCACAGTAGTAGCTGAAATTGTATCTAATGAAACTGTGGAAATCAGTCTGGTATGTTTGATAGAGCAGAGATAATGGCCATTCATACAGGAAAGAGCAATTGAAGAAAATATTCTATCTTCAATTCTTTTAATTTAGATATAATATCCAAAAGCTAAATGGGTTATATTCTAATGATTATACTTTTTTCCTTTTATTGAAAACAGATTGTTTGCTCACATAATATATTCTGGTTATGCTTTCTCCTCCCTCTACTCCTCTCAGTTCCTCCCCACCTCCCCTCCCATCTAGATCCACTCTCTTCCTGTCTCTCATTAGAAAAAAGACGTCTAAGGGATACAATAAAAGATACAACCAACACATTGTAATTGGACAAAAACAAACAAACAGAAGGAGGTGATCCCAAGAAAAGGCACAAGAAACAGAGTTGCACTCATTCCTACAGTCAGGAATCCTACAAAACAAAACAAAACAACAAAACACAAAACAAAACAAAACAAAACAAAAAACACAAAACAAAACAAAACAAAACACCACCAAACTGGAAGCCATAATATATACTCAGAGAACCTGCTGTAGATCCATACAGGCCTTGTGCATGCTACCTCGGTCTCTGAGAGTTCATATGTGCCTTAATCATGTTGATTTGGAGGGCGTTGCTTTCTAGGTGTTCTTTATCCCTTCTTGTTTTTACACTCTTTCTCCTCTTCTTCAGTGTTCCCTGAACCTCCAGAGGAAGAATTTAATTGAGATACTCCTTTTAGAGCTGAGTGTTTCAAGGTCTCTCACTTTCTGCATTATGTTGCTCTGTGGGTCTCTGAATTTGTTTTCATCTGCTTCAGGAGGATGCTTCTTTGATGATGGCTGAGCAAGACACTGATCTATGAGTACAGCACAATGTCATTTGGAGCCCTCCCCCTCCCTCCCTCCCTCCTTCCCTCCTTCCTTTCGTCCTAGAACATTAGTATTTGGTTTTCTCCTAGGTCTCTGGGTTATCTAGTCTCAGGTTCTTGTTCACCTAAGCAGTGTTGAATAATGAGTTCCATCTTGTGGAGTGGCCTTTAGTCAAGTCAGATATTAGTTGGTGACTCTCATAAGCTTTGGGCCACCATTGCATATCTTGCAGGTTTTGTCAATCTAAGGGTCTGTGGCCGTGTTGGTGTTTATGTTTCTCTTTTGGTAGCATGCAGAGTACCTTTCTGTACCAAAGACACTAGCACATAAGGTGAAAATGGAAACAACCCTATAAAATCCTATGTAGTCACCTGCTCCATTTCTCCATGTTTGATGATTATATAGCTGTTGTCTTCAGCAATGGGGCCTTGGTGGCAGTTTGTGGAGAGCATCCTATAGTCTTGATGACAGCATTTTTTAAGGATTTCCATTGGACCTCTTTGACCAACAGCTCAATTAGATATAACCCAGTCTCTATCCTGGAAGTTTCATTTGGTGACACGAGATGGCCAGTTAGGGCTCTGTTGTGCCCATAAATGGGCAATATCAGTTATATTGCATATAATGTATATATCAAGCTTCTACTGTATTTGGTTTGTATATTACTCTTCAGATGGCCCTTAATTTTGACTATCTCTTCCTGAATTCCCTCTCTTGTCCTCCTCTCTCTCCCCATTTCATCCTCTCATTCTAGACTCCCCATCCATTTATAACTATTGATATTTTCATTTCCTATTCAGATCTATCTGTTCACCGTAGTTCCCTATTCTCTACATTATACAATACATTGTGCAAATGCACTATATTTTCTTTTTTCAGACTTCTTTTGAGGGGCACTTAGGTTGTTTGCAAATTCTAGTGAATTGGAACAGCAGTGACCATTGATTGAAAAAGTGTCTTTGGTGGAATGAAGTGTTCTTTGGCTATGTGCACAAGAATGGTATGGCTGAACCTTGAGGTAGATTGAGTCCCATTTTCCCAAGGATCTGTCACACTGAGTTCCATAGTGGCTGTGTGAGTTTGCACTCCCACCAGCAATAGATAAGTGTGCCCTTTATTCCTTGACAGTATGAGCTGTCACTTGTTTTATTGATCTTAGCCATTCTGACAGGTGTAAGATGAAATCTCAAAGTAGTTTTGATTTGCATTTCCCTGATGGCTAAAATGTTGAACATAGAGTTTCTTAGCCATTTGGGTTTCCCTATTGAAAGCTATTTATTTATTTATTTATTTAGTTTTTTTAAATTTATTTTTAAATCAAATCGTGATTTTTACTTATTCACACAGGAGTTATAAACACAAAAAGGCAGGATTTGGGGAAGGGGATGACACCAGAGTGTGGGTGTTGAGAACTCTTTATTTAGACCTGTACCCATTTCTAAATTGGGTTGTTTTCTTGATATCTAGTTTTCGAGTTCTTTATATATTTTGGATATTAGCCCTCTATTGGATGTGGAGTTGGTAAAAATTTCCCACTCTGTAGGCTGCAGCTTTGTCTGAATGATGATGTCCTTTTGCAGTGCAGAAGCTTTTCAGTTTCATGAGGTCCCATTTATTAATTGCTAATCTCAGTACCTGTTCCAGTGGTGTTCTCTTCAGAAAGTTTTTTCCTGTGCCAGATCCTTCAAGGCTATTCCCCACTTTCTCTTCTCTCAGGTCCAGTTTATCTGGCTTTATGATGAAGTCTTTGATCCATTTGGAGTTGTGTTTTGTGCAGCGTGATAAGTATGGATCTATTTGCATCTATATGCAACTGTACAGTTTGATGTTAATCATTTGTTGAAGATGTTCTTTTTCCAGTGTATATTTCTGGCCTCTTTATAAAAATCAGGTGTTCTTTGTTGTGTGGACTTATGTCTGGGCCTTCAGTTCTGTACCATTGATCAATGTGTCTGTTTTTGTACCAATACCATGCATTTTTATTAATGTAACTCTGTAGTACATCTTGAAGTTGGATTTGGTGATGCCTTTTGCAGTTCTTCATCATTCAGGGTTGTTTTAACTGTCCAGAGTTTTCTTTAGGCAGTGCTCATTCTAAAGCTTCTGAGACATCTCAAAGAAGCGGGCTGCTTAAGCAGTAGAGCTGACTGCTGGAAAATCTTTTAGGGAAGAAAATGGAAAAGTGAAGTTTTCTAACAAAGCGAATAGAAGCTTCCAAAATTAGTTGGCTAAAGAATTCCACTTGCCAGGATGTGGAATTATGGCTGTTGTGATCATGGATACGCCTAGAATTAGGGACCGATTTACAGTCTGTTTGGTTAAGTAACAACAATCATGTTTTTGTGTGTGTTTGTATAGGGGGTGCAAGTGTGTGCATGTGTGCTTATGTGTGTGTATGTATGTTTAAACTATTGCATATTAATTATATGGGGGATGTTTGACTTTTTAATTTCTTACATACTTACATATTGTCAGCTTAGGAAGTTAATGACTGAGAAGGATGTATGTTTTGAGCAGACCAAGAGTAATGCTTGTAACATTAAAATTTCAAGTGCAGTAACTTGGCATTGTCTTTTTTAAAATTTATTTTCCACTTAATGGTGAAAAGATGGTGAACACATTGTCTGTTTCAGATAAAAACAGTAAAAATATTGGTATCAAAACAGCTCTGTCTGTCTGTCTATCCGTGAGTGATATGACCTGAGTGTTACAGAGTGTTTCAGGCTTTCGCTGCTTAACATCTGGTCTTTTTTGCTATTAACAGTTTAAGATTTCCTGATACTCATTTTAGGAATCATATTTTCTCATTTTGTACTTTGGGGTTTCCTTGGACTGTATACAAAAACTGGCAAATGATTCTTCAGCAATAGATACTGTTTACAAAATGCAGCTGTACTTTTTAAACAGTTAGAAAACTTATTTTTATTCAGATGCAGAAATTTTCAGTGGAGTTGTTAAAATGTTAAAATGTAAATGTGTTATTGGCCAGCAGTCTGCCACAGTAAAAGGTGAACTCTGCTTCATAATAGGTAGCACAAAGATACTTGAACCAAGAGGTGGATCGCAGAGGGCGTCTATGGAATACCTCAAGTCAGTTGGTTATAAGTTCAGATAGATGTTTCACTGAGTTAAACTAATCCACTTCCCATTTTGCTTGTGTTTTTTGAGTCCTGGTTCTAACGATTTTATGTCAAAAGAATCTTAATACTTAAAATTGTAAATTGAAAAATATCCCTTAGGGCATTAAGTATTATAGGACAAACAGTAGAAGTATGGATTTGTCAAAGGTCTTGGTATGTTTCAAAAAGGACAAATAAACATTGTTAATTGCTATCAGCGTTCAGTTCAACTAAGCAAGAACATGAGGTAGTAGCAAGAACAAAATGATTATCGTTTGTTAGGGAATAAACTAAAAACAATCTTGAGTACTGTTGTTGAGCAAGAAAATGTTATAGTTCCTTTTAGCAATATTTATCAAGGATTTGAGATTGCTGTATTTAATTCTTAGTATTTTGTTTAATTATTTTTGATATAAGTTGGCCTAGAGTTTACTATATGACCTTGAATTTCTAATCTGTCTGCCTGCACTTTTTTTGTGTGTTGGTATTACAGGTGTACTTCACCACATCCTGTTTATATGATGCTGGGAACTGAAGGAAGGGTCTTATCCATCTAAGCAAACATTGTACCAATTGGACTTAATCTTTAGCCCAAGGCTTCTTTAGCTTAGGAAATTTACCCTTGGACAGGTTACACTGAATGTAGTTAATGTTATAAAATAATTAACAGCAATTTAATGGTTCAGTAGTAGGAAAAAACTTAAATAATTTTATAGCCATGCTATAATTATTATACAATTTATAGTCATACATTTTTTGTTCCTCTTTTTTTTATGTTATGTTTCTCTAAAGTGGCTATCAGCCTGATTAGTCTATTGTGAATATAAAATGAAATTATTACATTCAAAAAGCTTAGGACATAGATAATTTTGTATTTACTACTTATTGTTGTCCACATTCTTAGTCTAAAAAAAGAGTAACAGCTAAAACAGATTAAAAATACCTGAGTCTGGGAACCTATCAGAAAGATCTCATGTCCTCCTGAATCCTGTAATCATTTCAAATGCTGCCCATGGCACTCTCCCCTCTGCCTTTCCCTCCCTCCTTTCCCTCCTCTCCTCTTTCCCATCTTTTCTAATATTCTACTTTAAGGATGGTAGAAAAATGGGAACAGAATAGGCATGAAGTAGCACTCTTTTTTTGCTCTGGAACCTGTTGCATCTGTTCCCTCCTCATGTGGTGTGTCTTACTTGGAGAAACAGTAGGCATGGATGATAATCCCAGGCAGATAATACTTCCCTCTGGGAGTTAGAATAGTGCTTGGGTAACAAGCCTAAGGGGCAAGTTACAGGATTAAATGGCATTTTATGATCACATAGTTTTAGAAAATAATTTCAGTGAATATCTTGACTGACATTTTACACTGCAGGTGTGAAATAGAACTGCATAGTCTAACCCATAGAATACTGTTTCTTTGGTAGATATTATCCTTTACAGAAAGGATAGTTCTGTAAGTTCAGAAAGTAAGACTATGAAAAAGGGAAAGAGTTAGACAAGATTATTTAGAAACTAAATAGCTTTTCTAGACTTAAATCCTTAGATTCTAAAAGAAAGGTTCTTCCTTATTATTAAATAAAATATGCTACCTAGAGATTATCCCCAAAGCACCATTGTGTGAAGAGATGATATTGCATGGGAATGCTTCCCATTGGTGGCTCAAGACAAGCTGAAGAGAAATAAAAATGCATGCAGGATTATTGGATGGATTTGCATATAAAATTTACTTAGCAAAAACTATATTGTAAGATATTTTTGAGTTTGAAAATTATGTATCATACAGTATATAAGTGTCTTTAATTTTCTTTTTACCTTTTTACAAGGCAAACTGGATCATTTGGATAGTATTTGGAACCAGAATTAATGGTACAGATTAATACAGAGAAATACAGAGAAAAAGTAGGCTTGGTGCCATTCTTGTTGAATATTAGAGGTAGTTTAAGAACTACCACATACTCGTGCTTGAATATACATTGAACCACCATACTTACTTGAATGAAACAAATAATGTAACTTCTAATTATTATTATTTCTCTCTCAGTTTGCTAATACAGAACAGTCATTGATACAAAATTTTAATGGGACTATAAATGTTTAGATGTGGCTCATTTTAACAAGGTCTTTCCTTTGTTTACAGAAATAACTTGTGGTTAGAGTTGATGTATAAGCATTTCTACTGTAATGCTGAACTTTTCAAATTTGGGGGAGGAACTGGCATTTATAAGTTGATCTTGGTTTCACACTGTTGTTCTTAATGGCCTCTTCCAGCTCTTGGAGTAAGTGGGGATTTATTGTCACACAGTCTGCTGAGGTTAAGGGCAGTGGGTCGTCTAAGGTTACAGTGCTGCTTAGCTTCAGGAATGATGCTCAAAACTAGATCTTCCATTTCTAAGTTTGCTGTTGCTTAGACTATATAATTTCTTTGATGGCGGTGATGATATATATTGCTGTGTGCTAGCAGCATTAATTGAATCTTTGTATCTCAATTGAGTCATCTTCACTTGAGATATAAAGGCATCAAAAAACATCTTTGTCTTTCCAAGTAAAACAGGTTTTTCTGTGTTTACAGAGAATTAGTTCTGTTATTGGGAAATAGTTTTTTTCATAGTTCTAGAATTTGTTATTTTTTAAGCAACATGAATTATGTAAGAATAACTCTGTTTTTAAGAGTTTGCTGTATTGCATATGACCTATGAAATTATCACTATTGTTCAGCTCTCATATCCTTTTTGACTAAAAAAATCCCACTTGTGTTTTTAAGACTCAGCTATAAGTTATTAGCTATTTAAGCAAAATCTTTCCTGGTATCCCCCTAAAACCTTTTCCTCCCATACAGCCTTTTCCTATGTTTTGTTTATACTTCAGATTCAACACTTACACATTCTAATTATTTGTTTACTAGTTGAACTATCTAGAGAATTAGAATCCCTCCCAAAGAAAGTATTATCTTTCTTACCTTGCTATTTTGAGCCCTTAATACAGAACCTGACATTTTGTGGTGTCTGATGACATTTTTTGTTCCTGAGTATTTTTTCACCTTTGTTATAATGCAGTAAGTTGGCTTGTTTTGGTCATGTTCTACTTAGGAATGAATATTTTCTTGTACTTGCTGATTCTTTTGATATCTTTATTGTCCATTTGCTTTAAGCATTTCTGTGTTGATTTTTACAAGTAGAAGGATGCTAGTGACATCTAGGTTTATATAAGTGTGGTTCATGTTTAAAAGAAAGTTATCTGAACATTTAAGATAGGGAAGGGGCTATGATGTCTCCAGATGTGGTGAAGAGTCTGACTACTCTGTCACTTGATTAGATGAGAATG
Organism: Grammomys surdaster; assembly: GCF_004785775.1. Taxonomy (NCBI): domain Eukaryota; kingdom Metazoa; phylum Chordata; class Mammalia; order Rodentia; family Muridae; genus Grammomys; species Grammomys surdaster. Next base: position 6,502,589 of record NW_021604597.1, on the reverse strand, counting down.
TTGGTCAATATACTACTGTCTTTCACAGACTAGGAATTAACTAGTTTCTTGACTTGACCCAGTCCAGCATTCTCTTCCTCTGTCTTAATGATTATAGTTCCCTTTGCTTTAGTTTATTTGTGGCTCCGGTTTGTAACTTTCAAGTAGAAGCAAGCTTTTTAAATCAAATTTGGTCAAAATACTAAAAGTGATCATTAAATAATTTACTGAATAATCAAGCTAGTGTTCTAGTGGCAGAGTTAAGACATTCATTGGCTGTATAAAAACAGTTTTGTAATCTCTGCCTTCAAATAACTCAGAGCTCAGGAGAGGTAATAGAGGGACAAAAGGAAAAATTAGAACATTAAAAAGTAAAATTGTAGAAATATAAATGAAATTTTGTTTGGAGAAATCTTTACTCTGTGGGTTGATTTGTCAATTTTTTCTTGAGCCAGTAACTGTTCCCCAGAAATAAAGTCAAGAATAGAATAGCTCTCCAAACAAGAAAGTTTGCACAGAGCCCCTAATGCTAACTACAATTTATTTTTTTCTTGAAGAAATATTTCATCATTCTAGTACTAGGTTTTTGATTTTGCCAAGCTTGCTCATCGGAGGTAGCACTATTTCTTAGGGCCCAGTTTACTACATTATTCAGGAGCTTTATTTTTGTAGCCTGTCTCTGACAAACAGACTCAACCCAGTAGGAGATTTTATGTATGTTAACCAAGAAAGATTTTATACAAAAAAAATCAGTTCATATTGTTACAGAGTTGAAGTCCTAACTACGTATTTGGTGAACTTGAAATTAGAACAGCTGATGATGTACTTGTTTAAATCTAAAGACTTGAGAACCAGCAAAACTGACCGTGTTAGTTCTACATAAAGGCCAGAGATAGGTGCTTGTAAGGACCCCATAACCTAGCTCAAATACTTGGGAGTCAGCTAGTGAGAGGGCCAGACTCTTTGTTATATTTAGGCTTTTAACTCACTCATTAGTTACCTACGTTGGGGATCTGTACCCATGGTTCAGTCTAGTTGACAGATAAATGAATCCTCACAGGGGATGATTGTTTTTCCTATCTACTCTTTCCTCCTCCTCTTTTTGCATTGGTTGTTGAAAGGTATATTTTGTCATACTCTTTCAGAATAATTACATACTCTTGTACTTAACAAGAATTCAATAAATACTGGATAAACGATGTATAAAATAAAAGTATGATATAGTAGAAAAAGTAATGACTATAATTTTGAGTTTGTCATAATTCTGGGAAAATTAAAATGAATAGATAAAAATTAGCACATTTTATGCTCCCCCCCAGTTCCCTAGCAGCTGCATTCTACTTTCTCTCAAAGTGAATTTGACTATCTCATATTAAGAGGAAAGACATAATGTTTGTTATTTTGTGTCTGCCTTATTTCCTTTATCATAATGTCTCTAGTGAGTCAGACAGAGGTTGTGATCCCAACCAGTGTCTATTAGCAGTACAGATGAGATACTGTGGCTATATTTGTGTGTGTTGTGTCTGAGACTCATGATCTGCTCATTGTTCTAAAAGAGACAGAAATGGGCTGTAAGTAAGAAAAAGTAATTTCTATAGATTCTTTTGTTTTGTAAATATGATGTGTAATAGGTATATGGACCATAGTCATCTTTCTTTAAAATTATTTTTCTTCATTTTTCTCCCTCATAGAGATGCTTTTGATTGTATTATTTTGGAACTTCTCCATATAACCCATACTAGCCCTAACCTTTGTATTCATAGTATTCCTTTGTCTCTCTATGTTACAAAGCCTAAAATAATTAGAGTGACAAGGTAGTCCCAAAGGATGGGAGAGGGGAAGACTGAGCAAGAAAGCCATGATTCTCCTGAGTAGGCACAGAAGGAAGAGAGACCAGCAACCTTTTCAGGTTCATTATTTTTATCTTGTTACCTAAAACACTGTAGGGGTAACAGCAGTCAATTTCTCAAAGGTTGTTACACATAGTGATTTCAGTACTGTATTGAATATCCAACTCATCATTCTTCTGAACCAAAAGCCCTGCAATTCACTATGTGAGTTGGAAACTGATAGGGTACTTACATTCAACAGTCTATACTTTAAATTAAAAAAAAAAACAAGAAAAAACAATTAATTTAAAAAATTAAGTTTATTTTATAAGCTTCTAGAAAACATGGTTTATATACATTTTATAACACAATATTTGAAGATGGATCATTCTTTTAAAAAGTACATTTTAAAATTTATACACACACACACACACATGCACACACACGCACATGTGGCAGTGCACATATGAAAATCAGTTTTTGTGACAATTTACCAGCCTGAGTAGTCATAGACCTTGTAAATAGGTAGCCTTGGTGGATAATACCAACTTAGATAAGGACAAGCAAATCATAGGCAGAGCCATAGCGACCTGTCCCCTGAACCCTTACCCAGCCAATACCCTGTTCTGAAAAATATCTGTATTCCCCCTGAACACCCACAGTGTTCATCCCCTTCCCCACAGCCTGCCTTTCTGTGTTTATAACCCCTGTGTGAATGAGTATAAATTACAATTTGAAAATAAATAAATAAATTATATTAAAAAAAAAGAGAGAGAGAAAATCTGAAGAGAACTTTCAGAAGCCTGTGTTCTCTCTCCTTCCCCTCTTGGTCTGCAGCTAATTCCATTGGTAGGCCTTATATTTGTAAACTTGAAAAGACAAGTGTATCCTTATGAGTCATAGATCACAATTATCACAGAGTCACCTGTTACCTTTGGAGCAGAAAAATTTTCCTCTCAAAATGAATTAAAGGATGCTCATCAGTAAGAGGTAGGTGGCAGACTGAACATTTCAAGTTTTGATTGGAGGACATAATAAGCAAAGATATCCTTGCTGAGCCTTGTACTGAGCCATTTTAGGCATGATACATAGTAAATACTTGTTAACTGCCAACTTATAAAATAGTAGGTCAAGTTTTGAAGAGATAGCCATGATGGTGTGTTAACTCATGAGTACAGTTTTGGTTGAAATACATAGGACTGGAGTTAAGTTTTTTGTTTTTGTTGTTAGTACCTGCCCCTTCACTGATTGTGAAAGTAGAAGCAAGAACTTTGAACATTTGTGAAAAAAAATTAAACTTACACTATTGTACTTCAGAAATTAGAAATAATCTTTAAGTTCTCAGTTCATTTACTCTTTTCTGTAAGTTTATTTATTTTTTCTTAGCTGATTTGGTGAGATTACTATTTTGTCAACTATTTTTTTTCTATAAGAAAATCTTGTCCCCTTCTCCTCTCTTCAAGAACAATTTTTTTTCTTCAAATTGCAACCTTTCAGTTATTTACCCATCATCCTCATCATCCTCATCATCCTCATCTTCCTCCTCCTCATCATCCTCATCCTCGTCATCGCCATCATTGTTGTCATTGTCGTCTGTTACCAGACTGGCTTTGTACTCACAGAGATCTCCCTGCTACTGCCTCTTGAGTGCTGGGATTAAAGCTTGGCTGTACCATACCTGCCTTTATTTGTCCTTGTTTGTATTTGTCAGGATGAGTAGCTGTAAAGATTTTTTTCTTAATGAGAGTACTGATAAATAAATGTATAGAGGGTATGTTGAACAAATTTTAGTCAGGTTTGCTGAGTTTTTTCATTAAAAGAGAACATGTATGTAAACTGGAAATTACGCCTACTCTGATTACTGATGTTCACTCTGAAAGATAAATTAATGTATTTTAGTTAGTGCACGATGAATTGTCATTCAGAATGATATCTGAACCCAGTACATTGAAAATTATGCTACCAAACTATGAAATAAATTGAAAATGACCTACTTAGAAAATATTGAATATAGACATCTATCAGAGTAAAAATTAATGGGGCTTGAATCTATACAATGAATTATATACTTTACAGTGTTAACCTAATATCTCTTTATGTAGAAGGATAAAAGCTTATGGGAATAAAGTGTAATAATCAGCCTTATTGTACTTGTGAGATGGTATTAGTTGCTAAAGAGGGACCCTGTAAGTGTATCCTGTTTTGAAAAAAGGCCAGAATTCTTACAAAAGCTTTTCTTTATTATCAATACACAGATACTATATATGAGTAAGTTATTATTCAGTTACATAATCTTTCTATTGGATTTAGTTATTTGGGATGGATTACTATATTATAGATTATCTAGCTCTTATGTTCCTACTTACTTTTCTGTGGCCCTCAACTATCAGTTTAATAGTGGTCTATTGGGTGGGAGTATATGTATTCATTTTCAGTAAGACCTCAAGTTTATATATATTTACATAAATATAAAAATATGTGCACATACTTATAAAATGTACATATTATTACAGACACTTACTGAATAATTACTGTATAGATTGGTAGAAATTGTAAATATGTGATTACATTATAATCTCTGATGTGGAGTTTATAATACTGTAGGATTGACAGATATAGGCAATGGAATATGTAAATTACTTGACAGAAATTAACCCAAATAGGCATGTCCTAATTTTTTCTGTTGTGACATGACATTGTCATTCACAAACTTCATGCTCAAGAATTCTGCAATCAAAGTTAAAAAGTTACCCCCAAAATCTCATTTGTTTTAAGCAAGCTTCTAATTTTGTGTTGGGCCACATTAATAGCCATCCTGGGTACATATGACCCCTTGGGCTGCAGGTTGTGGATGAGATAGCTCCTCATAATGAAGAAAGATCTCTTCGAAGGGAGTTAAGAAAAGCCTTTGCGAGTATGAGGACTTTGAAGACTAGATACAAAGAATAAGATATTTCAGTAATTTCATATTGAAATGATAATTTGGGAATTTAGATTTTTAAATTTTAAAAATGAATTTAACTTCACTTGTTTTCTTTTATTTATTTATTTTCTCTCAATGAGGTTGATAGAAAATTTAAATAGATGCATGAGAGTTAAATTTGTGACATGTTAGATTTTTATTGGATACCATTTGTTTGGAGAGGAAATAAATGAACTATTTTGAAAATAAATGAACTATTTCAAATATAGGAACATATTCTTGATTGCTGTATTTCTATATATACTTACATACATGACTGTACACATGTATACAAGGTTTTTATGTTGTCCAAGCCATTCATATTTTGGGTTTTCCTGTTATGTGTCTGTAAACCTCATCCTAACTAATGGCATTGACTTAATAGCACAATTTAAAACCCACATGTCACAAGGGAAAAGCTTGTTCTCCTTGCTCTGGTAAAAATTGTCTAAATAATTCATGGAAATCAATATAGCAACAAATTAAAATGCGTTTTATTGTCAGCAGATACTGTGGTGGGCAAATTGTAAATGTTGATTGAAAGCAATTGGTAGAATTAAGTTAGGAGGGTTTTTTTTTTTCAGTGAGATGGCAGGTTTTTTTTCAACATATATTCTTTATGCTGTCAGAATGTGTTTCTTAATGAAATAATGAAAAAAAACCTGCTGTTTTTTCAGCTACTGTAAAAAGTTTTATGTGAATTTTCATAGATGTCCATGTATTTGCTGTTATCACAACCAGAAGTCAAGAAAAAGCTTCTAAGTTTACCTGGAAAACAGAACATTTTTATGAAGATTTATTTGGCTGCCAAAAAATAACCTACTTTGCATTAGATTATCTTATGTCTGTATTGCTCTAATACCTCCTCCATCCTTTTCCATCCTTCTGTTTGGTCCTTTCTTCTTCCTCATATCTTTATTCTTGTGTGCATTAATCTGTGCTCTCAAAAACATTGTCCACTGCTGTCACCTTGAGTACAGTTTTAATGTGTGCTTTTTTTTACTTCAGTACTATTCTGTCTTCTTAAAAATCTGCTGTAATATCCCAGGAAGTGGAAACCTCTTTTCTTTTGTGAAACAGTACTATTACTACTACCACTACAACTACTATGACTACCACCATGACTACTAAATTTCTGTTAAGCTCATATTAAGAGCCACTGTGCTAAATTGTCTACATGTTAGCTTTAAGTTTGCTAGTGTTTTATAGGTGAGACAACTGAGGATAAAAGAACTAGTCTTCTCCCCTTTTTAGATTTTATACAGAGGGCAGCATTCACTATGTTTGCTGCTTTAAAATTAAATACGTATGTACACATGCATGTTTTTTATATATATATATATATCATATAGATATGAATATATATATATATATGGGATAGGGTTAGGGTTAGAATATACATACATACATACATACATACATACATAGTTATATATAGTTAAATTATGTGTATGTGTATTTTGTCTGTATGTATGTGCCTGGTGCCCACTGAGATCAAAAGAAGGTATCAGTTCCATTGGGATTAGAGCTACAGAAGATTGTGATCTTTCTGGGCACTAGGAATTGAATCTGGGTTCTTTACAAGAGCAACAAGTACTCTTAACTGCCAATCCAACACTCCAGTTCTGTACTGCTTTTAAATTAAAAAAAAAAATCTTTAGAATTTGATTTGTTTGATGTTTCAAATTCTAAGTGTGGAACTGTAGACTACTGTAGTATCTCTCTAAAGCAACAATCAGTATATTAAAATTTTGGTTTTTTAAGCCCTCAAGAATCTGTCTGTATACCCTGGTGCAAAATCATTCAATGTCTACTTTTAGTTTATAAGCACCAAGGTCAGTAACATGATATATATGGCATGCATGATATTAATTGTTTCTCATAAGTTCTGCATATTTTAGCTGTATTAAACATCTGCTCTTACTTTCTAGGGTTGAGTGTGTTTGAATCTCCTTGGGGTGTACATGTTCTTTAGTTCTGTTCACAACACTCCCCCCTCAACACTTTGGTCCTGTTCAAGGTGTGTGTCTGCTTTGTTTCTGCACGTTGAGAGTGCTTTTCATAATAAGTACAAAATTGAAGTTATTTCTAGGCAGGTGTGGGTTGCTTTGAAGAGAATTTGCAAACTCTTATTTGTATTGAGCCAACTGTATTTTGGATGAAGTGAAGCAGAATGAAGCAAGGTTGTGAAGGAAAAAATCGAGAACGTTTAGATTACTGGGCTTATTTATAGGTAAATTCTTGATTCCAGAAAGACCAAGTTAGTACTAAAGAGGAGTTAAGCCCAGGCACAACACTGTGATGTGCAGCATCTGAGTGCTAAGGCGAGTTGGTCCTCCTTACCCATCTTGCATAGGATACTGTCAGTGTAATTTGGATAACTGTCTCCTCCTGCCCCCTTGAGCTGGTAATTCATGCTTTCGTCTTCCATTAACATGGTAGAGTATATCAGCAGATTCTTAGGTGTCTCTGTTTGTCACTCCCCACCCCCTTTTCCTCCTCAGTACAGGGTTTCTCTGAGTAGCCTTGGCTGTCCTGGATCTTGCTCTGTAGACAAGAGTGGCCTTGAATTCCAGTGAGACTAATGTGTATATTAAAAAAAAAAACCAACTAGATCATGCTAGGACTTTTTGATATGACTAATCTAAATTTAGAATTGAGCTCCTGGTTCTGCCTTTTCTCTTTGCTTATGACCTTGATTGGATGTACTGCAACATCATAGAGAGTTACGTTAGGAGGACTGAGGACAGATTTGAAGATGGAGGAGCTCCATGCAGTTGGCTTGAGAGGAACAATTGGATTTTGCTGAGTAGACTGAGTGGAGTAAAGGCATTCTAAAGAAGGAAATTGCATTCACAGTGCATTCAACCACAGGTTGAACATCTTTAATCTGAAAATTTGAAAGAAATGTGTCCTACTTAAAACTTAAGAACATACGTAGTTTTTGAATTAGGGATGTTCAACTCCTAAATCTTTGTAAATATTACAAAATAACAATTGCAAACAACAAAACAAACAAACGAACTAAAATCTATTAAATGAAATTCCCTCTAAAACCTGACTCATTTCTGGGTTCAGGTTTTACTTGTACTGTCCTTTTGTAAGTGTTTTGTCTCTCAGCAAATCCTAATCTATACTTTAGATCTGAGTTTAAATTTTCACTCTCCTATAGATTTTTTCTTAAAGGAGACAGTTTTGTGTTGACTTCTTGATCTTGCATTTGCTGCTATTAGCTCCTTTAAAACAAGCAGCTGATGTACCTAACTCTCTTGTATTAAGATTTACAAATCACTATGTAAATAGTTTTGAGTCAAAGTATTTTTGTGTCCTGGTTTTCTATAAATAATTTGGCCTTCCTAGTTTGACTAATTTGAATTCCAGTCCTGGCTCAGTCTTTACTTTGCCTTATGCCCTTGAGCCAAATATTACACCTCTCTAACTAAGCCTTTTTTTTCTCTCACTCTCTTTGTAGATCTACGATATAAATATGAATGTTTGTGTCCATCCATCCGTTTTTCCGTACATACATACTTTTCATTCATTTGAAAACATTAAAAGAAAGATGCTACTTTCCTTTTTTCCTCTCTCAAATGGAAACTGTGTATATGAGAGATATAGAGTGTCTCTTTAACAGTTTCTGTACAGAATGCGCATGTAGTGCAATGCTATTCAAAATGTGGTTCTCATAAGGTTTGAATATTCATGAGGTGTTTGTTGTCCTAAAGGAGATAGGAAGATTGGGTCAGAATTCAAGTCAGTTGTATGACTAAGCATACTGTGTTTCAGTGAGGGCACTCAGCCCCACCTCTCAAGACTTTGGTGATGTAGGAGGTAGTATGGTGACTTTACTGCAGCCTTCTCATTGTATAGCACTCCAAGTAGCATACATTTAGAGTATTCTTTGGATGGAATGTAAAAATATCTTTATTTTATTTGTTATTATTTTCCTTTTGATTGTAATATTTGAAAAGTTTGCTGTCCTTAGTAATATGATAGCTTTGGATCTGCATCCTAATCTGCTAATTCATTGGTAAGTCATCGCATTCTAGACCTTATTTTATTTTTGCTTGAGTGGAAATGAAGTTGGGTTAGGTGACAGTTGTTGTCTTTGTAGACTTTAATATGATAATCATCTGATTTTGAAAATAGCATTTAAAAAAAACTTTTCATTGGTTCTATGTACTCTACATCATGTACCCCAATTCTACTCCCCCTTCCTCTACTTGCACCTGCCCTCCACCCTTGCAACCTCCTTCCACCAACAGTGAATAAAAAGTTGTTGTGGAAGCTGCCATGTGTCACAGTGTGTCCCACAGCGTACCATTTTTGTTCATACTTCTTTGCTTGCAAATGTTCATTGCAGTGAGTCATTGGTCTGGTATAGGACTCTGGCTTCTGGTACTCTGTCAATTCTGGAACCTCACTGAGACTCCTGGATATCCTGTTGTTGCCTTGTGTCATGGAGATCCTGTACTTTTGAATCTGTGGGATCGGCCCCTTTATACACTCTAGGAGTTCATCAATGGGGTAGATATTGGGGTGGATCAATTCAAAACCCTGGATCTGAGCCTGAGAGGTATCTGAGTAGGTCAGCCTACTGGCTCTTCCTCTCTCACAGTCTCTGGGCTGGCTCACCATCAGGCCCTGTAACCAGGACCAGCTCTACCTTGCTGCCCAGGTGAGGTACCAAGCCTGCTTTCTTGAGTGCTGTAGCAGGTGAAGGGCAGGGTAAGCTCTCCTGTTCTTATAACCCTATGCTTGGGCCAGCTTTTCCACCTGCCATCAGTGGCAAGGGGTGTGGATAGGGAAGACATCTCTCCCTTACCCAGTCTGCTGCACAGCAGACAGATTGTTGGGCCAGCTCTCCCATGCTCACACACTCCGGGCTGGCTCACTCACTCCCCTCACCATCAGAGTCCGCTCTAACAAGTCAGGTTCAGGGCCTGTTCTCCTGAGTGCTGAAGTTGGTGAAGGGAAGAGCCAGCTCCTCTGCTCTCATGACAGTTAGGGCCAGCTCTCCTGCTTGCTGCAGATGGTGAGGGCAAAAGGGAAGGAAGGGGATTTATCTCTCACTGATGTGCTCACTGACGCCACTGCACAGTAGATCTATAGAAGGGCTGGTTCTCCCACACACAGGCCCTCAGAGTCAGCTTACCAGCAAGCCCCACACCTATAGCTGGCTATACTGTGCTGCCCAGGTGAGGGGGTGGGACAGCTCTTCCTTGCTGATGACCAGCTCTCATGCCTGCCATAGGTGGAAAGGGGTGAGAAGGGTGGTGCAGTCAAAGGTGGGACCAGCTTTCTCACACTCATGCCCACCTGCAAGCCCCACATCTATGTTTAGCTCTACTTTTCTGCCCAGACAAGGTACAGAGCGTGCTCATTGGGGTGTTATAGTTGATGAGGAACAGATGCCATCTGTCCTGCTCTTATGACCCTGGGACTAGGTCTTCTGCCTGTTGCAGGTGGTGGGTAGTAAACGGGAGGAGGCCATCCCTCCCTCATCTATACTACTACATGTTAGATGAATGGTCGAGTCAACGCTTCCATTTCCATAGCCTCTGGACAGACTCACTTGCAACTCCTGCAATGTGTGGAGCCTGATCTCCAGGGTACTGCAGTGGGCTAGAGGTGGGGTCAGGTCTCTTGCTTTCATGTCCCCAGAGCGAGCTCTCCCAGGATGCTCAAGTGTGGGGTGGAGCTAGTTCTGCACAACCTTCAGCCATTGACATGACATGGCAGCCCAGATCAGGGACATCTGACTGGTATTTGTAGTAAAAGACCACTGTTATTGCAAGGTTAGGGACCCAGGCATAGCCCACATTGGCAGCACACAACAGGACCCTACCTTGGTTCCAGGTGGCATAACTGGTTACTCACATCATGCTGTTTCTCACTACCCTTGAGTCTCCAGAGTCTTATGCCTCTCTTTATTGTGCCCACATCCTTCTGCTTCTCTTTCCCTTCCATTTCTCCACCACTTAACTTGCTCATCTTTGTGGTACCTGAGGTCTCTGAGTGTTTGGAGTCTTCTCAGGAGTGGCCTCAGGAGTGCTGTGCTTCCCTTATGCCTTAAGGTGCAACAGGGATCATCACAGGCATAGTCTGTGTTGGAATCCTAAAGTTGATACAAACCATATGAACACTGATCTTAGACAGGGATGGTTTATCGAACACACACTTAAAGACTGATCCAAAAGCTCAGGCTCAAGAGCTCAAAGCTCTGTGCTGGACATTTCTCAGGGCCAGCTTATAAAGCCTAAAACCAAGAGGAAAAAAAAACAAAACCAAAACAAAAACTCACATGCAGGTACTGGAAGTGTTGGCTAGTGTTCAGCTCTGACTCAAACCGTTTTAGACATGATAGTTCATATTGACATTTAATTTGATGGGTCCTACGTGAAGCTTATAGTTTTGGAATTTCTTAAGATTAGGAAACCTTATAACATAGAGGACATAACAGGGATTATGTTTGTGGTCAGCATGACCCTGCTCTGAGTTATTTTTCTGTGTCAGTGACTAGTAGGCATATTACAGCAACAGTATGAAACAGCTGATAGAAATGTAAGGTTGTTTTGTTAGACTATTGTTTGACTATATTGTACATAAGCCATTTATTGAAAATGCGATGGTTCATATAACCATTTCTGTTGTGTATATAGATTTTTAATGTTAGAGAAAAGGACAATCTTAGACAGAAAGGGGGATATGAAGTGGAAACTTAAGGGTTCTTTGGAAAGTTGATTGAATGGTGTTTTGCTGGTGCAAACAAGTGAAGAAACGTTTCGTTAAAGTGGACACAGGTGAAAGGCTAAAGCAGACTTGTGAAGGAACGTCTCGCTGAAGCACAGAGAGGGTGGTCTGCTAAAGCAGGTGTGCGATAGAACACGTGATAAAAGATTCTTTGCTAAGGACAGGTATGTATTCGTCCACCTTATGTTGTGTAGTTAAGCTGCTTTTGTTGGGATGCCATATAGAGAAACACACCAAAACACTTCTGGTGGTGTGCTACAGTTTGTTGTTGCTTCCAAGGACTTCCAAGGCTGATTGGATGCATGTGCTGAGGCAAGACACATGCTGAGAAGCAAGAGCCATGCTGAAGCAAGACAGGAGCTGAGGCAAGGCACGAGGAGGACATGTGATGTTTGGACGGTATAAATAGGACTCCACCTAGCAACAGAGATAGAACTTGGCTTGCTGGCAGAGCTAACAGTGTAACACTTGTGGGTCTCATGTCTTTTCTGATCTTCGCCCCCCCTGAAAGAGGCACAGCTCAAAACTCCTGGTGTTCCTGTTGATCTCTCCTGCAGACTTGAGCCGAGGCTGAGGCCTGGCTGTCTCTGCTAGGTCTTGATACTGTTGTTGGTAACCTGACACTACCTAACTGGACTGCTGTTGTATCTGTGAGGTGTTTGCAAGTGGATCGAGCTGCCACTGCCTGCTGTCCTGTGAACTGAACTGCTGATTTCCAGACAACACAGACGGGAGTTGCTCCAAAGAACCTTTCCAAACAGGTCCACTTCCCCATGTCCTTTGTTTTCTCACTACCCCTGGTGGATGGTGGATTACAAGGAATGTTAAAGAGTTTAAGAACCATCATTAAAAATTGGATTTGAAAAAAATTAAAGTTACAACAAACAGAGCAATTCAGTCAGAGGCTGAGAGAAAAGCCAGGTTGACTCAGTCAGTTTGGAGAGGAGTTTGAACCAGAACAGCTGACCTGAGCCAGCCAGCCAGAGCTCTGAAAGAACTAGAAAGAGTGACCTTATCCAGGAGTAAGTCTCAGAGGCTGAACACATTCCAAGCATAGATAAGATTGTACAGAGAGGCAAGAAGCTTCTAGGACTGGGCCTAGGTTAACAGACAGAGGCAGTAAGCCTCCAGATGACAGTTATTACTAAAGAATAAAAGCTACTTTATACATGGTGCCAGTTTGGTGTTCTTCTTGGGCTCACTCCTGCCTATCTGGCCCCTGTTAGGGTCATCTGTCTCAGTCTTACTTCTGCCCTGGGGCCTGAAGTCTCAGGTGGGGTTCTTCTACTGTCTGGATTGCTCCCTGTCCTGGGAGCCCAGAAAGGCCTGCCTGGTGCAGGACTGGTGGTCATCTCAGGCTCGCTTTCTTTTGCAAATGTTAAGCTACTCATCATTCAGTTGTTCATAGGTCAGAATATTGAGCTTAGCTTCTCCTCTCTCTGCCACTCACAAGTGACACAGCAGCCATACCTGTTATGCCACTAGGGGCAGGGTTAAATAGCATTTAAAAAACATAACATAGGTCTTGTTAAAGTAGTCAGTGAAAAGGTAAGAAGCATGGAATAAGAACATGGTTTAAGAAACACCTTGTTTGGATTATTAAACTTCTGTCAGCTGTATGCTGGTAAATTGGTGCTAAACATATAATTTATTATACTTGTGATCTTAAGTAGTGACTTGAGTTAGTTTTGTTGTTACTATAACAGAATAGTTAAAGTTGGGTGGTTATTATACAAATTAGAAGTGTATTTTGGCTTATAGTTGTAGGGGCTGTAAACTTCAAGATTGGGTGGCTTCTGGTGAGGCTCTCATGCTTTTTCTACTTGTGCAAAGTAGAGAAGCAAGAGGGTGTATGTAAAAGAGAAAAAACCCTTACAACAATAATCACTGATGCATTTCATGAGATAAAAGTTCACTTGAGCAGAGAAAGGCATTAATACATTCCAGAGGGCTCCATTTTTGTGAATCAAAACCTTCCCAGTGGGCCTCACCTCTCTAGCACTGCTGCATGGAGGAGTTAAGTTTTGGGTTGTAAGCAGGAAGTCTGTGCACTGACATCCACTAGACAACATATACTAGGGGAAATAGAAATGATTCCATATCTACACATATGCAAATATGTAAATATATTAGGCAGCTGGCTAGATATGTAGGACAAAAGTACATAGAATAGAAAAAGACTCTGTAAGCAGCAAACTTTCTATAAAGAAACAGACTTTACAGACTGGTGTGCCACATGGCATTTATTGTAACTATTCAGCACTGTGATAATAGCACACAGGCAGTCTTACAAATGAGAAGACATTATTTTGAAATACAAATTTTCTGACACCAAGTAGGTATCCTAGAACTTATTGCGGGACTGATACTGAAGTTAGTGTAGAACAACATTGAAAGGTAAGGGCAAAATCTTCCAATTCGAACTTAATTACTTGGAATCAGTATAAATATTGTAAGTTAAAGGACTCACACTTTAAGACTGCTTACCTGTACTTCTGACCTGATGACTACATGTTCAGAAGTTCCTTTTGACATAGTAATTGATAGATTTCCCAGATGCTATACTTAGAATTACATTAAAAAAAAAATGCCTGTCTCCATCATCCTCAAGCATTTACCAAAAAAAAATTGACTGGGAGTGGTGAGACTTTCTGAGCTCCTTCCTGTTCCGGAATTGGGTGTTGACAAGATTAGTGTTTATGAAAACCAAGTGGCTTTAGCCTTGGCGGGGGCAATGTAGATGTCCTATTGATGGCTGAGCATCTACCATTCATTTATTCTTAGTTCTTTACAACCAGTTATGAGTCTGTAGTCACCATGGACAATTGGAAAATAACTTCTTTGATGAAAATTGACAGCAGCACTAATCTGTGGCCACAAGCATAGATATTTCAAAAGCAATGATGATCATATCATGGTCCTTTAGTAAAACAATAGCAGTAGCTTCCCTAAGACCTTCAACCACTGCGGGTGGTTGACTAGGTTTACAGCGTCACACATGAATTTCCTTCTGTAGAGTAGGTATCAAATCTAATCAGAAAATGATTGGCTACTCCCTAACACTTGCACGAGTAGGCTTCTTTTTACTTGGCTGTTCCATGTTGTTGTACACAGAGTCCACAGCTGAATATCAGAAATTGTATCTCAACCTTGATGGTATATTTTAGAGAAAATTGTTTTGGTTCATTTGCATTTCCTTAGACATTTTCTTTAAAGGTGCTTAGTGAGTGATTATAGAAAATTATCAACACATATGCCCATCTTGTAATGTGTTTTAGTATCAGCTAAGGCAAGCTTTGGTTCTTTTTCATTAACTCGTTTTTGTGCCTCTAATTCTCAAGTAAACCTTGAGAATTACATTTTAAAACATAACTGTTCAGTTTTGTTATTCTGAGTAGTGATCAAGATTTTCATCACTTTCCTTATTTGTGGTTTTTGGCTGAAAATATTGCTGCTAGAATGCCGTTTACTGTTTGTCATTGTTGAATCTACTCCTGTTTTCAGAGAGAACTAGAACTTTGGGCTGGAGTTTGATTCTTGTGACTTGATTCTTGGGCTTCTGATTAGTGAAGTTCCATATGCAGATAACTGGTGGGGATCAGAAATTTGGTAAATTAGCATTACTCTTCCCCACTAATGGAAGTCAAAGCATTTGAAGTTTTTTGGCTGCCTTTCTTTACTTCCTCCTTTGTATTCTTTTCTTCTTTTCTTCTGCTCTTTTTAAAAATTGGATGTTTTATTTACATTTCAGATGTTATCCCCTTCCCCCAATTCCCCCACCCAGAAACCCCCTATGCCATACCCCTTACTGCTTCTATGAGGATGTGACCCCACCCACCCACTCCCACCTCCCTGCCCTCGAATTCCCCCACACTGGGGCATCCAGCCTTCACTGGACCAAGAACCTCCTCTCCCAGCTATGCACAACAAGAACATTCTCCCCTACATATACAGCTGGAGCCATGGGTCCCTCCTATGTGCTCCCAGGCTGGTGGTTTAGACCCTGGGAGCTCTGGTTGGTTAATATTGTTGCTTTCCCCATGGAGCCACAAATCCTTTCAGCTTCTTCAGTCTTCTCTCTAACTCCTCCATTGGGAATCCCGTGATCAGTTCAATGGTTAGCTGTGAGCATCCACCTCTGTGTATGTCAGGCTCCGGCAGACCTCTAAGGAGACAGCTATATCAGGCTCCTGTCGGCATGCACTACCTGACATCCACATCAGTGATTACCTGGCTACCTTTTGTGACTGCACATGGGATGGATACCCAGGTGGAATGGTCTCCAGATGGCCCCTCCTTCAGTTTTTATCCCACACTTTGTCTCCATATTTGCTTCCTTGAGTATTTTGTTACTCCTTCTAAGAAGGACTGAAGCACCCACACTTGGTCTTCCTTCTTCATGAGCTTCATATGTTCTATGAGTTGAATCTTGGGTATTGCGAGCTTTTGGGCTAATATCCACTTATCAGTGAGTTCATAGCATGTGTGTTCATTTGTGATTGGGTTACCTCACTCAGGATGATATTTTCTAGTTCTATCCATTTGCCTAAGAATTTCCTGAATTCATTGTTTTTAATAGCTGAATAATATTCCATTGTGTAAATGTACCACATTTTCTATATCCATTTCTCTGTTGAAGGATATCTGGGTTCTTTCCACCTTCTGGCTATTATAAATAAGGCTGCTATGAACATAGTGGAGCATGTGTCCCTGTTGTATGTTGGAGCATCTTTTGGGTATATGCCCAGGAGTGATGTATCTGGGTCCTCAGGTAATACTATGTCCAATTTTCTGAGAAACTGCCAGACTGATTTCCAGAGTGTTGTATCAGCTTGCAATTCTTCCAGCAATGGAGGAGTGTTCCTGTTTCTCCACATCCTTGCAAGCATCTGCTATCACTTGAGTTTTTGATCTTAGCTGTTCTTACTGGTGTGAAGTGGAATCTCAGGGTTGTTTTGATTTGCATTTCCCTGATAACTAAGGATGTTGAACATTTTCTTAGGCGCTTCTCAGCCATTGGAGTTTCCTCAGCTGAGTATTGTTTGTTTAGCTCTGTACTCCATTTTTAATAGGGTTATTTGGTTGTCTGGAGTCTAATTTCTTGAGTTCTTTATGTTTATTGGATATTAGCCCTCTATCGGATGTAGGATTGGTAAAGATCTTTTCCCAATCTGTTGGTTGACAAATGTCCTTTGCTTTACAGAAGCTTTGCAATTTTATGAGGTCACATTTGTGCTCCTTTGTATTCTTTTGGATAAAGTAATAGTGATTATCTATTCTTGCCTAGAGTTTTCACATGGAATGGGTAATCCTGCTTTATCAATTTCTCTTTTTACTGTTTCTATCTTTTAGTATTCAAGAGATTTCCAGTAGTCACAGAGACAAACATCTAGATGGCCCCTAATCAAGTGAAACCAGTAGTGGGCTACAATGAATTATTTTAACTAGGATAAGTCAGGGTTAGGTTTAACTACTGTTCACTTTCCCGCAATCAGAGAATAAGGTGTAAAGAGAATTTCTTATGAGGATATGCAGAAATGAATGTGAAATGAAACTATTGAAAACACTTAATATTTTTAGTGTTGGAGCAAAGGAAAACAAAATTTTGTTTATTCTTTCTGCAAGTGACCATAGTGAGTTAGTAATATCATCTTTAATCATAAAAGAAGTATATTTCAACATAAACTGCAAGTATTTAAATAACTTTTCACTTTTATTAGTTGATGTATATATGTAAAAAATTGGATATATATTAACTGCTTTTGGTGCTGTTTGGTCCATTAGGAGAACAGAGAAAATAGTCCTATCAGTTTTTAGCCTCTAGTTTATTCATGAGACCAAATCTCTAATCCTCATGATAAACCCTTGAAGTCAAATCCTCTAATTCCAGTTCACTCGTAGCTTACATCTAAACAGCTAATAACTTACCTGCCTAGGCTAAGCTTTTACTAAGAGTTGCTTCTGACACAAGCCTATTAGTTATTTCCTAAGTGTGGTTAAGAGAAATAGAAACAACTAGAGCCTTTCTGAAGAGAGATTTTCAGGGAAAACAGAAGATGTGAAGGATGAAGCAAGCATCTAAGGGTGAATGAATTAGTTACATTACAGCATTATTAAAGTCATAAATGTGCTGATTTTTAATTGTGGTCTAAAGCAAATCATTTCAGGCTCTTGCTTGTCTACACTCCTGTTCTTTGGTGACAGAACAAGTGGACATGGGCTGTGCATAAATGTCTTAAACTCAGTGAATGCTGACCCTGAACAGTATATAGAAGCTATGACATGTGGAGTCTAGACATGTGATGTCATATACTCCTTTCTGGATGAAGTGTTCAGTGTTAAGGATTTTGTTTTATGTGTCTTATGGATACACACTATACATTCACTGATGGAAGATAGGAAGAAATGAATGCAACTTTAAAAAATGAGATTTATTTATGTTATTTTGTGTGTATTTATCTGCATGTATATGTTTGCATGTGTGCAATGCCCCTAGAAGTTAGATGAGGATATCAGATACCCTGAAACTGGAGTTACAGATGATTGTGAGCTGCTATGTGGATGCTGGCATCCAAACTCTGGTTCTTTTGAAAAAGAAGCCAGTACTGCAGAGTCATGCCTTCATCTCCTAAAAGTTGCTAAAAACATTTTCTTTTTTTATACTATTTAAATGGGCTTGTGGTTTGACTGTAAAAGTGTCTCTTATAGGCTTATGTGTTTGAACACCTTTTTCCTTGCTAGTAGCACTGTTTGTGAAGGTTGTTGGATTTTTAGGAAGTAGAGCTTTACAAGAAGTGGGCTACTTAGGGCAGGCCTTGAGATTTTGTAGCCTGACTTCACTTCATGTCCACAATTCTACTTCCTGACTATGGATGCAGTAGGGCTAGATTCTATCACCATGCTTTTTCTGCCATGATGGAATGTGTTCCCTTGAACTGTAACCCAGAATTAACCTTTCTTTCCTTAAATTGCAGCTTTTAAGTAACCAATACAATGGACATATTCTAAGCAATGCTGACTAAAGAATAACTTTGAGGAATATTTTGAAAGACTTACGCTGGCCATGTTTGTTCACAGCACAATTTAGTACTGACTTCCAAGCCTTTAATAATATTCATTGAGAGAATGTAGAACATTTTCTTTTCTTTATTTTTTTTTAACAGTCCAGTCATTCCTGGTCCCTCCAACAGTTCCTCATCCTATTCCTCCTTCCCCATGTCCAAGAGGATGTCCCCACCCCATCCCCACCTCACCATACCTTGGGGCCTCAAGTCTCTCGAGCATTAGGTGCATCTTCTCTCACTGAGGCCAGACCTGGCAAACCTCTGCTGTATATGTGTTGGTGGCCTCATATCAGCTAGTGTATGCTGCCTGGGTGGTAGCTCAGTATCTGAGAGATCTTGGGGTTCCAGGTTAGTTGAGACTGCTGGTCTTCCTGTGGGTTTGCCCTCCTCCTCAAGCTTCTTCCGGCCTTTCTCTTATTCAACCACAGGGGTCCCAGGCTTCTGCCCATTGATTGGATGTAAGTATATGCATCTGACTTTTTCAGCTGCTTATTGGGCCTCTCAGAGGACAGCCATGCTAGGCTCCTGTCTGTAAGCACACCATATCATCAGTAATAGTGTCAGGCCTTTGAGCCTCCTTTTAAACTGTATCCCAATTTGGGTTGGTCACTGGACCTCTTTTTCCTCAGTCTTTTCTCCATTTTTGTCACTGTAGACTGTGAAATGACAACCCCATCCCTCCACTTGATGCCCTGTCTTTCTACTGGAAGTAGACTCTACAAGTTCTTTCTCCCCAGTGTTGGGCATTTCATCTAAGGTCCTTCCCTTTGAGTCCTGAGAGTCTTTCACCTCCCAGGTCTCTGGTACATTCTAGAGGGCCCCTCCAGCTCCTACCTCCCGTAGTTGCCTGTTTCCATTATTTCTGCTGGCCCTCAAGGCTTCACTCCTGTTCTCTCCCTAATACCTGATCACGTTCCCCTTTTCCCTTTCCTGTACCCTCTCCAACCAAGGTCCCTTCCTCCCTCTGCCCCCTGTGAGTTATATTTTAATTGAGAATCCATAAGTACTGATGATTGCTCTCAGACCCTTGTGTATGCTAGGCAAACATTCCATCACTGAGATATATCATCAGCCTTCTGATGATAATGTGGAAACATAAGTTGTAAGTATAAAATCTACAGTCTTGACAAATGCATATTCATGTGTCAGTTAAATCCCTGTTAAAATATAGTATGCCAGCAGAACATGATCCAAGAATGTCGTCTGATGGGCATTCTGAGTGCTTGTGAGAAAACTCAAGAAAACAAGAAAAGACTCTGGTTACCTTAGTTTCTTCAAAAACGCAGAATTGTTCTTGGATTTTTGCTTTTTGTGTCCTTCCCAGGTGTAGCAGATAGGAGTGAATTTACTTCAGTTTATTCATTACAACGAGATACTGTTATTTGTTTATATGCCTCTGTGAAAAAACATGTTTTGGCTATGTGCAGCTTGTCTGTCCACCATGTGCATTTTACCCTTATGGTTGAACACTTTACTCACATAACTCTTAACCCTCAGAGAATAAACTGTTTCTCTGAATAAAGTTGGCTATTGCATGAGACTTTATAGTTCACCTCATTTTTAGGCTCCACTCTCCCAGGTTCACACTGTCAACTAGAGCAGTAAACAATATGCTACTCTTGTCTAGAGAGTCCTTCATATTCCTCATTTGCCAGTTCATCATTTTTCCACACTCTTGGGCATAAGCACTTTTCTAGTGTAAAAAATTGAACTCATTTTATAGCTACATGATGTGTAATAGAGGAGGGTGACTATGAACTTCTCTGATCTTATTAGAGGAAATTA
Source organism: Grammomys surdaster (assembly GCF_004785775.1). Classification (NCBI taxonomy): domain Eukaryota; kingdom Metazoa; phylum Chordata; class Mammalia; order Rodentia; family Muridae; genus Grammomys; species Grammomys surdaster. Next base: position 6,482,217 of record NW_021604597.1, on the reverse strand, counting down.
CTTTGAATTTTTGATCATTCACCTTCCAAATGCTGACATTACAGACATGCATCACCACATTTTGTTTATGTGATCCAACCTAGTGCTTAGTCATACTAGGTAGGCATTCATCCATCTGAAGTATGTCCTTAGCCATAATTGGACTCTTAGTAAGGTTTCTTTCACTTAATGAGCAATTTTTCAATTTCCTCATTTTTTTTATCAGTTCTGCTTGTGTATGAATGTGTGCTATGCTTGTATGTATGAGTGTTTGCATGTATGTGAACACACGGGTATATACATGTACAGAGGTCTGAAGTTGATATTGGGTGTCCTTTTGATGGATTTCACATTACATACTGAGGTTCTACTTCTAACTGAACACAGATATATGTTTTTAGGGGTCAGGCTATCCAGCATGCTGTAGGGAATTCTCTGCACCTGCCTTGTCCACATCAGGTTTATTGGAGTGGTGCTGGTCTCACTTGACTTTTATATAGGTTTTAGGGATCCTGGCTATGCTCCTTGTGGTTGACTTGACCTTGTGAGACAACCTTTGAGCCTTTCATCATTTTCCTTCTCTCTCTTACGGTTTTTATTTTTATCTATGTGTTATATGTATATGAGTATATAAATGTACATGCACACATGATGCAACAGGTGACCTCTAAGGTCAGAAGGTCAGAAGGTCAGAAGAGGGTATCATATCTCTGGAACTGGAGTTAAAGGTGGTTGTTTGCACTCAGTCTGAGTGCTAGGTAGGATGGTACTCTGGGGTGGGAGAACATCAAGCACCCTTAACCTCTGCACCATTTCTCCAACCCCAGCAGCAGCTGCTGCTGCTTCTTTTTCTTCCTCTTCTACCTAATCCTCCTCCTCTTCTTCATTTTTGTTTTTTATAAGCTTTAGACTGTAGAATGAATAACCAGAGTTAACTTATTCTTTCTCCTTGTTGATGGAACTCTAGGCTGTTTCCAGGTTTTGACTATGATGAATGAAAATTCCTTGAATGTTTATGTATAAATCATTTTAGGATTTAAAAAATATTTCAAGTAGTATTAACAAAGGTAATTATTTGGTCATAGAAATTGTCAGACTTTCTTCCAAAGTGATTAAAGCATTTTGTGCTTCTAATAGTGTGTGAGAAATCCAGTTTGTTCAGGATTTCATATGCCTCTCCATTCTGGTGGATGTATAGTCATGTTTTATTGCACAGTTTGAAGATATAAAATCTACTTATAAAAGCTAGTAGTTTTTTATATACCAATAACAAACTTGCTATAAAAACACAAATGATTCATTTCATAGCCTTAAAAACAAACACCCCAAACCAAACCAAATCAAAATAAAAAGCCTGTCTATAAACTTAAAGATCTTAAAGCCCTCTATAGTGAATACTATAATGCAGAAAAGAAAGAAATTATGGAAGGCATTACAGTGAAAAGATTATAATTATAATGTTCATGGATTTGAAAAATTAATACTCTTGAAACAGCATTAGAGAGGTAGTCTACAGATTCAATATAATCTCTTAGTATAATCCCAGTGATATTCTTCATAGAAATATGGAAAACAGTCTTGATAATCATATGGAAGCATAAAAAAGCCCCAAGAGCCAAGTACTCTTGAACTTCTGGTATTTCAGTTCAGTGCTGGAAGTATTAAACAACTTGACTTCAAAGTATACTTTTGAATTTAGTAACAAAAGCACTATGGTACCAGCCCCAAAACATTTGTTGAAGAACCTTAATATACTCCTCATGCAGCTAAAGTAATCAGATTCTTGATAGAGATACAAGAAACTGAAGCCTGCCTCCATCTTAGGTTTAAAAGACATCTTATAGTAAAGACTTCTTACAGGTTCGTTCCTGTTTATGATTAAGTCTGTTTCTCAAATATGTGTCACCTGTGACCTTAACTACAAATGGTTCTATACAGCCTGTTCCAGGAATGGCAATCATGTCTTTGTTTTGAAAGTTGCTTATAACCATCTTTAAACCCTACCTTTGTTTCAGAAGGTTATATGACCATTTCTGACTACCTTATTATGATAACCTTTTGTTGTAGCTACCTGTTGTAATCCCCATTGTGCAATTGTGTCTTTGTTCTAGGAGGTGTTATGACTAAAGTTAGTCATGCTCATGTTGTGTTTATGTGCTCCTCCTGTAATCTGCCTACTTTTCCAGCTAAATTCCCCATTTGGAAACCCCCTGCTCCTGACCAAAAACCGTGTTTTCCTCACATCCAAGGCTGCCCTCTTGAACCCACCTTAGGGGAGGCAGCCCATGTAGATGAATGAAAAAGCTTGCTTTAATTAATTTGGCCATGATAATTTGAGTTGGTGGTCTTTCTTCTCCCATCTATAATGTTAACAAAACATATGTTGAGAAAAAAAATTAACAGGTGGTATCAAGGCAACTAGATATCCACATTTAGAAGACTGAAACCTGATCCCTGTTGCTCATCTTGTACAGAAATAAGCTCAAAATAGATGCAAGATCTTAATATAACACACTCGAAAGCTTTCTAGACTTATACAGTGACTTTTTGAATGGTACTCCAGTAACCCAGGAAGTAGTAGCAAAAACTAAAAATGAGATTGCATTAAATAAAAATCCTTATGTATGGAAAAGCAAGTAGTTGATAAATGTTAAAACATAATTAGTCATCACTTGAACAAAGGAATGAGAAAAGGCAAATATACTGTCAAGTTGGAGATGCTTATTTTAGATGTTTTCAGAACCATATTGTTTGTTGAGTGAAGTAGAAACATTGCAGTTACTGTGAATGTTGACAAGGTTGGCCCTTCCAAGTGTTCAGTGCCTCACACAAACAAAAGACCTATACAGATATTTTGCAGACCACTTTCTTTTTAGCATTGCCTTTGAATAGTGTTTGTTTATCTATTTATTTATCTGTCTATTTATTTATCTGTCTATTTATTTATCTATTTATTTATTTATTTATTTATTTATTTTTTATCCTGTGGTGGTTTGAATATGCTTGGCTCGTGGGAAATGGCACTGTTGGGAAGTGTAGCTTTATTAGAGGAGGTGTAGCCTTCATAGAGGAGGTGTGTCACTGTGTGGGTGGACTTGGAGACTCCTATGCTTAGGCTTCATCTAGTGTGGAGTGAGAGTTCCCTGTGGATCAAGATGTAGAACAACTCTCCCCTCCTCCAGTACCATGTTTGCCTGCAAGCTGCTATGCTTCCCCACCATTATGATAATGGATTAAACCTTTGAAACTGTAAGCCAGCCCCAATTAAGTGTTTTTCTTTATAGAGTTACCTTGGTCATGGTGCCTCTTCACACCAATAGAAACCCTAAGTAAGATAGAAGTTGGTACCAGGGACTGGGGTATTGTTTTGATAGACCTGAAAATGTTTTTGTTTGGAAGAATGTGGATTTGGGGACTTTGGATTTGGAAAAACAGTGTAAAGCTTTGAGTCGAGCCTAATGGGCCATCCTCTTAGGAATATGGAAGATGTTGGTATTGGGTGTTATTTGAACTCTGGAGGCCTGGCTCAAGATGTTTCAGAAGAGAATAATTTTAGTATTTGGTCTAGAGACTGCTTTTCTAATATTTTAGTGAAGAATGTGGCTGTTTTTTGCCTTTGTCTGAAGAGTCTGCCCAAGGCTAAAGTTAAATTTAGATCAATTCCACTAGCAAAAGAAATCTCAAAAGAGCCTAGCATAATCTTATGAAGTGAAATTTGATAAAAAGGAACAAACTGAGCAAAGAAAAATACAAAATATAGTTCAGAGATTAAAGGGGCACCAGGAAGTGGAATGGAGCCAAATCCTGTGTTTAAGACTTAAATGGAATTAAGGAAATGGTGCTCTTGGGGTACAATCCTACCCAGCTAAACTTATTGTTTATGCATTTGCAGTTGAAGTAGGGATATCATGTAAATTGTTGTTATGACGTAGGTAGTGTTGTCATTTGGACATTAGGAGATATGATTGTGTGTAAAATTGATAAGGGATGGATTGTGATGGCTATTCTTGATTGTCAACTTCACTATATCTCAAATGAACTACAATCCAGAAATGGAGGGCACCCCTGTGATCTAGATCTTGAAGCATAGTGGCCATGCTTATAAAGATCTTGTGAAAAGGAATTAAAGAAAAGCTTAGGTTCAGGCATGGTGAAACACACCTTTAATCCCAGGAAACAGGGGCAAGCATATCTTTGAGTTAAAGGCCAGCCTGGTACACAGCAAGTTTCAGGCAAAGAAAAAGTTAGGTCCAGTCTTGGTGGTACACACCTGTAATCCCAGCAGTCAGGAGACAGGCGTGAAGATCTCTGAGTTCAAGGTCAGTTTACAGAGCAAATTCCAGGACAGCCAAGACTGGAAGTGAAGGAGTTGGAAAACAGAAAGTTGGTGAAGATGTAATAGAACAAGGGATGAGTGTTCAGCGCCAGCAAGCAGCAGAACTTGGCAGCTTCTGCCACGTGACTCTAGCTTAAGAGTCTAGAATAGAAGGGGTTACTGGAACAATTTATGCTGGTTATCTGGAGCTAATAAATTAGTGATGACTAAGAAGAGACCAGGGTCGCACTTCCCTTCGGCCCCTGCCTGGTCCCTTGGGCTGGAGCAGACACAGAGTCGGTCTGCTCCTGTCCTGTGGAGAAACAGAATCCTGAGTCATCCAGGAGCCACTGCACACAGAGCAGCTGGTAAGAACTCCATCTCACTCCCTAAGTCCCAGAGATACATCTGGGAGCTAGGGACAGTCAGGGCACAGCAGCTACCCAAACCCCGCCCCTCCGGAATTCCACTTCCCTTCCTCCTCTGCCTGGTCCTGTGGGCTGGGGCAGACACAGAGTTGGTTCGTTCTATGAAGCTACAATTACACTCATACCCAAACCCCACAAGGACCCGACAAAGAAAGAGAACTTCAGACCAATCTCCCTTATGAACATCGATGCAAAAATACTCAATAAAATTCTAGCAAACCGAATCCAAGACCACATCAAAACAATCATCCATCATGATCAAGTAGGTTTTATCCCAGGAATGCAGGGATGGTTCAATATTCGGAAATCCATCAATGTAATCCACTATATAAACAAACTTAAAGAAAAAAACCACATGATCATCTCACTAGATGCTGAGAAAGCATTTGACAAAATTCAACATCCCTTCATGATAAAAGTCTTGGAAAGATCAGGAATTCAAGGCCCCTACCTAAACATAGTAAAAGCAATTTACAGCAAACCAGTAGCCAACATCAAGCTAAATGGAGAGAAACTTGAAGCAATCCCACTAAGATCAGGGACTAAACAAGGCTGCCCACTCTCCCCCTACCTATTCAATATAGTACTGGAAGTCTTAGCCAGAGCAATTAGACAACAAAAAGAAGTCAAAGGGATACAAATAGGAAAGGAAGAAATCAAAATATCGCTATTTGCAGATGATATGATAGTATACTTAAGTGACCCCCAAACTTCCACCAGAGAACTCCTAAACCTGATAAACAACTTCATCAAAGTGGCTGGTTATAAAATCAACTCAAACAAATCAGTAGCCTTCCTCTACATGAAAGATAAACAGACTGAAAAAGAAATTAGGGAAATTACACCCTTCACAATAGTTGCCAATAATATAAAATACCTTGGGGTGAATCTAACCAAGCAAGTGAAAGACCTGTATGACAAGAACTTCAAGTCTCTGAAGAAAGAAATTGAAGAAGATCTCAGAAGATGGAAAGATCTCCCATGCTCATGGATTGGCAGGATTAATATAATAAAAATGGCCATCTTGCCAAAAGCAATCTACAGATTCAATGCAATCCCCATTAAAATCCCAACTCAATTCTTCACAGAGTTAGAAAAGGAAATTCTCAAATTCACATGGAATAACAAAAAACCCAGGATAGCGAAAACTATTCTCAACAATAAAAGAACTTCGGGAGGAATCACCATCCCTGACCTCAAGCTGTACTACAGAGCAATAGTGATAAAAACTACCTGGTATTGGTACAGAGACAGGCAGGAAGATCAATGGAATAGAATTGAAGACCCAGAAATGAACCCACACTCCTATGGTCACTTGATCTTTGACAAAGGAGCTAAAACTGTCCAGTGGAAAACGGACAGCATTTTCAACAAATGGTGCTGGTTCAACTGGAGGACAACATGTAGAAGAATGAAAATTGATCCATTCTTATCCCCTTGTACAAAGCTCAAGTCTAAGTGGATAAAGGACCTCCACATAAAACCAGATACACTGAAACTAATAGAAGAGAAGGTGGGGAAAAGCCTCGAATACTTGGGCACAGGGGAAAAGTTCCTGAACAGACTCCAATGGCATGTGCTCTAAGATCAAGAATTGACAAATGGGACTTCATAAAATTGCAAAGTTTCTGTAAGGCAAAGGACACTGTCAATAGGACAAAACGATAACCAACAAATTGGGAAAAGATCTTTACCAATCCTTCATCTGATAGAGGGCTAATATCCAATATATATAAAGAACTCAAGAAATTAGACTCCAGACAACCAAATTACCCTATTAAAAAATGGGGTATAGAGCTTAACAAAGAATTTTCAACAGAAGAAACTCGAATGGCTGAGAAGCACCTAAAAAAATGCTCGGCATCCTTAGTTGTCAGGGAAATGCAAATCAAAACAACCCTGAGATTCCATCTCACACCAGTCAGAATGGCTAAGATTAAAAACTCAGGTGATAGTAGATGCTGGCGAGGGTGTGGAGAAAGAGGAACACTCCTCCATTGTTGGTGGGACTGCAAGATGGTGCAACGGCTTTGGAAATCAGTCTGGCGGTTCCTCAGAAAATTGGACATAGCATTACCCGAGGATCCAGCTATACCACTCCTAGGCATATACCCAGAAGATGCTCGAACATATAACAAGGACATATGCTCAACTATGTTCATAGCAGCCTTATTTATAATAGCCAGGAGCTGGAAAGAACCCAGATGTCCTTCAACTGAGGAATGGATTAAAAAAATGTGGTATATTTACACAATGGAGTATTACTCAGCTATTAAAAACAATGAATTTGAGAGGTTCCTAGGTAAATGGATGGAACTAGAAATTATCATCCTGAGTGAGGTAAGCCAATCACAAAAGAAGACACATGGTATTCACTCACTGATTATTGGATATTAGCCCAGAACCTTGAAATGCCCAAGATGCAACTCACAGGCCACATGAAGTCCATAAAGAAGGAAGACCAAGTGGGGGTGATTCGGTCCTTCTTAGAAGGAGCAACAAAATACTCAAGGGAGCAAATATGGAGACAAAGCGAGGGACAAAAACTGAAGGAGGGGCCGTCTGAAGACCTTTCCACCTGAGTATCCATCCCATGTGCAGTCACCAAAGGTAGATGCTGATGTGGAAGTCAGGAAGTGCATGCTGATAAGAGCCTGATATGGATGTCTCCTCAGAGGTCTTCAAGAGTCTGACATGTTCAGAGGCAGATGCTCACAACTAGCCATTCAACTGATCATGGGTTTCTCCATAGAGGAATTAGAGTGAAGACTGAAGGAGCTGAAAGGATTTGCGGCACCATGAGGAGAACAATAATACCAACCAACCACAGCTCCCAGGGTCTAAACCACCAGCCTGGGAGCACTTGGGGGGGGATCCAGGGCTTCAACTGAATATGTAAGAGTGGAGGGCCCTGCTGGGCATAGGTGGAAGAAGAGAACCTTGACCTCATGAAGGCTGGATGCCCCAGGGGGTGGGAATTTTGAGGGTGGGGAGGTGGGAGTGGGGGGGAATAGATAGAGGTTACATCCACAGAGAAGAAGGAGGAGGGGTGAGGGGATTGAGGGTTCCTGGGTGGGTGGGGGGTGGGGTAAGGGGACAACATAGGAAATGTAAATAAAATATCCAATAAAAAAAAAAAAAAAAAGAAGAGACCAGGGTCATTGAGGTGAAATCTGAGAAACATTTTCTGAGAGCACAACGACGCTGTTTTCTAGAGATAGCCAAGGTCATATCTCCTGCTGCGGTGGACTTGGTAATATGTAAGAATCACACAGGTGGTACTGATTTAGAAGGCATGAAGGAGTCATTGAGAGCAGCTGAAGCTTGGCACTGTGAGAGGCCAGGAAAGGTCATTTGTAAAGGTACAGCCTCAGCATCAATTGAAGTTGAGGCTTAGCACCATGAAGAAAGCCTATGAGAGGCTATTGGTGCAAGTGCAGCATGGTTACAGTGGAAGACCTGGTGTATTGGAGATGCCAGTATCATGGAATGACCACCAAGAACAGAAGCAGCAGTAGAGTCAGCTAGAGCCTATAGTGCTACAGAGGGCAGAGCTGGAGAAGTTACTCAAGCCCTTTGGAGGAGCCCAGAAGATCATGTATGGATCCCAGTAATTGGAACAAGCCCTTTGAAGTTGTCTTGGATATCCCCCAAGATGTTAGAGATGCCAGAGCAGTGGGATACCTGCTGAGGAAAGCTGCTAACAGGGAGTGGAAAGAGCTCAAGAGGAAGAAGTGTGTTGCAGTCAACAAAGATGGAAGGAATTGGAGATCTGAAGTGCATTTTTGACACTAGACATGGAGATGCAAAGTTTGGAGTTTGCCTAGCTGATTTTTGGTCTTGCTTTGGTCCAGTATTGCCTAACTGTGCTCCCTTCCCTATGATTTGGAATGGGAATGGATATCCTGTGCCAGGGTATATTGGAAGTATATGATCTGCTTTTTTATTTTAACTTTATAGGGGATTATAATTAAGTGATTGCATGAATCTCGGAATAGTCTTTGAACTGTAGACTTTTAAATATTGTTGAAACAGTGATTGACTATGGAGACTTTTGAAGTTGGGTTGAATATATTTTGCATTATGTTATGGCTCACTATGGCCCCCATGAACTCATGTGTTTGAACCATTCTCACCTATTCAGTTATGTCCCTTCTTTCTTCTTTCCCTCCATCCACCTCTGATGTCGATTTTATTTCCTCCTCTGAGTGACATTCGGGCATCTTCCCTTGGGCCCTTAATACTTAGTTTGAGTCTAGATCATAGCATGGTTATCCTGTACTTTATGGCTAATGTCTACTTACAAGTAAGTACATACCACATATGTCTTTCTGGGTCTCACCTCACTCAGGATATTTTCTAGTTCCATTCATTTACAAATTTCATATCTTTGTTTTTAATAGCTGAATAGTATTCCATTGTGTAGATGCACCATATTTCTTTATCCATTCATCATTTGAGGAACATTCAGATTCCACTTTCTGGTTATTACAAATAAAGTTGCTATGAAAATAGCTGAGCAAGTGTATTTGTGTTGTAGTGGGCATCTTTTGGGTATATGCCCAAGAGTGGTGTAGCTGGGTCTTGAGGTAGAATTATTCCCAATTTTGTGAGAAAATACCAAGTTGATTTCCAGAGTGGTTGTATAAGTTTGCACTCCCACCAGCAATGGAGGAATGTTTCCCTTGCTCCACATCCTTGCCAGCATGTGCTGTCCCTTGAGTTTTTGATCTAAGCTATTCTGATGGGTGTAAGATGGAACTTCAGAGTTGTTTTGATTTGCATTTCCCTGATGACTAAGGATGTTGATCATTTCTTTAAGTGCTTCTTGACTGTTATAGTTTCCACTGTTGAGAATTCTTTGTTTAGTTCTGTACCCCATTTTTTAATTGGGTTATTTGGTTTGTTATGATTTAATTTTTGAGTTCTTTATATAGTTTGGATATTAGTCCTCTGTCAGATGTGACATTGGTGAAGATCTTCCTCCATTCTGTAGGCTGCTGTTTTGTCCTATGGTGGTATCCTTAGCCTTGCAAAAGCTTTTCAGACCTATGAGGTCCCATTTATTACTTGTTTTTCTTAGGGCCTCAACTACTGGTGTTCTGTTCAGGAATTTTTCTCCTGTACCAGTGTGTTCAAGGGAGTTCCCCACTTTCTATTAAATTTAGTGTGTACAGTTTCATGTTGAGGCCTTTGATCCACTTGGACTTGAGTTTTGTGCAGGATGATAGATATGGGTGTATTTGCATTCTTTTACATGCAGACATCCAGTTAGACCAGCACCATTTGTTGAAGATGCTATCTTTTTTTCATTGTTTGGCTTTGGCTCCTTTGTCAAAAGTCAAGTATCCACAGGTGTGTGGATTTATTTCTGGGTCTTCAATTCTATTCATTGATACCGATACCATGCAGGGTGTTTTAAAATTACTATTGCTCTGTCATATAGCTTGAAATCAAGGATGTGATACCTCTAGAAGTTCTTTTATTTTACTTGATTGCTTTAGCTATCCTGAGTTTTTCCATATGAAACTCAGAATTGCTCTTTCAAGGTCTGTAAATAATTGTGTTGGAACTTTGATTAGAATTGCATTGAATCTCTAGATTGCTTTTGATAAGATGGCCATTTTTACTCTGTTAGTCCTACTGGTATATGACCTTGGGAGTTCTTTCCATCTTCTGATATCTTCCTCGTTTCTTTCTTCAGAAACTTGAAGAAAGGTCATATAGGTCTTTCATTTCCTTGACTAGAGTTCCATTAAGATTTTTTTTTTATATTGTTCGTGGCTATTGTAAAGGGTGCTTTTTCCCTAATTTTTTTCTCAGCCTGTTTATTGTTTGTATCAAGGAGAGCTGCTGATGTTTTTTGAGTTAATTTTGTGTCCAGCCACCTTGTTGAAGATATGTATCAGCTTTAGATGTTCTCTGGTTGAATTTTTGGGATCACTTATATATGCTATCATATCATCTGCAAATGGCATTATGTTGACTTCTTCCTTTCCAATTTTATCCTCTTGATATCCTTTAGTTGTTTTATTGCTCTAGCTAGAACTTTACATACTATGTTTAATAGATATGGAGAGTAAGACAGCTTTGTCTTGTCCCTAATTTGAGTGGAATTGCTTTATGTTTCTCTCCATTTAATTTGATGCTGGGTTTGATTTCTTTAAGAAGGAACTTAATACTTTCCTCTTAGCATTTAGCATTGCTTTCATTGTGTCCTGTTAGTTTGTGTATGTTATGCCTTCATTTTCATTGAATTGTAGAAAGTCTTTAAATTTTTTCCCTCACTCAGTGGCCAGTGAGTAATTCTTATAGATCTATGTTTACATACTACTTAGCCTTTTCCCCTTGCAGCTTTTAATATTCTTTCTTTGTTCTTTACATTTAGTGTTTTGGTTATTATGTAGTGGTAGGATTCTCCGTTCTGGTCCAATCTATTTGGTATTCTGTAAATTCTCCTATGAATATAGTCCTATCTTTCTTTAGGTTGGGAAATTTTTCTTCTATGACTTTGTTGAAAATATTTTGTGATCCTTGGAGTTGGGACTTTCTATCTTCTTTTATTCCCATTATTCTTAGGTTAGATCTTTTTATAGTATCCCAGATTTTCTGGATGTTTTGTTTTAGGAAATTTTTAGATTTGCCATTTTCTTTGACAGATATATCACTTTGTTCTATTGTATCCTCTATGTCTGAGATTCTTCCATCTCTTGTATTCTGTTGGTGATGCTTCTGTCTGTTGTTCCTGTTCTTTTCCTATGTCTTCCATCTCTAGGATTATCTCAGGCTGTGGTTTCTTTATTGCTTCTATTTCCATTGTCAAGTCTTGAACAGTTTTTATTTATTTCCTTTATCTGTTTACTTGTATTTACCTGCATTTCTAATGAGTTGATTAGTTTCCTTTTTGAAGGCCTCTACCTGTTTTTTGTTGTTTTTAATTGTCCTGTATTTCTTTGAGGGATTTATTAATTTTTATCTTTAAAGGCTTCCATCATCTTTATAAGGTTGGATTTAAAGTCATTTTCTTGTGCTTTCGTTGTGTTGGGATATCCAGAGCTTGCTGTAGTAGAATAGCTTTCCTTTGCAATTGTCATGTTGCCCTGGCTCTTGTTTGTGTTCTTAAGCTATCCTTTAACCATCCGGTTATCCCTGAATGTTCCTGATGTAGCAGGTCTCCCAGAAGGCGACTTTATCCTGGATGCTTTTGATTCAGCAGGATTCTGGTGGGCAGCTTTGGGTTGGACAATGATACTCAGCAGGTGGTACATGTCTCAGAGCAGCTGGGAGTGCCCCAGAGGACCTGGTATGGGGGGAACTCGAGGTGGGGTGTCTATCATGGGTGTTCCTGGTGCAGTAGGCCCGTTGGAGGCAGGTGGAGCAGTGGTGGTTGAACATTGGAGCTCAGGGGTGAAGGAGGGTGGGGTTGTTGCAGCGACATCTCAGGGCAGCTGAGTATACCCAAGGGGATTCAGCTGGCAGGGAAATCAGGAATGAGAAAGGGCTATCCTGATGTTTCTGGTGCAGCAGGTTTGGTGAAGATAGAATGGTGGTTGGACAGTGGAGCTGGGGGTGGGGGCAGCAAGCAGTTCAGGCCAACAGTGGTTTTTGTTTTGTTTTTTTGTTTGTTGTTGTTGTTGCTGTTGTTCTTCCACATTTGTTGTATATGTAATTTGCTGTGCTTGCCAACTGCTATTTTATTGCCTTTGTCCTTTATCTTTTGGGATCTCTTTCATAGTTTTTGATGATTGGTGTACAGTTTTCTTATCTTTCCTTATGAATATTGTGGATAAGTTTATCTATGAGATAAATATTCCCTTCTGTACAAGGTTTATCAGGTTTTCTTTAGCCCAACAATTTGTTTTATCGTGCCATTATAGCAGTCAGAATATACATTGTGTTATAAATTCACCAGATTATTTTTATAATGTGTGATTTTATAATTACCTAAATCTTACATAATTATGATTGATCTTGATTGATTTATTATTATAATCTCCACTAGTATATAGATTATTAGTTTCAGTAACTTTGTAATGTTTTCAAAACTTAAGTGAATAGCAGTTTATTGTGGACCAATGGGAAAATAAAAGCAGACATAATTGAAAGTATATTTATAATTCTCTAAAAATTGCCTCTCATTGTATTTTTTGGTTTTGGTTTAATAAAATATTTTAATATACATTTTAAGCAAAAGAGTTAAGGGTAGGAAGGAGGTATTAGTGAAAAAAGAGAAAGACATCTGAGAACATGAATTTGGGCTTTGTGAGAATCTTACTTCATTGTTTTTATAGTAATGATATGTCATATTTTTTATTTAAACATGAAGTTTAATTAGATTTGTGTGTGTGAGAAATACTGGAGCTAAGAGACATTATGAACCTAATGGACCTAACACATATGTACAGACCATCTCACCCAAACACAAAAGAATACACCTTCACAGCACCTCATGAAACGTTCTCAAAAATTCACCACATACATCACAACACAAATCTCAACAGATTAAAAAAAAAACAAAACTGAAATACTCTGCATCCTATCAGGATAGCACAGATTAAAATGTATTTCAACAACAACAACAGAACAGTGGAAAGCCTACACACTCATTGAAACTGAACAACTCTCTTCTGAATGACTGCTGGGTCAAGGCAGAAATAAATTAAAAATTTCTTAGAATTCAGTGACAACGAATACACAACATACCCAAACTTAGGGGGTATACTGTGAAAGGAGCGCTAAGAGGAAATTTCATAGCACTAAGTGCCTTCATAAAGAAGCTATAGAGATCTCATACTAGCAAATTAACAGCACACCTAAAAGCTCTAAAACAAAAGGAAGCATACCTATAAATGTTTGCACATGCACATTTATCTGATTCTGTGTATTCATGTGCAGGGGAGGAGATCAGAGGACATCTCTCAGGAATTGTGGCTCTCTCCTCCTATTATATAGGTTCTGGAGATCAAAGTCAGGGTGTCAGCTTTGCAACAAGTACATTTTACCTCCTGAGCTTTCTTGCCAGTATGATTTTGAATGCATTCTAACTGTTGGTAAAAAACCTAAATGAAACTGCAAGGCTCCTGTTGGGTACTTGACAGGCTTACAATTGATAAGGTCACAGGTATTCAGAAAGGTAAGATATTTTTACTGTAAACAAAGTTAATGATCTTGTTTGAGATTCCCAGAAAATGTCTGAGGAAAGGCATAATGCCTACCCATGGTATTACAGAATACATTCAGGTCTTAAGCCTGGTTTATTTGTATTTTAAAATAAAATATTTCTCTTGGAAGGAATATTATGTATATATTGTCAGCATTCACAGTTTCGTTAATTGTGTTGGAGTTTTTTATTTTTAAACTGGTGAGAAGCTCTTTTTTCTTTTCAAGTTTCTACACTTTCCTCTGTCTTTTTATCCTGCCTCAATTTTTTCCCAAGATTTTGATTCCTTAATCTTAAGAATGACTGAAGCCCTAAGTTCTGTTTTCCAATTTTTCTACTTTGAATAGGGACTTGGGACCTACCTAAACAGGAATCAAGGTTCAGCTTTGCCTGATCTTGTGGGCATGGGAAAGTTGGAGCTTGCATATTGGAAGGTCATTATTTGAAGAAAATCTGGAAGAGAGGATATTATTTAAGACATCAAAACATAGAAAAGCAAGGACACATATACTAGATTATTATGGCTAAGATTAGTACCAAAAGTAGCAAGGCCTTTTAATCATGAGTTGCCTGATAACTATGTTAGTAGATAAGTAAAACTTAAGGCAGAGACTGACAAATTTAATTTGGATATATGTAAATCTTAGAGTTGTCAGGAACACATAAAGAACTCTAGTACTAGTAGAGGCTTACTTTGTGGTATTATAACTCTTTAAAACAACCTTCCTCTATTTTTTAACCTAGGCAGTCTGTCTCAATGTCTAGATTCTTAACTCTTACAGAACTCACTTTCATAGTAATTAAGATAATGTAAACTAAACTGGTGCCTGCCACATGTGACTCTGTCTGTACTTACCTTTTTCTATCTACATATATATATATATATATATATATATATATATATATATATATATATATAAATACCAACAGATTTTCTGCAGCAATATTGGATTCAGAACTCTGCAGCAATATTGGATTCAGATCACTGCACTAATATTTTTAAAGGGTTAGGGGGAAATAAATCTGAATCTAGTAATATACTTTGAAACAAATTAATGTTTTAGAACACAATATAAATTTTGAAAGTTTCAGGCACACAGGAACTCAGAAAATATCCTGGCCAGAGATTATTGTTGAATAAATTACTAACAGATGTACTCTAGCAAGAAAGGCAGTGAACCAAGATAAAACAGTGACCTTCACGATGTAATAATGCACAAAGAAAGGAATAAAACATGCTGTTAAGTTTAAATACAGTTGATAATTTTTTTTTTGTTTAAATTGGGGAGTAAAAGAGCAAAAGTAAGCTTAGGCTATGCTCTTGGTTGGAGGAATGTAGCTGTGCTTGCTGAAATTACAGCTGCTAGGTAAAATAAACAGGTATAAATTGCTAACACTACTGCTTGCAACCAAGCACTTAGTGCATGCTAGAAACTTTGTAAGACAAAATTAAAGAATTAAATATGTAGTATATGAATTTTTTAGGAAATGCAAGCAGAAGGATTGAAATGAGGAAGTGTAGAAATCAAGGGGGGGTGGAATTTGAGCTTTATTTTTATAGATGCTTTTAAATAAACATGCTTTCCTATATTGCTTAGGTGCTTTTTTTTTGCTATAATTAATTTCACAGAAAGTATATCTGTGTTATTATTTTGTTATGGCAAAATTCCTGAAATGAACATTAGTCAAGAAAGGTTTATGGCTCATGGTATCAGAGGTTTCAGTTCCTGTTTGTTTTCTAGATGGTGACAAGGAATAAAGTCATGGCAGAGGAAAGGTATGATTTCATTCATAGCAACCATAAAGTAGAGAGAGGAGTTAAGGAAGAGAGAAGGAGAGGGACAAACAGTAAGGAAAAGGAGAAAGGCTCCGACAAGAAGCAGTCCCAGCAACCTACCTTTAATTAGGAACACCTTTCAGAGTTTGCCCTTCCTCTCAACAGTGCATCGAATTGAGCCCTCATGATGCAATCACTTCCCAAAAGGCTTGCCTTTGAAAATTGATTCAGCGTTTAATTGAGAACTAAGGCTTCAGCACTTGAACCTTTTAGAGGATATCCAAACTATACCAGAAGCATCAATAATGTTGAAATCATTCAATAATAAATAATGATTAAATTAAGCAAACACATGGCATAGGGGTGGGGATAATCAGAAAAAAAAAAGGAAAAATATAGCCCTTGATATTTTTTTTTTTGGTGGTGGTGGAGGGAGGGGCTAAGGAATCTTCTACATGTTTACAAAACAAAATCAAAACCAAAACTGAAACCAAAGACTTGGTAAGCTACAGCTTAAAAATTAGTGGTGAACATTGAACATACTAAACTGAAATCTAAGATCAACTTTAGAGACACAATATGTGTTCTAACAAATGGAAAGAAAAGTACAGGGAAAGGATATAAACTCAATTATTATATTAAAGTGATATTTGAGAATGAATGATGTCTTAACATAGTGTTTTGGGAAGGTAGAGGACAGGAAATGGGGATACTACCTAATGTAACAATGTCCACAGTTGCATCCTTAAGAAATATTGAGAGAGAGGATTGACAGTTTTGGAATAAAGGGGTTTGCTACAACAAAAATGCAAATAATTTTGAGTTCTACAAGAAAAAAACAACACAAAAAATGCAGGTAATAAATGGACTGGAGCCTGATATTCTTCTGGAGGTGTTAATGTGAAATGACTTAGCTTAACTCAGAGAGAGTATTACTCATACTAGTGAAAACAAGCTCATTTAACTGTTAAAAATTTAAAGTTGGTAAATAGGATAGATTGCAAATCTGCATCCTGTGTGGCAGGTGTGTATACTGGATAGGCAATGACTTAGGCTCATGATAGAAACATAGTCACAAGAAATGTGAATAAAGTGACAGGGAGAACAGGACTTGTTATTGAACAAGGTGAGCTTTAGATTATAAAACATTAAAAGAAAAAAGAAAGATGTGATGATTTATGCTCAGCCCAGGGAGTAGCACTATTAGAAGGTATGGCACTGTTGGAGTTAATGTGGCCTTGTTAGAGTAGGTGTGTCACTGTGGGTGTGGGCTTAAGACCTTCATCCTAGCTGCATGGAAGTCAGTATTCTGCTAACAGCCTTCAGATGAAGATGTAGAACTCTTAGCTCCTCCTACATCATGCTTTCCTGGATGTTGCCATGTTTCTACCTTGATGATAATGGACTGAACCTGTAAGCCAGCCCCAATTAAATGTTGCCCTTATAAGAGCTGCTTTGGTCATGATATCTGTTCACAGCAGTAAAATCCTAATTAAGACAGTAGGCAATAATCCACTCCAAAAATATGAAAATTATTCTTGTACCTTGTATATTAAATCAGTTCTCAAAAAGGAGAAACTGCAGAATATGTAAGAATAATGAATGGGACATTGGTAATTGGAGGCTTAAACATTCTTTATTCCAGATTTTTCAGAGTCATAAAACATGTAGAAATGTTGACTTAATTTACGTCAAACTATAAACCTTTACTTTGGGAACTACAATGTTATTTTAATGTGCTTTTTGACATTAATGAACATTGAATGTACCATAGGTTAACAAAACTCTTGTATATTCTGAAGCCTAAGTATACAAATATTTCTCCACTTATCATGAACCATCCATCATACATTGAAAATGTCTTAAGTAAAAAGGGTATTTAATCCACCTACTACACATAGTAGTATGACAGCATGCTGTAGAGTACTACTAATTTTTTTTTTATACTTCTGATCACATGGCTGACTGGGAGCTATGGATGCCCAGCGTTTATATCTTACCATATATGTCTTGGGACAAGAGCAGAATTCCAAATTATGAATATGATTCATACTGAAGACCTGTTTCTTTCATGTTACTATAAGGTGAAAATAATCATAAATGAAGTTATAAGTCAGGGAACAGATGCAATGAAAACAGCCTTCTTTGATATGGTTAATTAGGAATGAACAAACTCAGTCCAAAAGCAGTAATTGAGGAGAAAACCTAAGCACAGATAAACAGATGAATAAAAACAACAAAGGTGCTACAAGTCTTTAATACATTAGTTAAAAAAAATAAATGGTGGTGGCATGTATTTAACTATCTAACATTAAATGACTGACATTTTACTGTGGGAAGGAAAAAGCTAAGGTGTATATAGTTTGCAAGACACACATATGCAGTAATTACAAAATAAAATAAGAGCTAGGCAAGCAGCAATCCAGTCCTTCCCCTTTAAGCAACTAAGAACTTTATTTAAAAAAAAATTACAGAAATATGTCTTAATGCTAAAAGAATAAAGAGACCAATAAGTTAAAGATACATTGAAGGTCATCCATATGTTGATAATTTAAGTGGATTGAATTTTTATTAGCTTTATAGTTGTCTGTACTTCCTTGTAAGACTCTGTTACATACTGATATTTTCAGCCACTCATTTTCTTCCTTATATTGAATTTGAGTCTTGCTTAGAATTTTAAGATGCTTGATCTTTTAATATGGGTCATGTAGATTGCACTCAAGTCTTTTCACATTGCAAAATGTTTGACATAGGTTTCTGTAGGCTTCAATTTTTCAAATCCTACTTTTAATATGGGTTCTTAAATGCTTTAACCTCCCTTCTAGCCCACCACCCACCAGAGGGAGTGGAAAAGCAAGGTTAACAGGAAGTGGACCTGTTTAGGAATCATTCTTTGGAGCAAATCCAATTTGTGTTGTCAGGAGATCAGCAGTTCAGTTCACATGAATCAGCATCAGCAGCTCAATCCACTAGTAAACACTTCAAAAATGTACAAGCAGTCCCCAGTTTGATAGTGTCAGGATAGCAAACTCAAATTAGTATCAGTGACAGGACCTACCAGAAACAGCCAGACCTCAGCTGAATTGGCATGAGTCAGGAGGAGTGATTAACATCAACAGGGAATGACAGGAGTTGCCATTCTCAATGAAGATTATCTAAGAGGATGACAAGAGACCAAGAAGCTTTGCAAATCTAGATGTGCAACACCCCCACCCTGTCACTGTCCATTCAGTCCTGTTTATACTCCCTCCAGACATTACATGTCCTCCCACAGGTCTTGCCTCACATGTGAGTCTATCTTAGCAAAACTTCATGTGAGTCTGTATCAGCTGACATTACTCTGCCAGTCAGCCCCAGTCTGAGAAGGTGGCAAGAAGCCACCAGAACACCACCATAAGTTTTTTGGTGCTTTACTATGGAGTAAACAAACAGAGCTCAGCAACTCAATGTAAGGGGAATCAATGCATGTGTGTTGTTAGTGAAGAATTCTTCACATGTCCTTTCACATGCTGGCTTTATCAAAACATCCTTTCGCCTGTGTCTGCTTCAGCAAAATGTTCCTCACTTATATGCTTTAACAAAAGATCCTTTTACCTGTGTCTGCTTCAGTGAAACATTCTTTGACATAACTGGCTTTCCAAAGAAACCAGAATTTTCCACTTTAGGTTTCTGTGATTAAAAGGAAATTGAAGGAAAAATGGTTCTGGGCAATTGGACTGGTATGCCATTTACCCTGACAAGTGTTATTGTTTCTTGATGAATTTGATTTGTTAATGCTATCAGAGGTCCTGTCACATTTGGGAAGCAGTTCTTGCAGATGTTAAGAAATGGTATGTTACATGCTCTTCTATCATGTTCAAGATATGTCTTCTAAATTGCTTATATGTATATAGCGGAGCCTTTCCTTTATTATTTGGTAACATGTTACTACTATATATTTCATATAGAATTTTTAAATTCCTATACGGTGGTGGTCTGAATAGGAATGGCCTCCAAAGACTCATATGTGTTAATGTGTGGCACCACTAGGAGGTGTGGCCTTGTTGGAGGATGTGTGTCGCTATGGAGGTGGGCTTTGAAGTCTTACATGCTCAAGCTATGCCCAGTGAGACACTGTCTCCTTCTGCCTTCAAATCAAGATCTAGAACTCTTCAGCTTCTTCTTCAGCATCCTTCTGCCTAAGTGTACAGTGCTTCCCACCATGAAGATAATGGACTGAATCTCTGAAATTGTAAGCCAGTCTCAAGTAAATTTTGCCTTCATAAGAGTTGCTGTGTGTGGTCATGGTGTCTCTTCACAGCACTAGAACTCTAACTAAAACATATACAGTTATTGTGCACATACTCACATATACACAAACCCCCCCTCTCCCTTCCTCCCTCCCTCCCTCCCTCCCTCCCTCCCTCCCT
>NW_021604597.1:6452615-6462049 GCF_004785775.1 Grammomys surdaster | reverse complement strand
CTGACACACACACACACACACACACACACACACACACACGAAATATTTTGTGTATATGCAAGGACTGGGAATTATACCCATTGTCTCATTTATACCCCACATTGAGCTGCTTCCTCAGCCCTAAGTATGCCATATTGTCATTAGTATTCTGTTTGAAAATTTTTTTCCAAATAATTTTTATTTTTGGATAGATATTACAGAGTAAGGTGTTACTTACTATCTTTATTCAGCATGCAAAGCTGGCTGCTGTTTTTTTCAGTTCAAAAACAATATGTTACTTTTTTAGTAGATGATGTACTTTCAAGGACCAGCCTCAGCTTGGAGAGGGGTCTTGAGTAAAGACTGTCTGGGGGACGGGGCGGGGGGGAGGGAGAACAGATGAATAAAGTCAAATCAAGGGTCCAAGATGATGGCCTATGTTCTGCTTGAGGCAGCTTTACAGATTGTTTGTTCTGCTTTCTCTGGAGATATCCAGACAGCTATCTGCTTGAGACAGCTTTTTGCAATCCTAAAATATGTCTAGATAGCTCTTCTCTTGCAATCCAGTCTTTTATTTACATACCAATTCATTCATTACCCCAGGTTCCCTTTTGATTGTCCTATGAATTAGCACCCTCCACCCCCCAAGAAGAAGACAATAGGATTGCTGGGTGGCACCCTGTCCTGATATTACCATTCCTACTCTGCCTGGGCCTAAACCTAAACTCCCTCTGTCCCAGGATAACTTTGAACTCAGGAATCTGCCTACCATTGTAAGCATAAACAAAAACCTTAGCAGGGTGTGATCTTGTCTGTCTTGTGATCACCATTTCCTAAGTCTCTTTATTTCCTTCCTTATTATCCTTCTGACAAGCTGGCTCATAGGCAGCTGCTTCTATTTAGTTAGATCTGTGAAGCTCGTTATACAATTCATATTTCATCCTAGTATTTTGCATAGCTGAGAAATTATATTTTTGAGTTCATGTTTTCAGCATTCTTTCTCACAGCCTTCAAGGGCTGTCTTGAAGGTTATAGCATTCTACCATTTTGCTGAGACGTTAGACACACCCTCGCCTCCTGAACTCCTGCTGTCTCTGTTTATCATGCAGTCATTAACCTTGGCAGAAAGGATATTCCTCGGTTGAAGGACATGAAAAAAAAAATCCACACACACACACACACACACACACACACACACACACACACACACACACAAACAAGACTTATGTCCACAGCAACAGCAACCATCAAGAGGCCCCCATCCTGCTGACACTGTCCCAGGGTCAGGAACCATGTCATTCCATCTGTTACATGGCCAAGCAGGACTCATCGATGTATTTCTAATTTGAAAGTGACCCCCACCAAATGGTTTCTCCCTGTCCTAAAGCTTGCTCTGTAACAAGACTGACCTTGAACTCACAGAGATGGGCTTGTCTCTGCCTCCCAATGGGATTAAAGGAATCCATCCCCTTAACTTGTGAAATTAGTTCTTTATTCATGCCCCCCACCAAGGGGTAATTTTTATCTGTAGTCTTGGCAGGGTTTGTACTTGATATCCTCCTGTTTCACCTCTCAAATGCTCAGATTGAAGTTATGTGTCACCATGCCTGGCTTTTATTCTCTTTTAACCATATGTGTGGTTGTGATTTTCTTTATATTGGTGAAATGAATGATAGAAGTGATTCTAGAATCTATAGCTGTCTTAGTTAGGATTCTATTGCTGTGAAGAGACACCATTATCACGGCTACTCTTATTGAAGAGTAAAAACATTTAATTGAGGCTGGGTTACAGTTTCCGAGGTTTAGTCCATTATCATAATGGACTGCCTACATATCATAATGTTGACATGTAGGCAGACATGGTACTGAAGGAGCTGGAAGTTCTGTCTCTTGATCTGCAGGGAGCGGAAGGAGACTGTGTCAGATAGTGAGTATATCTTGAGCATATCCCATCAAGCCTATCCCCACAGTAGCACACGTTATCAAATAAGGCCAGACCTACTCTAACAAGGTCATACTTCCTAATAGTACCTATAGTCCTATGGGGGGGCATTTTTTCTCAAACCACCACATTCTATTCCCTGGTCCCCATAGGCTTATAGCTACATCATAATACAAACTTTATTTAGTCCAACATTAAAAGTCCCCATAGTCTAAAATAGTCTTAAACTTGTTTAAAAGTCCAAAATTCAAAGCCTCTTTTGAGATTCATTCAGTCTCTTAACTGTACTCCTCTGTAAGATCAAATTCAAAAGGCAGATCACGTACTTCTAACATACAGTGTTACAGGATATACATTAC
The DNA here is from genome assembly GCF_004785775.1 of Grammomys surdaster. Taxonomy (NCBI): domain Eukaryota; kingdom Metazoa; phylum Chordata; class Mammalia; order Rodentia; family Muridae; genus Grammomys; species Grammomys surdaster. The sequence continues at coordinate 6,459,769 of NW_021604597.1, read as the reverse complement.
CATTCCAAAACACAGGGAAGGGAACATAGTGAGGAAATACTAAACCAAAGCCAGACCAAAAACCATCTAGGCTAACTTCAAACTCTTCAACTCCATGTCCCATGTCAAAATGCTCTGCAGATCTCCTCCAGCTTTCTTGAGTGCAATGCACTTCTTTTCTCTTGGGCTGTTTTCATTCCCTGTTAGCACCTCTCCTTGGTAGATATCCCATGGCTTTGGCATCTCAAAAATCTTGGGGTTCCAAGGCAGTCTAGACTTTACCTTTAGTTTTATTCAGTGGCCTCTAGGCCTCCATGCAGGGGCACCCTTGGCATTTTCTTTATTTCCTTGTTTAGTTTGATTCTTTTCATTATAGATCTGCCTAAGAGTGAACACTAATGACTACACAGAAGAGTCAGTACTAGATTATTTTGAGATTTCCTCTGCCAAAAGAATTAATTCAAAACTCTTTATTTTAGCCTCAGGCAGATTTTTTGAAAAAGGGCAAAACTCAGCTACATGCTTTGCCAAAAAACATCTTAAGAATAGTCTCTAGGCCACATTCTAAAATTCTTCTCTGAAGCCTCTTGAGATTGGCCCCCACAGTTCAAACCACCACCAGTACCACTGTTTTCCATGTTCCTACTAGTATTATCTATTAAGCCTTGCCTAAAGCATTCCACTGCTTTCCAAATAAAATTTCAAAATGCACATTCCTCCAAACAAAAGCATGGTCAGACTTATCACAGCAATAATCCAGTTCCTGGTACCAACTGCTGTCTTAGTTAAGGTTCTATTGCTGTGAAGAGACACTATCACTATGGCTACTCTTACAAAAGAAAACATTTAATTGGGGCTGGCTTACAGTAAGTTACATTCCTATATTGCATTGTATCCTGAGTCAAATCTTTGAGTCTGTGATGGGTGCTTTTTATATCAGAATCTAATAATCATCAACCTAATGGTACCCAGATAGGAATTATGATCTAGTTAAGGAATCAATGGTACAAAAGCCAACAGTAATTAGCAGAGTCAAAAAGGCCAATGGTCCTGTGCTGGCTGACATCAGAGCTGCTATTGGTAATAGATGGAGTATCAGTCATTCATTTCACCTCAGGTCCTCTATTTGTTCTTTGAGTATATCCAGATTATAATCCTGAATGGTTTGTATTGACATAATACTTTTCTTTTCAAGCCATATAATTCTTCTTTGTTCAGCATAAAAGAGGGCAAGTAGCCTGTCATATTGTAGAACAACTTCCATTATTGAATCTACACGTTGATAAATCTGGGCCCACTTTCCTATTATACCAGTTGGGATTATAGGTAACTGTTTTGTCCCCTATACCAGGAAGTTTTTCTTTCGACTTTGCATTTATGCATGTTGGGGGTTAAGTGATGATATGTTCTCTTCTTTAACTAGAGTGTCATAGTCAGGGCCCCGGGAAGGATCTAAGGCTATTCAAAGGCTGGGCAATAGGATATTTATCAGAAGCACCTGGTTATCTGACCCAGCTGAAGGGACAAGAAGCAATCATATTGATTGGACTAATTTATAACAGCTTTAAGCAAGCTCAGAGCTCATCAGTGTGCAGTCCACAGCTGATTCCTGGGCGGTGTCTGCTGGACAAACGAAAATCTTCTGAGACAAATATAGACTATGGACAGAAGCTTGAAATTCAGGAACATTGAAGATAAAATCTTATATTTGGAACTTGTATGCCCATAGTGCTAGTAATAGTGGGATCAGAAGGGTCCTGAGACCTGGAGAGAGATCCCATCCAAAGGAATACACAGATGTGGAAACTTAGGCGGTACTTATCTGGAGTCTATTTGACCTGTGAGAAGTTATTATCCATGTATTATGATTTCTTAGGTTCCTTGAAGCTTGCATGAATTTTTAGTTTACAAAAGGAGGTAACAGTTGTAGATATATTAGCTTTCATCTCTATGGAAATCCACATTATAAAATAGCTGGAGTAGACTTTTGCCTTTGAGTCCTAGCAAAAACTATAGCTTTGGGTTAAAACATGCACATCTTTTCTCTGTTTAGGGAACTAGTGTCTTAGGGTTTAATTGTGGTGGAGGAACAACATGAACAAGGCAACATTTATAAAGGAAAACATTTAACTGGGCCTAGCTTACTGTGTCAGAGCTTTAGTCTATTACCATTATGGCAGGAAGCATTGGCAACATGTAGGTAGACATGGTGCCGCAGGAGCTGAGAGTTCTAGATCTTGATCCAAGGGCAGCCAGAAGGAGACTTGAATTCTACACTGGGCAGAGCTTGAACATAGAAAACCTCAAAGCCTGTCTGCCCAGTGACCCACTTCCTTCAACAAAGGCACACGTATTCCAATAAAGTCACATCTAATAGTGCCACATCTTATAACCAAGTGTAGAAACACACTAAACTATGGGGAGGCCAAACCTATTCAAATGACCACATACCACTCCTTGGCCCCCATAAGCTTATTAGCCATAACATAATGCAAAATGTAATTATCCAACCTCAAAATTCCCCATAAACAATAATGTTTAAAAATCCAAAGTTCAAAGTCTTCTGAGATTCATGCAATCTCTGAACTGTAATCACCTATTAAATCAAAATGTAAAAGCATGCTGATCACATACTTCCAACATCATAGGATATATATTACCGTTTCAAAACATTATAGTGAGGAAATACTGTACCAAAGCCAGATCAAAAACCACGTGGGCAAACTCCAAACTGCTCTAACATGTCTGATGTCCAACTCCTTTCAGCTTTGTTGACTGCAACACAATTATTTCACTTGGGTTGGTTCGACTCCCTGTTAGAGCTTTCCTTAGCAGATATCCCATGGGTCTGGCATCTCTAACATCTTGGGGCCTCCAAGGCAACTTCAGTTTCACAGCTTCCTGTTTCAATGTCTGGGATCCACACATGGTCTTCTGGGTTCCTTCAAAGGGCTTGGGTCACTTCTCCAGCTCTTCTCTCTAGCACTCTAAACTCTGGCTGAATCCACTCCACTGCTGCTACTGGTTTTTGGTGGTCATACTATAGTTCTGTCATATCCAGTATGTTGGGGTTTGCTGTAAGTAGGCTGCACTTTAACCAATAGCCTGTCATAGGTTCTTTTCATGGTGCCAAGCCTCAACTTCTTTGCATTTCCTCTTCAGTCCTGGGCTTTCACTCCACTGAGGCTTCACCAGTAGCCTTTCCTGGATTCTCACAGTGCCAAACCTCAGCTGCTCTCTGACACCTTCATGCCTTCAAAACCAGTACCATCTGGGTGACTCTTACATATTACCAGTCCAGCTGAAACACAAGATACAACCTTGGATATCTCTGGAACAGCTTCTTTGTAATCTTAGAAAATACTTCCCAGAAGATTTAATTTCAGTAATGGCTGGTCTCATCTTAATCACCATTCATTTCTTAGCTTCAGATAACTAGCATTTGTCCACAGTGCTGAAGCTGCCAAGTTCTGCTGCTTGCTGGGGCTGGAACATAGCCCCCTTGTTCCATTACATCTTTACCTTTCTGTTTTCAGTGGTTTCATTTACTGCCTAAGCTTGGCTGTCCTGGAACTTGTTCTGTAGACTGACCTTCAACTCAGAGGTTTGCATGCCTCTGTCTTCTCCTGAGTGCTGGGATTACAGTCATGAACCACCATGCCTGGACCTAAGCTTTTCTTTAATTCCTTTTCACAAGATCTTTATAAGTTCTGACTTGTAGTTCTTTCCAGATACAGTCAAGTTGACAACCAAAAATTGCTATCACAATCCATCCTTTGTCAATTTGAGATACAATAATATCTTATGTCCAAATGAAAACAATATCCAGGTCATAGTAATGCCTAACATGATATAACTATTCCTTGTACAACCATCAACAATAAGCTTAGCTGACTGGGATCTTGCCCCCATATCACCACTCCCTTAATTCTATTTAATATCCTTAAACACATGATTTAACTTCATTCACTCCCTGATTCTCCTTTAATCTTTGAGCCATATATATTTTTTATTTTTCTTTTTAATCTTGCTATGCTAAATCAAAAGTCTCTTCACAAGAGCAGACCGCAGTACAGACCCTATTCTAGGCTTTTTTGAGATTTCCGTTGTCAATTAAATTAATCTAAATCTCTTCAGTTTTGCTTGAGGCAGACTCTTCAGACAAAGGTAAAAAATAGTTACATTCTTCAGCAATATCACAACAGTCTCGAGACTACATACTAAAATTCTTCTCTGAAACCTCTTGAACTAAACCCCCACAGTTCAAATCACCCTCAGCACTTCAGTCTAATATACTTCTACTACTGTGGCACATTAAGCCCCACTTAAAGCATTCCACTGCTTTCCAAAGTCCTGTAATCCACATTTCTTCAAACAGAAGTATGGTCAGGTAGCACAGTCTGTCATGGTTTCATTGCCTTGACGAAACAAATGACCATGATAACTCTTTTTTTTTTTTTTCAAGACAGGGTTTCTCTGTGTAGCCCTGGCTGTCCTGGAACTCACTCTGTAGACCAGGCTGGCCTCGAACTCAGAAATCCGCCTGCCTCTGCCTCCCAAGTGCTGGGATTAAAGGTGTGCGCCACCACCGCCAGGCTCCATGATAACTCTTAACAAGGAAATCATTTAATTGGAGGTGGCTTACCATTTGAGAGGTTCAGTTTGTTATCCTCTTGGGAAGCACGGCAGTGGGCAGGCAGACGTGGTGCTGGAGAAACCAAGATTTCTACATCTTGATACCCAAGCAACAGAAGGAGACTTTCTTATGCAGGCAGTCAGGAGGAAGTTCTGATTTCACACTGAAAGCGCTCGAGTATGGAAGACTTCAAAGCCCACTTACCTAGTGACCTACTTCTTCCTACACCTACTCCAAAGAGGCCTCATCTTCTAATAGTGCTACTCCATCCCTATGGCCAAACATTGAAACACATGAATCTGTGGGGGTGGAACCTATTCAAACCACTACTGGATATATGTTTTTATGCTAATGAGAAGTGTAAGTCTATATTTAGAAGATAACCAAAGGAATCTTGAGCATATGACTGAGTAGAGTCGTTGCTCTACCAGCTTATCAGAACTCCACTGATCAATGTTAATACTCTGAACCTTTGACATCTTAGGATAACAATAGCAAAGAAGGGGAGAATTCTAAAACAGTTCCCATTTTTATATATCTTAAATCATTTTTATACCAGTAGAACTTACTTAATTTTTCACATCTTTAGACCTTAATGTATCATGGAACATTTTTTTCCCATCTGATCATTTGTTAGAGACATGAATAGTTATTATTGAAAACAGTCATTGTAAGGTATTTCCTTTAGTGAAAAGTTACAGCTGAAACCAATGTATTCTTTGATATGAAGCCTGTTAGCAAGGTTCTTAACAAGAGACCTAATAACTTTAGATGGACTAACAAGGAGGCTGCAGCCTTGAGCAAAGGAGCTGGTTCCCTGCTGCTGCCAAGTTGACAGAGCTGCAGTCATCCAAGGTGTTAACACTTTTAGAGATCTGAGATGGATAAATTACAGCAGGAAGTGTAATTCAAGTGGCCTATGTATTAATTAAAATAAGAGACTAGCTCATTGTCTAGATGGTCATCTCCTGTTCCTCTGGTCTCCATGGCTTTGTTCTGGGGGCAGAGGTACCAGGGTAGCTTTGAGCTGTTAGGCCCAGAAGATGAGAAGCTTTTCGATGGACAGTGAATATGGGTGATTGACCTTACTTTGTCTAGGATTGTTAACACTTTGGTTCTGGAGGCAGGGCAGACATTGGAGAAATCTTGCCAAGTGGTTAGTATTACCACAATCCAGGTCCAGTTTTTGTTGTGACCCATTATCATCTTGGAGACTTTGGAAGTCTTCACTGGTAGGAGCTGAGGTGTCTTTGTCTGTCATAATAAGCTTTTCCATTAAACATAACATCTTAAATGCTATATGCAGCAGACAAGCTGGGGGACCATTTTCTATTAAGTATATCTGAGCTAAACAACTCTTACCTTTTTTTTTTTTTTGGTTACTTGCTTTAAGCTATACCTTGAAAATGTATACACGATCATAAAGTATTTTTCCTATGATTTGTTACATTACTACTTAGCATTTCTACAATTATAGTTCTGAATATGTAAACCTTAATCATCTTTAACAGTTTGTAGTAAAAGTAACAGTTTCTGAATTGAAGCTCTTTTCATGAATACAGTCCATAGGGAGATTGGCAACCTCATTTTCCTGGTCCTTACATAGTGCACTAGTATAGAATATTATAGTTTCTTGCATTACTTAGTTTACCAGCTTTAAAATGTTAGCAGAAGTAATGAGGATAGACACATTCTTAAATCAGTCTTAGACTGATTCTTAAATTAGTTTCTGTTAGCCTGAATAAAACTTAGGTAAGGAGAAACCCTTTGTCAGAGTACTTAGGTCATTGTCTTGCTGTATCATAAGATCAGAATACCTCAGTCTCTGATGCTTAATATTTGGTGCTCATAGCTGTGGCCCAAATTTTAGCCTTTTAATTATTAATATCCCACATTAATAAAGATATTATAATAAAATATCTTATAGCCATAAAATGTCACATAGCCATATATATTTAAATATTTTTAAATGCTGTTCTTAAAAATATCCAGTTGTTTTTATTTTCTGTAAACCTGCATAATTTTCTTTTTAAGAAATTTAAAATTTGTCAACTGTGTATTCCTGCAATATCAAACTAAAGCTTTTTTTTTAAATTTCAAGAGTAAAGACACAGGGCACAACCACAATTTGTACAAAGCAAAATCAAACTCCAGCAATGGCAACAGTTCAATGTCTTTAAAACCATTACCACCTGGGTACCTCTTTTGTTACAGAGTTTGGCTGCCAGCAAGGTGAGTTCTTGTATATGAACATATGGAGGTGGAGCTTTATTAGCTCATTAAATAAGCATGGTTTTAAATCTTACCTTTTGTAAACCTTGTTTTTAATATGGGACAGAAATTATCATAGAAAAACATCTTAATTCAAAAGTATCTTTGGACATCTATTGTCTTGTCTCATTGGTTGGCCCATACCTTATGGTTGCCCTTAATCAAAATGGTCTTGAAGCCAGATGACATCTTTCTTCTCTCACCTTGGCCGTGTGACTGCCTAAGGATGGCAATAAGCCACAAGTTGCTTAAATCCCAAAATGGAATC
>NW_021604597.1:6366775-6452605 GCF_004785775.1 Grammomys surdaster | reverse complement strand
TAAGGATGGCAATAAGCCACAAGTTGCTTAAATCCCAAAATGGAATCCTGCCATATGATTCCTTTATGATTACGTATGTATAGATGTTTAGCTATTAACTCCATTTTATAAGTTTTGTTAACTTTTTGGTACAGCAACACAGATTTTTTTATTGGCTATTTTATTTACATTTCAGATGTTATACCCTTACCCCATTCCCCCACTATTATTGTGTGAGGTGCAATGTGTGTTTTGAGCTTTAGTAAAGTTTCTTTTATGTATGTAGGTGCCCTTGCGTTTGGAGCATAGATGTTCAGAATTGAGAGTTCATCTTGGTAGATTTTTCCTTTGATGAGTATGAAGTGTCCTTCCTTATCTTTTTTGATTAATTTTGGTTGAAAGTTGATTTTATTTGATATTAGAATGGATACTCCAGCTTGTTTCTTGGGACTATTTGCTTGGAAAATTGCTTTCCATCCTTTTACTCTGAGGTAATTTCTGTCTTTGCACTGAGATGCGTTTCCTGTATGCAACAAAATTTTGTGTCCTGTTTATGTATCCAGTCTGATAGTCTACATCTTTTTATTGGAGACCTGAGTCCATTGATGTTAAGAGATATTAAGGAAAAATTATTGCTGCTTTCTGTTACTTTTGTTATTAGAGGTAGAATTATGTTTGTGCAACTATCTTCTTTTGGGGTCGTTGGAAGATTACTTCCTTGCTTTTTCTAGGTTGTAGTTTCTCTCTTTGTGTGGGAGCTTTCTATCAGTTATCCTTTGAAGTGCTGGATTTGTGGGAAGATATTGTGTAAATTTGGTTTTGTCGTGGAATATCTTGGTTTCTCCATTTATAGTGATTGAGAGTTTTGCTGGGTATAGTAGTCTGGGCTGGCAATTGTGTTCTCTTAGGGTCTCTATGATATTAGTCCAGGATCTTCTGGCTTTTATAGTCTCTGGTGAGAAGTCTGGTGTAATTCTTATAGGTCTGCCTTTATATGTTACTTTACCTTTTTCTCTTACTGCTTTTAGTATTTTTTCTTTGTTTTGTGCATTTGATGTTTTGATTATTACGTGACGGGAGGACTTTCTTTTTTGGAGTTCTGTAGGCTTCTTGTATGTTCATGGACATCTCTTTCTTTAGGTTAGGGAAGTTTTCCTCAATAATTTTGTTGAAGATATTTACTGGCCCTTTAAGTTGGGAATCTTCATTATCATATATACCTATTATCCTTAGGTTTGGTCTTTTCATTGTGTCCTGGATTTCCTGGATGTTTTTGGTTAGGAGCTTTTTGCATTTTCTTTGACACTTGTGTCAATGTTTTCCATGGTATCTTCTGCACATGAGATTCTCTTTTCTATCTCTTGTATTCTGTTGGTGATGCTTTCGTCTGTGACTCCTGATCTCTTTCCTAGGTTTTCTATTTCCACAGTAGTCACCCTTTGGGATTTCTTTATTTTTTCTACTTTCATTTTTAGATCCTGGATGGTTTTAATTCCTTCAGCTGTTTGGTTTTCTTGCAACTCTTTAAGGGATTTTTGTGCTTCTTCTTTAGGGGCTTCTATCTGTTTACCTGCGTTTTCCTGTACTCCTTTAAGGGAGTTATTTATGTCCTCTTTAAGGGAGTTATTAAAGCCCTCTATCATCATCATGAGAAGTGATTTTAATTCTGAATCCTGCTTTTCCTGTGCGATGGGGTGTCCAGGGCTTGCTATGGTGGGAGAACTGGGTTCTGATGATGCCAAGTAACTTTGGTTTCTGTTGTTTATGTTCTTGCGCTTGCCTTTCGCCATCTGGTTAACTCTAGTGTTACCTGCAGTCACTGTCTCTGACTAGAGCCTGTCTTTCCAGTTATCTTGCTTGTGTCAGAACTCCTCAGAGTCCAGATGTGTCTGTGGTCCTTTGATCCTGAGCTACTGGGTGGAAGAACTCCTGGGACTCCTCAGGCCTCTGGGATCCTGAAATCCTGCTGCTCTGAGTGCACTGGCTCCTCTAGGATGTCTCAGGATATGATGTCTTCATGGGAGCAGAGCAGCTAGGTGTCTGCTCCAGCTAAAAGGCAACACAGAATTTTTTTTTTTAACCATAGAAAGTTCATATAATAGGTTTAGGCAATTAAATGTAACCAATTGCACTTTTAGTTGTTCTGCTTTGCTCTTTTCTCCCTGTGTCAGTTCTTGACCATGAACAAAGAATCTTTAAAAGCACGCCTGAATCTGAGAAAGGGAGAGCCTTAACCCCATTACAGAGACAAGTTTTTAATAAAGTAGAAGTGCATAAAACAACTTTAAAATTGTCCATATCCAAATGACATTTGAATTCCTATTACTTGATCCAGTGGCCAGAAAGGTTAGAATAGGAGAATCAGCACAGCAAGCTCCTCTGTCAAGACCAGTCAGAATGTGGAGACCACCATACAGTCATACTTTACAAAACAGTTAGACAAAACTTTCTCTACCTCCTTCAGTGTTGTAAGCCAGAGAGATGCTTGGTAGCTGTTGCTGCTGAATCCATTTCCCTGCAGTCACAGTGGCACTGTAGCAGAGTTGGATACCATTCTCTTTATGTGGACCTCGAGCTCTTTGAAGATGCCCACCAGCCCAAGTTGGAATACATAATGACAGGTACAGACATAAGAGAAGACACAGCCAAAATGACAACAGAAAACATTGTCAAAAAGCCACTTAACAGATGGAGTCCTCTGATTCAGAGGTCTATCAGTCTGATCAAGAGAAATTTTCTTATATCCTTCTTATACAACCCAGATGCTGATGCTATGAACTCATCAGAGGCTAGGCCTCTCTGTGCTCTCATCAGCCCTGGATGCACATTAGGCATTTCCAAACCCTCAGCTTGGGATATCGTGTCTTGGAGTTTCCTTGTATGGTAAACCTAGGCATTTGAAACCTCAGGGCTCCAAGGCAGTTCAGGAAGGAGAAACTGATGGCTTTGGATGAACTCTCCCCATTTAACCAGATTTGACCAGTGTCTGTGGGACATCTTCCTTTGCCCCAACTGAAGGAGGCGCGCAAACCTCCTCAGATCCTCACCATTCCCAGATCAGGATTATGGATCCCCATAACCAGAATTCAGAAGCCAGGCAAAAAAGTCACAGGAAGTAGAAGTGGTTTCTATGACTTAAGCAACATTAGGCTTCCATTTGAAAAAAAAAAAAAACCCAACTCGTTAAAATTTTTTTTTAAAGCATGACTTTAAAGCTTTTTTAAAGCATGGCTGATGACTTCGGTGGGGCATGTCCCTCTATTAATATTAAAAATATATATCCTTGGTTAGTTATACTGGTCTTGGGGTGAAGAGCCTAGAATTAGAATTTATGGCTTAATGGTCTTTGTAGTCTCACTGATGCCTCTAAATGTTAAATCTGGTTTTTGAAAGAGAAAAACCAGTTCCACAATATTGTATCAAATTTGAATCAAGCATTAATTACTTACTAGGATGTACTCAATTGAGGTTTACTTTTTCAAATCCCAGCAAGTTACCCCTAGTCACAATAAGCAGGGGAATAAAGAGGCAAAACCCATAATTCTTCATTTGACATACTTCTTGCCTTCATACCTGCTGCTTACATGTGGTCAAGTTCATTCAGCACAGTTGGTTCAAACAGACTTGTTGAGGGATGTAAAAACATGTGGCTAGTCATTTCCCAAAAAATGCAACTCTCAGCATTACAATAAAGGTACCTTTTTGGGCAGGTGGGGCTTAAAGATTAATGTTGGCTCTTGCAGTGTTATCTGTACTTTAATCTGCTGTGGATTCTCTTATCTGGAGTGAGTAGACATGTGTTGCTTCTTCCCAGGAAAAGGTTGTCATACAACAGACTTTTGTGTTCCTTTTATTCCATATCCATTCATCTTCATTTATTTTACCCCCATTTCATTCTGTGCACATTTTATTCATTCTTTGTTCTGTAAATCTGATATTCAATCTGTTTTTCATCCATATATTTATTTTATTTTTTAATTTTAGACAGTGCATTTCATATGGTTTCCTCATAGCTACTGAAATCCTTGATTGTGTTTTATGATTCCTTGAACATATTAGTGGTGATTAACATAAAATATAGTCCTTATTCTCCACTAATCTCATTACCATGTATAAATGGTATTATCTAGATCTCTAAACTATATCCTATTGTTTTTCTTGGTTTTTAATACCACTTTTTATCATTTCATTTAGCTATTTTGGTTGACATCTAAATAAAGTAGATGAAAACTGTAGAGTTAATTTTAGGTTTTTGACCCTCTTTCTTTCTTCCAGATATTGCTTTTGGCTTAGGCTGTTGTCCAGGCATGGGACCCTAGCAGTCTGAGATTATCATAATCTACTCAGGGATCAAGATGATTTGAAGTTATTCTAAATGTTTTAAGGGCTTACTTACTTTTTTCTATTTTAATGCAGTATTCTAACTTGCACTATAATTGTACATTTATAGTTATACAGTTAGTGGCTTTATTATCTTTAATGTACTGCATCACTTAAGTTTAGAACATTTCTGTTAGTTCAAAAGGAAAGCTTGTACTGTCCAATTCCTCATCCTGCTATTGTCTGGAACTATCTAATACACAGATTATTGTGTCAGACATTGTGGTGGTTTGAATATAGATGTCCCTCATAGACTCAGGTGTTTGAGTGCTTGGCCCATAGGAAGTAGCACTGTTAGGAGGTGTGGCCTTATTCAAGTAACTGTGGCCTTGTTTGAAGAAGTGTGTTGCTGTGGAGACAGGCTTTGATGTCTTATATATGCTTAAGCTTTGCCTAGTGTGATGCACAATTTCCTGCTGCTTGCTGATTAAATTGTAGAACTTTCAACTCCTTCTCTAGCCCCATGCCTGCCTAGATGCTGCCATGCTTCCTGCCATGATGATAATGGACTAAATCTCTGAAACTGCAAGCCAGCCCCAATTACATGTTTCCTTTTATAAGAGTTGATGTTCATTCTTCATAGCAATTAAACCCAAACAAGACATACATGAACTACTATATGAACAGTAGTAGACCTACAAGTGGTCTATTTTGACTACTTTTTGCCTTACATGCTTGGTCCTTTGTATTTTTTTCCCTTTGCCAGTTTTTGATAAGTGTATCTTAGGTTACGTCAAGAATGCCTGGTGTTTTGTCAGAGGTCTAATTTAAGCTTTGTAAATGCAAGTTCTTGACTTTTTTCATGCTATACTAAAATCTTTCAAGTTTTTAGCTATTGTTGCCCCAACCCCACAGTCTCCAAAAGGATTTTAAGTATATGTTGCTGGAACAGACCATTTAATTTGTTAGACATTTGGATGTGGGCATAGCAGAAAGGAACTGAAGGCAATTCTGTCATTTTCTTTGTGTGTGTGTGTGTTCCAAATGAGAAAAATAGAATTGGAATGATGGACAGTTTGCATCTATCAGGAAGATAGTTCTCCAATTTGCTAATTTCTTTTGCTCAGAATACCTTTTGTCACTTTTAAATTTTGTTTTAAATTCTTATTTTATGAGTATGATTGTTCTTTACATATATGTATCACATGTGTACCTGGTACCTTAAGTGGCCAGAAGAGGGCACTGGATCCCTTAGAACTGGAGTTATAGGTGTTGTGAGCCACCATGAGTACTGGGAACTAAACCTGGGTCTTCTGCAGGGATAGGAGGCACTATTAACTTCTGAACCATCTCTCTAATCCCATTTTCCTGTTCATTTGCTCTAAGGTTGCCTCTGCTTTTGATTCTAGAGTACATTTATTTCAGGGGACAAATAGACAGAGCCTTGTTGACCTGCCTGCCTGCCTGCCAGCCGTCCCTTTCTTCTCCATCCCTCTCTTCTTTCTCTCTCCCTTCTCCTTTCCTTCCTCTTCTTTTCATGTCCAGTCTGCTCCTCTGTTTCTTTTGATTGGTGAATTTAGAGCATTCAGAGTCATTATTTAAAATAAGTGTATTTATTCCTATCATCTTGTTGATTTTGTTTTTGTTTTTTTCCATTTCCTCATTTCCTGATATGCTTTTCTTTTCTGTAGTCTCATAAATGTATTTATATTTGTCTTTGATTTAAAGCATTCTTTCAGTTATCTTCTGGAGACCTGGCTTGGTGGTCATAAATCCTTTAAACTGTTATTCTGGAGAGTTTCTTTCTTCTTTAGTAATGATACATAACTTTGTTGAGTATAGTGGTTTGATTGGCAGTTATATTTGAGTTTGAAATACATCACTCCACGCTCTCTTGGCTTTCAAAGTTTCTGCTGAGAACTCTGTCATTCAAATAAACCTGCCTTTATGAGTGACTTAGCACTTCTCTTTTTGCAGCATTTCATGTAGTTTCTATGGAAGACTTGACTGATCTCCTTTGTTTTGTGTCCTAATGCCTCATATCTGGTGGCCATTTCTTATTTCAGTATTGGACACCTTCTGTTATAATTTTATTGAAATATTTTCTGTCTTCAGTATATTTCTTCTTTGTCATTGATGAATAGATTTTTTTCATAGTGTCTTATTGACCTTGGATGTTATATTTGTACCTTCTTATTTTGTTATTTTTTGTTTAAATTTTTCTACCTGTTGTGAAGTCTTGACTTTTTGTTTTTCTCTTTATCCATTGTGTTAGTGAAGTTTTGAGTCTTATTTTTTTAAATATGTCTATTTATTTTGTATATGTGAGTGCATTATGCTGGTGTTATAGTGTGAACATGGAGGCCAGAGAATGACATTCAGGAGTTCTTTCCTTTCACCTTGTAGAATCAATCAAATGAACTCAGGCCTGAGCCACTCGAATGACCTGACTGAATGAATTTTTCACTTTCAGTATTTTGTCTTGTGAGGGGTGTGTGTGTGTGTGTGTGTACATGCACACATATAAAAGCTATAAGTCAGCATTGGGTGTACTCCCCCGTTGATGTCTACCTGCCTTTTTTTTGTTTTGAGAGTATCTACCATTGAAGCTAGAGCTTATGAATTTGTTAGTCTGGTATGATCCTGGGATCCTAGTTTCTTGAGTTTCAGTGTAGGATTAAAGGCATCTGTGCCCATCTTTTCACATGTATGTTGGGAATCTAATTGTAGGTCCTCATGTTGTATGTCAAATGCTTTACCTGAGTTGTCTTCCAGGGCTGAAATTCTACTTTCATATCCTCTGTGTGTGTGCGATCGTGTGTGTATATATGTGTGTAGGTGTGTTTATGTGTTTCTCTCATTCAGATTTTCTTTGTCTTCTTTTAGAATTATTAAACAGATTATTTGTGTCCTTTAATTTCTTTTAACATACTTTATGCTGGAAGCTTATCCCCAGGCTGAGTCTTCTGTGAAGCAGGTAAGGGGAAGAATGTTGGAGTGGGCAAGACTTGGTCTTGTGAGAGAGTAGGGTTACTTTCTATAATGACATATGCCTATCTTGACTTTAAGTTACTCTGAGGCCAGAAGCTGCAGGCCTCTGGATCTATTGACATGTTGCTAACAGAGGGGTGATTATGTAAAGTATCTATTGCTATTGCTCCCTTCCTTGTCCAGGCAGTCAGAAGCCTCTCTGACTAGGCTGATTGATTTTTTGTCCATCAAGGAAGGAAAGGAAAAGAATTAAAATGCTTTATATAGGCAAATATGCACAAACACATATTCATTCGTACACTCACACTCTGTCTGGGCCCGACTATCTGTCACAATCAACTCCACAAGTATTCATGCATATTCCTACACATGTACATATAAACAGACATATACATTTGGATGGATGGATGGATGAATGGGTGGATGGATGGATGGATGGATGGATGGATGGGTACGACAGAGATCCCCAAGACAAACCATCAACCAACCAACCAACGACTTTAATTCTTTTCTCCGGACTTTTTATACCTTCTTAGACAAAACATTCTTTAGAAAATTACCTCAGAGATAAAATGTTACATAAAATGGGAGTTAACAGAGGATGTTGATATTAAGTTGAAAGCAGTGTTTCATTCTAATATGCTCATTATAAGTTCAAAGCAACAAATTTTACATGGCCTTGTGTTGTCATAGTGTACACCTGTGGCTTCATCTTTGGACCTAAATGTTTTTTCCTTAAACACAAATTTATCCCACACCTATTTCTCCTTTCAGTGTGATTATAAAAGCTCATTGTATTCCTTATTATACAGCATTTACTTACTGGTGTTACTATTAGTACTGGGCACATTCTATTCTGGATTCTAACATTATTACATCTTTCTAGCAAAACAACTAAGACTGTCTATTAAAACTTTCTTCCTAAAATTATTTGAATGAAATCAGGAATTTTATAGAATCATTAATTCTTCTAACAAGCATTAATTCATGAAAGTTCATCTTTATGTTGATATGTAGGAAATCTGATCAATAGGTTGGGCTAATGCCCAGGAATTATTATATTAATTTAATAATGACAGGAAAGGCATATCAGCTGAAAGAAGCAAACCTGAGATGATGAGAATATAATCATATAAATTAGAATGTCTTATGTTTCAGTAGGCTGAGACATGGAGACCCACAAGAGATAGGGTAGCCTGTACTCTTGGGAAAGCTTGTCCAAAACAGAATGAGGGCAAAAGGAAAGGGGTCCAGGATGGAAAAAACGGGGAGGAGAGGTACTTAGAACAAGGTAGAACTGACCTGCCAAAATCCTAAGTTATTATTATGATTCAGAGTTTCTTCCTGGCCTCCTGATGTTGTCCCATCTTGGGTTGGTCCTTCATGAATGATTAGGTGAAAGAGATAAATGGCCTTATCTCTTTACATTCCTTCATTGATCAGATTATAAATGCTATTCTTGTTTCTGGGAGGTCTTTTAAGTTCTATTCAACTGACTGAATAGAACTTTACTAGAACTCAGAGATCTGCATGCCTCTATCTCCTAAGTGCTGGGATTAAAGGCATGTACTGTTATCACACCTGGACCTAAGCTTTTCTTTACCTGAAACTTGCTCTATACCAGGCTGTTATTAGACTCAGAGATCTGCTTTTCTGTCTCCTGGAATTAAAGGTGTGTTTGTATTCCAACGAGATCACACAGACCTAGAACCGTATCTTTGGATATGATCCCTTGTCAGAGCAGCCATGTTGCTGAATTCAAATTCCTCAATACCTAGCAGCCTAGAGGTATTCTGCCCAGGTTTCTGCTTACAGTCCCTTATCACTCGCTCTGAATTATCCCAAGAATGGGCCTGGGATTGCCAAACCTTTGATTCTATAAGAGTATTTTTAAAATAGCAACTTGTTGGGCTAGAGATATGGCTCAGCAGTTATAAGCATTAGCTGCCCAAACAGAAGACACGGATGAAAATTCCCAGCACCCACATGATATTTTACAAGCACTGCAATCCCTGTTCCAAGATAGTCAGTGCATTATTCTGGGAATTGCTCGCACAAGACACATCAACCATACATATACATAATGCAGGGAAAACACTAATATAATAAAAATAAATCTTAAAAAATTTCCATGTTGTTTAACTCTGTTTAGGAAACAACAAGAGATGGCTTTCCCAGGCAGTGTAGGGTGCAATATTGGATCAACACTTGTTAAAAGTTTTTTAAGGGTTATGGTAAAGTAATGGAGTTTTAAAAATTTTATAAGAATCTTAATTTTCATATGATTAGAGAATATACGTTTCATAATTCATTCATCAGCTGCTTGGTTTTGTTGTAATGTTGTCATATTATTTGTTTAGCTTTTAAATGGGAATTCTTGAGGATTGAATCTAGGGCCTTATGGAGGCTAGGCAAGCACTAAATCCCTCAACTGCATCTCTATCTAAGGAGTAGTTTCTCTCTCTGTCTCTCTGTCTCTCTGTCTATCCCTCCTTCCCTCCCTCCCTCCCTTCCCCTCATGGCATTTGAAATGTTTTGAATCAGGTACAAATGTAGAAACTGGAGTATCTATTGGAAAGCAAAATTAACATCCTGTCCTTTCCGAACTTATGGTCTTCTTATGGGAAGCAGTTAATATGTGTCTAAATTACTTAATTTATATATATATAGATTATATATAGTACAATGTATAAATTAATACTTCTTTGTTGTTATACTAGGTAAGTGCCCTTTGAACTATGTCACCAACCCCGAAATAACATATTTTGAAATAAAGAAAACCTGTTGTGTAGGAAGATGTGAACAAATATTTGTTCAGCCCAGATAGTGTACTGACAACAAACTAAAGAAACCGTTTTATTGAAGTGTTAATTCATTGAAACACTAGTTTGTCAAGGTTAATTACTGGAACATGAGTGACTTTGAACAGCTCCTTGCTCAAGTATGGATGACAACTCACATACTCCGAATCCTTGTTGCTTGCTGCCCTATATTTGCAGGCAGCTTCACTGAACTTTCTAAGCTCTATAGAGGAATCCTGCTGATTTATAACTTTGTGAGCTTCCTGACTTTCGCAAGTTTCTGAGGTTCGTTAACCTTTTGAGTTTCATCAACTTCTTGAGGCCTCCACCCTCCTTCCTTCTGCCAAGGAGTATTTTAAGTTGAGGAAAATCGTTGCACATCATCAACAAATCCATTATTGAATAGAGACCAGTAATAACAGAATAAAGAACTCAGTCATACAAAAATAGCCATGGAAAACATGGCAGGCACATGGAAAAGTGCACAGACCTGGGGGCTGGAGGGAGGGTCATTGAACTTTCTTGGAAGTGACCTAATTTGGAAACGACCCAAATATGTGTAAGGGGAACTTACTGAGCAAAGAGGAGAGAAAAATGAGCCTGTAAATTGGTAAGAGGATATAAATAGCACAATTAGGTATAAATTTCTCTGATTTCGTAGATTGCCAGGACAAGTTTGTTTTCAGCAGCAAGAACTTTGGAAAACCATTGATGTATTTAGGCTAGAAGAGAGACATGATTCCTTACAATCTGAAAAGGGACCAAATAGGAAAGAAAGAAAGAAAGTTATCTGTTTTTATAGCTACTATGATCCTTTACTTAAGAAGACCCTAAAGACTCTAACCAGAAAATGGTTAAAACTGAAACTTCCTGCAAAACAACAGGCCACAAATTCAATTTTTAAAAGTCAACATTTTTGGAAACAGTAATGGACTTGCAAAGAATTGGGAAAAACGTATTTCACAACAGTTTACAAACAAAAAACCAAAAACCAAAACAAAACAATAACAACCCCCACCCCCACCCCAAAATCAGGATTCTACTTAACCAGATAGGTGAAATTCTTATACATTAAAATGTCTAAGACACCAAATGAATAATTTGAATAAGTCACTAAAGATAGAATGACTTTTTGTGCTTATGGATAGTAACTTTCACAAAGTTACTATTGTGAAAATGGTCATGTTATTAAAAGGAGTCTACATATTTTATACAATCTCCTTCAAGATTCCTTTGATGTTTGTCAAAGAATGAGGAAAATAGTACTAAAATTGTACTAAAATTCACATGGAAGTACAGAAGAGCCACTCCAAACAAACAAACTACCAATGCATGGTTAAGCAGAAAGAACAAAATAGGATTATAACAGTACTTGACATCAAATTATAGATTCCTAAGTTATAAAACAGCCTGGTATTGACAGAAAAAGGAATGTATAGACCAATGGAATTTAATAAAGGACTCAGAAAATTATACAACTATAGACATTTAATTATTTTACAAATATATAAAATCCATACATCTAGAAAAGAACTGCCTCTTTAACAAATGGTGCTGATAAACTGGATATCCACATAGACCAGTTTCTCCTGTTTCTCATCCAACATAGCAATCAGTTCAAAGTAGATAAAAAGACTTTGATATAACTGATAGGGAAATATGCATATTTAGGTATTTATAGTTTTTCTGAAAAGGACTGGAGTAGCAAAGATAATAACACCAAGACTTTAAAAATGGGATTGCAAATAATATTACAGGAAATGAGCAAAGGAAACAATTCCAGAATGAAAAGGTAGTTCTCAGAAAGAGAAAGAATCTTCACCAACTATACATAAAGAGGGTGTTAATATTACAGGAAATGAGCAAAGGAAACAATTCCAGAATGAAAAGGTAGTTCTCAGAAAGAGAAAGAATCTTCACCAACTATACATAAAGAGGGTGTTAATTTTTAGACTTAATCAAATAACTGCAAAACTTAAAAAACAAAACAAAAACAAACAAAAATGCACCACAAAACAAAACCACCCAGATCTTCTAATCAGTAGTAAATGGGCAAATTGACTGAAAAAGTTTCCAAAAGAAGAAAATTGAATGGCCAATACATGTTTTAAAATGTGTTTACCATCCTTATCAATATCAGGGAAATAAATATAAATTAAAACCACACTGAGAATCCATCTCCACTCCAGTAACAATGGCTAATATCAAGAAAACAAAGGTCAACAAATGTGGAGAGAAGGGATTCTTATTTACTGATGATGGAAATGTAAACTGGTGCAGTAACTATGGAAATCATTATGGCCTCTAAAAAAATCACTGAAAATAGAACTACTTACTATAGGATCCAGCTGTACTCCTCAAAGTGTTCTATATCATACCGTAGAGATATTTACACATTCACATTTATAGCTGCACTATGCAGAATATCTAAGAAATGGAGCCAACTTAGATAGTTATAAATAAATGGGAGAAAAAAGAAAGAAAACATTGTTCTCACAATGGAATTTTATTGAGCCATAGATAAAAATATATTCATGACATTTGTGAAAAAAAATGGAGCTAGAGCTCTTGATGCTAAACTGGAGATCCTGATGTTAAGTAAAATAAGCCTGAGTCATTAAAACAGATACCATGTTTTATCTCATGTAGATTTAGGGTTTTAATTTTAGGCGTGTGTGTTTGTGTGTGTGTGTATGTATTGCAGCATGCACACATGTGTATGTACTGTAATGGAACTAGATATGATCAATCAGAGGGGAAGGGGAGACCTTGACGTAGTACTGAAGATTGCTATAGAGCCTATATAGCAGACCAGTAAAGAGGAGGTTCCTTGTAGGAAAAGAATCATCTTTGGTGGGGGAGTCTGATAGGGGACAGGCCAGTGAGTAAGGAGGTTGTATCATATTCTTTATCACACAAGGCTCAGAGAATATGATCAAAGAGGGCTGGAAAGATTATAAGTGATAAGAGGACAGTTTGAAGTGTTGCCTTTTGGACATGACAACACAATTATGCTCATGAACTCAAAGCAGTGGTGTTTTCCTGCATAAAATCAGAGCAGTCAACACTCTAATCACAGATAGAAAACTTCCCTACTAAGCCCCAACCCGAACAGAAAAGTATTTGAAGTTGATAGCTTCTCAGGTAGAGAGATAGTCAGTTTACTTCAGTGGCCTGTCCTGTGGTAGGTTGCTAATCTCCTGTGGATGGTTCTACAGTGATACTCATACAGTTGTCACTGATTGTTCTTAGTGAGATATTAAAGTATGAAGAGACCAAGTTTGATGTAGGACATAGCTGGGGGAGTTCTGGGAGGAGCTGAATATGTGAAATGAGGAGTGAATATGATCTAAGTATGTTGTATTTGTGTATGATGTTGCTAAATATATATAATTTTAAGAGATCCTGACAAAAGGACAAGGTATATATGAAAATACCACAATTAAACTCATTATTCTTAGGATTTTATGGCTGTGAAGAGACACCTTGACCAAGGCAACTCTTATAAAAAAGAAACATTTAATTGGGGCTGGCTTACAGTTTCAGAGGTTTAGTCCATTATTGTCATAGCAGGAAGCATGGCAAAGTCCAGGTAGACATGGTGCTTGAGAAAGAGCTGAGAGTTCTACATCATGATCTGCAGGCAGCAGGAGACTGTGCCACACTGGGCATAGCTTGAGCATATTTGACCTCAAAGCCCACCTTCACAATGACATACTTCTTACCACAAGGCCATACCTACTCCAACAAGGTCAGATCTCCTAATAGTGCCACTCCCTATGGGCCAGACATTCAAACAAATTAGTCTATATGGGCCATTACGATTTAAATCATCACATTCTGTATGCTAATTTTCAAGAGAAAAAAAATGATGTGAAATTTTAACAAGTCAGGTAGCATAATACAGACCTTTAAAAAAATACTTGTTTTTGCTAGTTTAAATGAGGGAGTACACTCAGAAAACAAACACCTGGATATCTTATGTTTTAAAAGCACCTTTTTGTAGTTTCAGTTTGAGAAAATTAATAAAAAGTAATAGGACATTATCTATGTTACTTTGGGTTTTATTTATTTTGGGTTAAGAGACCAAGGCAATTCTAATACAGACTAACATTTTAGCCCCATTATTATCAAGCAGGAAGTATGGCAGCTTGCAGGTAGACATGACTTTGGAGGAGCTGAGAGCACTCTACATCTTGATCCAAAGGCAGCCAGGAGGAGACTGAATTTGTTTCACACTGGGCTTATCTTGAACATTGAAAACCTCAAAGCCTGCTTCCTCGTTGACAAACTTCCTCTAACATGACCACACTTCCTAATAGTCCTGTGCACCAAGCATTTAAAAACATGAGTTTATGGGGGCCAAACCTATTCAAATTACCACATTATCAAGTTGTAAGTTCTTGTTGTCTGTTCAAACCTACTGGTTAATTTGCATTTCATTGTTGTTCAGTACATAAACTTCTAGTTCGTCCTTTTAAATAATTTGTCTTCTTTGATCTCTATTAGTAGGAAATTTAGTCTTCTAGGATACGCATCATCCTTCTCTGGGCTTTCCTTTATTGGAGCTATTTAAGATAACTAGTTTCAAATTTTTGTCTAATGAGTCTAAGCCATGCCTATGTTTTCTCCTAGTTTCTCCTTTAACCTTTCTTTTTTCTAGATGGACCATACTTTTTATTTGTAAGCGTTAGAGTGTTGTTTTTTTTTTAAACTTGACTTTTAAATCTTTTTATGCTACTGGGAATCAGACCTAGGGCCCCACATCATTCTAAACAGTCATCCTTGTATTTAGTTGTTTTAGCCCTGGAAATTGGTTGGTTTTTAAAAGTATAATGTAGAAATGTTTGATATGAGACCAATCTTTCTGATTTATTTCTTTCCTTTCCTCCTTCCCTCCTTCCCTCCTTCCCTCCTTCCCTCCTTCCCTCCCTCCCTCCCTTTTTCTTTTCTTTTTGGTTTTGTTTTGGTTTTTTGCTTTTGTTTTTACAGTGATTCTCCTAAATATTTTAAAGGTTTGCATTCTCTCTTGCTTGTGACGATTGAATTCTGTTTTTATTTTTTTTGCTTCTATTTTGACAGTTACTGTAATGCTTAGAATAAGAAAAGCAAAAAAAGAAAAATGAAACAGGAAGGAAATTAAAATACTGCATCCTGTAGAGCCTAAGGGCTAACTGGAGGTCAAAGAGTCTAGCCCTACTATTTCTTTTTTGAATGTGCTACTGCTCTGGGCCTGTTTATGGCTTTCTTAATTCCCCTCAGTATCTGGGAGCATTAAAAAGTCTTAACAACCTCACAAATCTCCTTTTCTGTGTATTTTCGTTCTTGATACAATATTACCTCTTACTCCAGGCTGCTCCCTCCAGATGTTGTCATTGGCAGTCAGCTCGCCTTGGAAAGCTGTGGTAGTGCCAACAAAGGGAATTCTTCATGTCTTTCTTGGAGTTCTCAAACAGATGGAGATCCGTGAATGTCTTTGTGAATAGGGGTGACATTGCTGCTTCTGAAATTAGCAGTCCTTACCCCTGAGTCTTCATGATTGATTGTTGCCAGTCTAGGGTACAAGGAATGGTGAGATAGTAGGCAAATTATTTAATAATCTACAGTGTTGTTAACAAGAGTAATAACTTCTTTATTTGGTTGTGACTAGAATCCAGATGTCTTTGAAAATTGATTGTTATTCTTTTGCCAGCTTTCTTTGCAGAGAAGTATAGTGCTGAGTATACAATTTATTAGGAATGAAAAGTGGAAACACTTAAGTGCGATTTCAACAACTGACAGTTATGAATAACATATTGAATATACTTAGCAAATTAAATGGAGAAATTTCTACTCCTCTGCTGGCTAGTTTTATGTCAGGTTGGCGTAAGCTAGAATCATCTAAGAGGAGGGAATCTCAATTAAGAAAACATCTCCATACGATCAGGTAGTAAGCCTGATTTAAGAAAATGGGGTATTTTATTAATGAGTGATGGACAGGGGTGGGGCAGGTATTGTGAGTGAGGCCACCCTTGGGCTAGTGGTCCTGGGTTCTATAAGAAAGCATGCTGAGCCATAATTAGTAAGCCAATAAACAGCACCTCTCCATTGTCTCTGCATCAGTTCTTGCCACTAGGTTTTAGCCCTTCTTCAGTTCCTGCCTTACTACTTTTCATGATGAACAGCTATCTGGAACTGTGAGTGAAGTAGTTTTTCCTCTCCAAGTTGCTTTTGGTTCTGGTGTATCTTTACAATAGTAATCATAATTAATACACCTTTCTAAGTCGAGAATAAGTCCCTTCAATTTTGTTTAGTATGAGACCTTAGTAACAGAAGAAAGAGTAAGACAACTGAGATATATAGAGTTGGAAAATATCTTTGGTTCTGTAATGATCTCTGAAGCCTTAAAAAGTCTTATGGTAACTTGAGTAATTCATTATGTAAAGAAAGTGGAAACAATGAGTAGAAAGCCTGGAAGGCCTGAGAACTGACCTGCATAGTGAAGCCTGCTGCTTTCTTACCTCCTGCCTTTCTACCCTCCCATTCTGTGGCCTTCTCATTCTCTGTTAAATACTGAATAACTTATATGTGCTTGGCTGTTTGGTTGTGGTATAATATATAGTTGATAATAAAACAGATAAGGTCCTTGTTCTTTAAAAGTTATGTGAGATGTAAAACAATTCCATAAAATATTATCACATGTTTATCAGATTAGAAAAAAAATTACATAGGTTTCCCATGGGCGCTAAATGATGTGCAGTCAGTACATTCATATAGTTTTAGAAGAAGCTGGGAATTTTTACAGTCTAGTTGGTACCATAATGGGTCTGGATAAAGACATATTTTCTGGCTTACAGATATCTGTCTCTCATAGTATTATCTTGTCTCAGAGAGACAAAGATCTGGTGTCTCTTCTTTCTACATAAATACTAATCTCATAAAGAGAGATCTGCTCTCATGATTTTAATCTCAACTAATTGGGTTCTAAAGACCTCAGCTTCTAGCACTATCATACTGTAGAGTAAGACCTTATTCAGTGTATATTGGAGAAAGCACATGTTTAGTCCCTAATATTATTTAATGACTGATGTGGATGGATTGTATTGGAAATTTAGAGAAAGACAATCTTTCTGGGAAAGGTTTTTGGGATTCTTGCCATTGGTATTGATAAATATTTGGAGATTTATGTTGGAGATACTTGGAGACATAATGAATTTTAAAATACTCACAAGAAAACTCTGTCATTTATAGAAGTAAATGTAAACAGAGTTCTAGATGAATAGTGACTTTGTATACTTGTTTAAATGTCAGCATCTACGAATAGAAAGGTGACTGTGTATAAGTAGTAAATAGAGATTTAATAATCGATGTTATAATTTTAGAATTTGGTGTAATAAATGAATTGCAAAAAACTCTAATAGGTTTATAATAGTCCCTTTTGACACAAGTAATACTGATTTATTTTGTATTATCTCAATAGTCTGTGATTCTAAAAAATCTTATAAGATACTTAAAATATTAGTAATTATAATTTTTAATTCTTATATAATACAATGCATTTTCTAGTCATTTTACATCCTAGATGCTTTATCAATAATCTTTCTTAAGTAAATACGGTTTTGTCATTAAAAAGCTCAGCTCTGCTGTTTATTTTTGAGTGAGTAAGGCCTGTAGGAAAAGAACAGACTTTCCTGTGACAACAGAGTGCCAAAGCAATACCTTGAGAATCTCAGGGACTTGCCAGTCAGTTTCATTATATGGTACAGGGATTTGCTGCACCTTTTTGGTTTGTTTATTTCCCAATGCTGGGGACATGACAAAGTGCTTACTTTCTTGTATCACATCTTTTGCCTTTCAGAATGTTTTCTGTGATTTTTTTTTTTTTTTAAGAGCTGTGGATTCGCCTGTAATTGAATGTTTGAAATCTACTTTCTAGGTGGGTGTGGTGGGCCATGTCTGTAATTCTAGCACTTTTAGCCTGAGGCAGGAGGGATTGAGTTTCAGGCTCTTTTAGACTACCAAGTCTAAACAAACTGCCAGAAACTACCAAATAATTTCTACTTACTGAGTGATTTTATAATTTTATTTTTGTGGTTGGCTTGTCTAGAAATGTCATTTCTTACAGCAGTTTGTCTTTCTTTATAGTGACTGTAATCATGCTATTTCTGTTGATTCTGTTTGTTTGTTTGTTTTGTTAAACTTAGCAGGTGAGAATAAGACAACTACCACAAATATTTTGAGCCAAAAGTAAAGCAAGCTTTATTAAATACTGGCCAGGGACATTGACACTGGCCAGATCCATACCCAGGATTTCTATAGAATGATGTGAATTATGTTAGTTCATGCTTATAACGACAAAATCTCAAAGACTACTTACTTCCCATCTCTGACCAATCAGGAGCAAGGATACATTCTGACTCTTCCCGCCCATGTACCTCCCAGGGATCAAGCACATCCTGTGCAGCTGGCAACTACCCTTGTTTATAGAAGTGAAAACATAACATGTGGCTTGTTATCTTACATAAACAGCCCCCAGCACTCCAGGAACCTATCTGTCTTTGGGCAAGTGGGGCTTACAGGCTAGAGGCATTTTTGTTTTATAGATCTCTTAAGCACAGTACTCTCAGCTTCAAATATAAATATATTTTAAAACTTAAGCTCTTGCATCTACCCCTCTGACTTTATAATAAAGGACACTTTCTATCTAAATATGAAACCTGAATCGGCCACTTCTGTCTGACCCAGGTTATCTTTAATTCATTTGTCCTCACTTTTCATCCGTGAAAGACATTTACATGTTTTCTTTACAGAATTGGTAGATTGTTTGAGTTTTGTTTGGGCAAAAGCCACTGCTTTTGCTTATATGGTTTAACTGCTGATAACGATTAGACCACTTGTTAAATTGAGGGATTTTGCTAATTTGGGAAGACAGTTTCCTTCAACAGTCTCTTTAACACAACTGTGTAACTGTTAAAAACCATCATACATACTAGAAAGCTAGCTTTCTCTAGATCAAACAGACACATACTGCCATATCTCTGAGGCTTGTTTTTGGTATTTGGGCCACAAAATTGTGGAATCTTGACTGTAGTTTTTGTAATTAATGATACATACAAGGATGTTATGTTATCAACTATGAAGGATGGAAACTTAGACATTATATAGCAGAGCCTAATTGCTAGAATTGTGGGCATTTCTTCTGTATAAAACAGACCCTTTCTCCTTTATCTGAGACCTTCTCATATTTAATTACCTCATATATTTATATATTTGGAGAATTTATACTAAGAACTGCTATAATATTTGAAACTTGTTTAACAGATTAGTCTAAAAACATTTGGTGATGTCCTTTTCATTTTTTGTTCTTATTACTGGATGCTTCTACAGATTTAGACACTGGGTCATGGGTACCACTTCATATCTGTTATTAGTTTCATAGTAAATATTTATGTCAATGAGATTGAAAACCTCTTCTGGGTTGCTAAGGACCCAGAAGAATAGCTATAACTTGGATTAATTAGACATACAATAATGAAGAGATATTTATTCTTTACTTGTATAGAATGATGAAATAATAGTTAAGTTTGATAGATTCTTAAGAAAATAGAGAGTATCATGGCACAGGACACTGTGTTGGTTGGGAACATAAAAAGATAATGTCATGGCATAGTATACAATTCATTGTCTGAAAACTAGCTGGCTCAGTTTTGTGGATCTTTAGCTATCTTGAGTCAGATTAGCCCATGTTTTAGATGGAAAGTTAGGGCTGGTCCTGCCTTCCTCATAACTGATGTTAACCTGATGCTGACTGTGTCTGCCATCATGTCATTGTACTTCTTTATGTGGGAGAGTATGTGAATGTAAGCATAATGTCTGTGCACTTGTGTGTAGATGCTGAGTCCAGATGTTAATGCTGGGCATCTGCATCTATACTTCTTCTTTCTTCCTTTTTCTTTTTCAACTGGGCTTATTATGTACCCCCTCGCTGGCCTTGAGCTTATAGTGTATTTCTGTCTACAAGGTTGCCCTCAGACTCACAAAAAACCACTATCGCAGCAGTTTTCAGAATTCAATCAGAAGTGATAAGAGTCATTGTGATTTCGATGCAAAGGCAAAACTGGAGAATAGTTCAATCCCAGATCAAAATTTAGACTAGTTACTTGAAATTAAATTTTGTGTTGTAAGTTGAAAGTGTTCCTTGATCATAAAATTTTAAAATTTGAGAAATATGTTTAATTTTATATGACTTAGATATTCCTAAATGATATTTTATTTTTTTATATAAACTCTCATATAGGCGGTCTTCTTGCAGTTAGACAATGGAGCCCCCACCCAATGACTGTCTTCAAGATTTTTAACTCTGTACATGAGATTCTTTTTCACTAAAGTAAATAAAGTAATAGATTCTTAGATGATATAAAGCAGTTAAGTAGTACTGATGCCATGCTAGGTGAGGTGGTGGTGCTCTCATCATTTGCCATGTTAATACTGTTTGTCTAGACTTGGAAATACTCCATTTGTAGGAAGCGTGTTTCTAGAGTTTTACTTCCTGTCTGTTCCTAATTTGATTTCCTTTGATTTCACTTTACAGTTACTCTTATTTTAAACCAGTCTTTATACTTTATATATTTTATGGGCTTGCTGGTTTTGAATTGGATAGACTATATGAATATTTACACCTCTTCCTGGAATTTACCATTCTTAATGTATGGACTTTTTCTTGTCTACCAGTATATAATATTTTCAAAAACAGTTATCACAAAACTGCTTATTGAATGAACAAATGAATGAGTATTTTCAAATATATCAAGTTTTTAAAAAACCAAATAGTTATTTTTCCTAAATCTTTCATTCTATAGACTAAAAGGCTATCCGTTCTATCATTGTACAATAAGAATAATGTTTCTAGTTGAATGTAATTGTCTTAGTGTCTTATTGCTGTGAAGAGACACCATGACCACAGCAGCTCTTATAATGGAAATCTTGAGTTGGGGCTGTCTTAGACTTTCAGAAGTTTAGTCCATTGTCATCATGGCAGGGAGCATGACAGCATGCAGGCAGATATGGGGCTGGAGAAGTAACTTGAGAGTTCTACATCTGGATTTACAGGCAGCAAGAAGACAGAACCACTGGGCCTGGCTTGGGTTTTCTCCCTCTCATTCATTCATTCATTCATTCATTCACTTTACATCCCAATCACAGCTCCCTTCCTCTTCTCCCAGTCACACCCTCTCACCCCTACTCTCCCCTCAAGGGGAGACCTC
This sequence comes from Grammomys surdaster, assembly GCF_004785775.1. NCBI lineage: Eukaryota > Metazoa > Chordata > Mammalia > Rodentia > Muridae > Grammomys > Grammomys surdaster. Next base: position 6,431,271 of record NW_021604597.1, on the reverse strand, counting down.
TTCTAGGTACCAAACCACTTTGGCTTATCAAGTCTCATCTGGACTAAATGCATCCTCTAATCCTCAGGTCAGACAAGGCAGCAGTCATTTGAAACCTCAAAGGCCACCCCCAGTGACATTCTCTCTCCAACAAGGCCACATGTCCTAATCCTTTCAAATAGTACTACTCCCCAAGCATTCAAGTATATGAACCTATGGGGGCTGTTCTTATTCAAACACCGTAGTAATAATTCATGTGATCTGATCAGCAGAGAATAAGCATGTCATAATATTTTACTGTTTGTGTGTTCATCTATTGCTGTCCATTTAGTGGGGCTGGTACTGGTTCTTACAGTAGCATGTTGATGGAAACAGTGGTAACTTTTGAGTTATTTGTCACAAGTCTTAATGTTGACAGTAAATCTACTTCTCCCCCTTTTAATTTTATGGTTTAGAAGATAATAAGGCCTTACATATTTCTCTGTATAAATCATTCTTTTTAATCTTTTAACACTTACTGTGAGTTGATCCTGCATCAGTTTCATATTTCTTCATTTTCCATGTGGAAATTGAACAAGCTCATCTTTATTATATCTTCCCTATGAGATCATTAAGATAAAAATAAAAGTTCATTTTGTCTTAATATTTATTCTTAGATATTGTATCTCTTCTGATCTTTTTAGAAGGGAATTTGTCCTGATTCCCCTCCCCAACCCCATGATTAATTGCTGTAGCTTGTTTGTTTCTGTAGACTTGAATTTACTATTTTCCTTCCACCGTTGTAAAGATTAGACCTCTTTCGTCATTCCTTTTATCTGTAACTCTGAAACTTTGACCAAAATTTGCTTTATGAAAATGACTTAGGAAATTATTAGTGTCCTTACTACCTTGATACTCGATTGTGTGGTATGATTCTCAGTTGATGTTGGAAATGGCCTCCCACGTCAGTTCTGCTTACTTTTTTTTTCCCTGTTTACTTTCAGCTGGTTGGTGGGGAGTTTGATTTGGAGATGAACTTTATTATCCAGGATGCTGAGAGCATAACATGCATGACAGAGCTTTTGGAGCACTGTGATGTAACATGCCAAGCAGAAATATGGAGCATGTTTACAGCCATCCTACGAAAAAGTGTTCGGAATTTACAGACCAGCACAGAAGTGGGGCTGATTGAGCAAGTGTTGCTGAAAATGAGTGCGGTAGATGACATGATAGCAGGTATGCATGGCCTGATAAAAAAGGGCTTTAGATGGTTACAAGGTTTCATGGGCTTCTTTATGTTCTTCGTGAAAACAGATTTGTAGAAATTGCCTTGATTTCAATAAATAAACAAGAATATATGACAAATATTTTTTATGTTAATGTAAATGTGTAGACAAGAAAACAGTTGTGCTGTGCAAACATAATTAGTAGATCTCCCGAAGTTTTAGAAAATCCTTAGAACTAAGAAGTAAGCACAATAGAAAATTATCAGAAAATAAACAGTATCTTTTCTGTTACATATAACTGAACAACAACACATTTAAAATATTACAATATATATATCAGTACCACTTACCAAGTTCCTTCAACTCCAAACCTCCCAATCTGCTGCACCTAGATCCTAAAGAATCAGCAGGGTATATCTTTTCAAAGTACCTTTTTTGCCTCCATATTCTTAGTCTCAGAATCTTTATTGTTGTGGTAAGACACTGCAACCAAGGCTGATTATGGAAAAAAAAGTGTTTACTTGGACTTAGAGTTGCAGAAGGTTAGAGTCTGTGATTGGAGAGCACAAGGATACAGCACGAACAACTGAGAGCTGTCGACTTGATTTTCAAGTAAGAGGCAGAGAGAGGCACACTCTTGGCCTTTTCCCCTTGAAATCTCAAACTCACCCCAACTGACACATCTTCTCCAGCCAAGGCAAGCCTCTTAGTCTATTTCACCAACTAGAGGCCAAATATTCAAATATGTTAGCCTATGGGGGCCAATCTCATTCAAACCAATGTAAACACATTGTGGAATAGAATGTAAAATGTATATAAAGTGTTATTTTTTGCTCATTATGTATTACCTGAAATAATAATCTTGAAATCTTGGATTTGTAGTACTAACTCTACCTCCTGGCAAGGTAACTATTCTCTGTGGTTAGATATGTTTCAGTAGAAATGTTTAGCTGATGCTCTCAGAACAGCAGTGATTTCTAGACAATAAATGCAGTTTAAAATTTGTTTATTTTGTACAAATAAATGTATAATTTAAATTTATTTTGACATAAAAATATTTCCACAATTATCAAAGTGCTAACTTGACTGTATAATATTATATGTACTCTTTACAAATAGTCAGAACTTAGAGAATTTTTTAATGATTTCATATAAAGATTTTAACTTTTAAATTTTCAGAGTAAAATATCAAGAAAGAAGGAAGTGAACAGTGGAGTTAACAAGGATAGATTTTAAAACTAAATTAAAATTTTAAAATTCTGTTTCTTTACTACTTTGCGATCATATCTGGTTGCTTCCAAAGTGGGTTGTATTTGTGTTGGTATTTGTGTTGAGCATGGTTTTGGATAAATAATAACTAACATGAGTAAAAGTAAGATTAAACTTGCATTACTTTCGTTTTGGGGTTTGTATAAATGTCTGAGTATTTGTGTGTATAATGTGGAAGTATATATTGTCAAGGATATCATATGATCTTTTAATCCTATTAGCTGGGTAAGACTTGATTTTATTTGTTGTTTCTTTCTCTTAAATAAAGTACCTACTACTTTACAGAATAGTTTTAGAGGAGTGCCCAGAATATGCAGAGTGGTTTATAGTAGTTCCTGAAACAAGACAGCAGTGAGGACATGTTAAGCATTTTCTGTCATATGTGAAGTTCTTTAATTCTTGTATCTTTTCTTCTCAGTGGCACTTCTTTCCAAAAGGACCTTATAGCTAAGGGGTATGAGAAAAGGGAGTTAGTGTCCTGAAAAAAAAAATACTGCTTAACTACTTATAATAGAAAAATTAAAATCTTACTTACTTAACTGATAGTTTGAATGAGTACAGCATACTATTAAATTCCCATCTTTGAGTGTTGTAATGTGTTAAAAACATAGAGGTACTCTAAAGTTAATAATTTTATCACTAAACTGTGGTTAAATATTTGTAATAAATTGATAAAAATTTTTAGAGTATTAGTAGTTTTTTCCTCTTTAAAATTTTTGTTGAAAAATTTTCTGTAATAATTAAATTGAACTGCTTAGTTATGAGTCATCTACAAATTACAGTTTTGTCTTTATGTACTTGAAAAGTTTAAGAGTAGCTTGATACAGATTTTGTTACAATTATCCAGATCATTGTAAATACAAAGTTAATTTTTTTTAAAAAAATATTATTACGTAAATATTTAAGAAATCTTCAGTGATAGCAATTTCAACGAAAAGATTCTGGCTTTTAAGATTTTTTAATTTTTATTTAGCATATTCAGTTAAGCAGCTTGATTTTATGCACAAAGATTTTTATTACTTTAATAATGAGACATTTTGTTTCATTTAAAGATCTCACAAAAATATCATACATACTTGTCAAAATTTTTACCATTGAGGTTTCTTGCTCATTGGGTTTATTAAGTAAAATATATTGAATTACTTGTTGCTTATGATAACCATTAAATAGATATCTTATTAAATCTTATTGTATCATATTAAAATATATCCTATTAAAATAGATAAATAACTTAATTTTCCATATTCTAGTCAATAATCTGTTATTTAACAATATCAATTTTACAACAAAATGAATCATATCTGTCTTCTCAATTTACCCTCACGTTAATTGGTGATAAGGTGATACTTAATCATTTCTGTCTACTCTAACCTATCCTCTTATATTAACTGGTGATAGGTTTTAAAATATATATTATCTATCTATCTATCTATCTATCTATCTATATTTGTGAGTATATGTGTGTATTTATATTAACTTGCATATGATATAAGCACTTTAGAATCTGTAATGATATATAAACATTTAGTTGTTTTAATTTTTACAAAGAATATTGAGAGAAATATTAATCATAATGTGTAGAGAAAGTTATCAGATTAATTTTTTCTCATTGGTGAATTATGTGCACTTCACATTCGTAAACACATGCACAGCATAATGAATACCCGTAGCTATGTTTAATATTTAAATGTTTAAATTAGACCCATTTTTAGATTAGTGAGTGGCATTGAGAGTTCTGGAACCATTCACGCTGCATGGGTTGGAGTACTGACTCCACTATTTACTGTGAATGCATTTTTGGGCAATGTGACTAAGTTATTTGGTCCATAGTTTATCCATTTTTAAAAGGAGATGATGATAGCATTTAAAAGCTCATAGTCTGATTTTGAGGTTTTCTGATAGTAGTACATGTATAGCACTTGGAATAGTATCCCATTGTGGATGGAGTAAATGCTCAAAATTATAAACTACCCAAGAACTAAATGTTTCACTCTCATGTTTTATTGGTCAACTGTGAGGTTTCGTTTGAAAATAACCAGTGTACAGTGCTGTCTTGGAACCTTTGAATATTTTTCCTCCCTTTTTCTACATGTAATGAACTCTTTGTTTGCTTTATAAATCAGAATAGGCATTAATGAAGACAATGAGCTATATTAGATTTGTAAGTAGAAATAACATTTAATAACTTTCTGCACCTTTAAAAATATAGTGCTTGACAGCTGAGTTCATGCCTAGAGTAGAGAGTAACTGTTCTCTCCTCTGCAGATCTTCTAGTGGATATGCTGGGAGTTCTTGCAAGCTACAGCATCACTGTCAAGGAGCTGAAGCTTTTATTCAGCATGCTTCGAGGAGAAAGTGGAATCTGGGTAAGCTGTGTTCAGAGGGAGTAGTCTTTAATACCAGTCCATTAATACTTAATGTTCAAGAGATTGTCACTGGAGAGCCATAGATTCGAATTGGTAATGATAACTATTTCCTTCTTAATCCGTTTAGTAGATCATTTAAATGTAATTTTCTTACTAGTTATCAAACAGTACATTGATTAAAAGTGGCATATTTGCTATTATTGCTAACTTTAAATAATAACTATTTATTTGATTGTTTTTTCAGCCAAGGCATGCAGTAAAATTATTGTCAGTTCTTAATCAGATGCCACAAAGACATGGTCCTGATACATTTTTCAATTTTCCTGGTTGTAGTGCTGCGGTAAGCTTTAAATACATATATTTATATTTACCTATCTCTATTTTACCTGAGTTTACTTGGTGTACCATTAGTTTGTCTTTTCTAGATTGCCCTAGGAATAAAACAATAAAACCATATGGTGTGAGCTTATGGTTCTTTTGATGTTGCTGCTGCTGCTGTTGGGGAGGGGTTTGGAGACAATCTTGCTATGTAGCCCTGTCTGGCTTCTACCTCACAGTCTTCCCGCCTCAGCTTTCCTGATGCTGGGGTTAGGAATATGCTTCACTATGCCCTGTGTACTTGTTATGTTTGGCTTCACAGTGATTTAGACCTTTTTTCTGTCTCCAATAACACTTTCCAGGACCGGTTTCCCTAGCTAAAACTGTTCAAGCTCCAATAAGAAAATGAAGTCTTACTAAAAACTAGCATAAGGCATTAGAATCAGAAAATTCTGTGACATGTTTATCAGTCACATGTGAATATATTGTGGGAATTAGTCGGGCAGGTTGGAGAACAAGTCTGGAGCATGCTAAGCAAGGTAGAAATGATACTTAGCCCACTATATGTTTCAAAAAAACACCCTATAGAAATTCTTTGAATGCAGTAAGAGTTTATTTCTGTAGTTGATTTTTAGGGGGAGGGAAATTTGACCAGAGTGACTTTGTATTTCATGTAACTGGTAATTTACCTTTATATTGTCTTGTAGGCAATTGCATTGCCTCCCATTGCAAAGTGGCCTTATCAGAATGGCTTTACTCTCAACACTTGGTTTCGAATGGACCCATTAAATAACATTAATGTTGATAAGGATAAACCTTATCTGTATTGGTAAGTAATAGCCTAAAGCATAGTACTTTGGTCTTTATGTATTTGAATTTTGAAATTATACACTGTACCATAGCTAATATCTATTTGTTTACTAATAATTACTAATAATTCTAGGTTAGTGTATTCACATTTTCAGTTTTTTCCACTTACAATATAAGAAGGAAAGATAAGTCTGTTAGAGGGAGAATAGAGTTACTAGTGTCTAATGTAGGAGATAAGACACCAATTCCCACTAGAATTTGTCTACTTTGGCTTTATTTCTATAGATAGAATTCACATGGGCAAAAATAACAATAGCCATGCAAGAAATTATAACTGTATAAGATTGTTTAGTAAGTATGTTCTTATTTAGATTAAAATATATATACTTATTTGATCAATCACACTATTATAAAAATCAACTATTCTTGATAAGATTTTTTTGATAAGCATTGTCAACTTAGAGGCCAAGTTGTTATTGACAACATGAACTATGTTGAAATGAGTTTTGAATGGGGGAAGTGGAGATGATCCTTCACGTGCAGACTGCCTAGTAGACATTTTGATCATTAATTTGTTTAATGTCTGTTGTATTTTACATTTAAATATAAAGAGTTTCCATAGCCTACTATTTCTTGAGTGAAATACCTTACTTCTTTGTTATTGTAAACCTTATGTTTTAGTTTCTATTTGGCCAATGTGTTAACTATGACTATACAGAGAATTAAGTTTATTATATAAGGCTTTAGTAGGTCTTGGTATATTTATTTTAACCAGACTGTATTCTTGTATTACTACAGTTTTCGTACTAGCAAAGGAGTTGGCTACTCTGCTCATTTTGTTGGTAACTGTTTGATAGTCACGTCTCTGAAGTCCAAAGGAAAAGGTTTCCAGCACTGTGTGAAGTATGATTTCCAGCCTCGCAAGGTAGGGCAGAGTAGATGCATCCCGTGGAAATCATGTCAGTCGCTGTTCACCTTTCCCAGGGCTGTGCAGAGTGACTTCTGTAATATTCTTTCACCTTTCTCCTGACTTTCTCTTTCCTGTAATTTCTTCTTATCTTCATGTCTGACTTCTGTGCGATGTCTTTCGACCTTGTGTTGTTTTTGTCACACTTGCTCATTCTCTCAGTCTGATGTCATTTGTGGCGTTCTTCCTGGAAGTACAAGCGGGAGGCCTGTGGGAACTAGGAAATGTGACAATGGACAGAACAGGAAAGATCTCACTTTTTGCAACTTAGTCTTACTGGGGACTTGTATTCAGTTTCATAATGTCTTCTACTCTTACTCATCAGTGCTCTGTTCCTTAGCTTTTCATCCGCTGTGAAATCTCAGAATCTAAACCACAGCTCCTTCTCTCCAGGTTCACATCTACACAAGCACTCAAGTCCTCTGGTTTAGAGATCTGCCATCTTTTAATAATCATTGGAGCATGTTCTTCATCTGCTTTTTGCTTCATTTTCTAGTCCTATGTATTATATCTCTGAAATACATCTATTTTCTTCTAAAATTTCATTATTTGCTGTTTAACTTCATGTTGTTTTCTTTTCATCTTGAATATTTTGTTTCTTTTCTGAACTATTTCATACACTGATGCTAGACTTACCTTCCTGAAAATATGCATTTGCTTAAGCTAATGATTTGCTTTTTAGTAAGTACAAAATAAATTGAAAATGTATCCATGTGCTTTATGAATGAATGCATGATCTTTATCTAAGTCTTCAGAGCACATCTTATTAGAAAAAGTTCTACAATATTTCTGTGCAGTCTTTGGTTGTTGTTCCCTCCCCCTCCTCCTCCCTCATACCCTGCTTCCCTTTCTGCCTGTCATTGGAGGTCCAACCAAAGAGACACTTGCGTGGTAGGCAAGCACTGTATCAGAGTTGTGCTCCTACCCATCCTCCTTGATAGATAGTATTTTCAGATATGCCCCTTTTTATAATTATTTTTATAATTACTTTATTCACATTTTCATTATTCATTTATATGCTCATTTAGTGATTGTTGAGACTAAAATCTGTGATGGACTTAATTTTTTATTTTCTCAAATGCCTGATGAAGTATTGAATTCAGTAGACTGCCAATATTTTGAGTAGCTATATAAGAGTATGATTTAATTGGGCTGGGGAAATGGCTCAGAGACTAAGGGAACTAGATATTCTTCCAGAGGACCTGGGTTTAATTCCCAGTACTTACATGGCTACACACAACTGTCTTTAACTCCAGTTCCAGGGGTTCTGACACCCTCACACTGACACAGATGTCGGCAAAACAACCACCACGTTAATGAATAGAGTCTTTTGCTTTCTAAAGACACAAGTTTCATCAGTTTAGATCAGTGGTTCTTAGCCTGTGGTCACATAAAAGCAAGTAGCTTAATCTTTGTTCTCATTTATTTATGATTTTCCTATTTGCTTCTGAAAATATATTCCTGTGTTTTTAACATTTTAAATATAGTAATTGCAGAAAGTTGTGTAAGAGTGGGGCCCAGGGAATGAAACAGGTTCAGAACATTTCTTTCTGAAAAGATTTTAATAAACGTTGAAAATGAAAATTATGATGATAATGGCCTTACTCTTCTTTATTATTATAGCAAAATATCATTTAATATGTATTCTGTTTTTAATTTTCCAGGACATGTGGTAGTTAACTTGCTATTGTGCTCCAATTAGGGAAAAATTTACCTCAGTAAAGAAGTTATTGGCCTTTCCTAAAAAGATATGCAACACTAAAACTTTCGTTTGCCTAGCTGACTTACTTAAAGACAAGTCTGATCTTGTAAAAATGAATGTAACCGTTAGCATTTTACCTCGTTTATAGAAGATGTTCAGTGCATAGTACCTAGTGATAGTTGTGTAAATATTATGTTGTATTTTTTTCTTATTTCTCATTTATTTTCTTTAACTTGTAATACATACCTCAGGAATTTTTAGTGTCAGTATGTGTATTGTTCTTATTTCTTGTTGTCCAGTTTTATTATACATCAATATTTGGATCTCAAACTGAGTGTAGGGGGCAGTATATATAATTAGTGTCAGTATGCATATCTCCAGATCAGTTACTGTCTTTAACTTAAAAATATCAAGTCAAATATTGTGACCCTCTGAAATGGTGAAAGTTTACTTACATCCATTACATTTTGATGGTTCTAAGAGACAGAAAAATAAATTTAACCGGAGATTAAATTAACCAGTAAATCCAAAAAATATATATGAATACATGAATGTAAAAAATGACATAGCAGCATTCTTTTCCTCTTGTTCATTCAGTATTTCCTATCAGTTTTCATGCTTGATGTACAGTTTATTCACTCATAGTGATTTTTTTTATGATTGCTTTCAAATGTTGTATTCATAAGCAGCTCATAGGCAGTCACGGTCATTTATTTGTATCAGTATTTGGGGATGCGTGTTCCTTGGCCTGTTCTTTCACCAGGGACATAAGAAATGGGAGGAAGGGGCATGAGATGTTAAGTCCTTGAGATCTCTTGTATGGAAGTGCAAAGGCTGTGATTGCATTTTAGACAGTAGTAACTGTACATGACCTTTGACATCTTACTTATTGCGTTGCAGTGGTACATGATCAGCATCGTCCACATCTACAATCGATGGAGGAACAGTGAGATCCGTTGTTATGTTAATGGCCAGCTGGTATCCTATGGTGACATGGCTTGGCATGTTAATACAAATGATGTAAGTTTAAAATTTTAAAATATATTTTATAGTATGGCCTCTCACTGTAATTTAAATAATGGCCATTTTCTAGAAACTTCCAAAATTTTGTTTTAGGTTTTTTACATATAATTATTAAGTTAGTTTATATTTATATAATTTATATTTAATTCTTAAATATAGTGTGCAGACTGTTCCAGACCCATGATTTAATGATCTGTGTAAAGTTAAAATAGAGTGTGGTTATGTGATACATGGGGGTCAAGTCATGTAAGTGCCTCACATGCAAACACAGGTCTGGGCTTACCATCTGACCCAGGATAAAAAGCCTCCCAAGATTATATTGTAAAAATCTCAATCTGTCTGGGAATGGTGGTGCACACTTTTAATCTCAGCAATCAGGGAGGCAGAGGCAAGTGGATCTCTGAGTTCTATACCTCCCTGGTTTACAAAGTGAAATTCAGGACAGTCAGAGCTACATAAAGAAACCCTGTCTCAAAAATCAAAACAAAAACAAAAAACCCTCAATCTGGTTGCAGTGCTGGTAATTTCATGACATTAAATGACTCTTAAAACAGAAGGCAGATCACATACAGGGTGCTCTGTCATCATAAATGAGATACTTTCTTCACTTTGTATGTCTGTGTTGGAGCAGGTGATACTGGATTCTAGATAGAGAAGACATAGGATTGAAATCTAAAGAATGCTTACATTTTTATAGTTTGGATTTTCCCTTTCCTTTCTCCTGGCATTTTAGTGCCAAAGCACAATGTGGTTTGTAGTGCCTAAAGTATCTCTAGGACCAGTGAGATGCTGTCCTTCCAGCACACCTGCTTGTAATGATTATGAGTGGCTTAAGAAAAACAAACTACTAAATTTACTTATAACATTTGTCAGCATCTTCTTTAATTTTAATTTCTTTCATGGCAGAGGTTATAACATATTCTCCTTTTCTGTTTTCTTTTAAATGAATAGGACTTAGGAGTTTTTTACATTGTCTCCAATCTGTTTGTAGATCTGTGGGTGACAAGCTATCCTGACCCAGTCAAGTTGACTTTACCTTGTTTTTGCATGATCTGGAAGCTAAGAGTCTTGGACTTTCACGAAGAATATTTTTTAAAAGACAAAACAACAACAAAGCAAATCAAATACAAATATGCAGAGAAGCTGCATGGAGCACACAGAACTCTAGAACGTTTCTGCCTGTGCCTTTATAGAGCAAGCTTACTTTACTGCCCAACAGACTCATAGGCAAATGAGAACATAGAAATGTAATTCTGCTTCCCATCTGTTCTCTGATATTGCATGAGGATGCAGTCTATTACTAACATACGAAGGAAGCCTCTGTAGTTTTGTTGACTGACATTAGCTGAGAAGACAGTATTTAAAAAAAAAAAAGGAAAGATTTAAAATTCTCTGTAACAGTATTTCAAGAAACAGAGAAGCCTAGTATTGTACACATTCTTTATGTAGTTGTAATTTTTAGTTTCCACAGTTTAAATTACCTACATGTTTAATGATAAATTCTTGTTTTTCTCTTCCATTCACCTTATTTTTTTTGCTATTGTATGAAGCACAAATGGGATCTCATATTTGACAGATTTGTGCAGTGATTGTTTTCTCTGTGACTCTGTCTAAACTGATGGCTGAATATTAGTGTGTTTATTCGAATTAAAGTGTGGGATATGCTGTGGTGACAAGAGAGGATAGTGGACAATACCTACTGTCTTTGGCTTCAGTGGCTGATGTTGAAAGGATGTAGGTATGCCAGGCTTTCTAGATGGGAGAACCTTTAGGAGAATGATATTCTTGAGACATTGAATCATTGGTTTTGCTTCTGTATAATCCCTAATCAGAACAAACTGATTTTCTTCATCATTGCTTATTTAGTATAGAAAAAGATGGTGGCATATTCATCCACGTTGAGAAATGAAGTAGAATTTTAAATATTTCTTCCTATGGATTTATAGTGAAGATTTGGTAAAGTCATTCTTTTGATTTACTTTAACCTCTCTAAATTTGATCAGTTGTGAATTATTAGCAATTTAAAATTAGCTTTACTTCAGTAAATAAATTATAATTTGTTTTTGAATTACAAAATTCAATTGTAAACAATTATAAAATCTTTGTCTTTAGTGCTACAATTTGAAAAAGTGGTTAAGTGTGAGGATGTGATGGATGGTTGTGTACCTAACTTCTATTTAACTGACTTTATTTCTCTAAAACTTACTTACTTTTATTATTGAAACATTTCCAAAATACCTTAAATTGCATTTTTTACTATTGTTAGTATCTTAAATATTTTTGTTAATGAAGAAATGCATTTTTAAATATTCTGTCATTACAAAATAGTAACTTATTTTTTGTGACTTTTAAAAATAGAGCTATGACAAGTGCTTTCTTGGATCTTCAGAAACTGCTGATGCCAATAGGGTATTCTGTGGCCAGCTTGGGGCTGTGTATGTGTTCAGTGAAGCTCTTAACCCAGCACAGATATTTGCAGTACATCAGTTAGGACCTGGTTATAAGGTAAGAATGACCACATTATTACAAGTTCTCTGCAAAGGTCTTGTATGATCTGGTTTCCCACTACTGTATCTAGTGAGGATCTTTGTTCAGTGTGGGTCATTATCATCCCAACCTCATGAAACTTACTATGGTGTTACTTTTCATCTGACCTTCTGTATTTAATTACTATTTTTTCGTGAACTTTTTATTCTTTAGGAAGGTATTCTAATATTTAAGACATGTCTTTATTAATTTTGACAAAATATTTCTGAGTATATTACTTATTAAAGTGGTAATTGCAATCTTAGATTTTGAAATATGTACATTGTATTATGATTATAGAAAATGACTTGTCGAGGACTCAACTGTTAAAAGTACTGACTGTTCTCCCGAAGGTTCTGTGCTCAATTCTCAGCAGATTGTGGCTCACAATCATCTATAGTAGTATCTGATGCCCTCTTCTGGTATGTGGGTGTACATGCAAGTAGAGCACACATACACATAAAATACATACATGCATACATACATACATACATAAATAAATAAATAAATTTTTCATAAAATGACTTGTTGAAAGGGATGCTATGAGTTGGAGATTTAGAGAAACAAGCAATGTCAAATGCTGTGTCCAACTTAGGTAACTCATTTTATGCATTTGCATTTAATTGTCCCTTGCAGTGGGTAAGATGGGGTAATAAGGATGCTCATGTCACAAAAACACTGACGCTGACTTATCATATTATTCTGATTTCTGTTTTGCTTTGAAATAGATACATTTTAGGCAAGATACAGCATTGACTCCTATGAATTAGTTTTTAATGAACACACTTGGTAAGTATGGGTAGATTATTTAAATCACATTCGGAGTTGTACAATTTCAGACTATTTGGAGGTGAGACAGTATTATACAGTATAAATTTAAGTTGAGCTGGGCATTGGTAGTCCACGCCTTTAATTCATGAGCTCGGGAGGCAGAGGCAGGTGGGTCTCTGAAGTCTAGGCAAGCCTGAGCTACAGAGTTCCTGTACATGAATATCCATGTAAAACCAAATACATACCATATTTGTCTTTGTCTGGAACACCTCACTCTGGATGTTTTTTTTGGTCCTAGTTTCATCTATTTACCTGCAAGTCCCCTCTTTTCCCCTTGAATTCTTGCTCTGCCATATATTAACTCTGCATGGGAATCTTAATATTTTTGGCTTATATGTATTTAGCCTCTGTCTTTCTTTTCCATTATCATAAAATATTTAACTTTTCCTTTTTAAAATATCTCTCTTCCCCCTCCCCTCCCCCCCCCGTCTCTCTCTGCATGTACATATGTATACCGTGTCTGTGCCTGGTGCCCAAGGAGGCCCAAAGAAGGCATTGAATCCCTTGGAAATGGAATTGCAGATGTTTCTGAGCTGCTGTTTGGGTTCTGAGACCTGAAATCAGGACTCCTATAAACAAATGCTCTTCAATGCTGAACCATCTTGCCACACTGTGAAGTAACTTTTCTTAAGTACTAATTAAATGATATTAAATATAGTAACAAAAAATAGAAATGAAGGTGAGAAGTTGATAAATAATATAAAATATAAATCCAGTGTCCTTCCTCGCAACACATAAAGGAAAGGGAGAGATCTAAGTATTGAGTAGTTCTTCCTCTAAGAAAGGAGTTAGACAGCTGTGCAAATTAAAAATTTATTATTTGGTTAATTCTTTGCATTTTTTAAAATATAACAGTGGTAAGAATGAGTAGAAATCCTAAGTCACTGAATTCCTCTACAAGTAGTGTCCTAATATAGGGTGTCAAGTTCCTACACCAAAGTCTGACACTTACACAAGAAATATCTCTAATTGTGGGCAAGGAATGAGAATGTATCCTACTGAGTCATCAAAGCATACACCTGAGCCTTTTAAAATGGAGATTGTAAATTCATGAGTACAAATGAATTGTCTCAACTCAAAATACAAAGTATACTTATTACTCAACAGTTTGTATCTTTAAAACTCTTTGATACTAACCGGTTTTTACTAGAAATGTAGATAATATAAAGAAAGAAAACAAGTAAACGAGACCGAGCCACGTTCTGACAGGAACATTCACATACTTCACCTCAGTCTCCTGTTAGTGAGCGAAGTAATTGCTTGCAGGAGAGCTGTGATTAGACCGTACAGAATATATAGTGCATCAGAGTTGCTCAGCATGCGTGCTGTGATGTTGCACATGAACACTTTGACACAAGAGCACATTATATAGTGAGTCTTGTACCTTTCATTCCCATTGTTTTTGCAACCTTAGCCCTATACCCCTAAGAGGGGTTTACTACCTTTATTCCATTGTGATACATCATTGTCACCTATAGAGTTCACATTTAAGAACCACATGGTCATTATGGGAAAAAATTTTCAAAATAAAAATTTGCACAGTGTTTTATGTAACTAAGGCTATGTCTTTGTGTTTAGCTCTATCATCACTGTCCATAGTGGGTGGATACACTGCAACATCTCTGCTTCCACTTCTCTGCCACACGCACAAGTGTGACTTCCTTAATCTCTATAAAATGCACCAACCACAAATGAGAATAAACATGCTATTTTTATTTTTATGAAACTGGCTCAAATTTATTAATATGCTTATCTGTAGTTGCATCACTTTCCTGCTACTGATACAATTTCGTTCTTTTCTATGGCTAAATAAAAGATTCCATTATGTGTACGTGTCACATTTTCCTATCTATTATCCTTTTGTAGGAACCTGCATTGGTTCTATAATTTCACTATTGGGGTTAGATCTTCAGTGAACATCAATAATCTTAATGTATCTCTGTGATATACTGACTTGAATTTCTCTGGGAAAATACCCAGGAGTGGTATAGCTGGGCCATAGGATAAATTTGTTTTTCATTGACTAAGTAACATTCATAGGGATTTCCATAGTAGTTGCACTATCAGCTTTTGTGACAGAATCATGCTATTTTTCTTATTGTGACTCTGTGTTAAAACTTGATATAGATATGAACACTATTCCTTTTCTCTATTTTTTTTGATTATCCAGGATCTTTTGTGTGTTGGAATGTCTGACACATTAACCATAAATGAAAGTAACAGAAAAGTATATATGAAGAAGTTTTTAAAAAATATTTTAGGTATTATATTTGAAAGACCTTAGTAACTCCACTTAAAATCAATTGAAAGAGGGTTGAGCACTTGGACCAGTTTCAGATGGAGATGGCATAGCTTACTCAGGGTTGCTGAAAGTGCATGATTCCCAATGCCAATACCAATTGAAGGAACTGGAGAGGGCTGAGGCACAGCACTGTTTGAGGAGCACAGCACCTTGTGAGGAGGGCCTCTAGACAAGGGCTGGAAGATGCACAGGGAGTTCACTTTGGGCTGTGCATATACTCTTAGTGCTCTGTGCTTAAAGAAATTATAAGACTAAGATGGCTTTGCTTAGCTTTTGTGTGATGGCTCCAGCAAGTATATGATCTGTGCCAAGCCTGAGAAGGAAGAACAGGTGAGGGAACAGAAACACAAGACCTTTGTGTAGAAGTGTGAAAGACAGATTTGGCATTTCCTCATACTTTACCACTGGAATGTCAGCCAGAGGTAGTTGGACAGTGTCCACCAGGTATATGAGGAAATGGACAACTTGTGCTTCATCCTGGAAGGGGAATAGAAATGTTCCTTTATCGAGTGGCCTACTAGTTCATATTGATGGAGTTCAACTGTCTGGCCAAGAGCCTGGAGTCATGCCAAGCTGCTTATCCATAAGGCCAAGAGGGGAAAAAGGAAGAGCACAAGCAGTAGCTGGGGTGCTGTGGAAGTGTACCAGTCCCTCCCAGTACTCCAGAAGGACTTCGAGGGAGGGAGGGAGGATCTATAAATGCTGCAGGAGCCATTGTTAGGGTTTATCCCATCAGCATCAAATACCATGTCCAGTTCTGTACCCATTCTGGCTTCTGAACACTCTCTGCCAAATTTTTGTGTTGCATTAAGTCTGATTGTCAGGAATATAATTTTCCCATAATGTTCCTTGCAAGAAAGCAATCCAGTTTGTTGCATGTATATTGTACAGTATTTTTAGCCTGTTGACTGAATAGTTTCTCAGATTTTCATAAAATACCTATATGAATATTCTCAAAGCACATGGTGGTATACTTTTTGATTCTTTTTCTATTTTCTTATGGATACTTCTTAACTCTTCTTCAGCCCTCTCTACATTGGGCCAGCCTCTAAGATACCTTCTGTTATCCATCTGACCTCAAGGTTGCCTTTAGATTTGCTGGGCAGCCTTGTTACCCAAATTTCTTTGAAAATCTGACATATATTCTAGGTGCCTCCCTTAGGCATATGTGTTTCCTATCTTGGTCATCCTTTGCTTGGCTCTGCCCCTGTCTTTTTACCTTCCTCCTGCCATTCATGTCTTTTTACCTCCTCCAGTCATTCATGCCTGGCAGCTCTCCTGCTAACAAGTGATAGTCAATTATATTGTGTGTGTGTGTGTGTGTGTGTGTGTGTATCTATGTATGTATGAATGCATACTTTGCCAAGTTACATGTGAGGAGGTGAGAGGACAACTCGCAGGAGTTAGTTCTCTTTATTTTACTGTGTGTGTTCTAGGGATCAAACCTATATCTTCAGAGTTGATGGTAATAGCCTTTACCCATTGAACCACCTTACTAGCTGTGCAAATTATATTCTAAATTCATATTTTCCAAACTGCAGTCTAGGTCAGTTCCCTCTGCTTCCTACTTTCTGGGTAGCTGCTCTTTTTAGCATCATTCTCTGCCTCCTGACATGTGGAAGCCAGCTCATATGAGCCGCGTTTTTACCATTCATATACTTGGCTAGTTCACCAGACTCTAGCATATTCTTCTCATGCTTGATCTTTTGAATTGATGCTAATCATTTATAATGATGATATCCAGAACTGAGAGGACCTCCTAGGGAGACCAGGTGCCTTTCCTTTTTGCCTTCATCCTGCAGTGCATTGCCTCTTTTCTGTCTTTCTCTCTGTGTTGGTGTGGGTCTAGTCAACACCATAGTTTGGTCATGTCTAGGAGCTCTCATTTCTGGATAACTTTTACATGGCATCTTTGATAGTTTGAATGAACAGTGCTGCCCATAGGCTTGTGTTCTTGAATACTTGGTTCCCAGTTAATCTCACTGCTGTACATTGAGGAAGGAGGTAGAATATTGATGAAGGAAGATTGTCACCTTCTGCTTTCTGTGTGTGGATAAAATGTGATGAACAAGCTTCCTGTTCCTATCTTTCTTGCCCGTTACTGTGGTTTCCCTGCCACTGTGGACAGTAACCCTCTGGATCTATTAGGCATACTAAATACTTTTTTTTAATCGGGTATTTTATTTATTTACATTTCAGGTGTCATCCCCTTTCCACAGTTCCCCTCCTTAGAACCCCCCTATCCCATTCCCCTCCTCCTTTTTGCTTTTATACCATTTCAATTGCATGCAAATATTAAGGTCAGTTCTGGGTTGAGGACTAGGAGTACAATAGATGCAAATAGTCAAGGAACAAGCAAGACAATAAACACAAATAGTCAAAGAGCAAGCAAGGCCATAAAAAAAGTTTCATGAACCCTCTTGTGATTAGTGTTTCTAAGGGCTTATCAGGATGACCAAAATATCTGAGCCTACTTCCCTGTCCTAGACCAAAGTCATTTTTGTGTCTGAAGCCTACCTTCTTGTTCTAGCCTGAGATTTAGATTCCTGCCTGAAATTATTTCTTTGTTCTAGCCTAATGTCAGATTCCTGCCTGAAGCCCACTTTCTTGTCTTCGGCCAATGTCATATTTCTGCAAAGCAACCCATTTCCTTGTCCTTGTTCCATGTCAGATTCTTGACAAGCAGCCCCAAAAGCTCTCCTCCTCTCCCCCTTTTTTATTTCATAAACAAGACTGAGCCTGTCTTAGGTCATTCTGACAAGAATGCTTTCCTTACCCATTGTGGAATATGCATTATCAAAAGCAATGCCCTTCTGTCTTAGGTTCGTAAGTCTCTGTGCAGAATCTTACCTGTCCTTGGCTTGCCAGCCTGTTAATTTAATAACTCTGTCTGGGGGTCCATTTTCAGTTTCAGGCCATGTACTTTGGCTGGCAACGTGTTGATGTTAAAGTCAAGCGTTAACATGATGGGCAGGAATAAAAATATCCCCAGGACAAAACAGGGCTAGCATGATCAAGCTATGTATGCCATATCACAGAACCTTGTTATTCTGAAGAAATCTTGCAAGTACTGGAAGAAGTGAGTCAGGCTTTATTTAAGCAAGAGTGTAGTAGACTTGATTATTGCTGGATAGTTGTAAGCTACTCTCAGAACTCTACTGGAATTGCCCATGGTGTGCCATGGTGAACTGAAAAGAGTGCACTCACGCTGATCATTCATGTTTCAAAGTCCATGAAAATTCAGACAGGATACTTTTGATATTTCATATTAAAACACTGCTTTCTGGGTTTATTATGGGATTCAATACTGACATGATTTTAAAGTCATGTATTATTTGATCATTGAAAACTAAAGCTAAAGATCCTGTAGGTCACTCAGAGGGTGTAACTGGCTAGATGTCTTCTGTGCTTTCCTGTAAAGTCAGTTACTAAGGAAGTATTTTCAGCACATCACAGTCAATCTTTAGTTAAGGGTAGCTGCCAATATTATTTATGGAAAGATTATTATATAATTTAAAATTGATTAAGATGGATGATGTATGTCACATGATGAGTAATTGTTTATATATAATACATTTATATCTTTTGTGTGTGAACATATGAATAAATGTAAACTGGTTTTGTAGAAAAAAATCCTTCTGTTCACTCATCCTTTCTGTGTGATGTGATTTATTTTTTTGGATATTGATTCTGCAGGTTTTACATAATGTAATGTGCTGTGTCAGAGTATGTATACAGGTTCACAAAGATGCGTATACCAGTTCTTCCTTTTGAAGCATTATTTACCAGAACATAGCAATAGTGTACTAGCATATAAAGTAGTAGGTGAATATAAAAAAATTAAAGTGCTCCAACAATTCCACTTGGCATTTATGAACTGGAAAGCTGTCTAACTGAAGGCACTGATTAAATCTGACTTTCCCTGACTTGAATTCAGGTTCTTAGAGGAATCTTTGATGCATCTAAGTTGTTGAAAAGAAATCAAATTTGAATTTAGTATGCTAGAAATGCATGTGATTTTATGCTGTCCACCTATCTTTTCAGTTTGTTTGTACCCTCTATTAACTATCTATATTCTCCAGTAATGTTTCTGTTATTCTGCATAAAACCAATACATATGACATCATAGGAATAGGAAGCCACTGCTCTATTTCACGACTTCTCGTGGTGGCATGTGAATAGACAATGTGAGGTCTCATAGGAATGATAATGTATAGCAGCAATACATATTGTATGTTGTCTGTGCAGAAATGTTCTATAATACATTTACTTATATTTTGACATATTTTTGTATTTTTTCAGGGAATTTGAGGCGAATATTAAGTTCTAACTTTATAAAATTCCTACCATTGTTTATTTAGAAAAATTCTTAAAATACAAATCTATTTTGAAAGTTCTTGAGAGAGAAATGTTAAGTTTCTCCTTTTAGGTTTATTAAAAATATATTCTTTTCTCATACAGTATATCCTGTTTTATCTTATAATAAGATAAATCAGAAACTATTACATAGAACTTGGACAAGGCAAACCAACAGAAGGAAAAGGGACCCAAGAATCAGAGCCCCACTCATTCACATACTCAGTAGTCCCATAAAAACACTAAACTACAAGCTATGATATATTCACAGAGGAACTGTTGCACACCATGTAGGCCCTGTGCTTGCTTGCTGCTTTAGTCTTTGTGAGTTCATGTGAGCTTTGCTCAGTTGATTGAGAGAGCCTTGTTCTCCTGGTGTCCTCCACCTTCTTTGGCTTGTAACTTTTTCTGTCTCTTCTGTGGGGTTCTCTGATCTCTGAGAGACATCCCATTTAGAGTTATGTGTTCCAAGGGCTCTCATTCTCTCCATAGTGTCTGGCTGTGGGTCTTTGTGTTTGTTCCAATCTCCTACAGGAGGATGCTTCTCTGATAGCAGCTGAGCAAAGCATGAGCTATAAGTATAGTATCTCTGATTCTTGGCACCTAAACAGTGTTAGGTATCAGTTCCATCTTGTGGAGTGGGCCTTCAGACAGATCAGATATTGGTTGGTCACTCCTACAGGCTTTGTGCCACCATTGCACTAACATATTTTGTAGGCAATGTAGATTGTAGATCTAAAGTTTTGTGGTTGGGTTAGAGTTTGTTTCTATTTTGTTAGACTGTGTGGTACGTCATACAATAAGTTGAGGAACAAAGGTTCTATGTAGGAACCAGCTTGACTTCTCCAAGTTCAGTGAGTTGTGTGGATGTTTTCTTTAACAATGGAACCGTACTCTCAGTTTGTGTAGTGCAACCTGTTTATCTTGGCAACAGCCTTAGATGACAACTCAATTGGATATAACCAATTTCAGCACTGGAAGCTTTGTTTGGTGTTAAGTGAAGGCCAGTTGGGACTCTGTCTCCCTCATTATTTGGAGACTTCATTAGGATTGTCTGTAAATATTTTAAGAAATTTCCACTCTTCTAGGTTTCCATACTGGCCCCCAAAGCTCCTCACTTCTAGCTCTCTCTCTATTCCCTTGCTCAACCCCATTTCCCCTTCTCCTCCTCACCTTATCTTCCTATTCCTGTTCCTCTCTGTTTTGACCCAAGGCCACCCATAAACTCTATAAACTATAAATTTTATAAATACATATAAATTTCCCCCTTCTAGGGAGGTCAATGCTTCCCTATTATTCTTAACCTCTCTGGGTCGACAAATTGTACTTTATCCTTTATTTAACTGCTTGTATCCACATATATGTGAATAAAAAATTACAATATTTATCTTTATGAATGTGGGTTATCTCATTCAGTATGATTTTTTCTCATTTCATCTATGTATCTTTAATTTTTCTGATGTATTTTTTTTAAAAACAGCTTAGTAACACTCTTGTTGTATAAATATATCACATTCTCCTTATTCATTCTCCTGTTGAAAGACATCTAGGTTGTTTCTAGTTTCTGAATATCATGAATAGACCAACAGTGAATATGGTTGAACAAGTGTCCTTATGGCTGAATAAAGAATCTTTTGGGTATATGCCCAAGAGCAGTATAGCTAGATCTTAAGATAGATTCATTCCCATCTTCCTAAGGAACCAACACACTAATTTCCATAGTGACTCTATTTGTTTTCCCACCCACCAGCAATGGATAAGTGTTCTCCTTATTCCACATCCTTATCAGCACAAGACTGTCACTTGTTTAATTGATCGTAACCATTCTGATGGGTGGGATAGGCAATCTCAGAGTAGTGTTGATTTGCATTTCCCTGATGGCTAAAGATGTTGAATATTTTGTAAAGTGTTTCTCAGCCATTAGTTTCAATAGAGTTTCCTCTATTGAGAATTTGGTTTAGATCTGTATTCTGTTTTTTAATTGAATTATTTCATTTTAAATATCTAGTTAATTGACTTCTTTATATAGTTTTGGATGTTATTCTTCTATCAGATGTGGAGATGTTAGAAATCTTGTACCATTCTGTAGGCTACTGCTTTGATTTGGCAGCATCACTACCTGCCTAAATTATAATTTTACCGTTTTTTTTTTTTTTTGTAATTCTGGTTGCAGTTTTAGTTTGTAGTATATAATAGGGAAGAAAATAAAATTTTTAATTTTAGAATGGCATAGTTTGCAACTGGTCCTTTAATCTTGACAAGTGAGAAGCAGTGAGATTTTTAAAAAGTTACTAAAATTGGACACCTTGAGGTGAGAAGTAATGTTTCACTTAAGTAGAGTAAAATATCTGATTCACATAGGGTAGCATTGGTTATTTTTAATATTGAAATAACTAAACATTTTAATGTAAAAGTACAATCTATAACTTTGGATACATGCGATTAATTACTCATTTATGCCTTCGTCTTCATTTATATCTAGTAATTAGAGGTTTTCATTCAGATTGGAGTTAAAAAGACTACAAAGAGTTGTCAGACCAAAGGTAGAACACTTTGAATTTGGCCAGATGTACTTGGTCTGCAGTGTTCTTAAGTATTTGAGTTAATCTAAAAATTAAGTTATTCTAAAAAATTCTTGTGTTCATAAGTCAAACAGCTCTCAGATCTGAAATGAGAGTAGCAAGATGTGCAACACTGGTATATAGTGCCGGATGCTTGGAGGGAACACAGTAAATCGTTCCTGTGGGTGTTTCTCTGCTTTAAGGATTTAGATTCTTTAAAGATTCTTTAAAAAGAGTATTAATGAAACTTTATTTTTACAGAGTACCTTCAAGTTTAAATCTGAGAGTGATATTCATTTGGCAGAGCATCACAAGCAGGTTCTGTATGATGGGAAGCTTGCGAGTAGTATTGCCTTTTCCTACAATGCCAAGGCCACCGATGCTCAGCTTTGCCTGGAGTCCTCACCAAAAGAAAATGCATCCATCTTTGTGCACTCCCCACATGCATTGATGCTCCAGGTGGGTGGGCGGGGCTCTACCCTTGCAACCAGCACCCAGAAGGTGTGCCTTCAACACAGCAAGTGCTGCTCACCTGTAAATGCTACTGCTGCTTTTGCTTTTGAATTTGTAAACCAAGTTTCTGTCTTCAACTTTTTGACTTACTTGGACACTTGCCCCATCTGTTATCATGTGTTTCTGTGTTCTTTGAAATAAAAATATGTTGACTTCCTGAACATGAAGTTGCTAGGTATAAAAAATATTCTGATTTGAGAAGGTCTTATCTGCCAAATTGAAAATTACTTGAATGTCCTGAAACCCAATAATAATATTCTTCTAGAGTAATTTATAATGGCTTTATAGATTAGGATAATGGCTTAGCTTATTCGAGCTTTAAAAGTGACTAGTCAAAGATACTTCATTTTTACTGTACACATGTATGTCTAACAATAATTGCATGCTTGAGACCTATTACAATATCAGAATACACTAACCAGATAATGATACCTAGGGTAAGAAATAGTGTTGAAAATCTTGTCTTGGAGGTTTAACAAACATTTTTGTTTTTGTTGTAGGATGTGAAAGCTATAGTAACACATTCAATTCATAGTGCAATCCATTCAATTGGAGGGATTCAAGTCCTTTTCCCACTTTTTGCTCAGCTGGACAATCGACAGCTTAATGACAGTCAAGTAGAAACAACTGTCTGGTAAGTTTCTTTTCTGCACCATATCCTACTGTTTGCACCCTTAGGTTCGTCATGGCATATTCCATGCCATGTACTATATTTCAGTTTTTGGTCTTTTCTGAAGTGTTAATAAAAGTGTTTTTAGAACTGAGGCAGATTATGTATATGTGTATGTATAATATAAAAATTATCGTAAAAAGTCTCTTTCTTTAAAGTGAAAGAAATTAATTCTAGATGTAATAATGTGAGTATGATGTACAGCTAAGGAAAAGAATTATTTAACTTCACACTTAGCCTTAGCAGATGTTCATAGTCTTATCAGATTATATTAAGCAACTAAGGTGAGGGATATTCAATAAGTTATGTAGCTTATAGCTTATAGAGTTACTCATTTGATAATGCAGCACCATAATCTAAGATTAGAACACTGTTAAGTAACATAGGATTTTCTTTAAATATACTTCTTTTTTGAGGGACACAAAAATGGTGGTTTGTTCATGAAATGTCTTTTATGAGGTTGAATTCATGTTTACTTCTCATTCTTTCCCTTGTTTTATTAAAAATGCCGTATATATCAAGCTCTGCTTCATGTATTTTTTAAGGTAGTGAGGATAAATTTTAGCATTATGTTGCCTCTTTGGATTTTAAGCTTGAGTTATATAGACAAACATTATTTTTTAGTCCAAAATAATAAAGAAAGGCTTCATGAGTATATACACATACATGTTAGCTTTTAATGGGTTATTGCATTTTAAGTTAATGGAAAACTAGTGAATGAAGCTTTGGGAAAAGTTTAAGATCTAGTAAAATGTAAGGCATGATTTCTTAAATTGGCTGAGTTGACTTTGAAGACTTTTTTGTTAGTATTGATAGTGTTACTGTTTCTGTATTGAGACTCATTGAATAAAGCATATTTAAATATAAATCTAGTATTTATGACATTCAGTGCCCATCTATGGGTTATCTTTTCTTTTATTTCAATGTATTATAAAGGTTGGAGATTTGAAAGTCAAGAACTTTGAAGTGAAATGAAATCTGAGGTGGTTGTGGCTTTTATGGGCCGTTACTTTGCACTGGATGCTTATTTTCATCTAGTAAATCAAAATAGATTGGATTAGGGAAAACAGACAAACAAAAACAAGCAAATCATGCTTTATGATCTTGAATTTAAATAAAAATTATTTTGTTATTTATCATTTAAGGGGAGTATAATACATTATGACCTATATTTTAAAGTAAATGCTATGAGAATAAAACCAGAGAAAGTGCCTTGCTATTTAAACAGTCTTTAAGAATTACTTGGAATTTATAATTTTATTATCTGGAAGAGATTGTATTTTTAAGTGAAGATTTAGAAAGTTGGTAGTTTGGGGTGTTATAAATAAAATTATTACAATAATGTATGGCTTTATAAATAGATCTCATGCAATCTTAGTGCTAATACCACATATAATGGTGGGTCTTTTAAACAATATTTATGGATTTTTTTTTCTGCTTGAGATCAGAACTCATTTTAGTGTGCATATTTTAATATTTAAGTTTTATTTATTTCATCAAGGAGATGAAAATAGAAAGTCAGGTTTTAGTTTTTATACTTTGTTTTTATCATTCATCTCACTTTTTCCAACTTATAAAGATGTGCATTTTGGTCTTAGTTTATAACTGATAGAAAACACGTCATGGGAAAAGTATTTTAGCTCTTTTTAATGACAGTGCATATCTGTGTCTAAGATGCTGTGAGATTCCATCGTGTGCCCCCTTGGATTTTTGCCTATTGTTATTTCACTAAATATTTCAAAGTCCTGGATATCTGAGGCATGCTGTTTATAAACATCTACTGTCAGCTGTCCAGTCTTTTAAAATTCACTCTTCACAGGGACCAGGATATAATACAGTGTGTCAGCAAGAGAACCATTTTTTCATAAGATGCTAAAATAAACTTGCTACACAGGATTTTTTTCTCACTTGGTGAATACAGATATTTAGCTATGTGAGGGCATATAGAGTTTCACGTTTAATGATTATTGCTCATAAAGATGACTGGGATCTTAAAGTAAGATGTATTATCTTATTTTAGCCAGAATTAACTTGTTTCAAATAAAAATCACCTAAAACTTTTAAATTTTCCAATGAAAATTCAGTATACTTATTAAAAAGTTCATTTAATATATATACAGCAAAGTTACAACAATTTTTCACTTTCAGTGGCTTTTAAGAGAAATTGAATTAAGCTGTAGTAAAGTTTTGTTCTAGTCTCTATGTTTCATTCAGAAGTGTTTTATTTTCCATGTAGAAAACAGTGCTTTGTAATAAAACTTTTTACTGTTCTGTAGCCTAGCTTTGTGTTAGTGTAGGCAGATGCAAAGTTAAACTCACTCACTGAGGATAAAGTTTATTTCTGGTGTCTAGGAGGGTAACTTATTTGTACAGGATGAATTTCTTGCTTTTATTTTATCTTCAATGTTACATTACTATGTCATTCCTCAACTCCTGAACTACTCAGTCTAGAATTCAAATCCTGAGCTTGATGTTGGTTATTAATGCAGTTGACAGTATATAAGTAGATCAATTGTGCCCTCTGGGTTTGTTATTAGGGCGAGTGAACTAAGTGAGTCTACAAGGTTTTTCCACATATTTTGTGTTTTCAACACTATATATCATCCTCTTTTTTAAGATAAGGTACCAAAGGTTCATAGTCCTTATATGTGATCTTTTTCTACTAATGATATTGTTTCATAACTACTCAAGTATTAAAAATAGGACTTGAACTTTGAGTTTTTCTATTATTATGAGAGTATGAAAATTACCAGATTCAGAAACCTGAACATTTTAAGATTAGTTTTCTTAAATTGGCCATTGGATTTGCCTTTTACTGAAGTACTCAGTCTCCAGAAATACTTGTCTTGATTGCCTTTAAAGAAAACGCGTAAATGTAACCTTCATGAGCTTGCAAAGCTGTCAAGTAGAAGATTAGTGGGTGAATAATATTGAGCAAAGTCAAATAGCTTGTTGTAGTAGCTATGGTAATTGTTCAGGAATCAACTTTCAGTAAGTAAATTAGACCACTGTATTGTATTGGTAGAACTTTCTATCTTTTACAGTTATTAACTACCTTGAGTAGTTATTCAGTCCCATGGAAAACACATCATACAAATATTTTTGATCCCTTGGTTCAGATAAAATCAGACACTTTTGAAATAAGAGCAAGAAGTTTAAAATGTTAGGCAATACATTAAAAACATTCTTTCTTTACTGTGATTCAGTGTTAACATTTTTTAAACCAATGCTTTAAGCTGATTTTTTTTTTATGAAGCAAAAGCACATTTCTCATCAGAAATTATGTGGTGCCAAGATAAATGTTCTTTCGGTTTCAACTCTCTTCTGTACCCTTTGATTGCAGATCATAAGATGGGTCATGAATTGATAGAAGTTGTATGTGATATTCATTGTCCTGTCTGTTCCATCTGAAAGACACTCCCATTGTCAGTTTACTAAAGACGTTTTAAAGGCAAATAACCAAATATGCCAGCAGTACACTCTTTCTGTATAACATAAAGAAAATAAACTACTATCCTTGTAAACTATAGCCCAATAAAATATTTTCAATATTATATGCATGTTATGTGACCTAACCATAGTCACCTGATGATGAGAAAGATTAAAAATGAGTATTCATAGGGCCATGCAAGCTTAGTCAGTGGATATAAATGTTCTCATTGAAAGCTCTGAGTTCAGAGCCACATGAAGAACCCTATGAATGCTTCTAGAATCCCATTTTTAGCTGCATCTTAAGCCATGATATTTTATAAGTTAGAAAGTAATTTCAAGTAATAATTTAAATGAACTTGTGTAGGTCTGTTTTTCCTAGATAAAGTAGTCTTTTACCTTTAATTATAACTGTAGCTTGTTTCATAAAATGATGGAATGTAGGATATCAACACACTTAGAGAAGTTCACAGAGCATTGCATCATTAATCATGTATTTCAAAGGGCGTCTTGCAAGGTGAAAATTGGGGCTTGCTAGCTGGTTTAGTAAAGTTAAATAATTCTCTTCTTTCTGTCTTAAATCATTCTATCTTGACTTAGCAAAATTATTACTATAATTAAGTTGATTTTTATGTTCCCTTAGCAATAATTAATCTTAATTAGCTCTTTTGTCATGTATAAAGCAACAAAATTATCTTTAAATTTAGATGTTTCATTGGGGAACTACCTTAATCTTATTTTACTGTATTCTTAAGTGTGACATAATTTTTTATGACTTTTTGTTTGTTTGCTTTTCCTTTTTTTACTGGATATTGTATTTATTTTCATTTCAGATGTTATCCCCTTTTCCGGTGTTCCCTCTAGAAATCCTCTATCCCTTCATCCCACTCCTATCCCACCTGCCCACTCCCGTCTCTCCACCCTGGCATTCCCCTACATTGGAGCATCTATCCTTCCAAGGACCAAGGGTCTCTCCTTCCATTGATGTCCTAGAAGTCCATCCTTTGCTACATATGCGGCTGGAGCCATGGGACCCTCCATGTATACTCTGGTTGGTGGTTTACTCCCTGGGAGCTCTGGAAGTTCTGGTTGGTTGATATTGTTGTTCTTCTTATGGGGTTGCAAACCCCTTCAGTTCCTTCAGTCCTTTCTCTAACTCCTCCATTGAGGACCCTATGCTCAGTCCAATGGTTGACTGGGAGCATCTGCCTCTGTATTTGTCATGCTCTGACAGAGCCTCTCAGGGGACAGCTTATCAGGCTCCTGTCAGCATGCACGTCTTGGCGTTCACCATAGTGTCTGCATTTGGTGACTGTATATGAGTTGGATCCCCAGGTAGGGCAGTCTCTGCTCCATACTTTATCTCAGTATTTCATCCCTTAAATATTTTGTTTCTCCTTCTAAGAAGGACTGAAGCATCCACACTTTAGTCTTCCTCCTTCTGCAGCTTGATGTGGTCTGTGAATTGTATCTTGGGTTTTCTCAAGCTTTTGGACTAGTATCCACTTATCTCAGTGAGTGCATACATGTGTGTTCTTTTGTGATTGGGTTACCTCACTCAGGATGATATTTTCTAATTCCATCCATTTACCTAAGAATTTCATAAAGTCATTGTTTTTAATAGCTGAGTAGGTCTCCATTGTGTAAATGTACCACATCCTCCATATCAATTCCTCTGTTGAAGGACATCTGGGTTCTTTCCGGCTTCTGACTATTATAAATAAGGCTGCTATGACCATAGTGGAGCATATGTCCTTGTTATATGTTAGAGCATCTTCTGGGTATATGCCCAGGAGTGGTGAAGCTGTGTCCTCAGGTAGCACTATGTCCAATTTTCTGAGGAACCACCAGACTGATTTCCAGAGTGGTTGTACCATCTTGCAATCCCACCAACAATGGAGGAGTGTTCCTCTTTCTCCACATCCTCACCAGCATCTGCTGCCACCTGAGTTTTTGATCTTAGCCATTCTGACTGGTGTGAAGTGGAATTTCAGGGTTGTTTTGATTTGCATTTCCCTGATGACTAAGGACACTGAACATTTCTTTAGGTGCTTCTCGGCCATTCAGTATTCCTCAATTGAGAATTCTTTGTTTAGCTCTGCACTCCATTTTTAATAGGGTTATTTGGTTGTCTGGAGTCTAACTTCTTGATTTCTTTGTATATATTGGATATTAGCCCTGTATTAGATGTTGGGTTGGTAAAGATCCTTTCCCAATCTGTTGGTTGCCATTTTGTCCTATTGACAGTGTCCTTTGCTTACAGAAACTTTGCAATTTTATGAGGTCCCATTTGTCTGTACTTGATCTTAGAGTATAATCCATCTGTGTTCTATTCAGGAATTTTCCCCCGTGCCCATGTATTCTAGGCTTTTCCCTACGTTCTCTTCTATTAGTTTCACTGTATCTGGTTTTATGTGAAGGTCCTTAATCCACTTGGACTTGATTTTTGTACAAAGAGATAAGAATGGATCAATTTGCATTCTTCTACATGCTGACTGCCAGTTGAACCAGCACCATTTGTTGAAAATGCTGTCTTTTTTCCACTGGATGGTTTTAGCTCCTCTGTCAAAGATCAAGTGATTATAGGTGTGTGGGTTCATTTCTGGGTCTTTAATTCTATTCTGTTGATCAATGTGTCTGTCTCTGTACCAATGCCATGCAGTTTTTAATCATTATTGCTCTGTAGTACAGCTTGAGGTCGTAGATGGTGATTCCATCAGAAGTTCTTTTATTGTTGAGAATTGTTTTCGACATCCTGGGTTTTTTGTTATTCCAAAGGAATTTGCAAGTCACTTAAGTGACCCCACAATTCCACCAGAGAACTCCAAAAGCTGATAAACAACATCAGCAACAACATGGCTGGTTATAAAATCAACTCAAACAAATCAGTAGCCTTTCTCTACTCAAAGGATAAACAGGCTGAGAAAGTAATTAGGGAAGTGACATCCTTCACAATAGTCACAAATAATATAAAATACCTTGGTGTGAATCTAACCAAGCAAGTGAAAGATCTGCATGACAAGAACTTCAAGTCTCTGAAGAAAGAAATTGAAGAAGATCTCAGAAGATGGAAAGATTTCTCATGCTCTTGGATTTGTAGGATTAGTATAGTAAAAATGGCCATGTTGCCAAAAGCAATCTACAGATTCAGTGCAATCCCCATCAAAATTCCAACTCAATTCTTCATGATTTTTAATTCAGGAAAATATACTACAATACATAAATTGTTAGATTTGTATCATGGGCTTTAAATCCAACTAGATTAAAACATAGCCTGTGATTGTGTGTGCTAAGCTAAAGATGTAAAACCAGTATTTGTATAAGATGGTTTCTCCTAGTGGAGGTTGTTGTTGTAAATATAAAATATAATTTGCAATTTTGTTTTGAAGTTTATTTAAATACTTTGTTAAATATTTACATAAATAATTTATTCAAGTTCATTTATTTATTTTTTATATATTTATGGAAGAACATATTGCTGCAGTTAATGGTCACATTTGCTTGTTTGTCTTTATTTTAAAAAATTACTGAATTTGTGAGGAAACCTTATCTTTGAAGTGAAACTACACACGCCTTTAATCCCAGCACTTGGGAGGCAGAGGCAGGTGGATTTATGAGTTTGAGGACAGCCAGGACTACACAGAGAAACTCTGCCTCAAAAAAAAGAAAAAAAAAGTTGAAACTACGCCAGTACAGCATATGGAAATAATAGACGGCCTGCAATCTTTTTTTTTTTGGTTGTATTTATCTAGACTGTATCTTTATTAAATCATTATTAAATCATTTTAAATTGTTCCCTAAAATCGCTCACAGATTTGAGAGGCCCCATAAATTATTTCATTTTATTTTATCTCTCACTTGAAACTTGGTTGCTCTTCAATATTTTTTCAGGAAGATTCAGAAACTGAATTTCACTATCGTCTTTGTTTGTGAACATAACTGGCACATACCCTTTGCTAATACCTTAGATCTTTCAGTATGTGCGCGTAAACTTACCATCTGTTGATATGCACTTCTCTCTCTTTATAGTGCAATTTTCAGACCAACAAAATGCTTCCTTTCCTATTGATTGCCTGGTCCAGAGAAGGCAATTTCAACTAATGTATTTGAGAGTCAAGTGTCAGATACCTTAGGTTAAATAAATATGAGTTATCTTCAAATTCAAATATGTTAGTTTTTTTTACTTTGTGGTTCATCTCTCAAACATGTAATTACATGTGTTACATGAAATTGCACATACATGTAATTTCAGGTAACATGTAATTTCGGGTAACATCCTTGAGAATTGCTCCCTTGATGACCTAATATTTAGAAGCATGAAAGGTGTTTGAAGGATTGCTTTGATATTACTTTTTGGGATATCATTAGGAGGGGTCATACATGCTGTCAGAAACAGTAATTTTTTTCTGGACAAGTTATTAGCAATGTCTCATTTCTTACTACCATATGGTATGCCTTTAAGTCTCATTTCTTATTATTATGTGGTAGCTCAGTCTAAAGTTGAAAGATAATTAAGGTGAAGGTGGAAGAGAATCTTGCTGGAAACGTCTGGAGATGCTTTCTTCTTTGAGGTTATGGTTTTCTCAAAGCAGTTGCAGATGTGATATGAGCCTTTTCTAACTTTGAAAGCCAGGTTTACTAGTTACCCTTTTAATATAGTGCAGGCGAGGTTGAATTAAATATGAGGATCCAAGGATTTCTAGTGGAGAAGTTAGTGATCAGGAACCCAAGGATAAAAAGTTTACACTGATTAGTTACTGTCAAAAGAATGTCTTGCACAAGGGTCATGTGCAGATATTCATGGTGCTAGGTACTGCTTGGTTATTCTACCATGCCTTCTTATGTGGCAAGAAGTTCATAGTAGAACTTTGATGAGGATCCACTGCCAGAGTCATCTGAATTTATAAAGGAGTCCTTGTAAAAGGACTGTGTTGAAACCATTAATCTACGGTTTAGTGCAAATGGAAAAAAAAAAAGACTTGCAGTTATATTGCTGCCAAAGACAGAGAAAAAAAGTAAATGCTTAGCCTTCAGTAGTTCATAGAATAATAATAGAAGTTTATTTTTGTGGCAATTTTCTATCACATATGTTTAAAATATCTGTCTAATTTCTGTATAAATTCTACACTTTTTTGTTTTTTGAATTCTGTTTTGATATATCTAATAAAGTCTGATGAAAACATTACATTTGCTTCACTTTAGATACTTTCTTTGCAATTCACCTTTGTTAATGGAAAAAGTTCCTGTGAATCTGAGCATTGATGATTTTTATTAACAGCTTTTCTGGATGGTGAGACTTGAAGCATCTTTTGAAAAGTTGTGTGTTTTTAGCAGTTCTTCGTGGTGATAATTGTAAATATTCATTAGTTTCCAAGGAAATGAATGGGATGATTTTGTTTGTTTGTTTGTTTTTAACATGCTTGCCTCCGATTCATATCTGGAAAATACTGCAGAAATGACAGACATGCCTGAGGAATTCAAGTGAAATTCTGGAGTTTACCAATATTCTCTATGTGCCAACTCATGTATAAAATAAAAGAGATCTTGAAACTGTTAGTAGCAGTTGATGGAGTGCTAGAGGTAAACTTTGTTTGTAGAAACATCCAAAACATACATATTAATTAAAAATATTCATACTAACATTGGTTCCTGGTTTCACATAAGGAAAGAGCAGTGAAAAGTCAGTAGGTATTTAGTTACAACTCAGTGGGAGTGAGAGGCTCTGATGTGCTATTGCATATGTGTTTGTGTGTATCATGACATATATATATATATATTCTAGACAGGACAGCTAAGAGAGTAGGCCATAAATGTCCTTATCATAAGTGTAAGTGATACATGAAGATGTAGATAACTTAAGTTAAACATTTACTCAGTTATATACAACAAAAAGATAACATGTTACAACATTAATATGTATAGTTACTCTTTTTATAAAAAACTATTTCGAACCAGGAGCTATTAATACCTAGAACAAAATATGATTTGTAGTGAATGCCTTCCTGGCTCACAGTCTACAGTAAATATCCTTAACAATTAGAGGAGGGAGAAGTTGTCAGTTATGTAAATTAATTAACATGCCATCAGAATAACGTGCAGTGAAATTTTTATTTCAGTAGAAGTGCAAATTCTTGTTCATTTTGATTCTGTAAAATTCTGAATGACTTTGGAGCCCCCAAAAGAGTCATGACATCCATTAGTATTACAG
This sequence comes from Grammomys surdaster, assembly GCF_004785775.1. Lineage (NCBI taxonomy): Eukaryota > Metazoa > Chordata > Mammalia > Rodentia > Muridae > Grammomys > Grammomys surdaster. The sequence continues at coordinate 6,398,236 of NW_021604597.1, read as the reverse complement.
CCAAAAGCTAGACATTGATGAGAAGTAAAGAAATATGTGCTGACAGGCTCAACTCCACAACTTGGACTGATTTCTCAGAATTAAACTTTTGATTCTTTTGTGTAAGAACAGATAGCCCATATAAGAACTACTTGTCCAGTGAGTCTTACTGACTTTAGTTTATTTACATAAAGATGCATGAAGTTTTTGAAATGGGATATTTGTACTGCCTTTTCTGTTTTAATCAGGTCAGGCTTTATTTTGTTTTGATTTGATTTTGTTTATTTGTTTATATTTGTGTCCACAGCTGGAGTAACTTGAGTCAGGATAGTGGAATCCGTAAAGGAAAAATTAGTTTATATTGGCTGGGCATTAGAAGGATTTTTAGGATTTGTGCTTAAGTTGCACTTCCTAATTTTTATCTATACCTACTGAGAGAAGTTATAGAAGGAAAAAAAAAGCTATTCTGGAGTTGTGTGCGAAAACAGTAATGATTGAACATTGTTCTCATGAGTCAGTATTAATACAGTGTACATATTAATAAAAATAATCTAGTTTTCTGTCCTCCACAAGTCAGTTTGTAAGTGTTTGGTATCAAGTATTATAAGTAACCTTTTCAAAGTGTTTTAAGAACTAAGACAAGTTTTGGTGTTGCTGTGGTTTTCTGAGTCAAGTATATTATAACGTATAATGTCTAGATAAAGAAGAACTACAATTAAGTAAGGAGAGACTACTGGGACAAAACTTTGAAGTTGAGTATAGTGCTTGATTTTTCTAAGGATTCCTCATGTTAGGATGGGAAATGCAGTGCCAAATTACACATGAAATTTGGTAGCTTTCTTCAAGAAAGGTATATTGTTAATATGGAAAAATACAGTTTACTCGGGATGTAGAGTTTTAGGTCTCACTCATATTTTAGAGGAGCCAGTATTTGTTTTATTAGGAGAAGAAAGAGATTAGAGAATTACACAAAGACTTTTTACCTTTGTATCCCACTAGAGACTTTTGTTCTCATTTTGTTGATGACTAAGTATAATGGAACTTGGAAATGTAGTCTACATATACAAGGTGAATGAAGTTAGGATTGAAATTGGTAATAACTAGTGTTGTAATGCAACACATTTTCATTATCCATTCATTGGATACTCTTAGGTATCTATCAACCAGCCTACACATAAAGAATACACATGTTTCTTTCTGCATCCTGATTTCTTCACTCAAAATCATGGTTTCCAGATCCATCCACTTACCTCAAAATGTCATAGTACTATTTTTTTTTTTTAGCCAGGGGAATAATATTCCAGTGGAAATGCACAGCATTTTCATTATCCACTCATTAGTTGATGGACACCTAGAGCATTTCCATTTCCTACCTATTGCGATTGAGCAACAGTAAACATAGATGAACTAGTAACTCTGTAGTTGTATATAGTGTCTTTTGAGTATATGCCCAAGTTGGTTGTCTTAGAGATCTATTGCTATGAAGAAATGCCAGCCACGACAATGGCAGTCCTTATAAAAGGAAGCATTTAATTAGGCCTGGTTTAAAGTTTCGGAAAGTTAGTTCATTATCATCATGGCAGGGAGAGTGGCAGCATGTAGGCAGATATGGGACTGGAGAAGTAGCTGGGAATACTACCTCCTGATCTACAGCCAGCAAGCAGAGAGTGATACTGTGCCTGGCTCCACCATTTGAAACATATCCTCAGTGACACACTTTATCCAACAAAGCTACGCTTCCTAATCCTTTCGTATAGTGCCGCTCTCTCATGACTTAAGCATTCAAATTATGAATCTATGGGGGCCATTCTCATACAAAGCACCACAGTAGTGGAAATAAGGACAATTTGCTGGGTCTACCACTAGTTTTTGAGGAGCCTCATCGCTTATTTCCATAGTGGCTGTCCCAGTTTGAAAAAGCTTTATATTTTGCTTCTGTAAAGCTTACTTAAATGCATACGTATAGGGAACAATGCCTCTTCCAGACACTGAACTATCTGGTAAAAACCCTAGTGCAAGGAAATGCTTGCTGTTTTTTTAGTTTGTTGGTCAGTAGGTTCTTATAACCCTGCAAACAATATAGGTCATTGCCATTATTGCTCTTGGTCACCTTCTTCTAAAACTTGTTGGTAAGACCCTATTGCTGAAGATGCCATATACGTGGGATGAAATGCATGAACAAATTAAGCTAGTACTTATTCAGAAGCTTTATCCGTACCTGCTATCTCTTATAATGCTGAAAAGTATTCTCTACTCTGCTGGAGGAGAAAAGTAATAATCAGTTTTACCCAGCTGTGAACCTGGCAACTTAACCAGATTCGCCTGACTGGGCCAGACATGCCATTGCTTCAGTAGTGGCACAGATGTGAATAACCAACCACTTCCTGATTGGATGTACTCCAAAAGATGGAGCTCATGCTTTGACTGTTTATGGGGCCAAGGACTGGAGCTAAGTAGGTCCTAGGCGTGCTGCAGATCGAAAAAAGATAATAGCCAATTTCTTATTTGAAGAAGGGTTTATTTCAAGTGTATACAAAGCACTGTCAACCCTCAAAAATAAAAACAATCCAATAGAGATATGTTACTAGACACATTAGTAACATTCATGTCAGAGTAGCTCAAGGTTTTCAACATGACTAGCTGCTAGTAGCAATCATTATTAGATAGCACTGTGCACTTAGTAGCATGATCAGAGGATTTTTTAAAATGCATATGCTGCAAATGCTGGAAAGATGTGTCACATAACTGGAGCCCAGTATTAGTGGGATTACCAAATGGTACAACATTTTTTGGAATATAGTTTTATAGTTCTGTATAAAGTTAACCATATACATGTATAATTGAGCTTCTTACTCCTTGGTTTTATTTATGAGAAAAGAGTGCAAACTGCTCATGAACAAACATTCCTATATATCTTTATAATTGTTTTATTCACACTGCCATACTGGAAACTTAGTGCTCTCTTAAGATGAATGGATGTCCAAAGTGACTCTTCAATTTCTACCATGAAATATTTATCAGTTAAAAATAATCAGAATATATGTATTTACTGGGATGAATCTCAAATTTGGGGTAATATTTGGAAAAGAACCTTGAAAGATCACATACATTCTTCACTTACATGACTTTCTTGAAAAGTCAGAGCTGTAGTGACAGAGAAGCATTCTTGCTACATTACAGATGTTGAGGTGCTGTGAGTCCAAAGCAGAAGGGTGAGCACAAGGACATTTTAATTTGTGGGTGCCCATGGAGGCCAGAAGAGAGTACCAGATCCCCTGGAACTGGAGACACAAATAAGCCACCATATCGGTGCTGGGAACCAAACCCTGGTCTTCTGCCGGAGCAGCCAGTGCTCTTCACTGATGAGCCATCTCTCCAGGCAATGTATACATTTAACATTTTTGTTTATTTCATTGCTACATCTAAGTAGTAAAATTTTAGACTTGGAAGTTTTTTTGAATTTCAAATATAGGATGTTGAAATATAAAGTCATGGTCTATAACAAAGGAAGATATAAATGCTTAGTGACTGGAGTGTTAGAGTGCAAAATCTCTTAAGTATGTGTAATAGTGATAGCAGTCGCATGTTTAAATCACGTGTAAACATTAATAAACTGAAGAGAGACTTCATGGCAAAAGATAGCCTGTGGTACCACCATACCTTCTGTCTGTCCTTCTTTTACCAGTGTTGCATTTGCTTGTTCCTTTAAATAGTTTCCTTTGGTGTGAAGCAGCTGTGCACATGGAGTAAGGGGGCATCGTGTGCACTAGAAAAGTTGTCAGTGTTTCCTAGCATACCCAGTGGCCTTTGAAGTGATGTCTTTAGGAGCACTGTGTTCAAAAACTGCTAACTGTACTTGCATTTAGAAATGTTTGGTGTAGACCTTTTTCATTTTGAACCGTGTAAGGGGTTTAACTCTTTTGATATATTGTTTCTTTTACTAAAAGTCATTTTTGAGGTGCTGGGAATTAGAATCATGGCCTCACGTATGCTAGGCAAGCACCTCTCTATTTACTTATATCCCTGTGTTATATACACAACCTCCTTTCACATTTGTGACAGTGTCTCCCTAAGATTCTTGGGACATCATTGAACTTTGTTTACACCCCACACACAATGATCCTCTTGGCTTGGCCTCCCCAAGTAGCAGAGTACAAGTCTATGTATACCAGGCGTAGCATGGAGTCTGTGTTGTAGTAGGTGTTTTATGTAATTTTAATAGTCTTAGAAAGATTTTAGTATATTTTAATATTTGGCGACTTAAAGAGATGAAAACAGAATTTCAAAAGATTTTACTCCTAAGGACAAATCTTAAATCGTATTTGGGACTTAACTTACTTTTTACTTTATTTTGACACTCATTTCGCCAGAAGGGTTTTAAAATATTAAATATACCATCTTAAAGGGGGAGAAGAGGTGTTGGGTCTCAGCAAAAGTCTTTAAGTTTTGCATAGGTTAGTTACATTCTTCTTAATAAAAAGATGTTTATTTTGAAAGCCAACCAAGGCATGATATCTTTTTTAATATAAAAATTAAATATTTAGAATTTATTTTATATGAGATTGCTTTTAATATGTTCATAGATTATTCATTCCTCCTAACTTCAATTATAATGAGGCAGATCTTTGCAATATTTGTATTTGAATACTAAAAGTACTCAAAGATAATAAAACTTTAATTCTACTATGGAATAGTGTACATGACTTATTTTATAACATTAATTGGAAAAGACAGTGGAATTAAGTCAGTCTGTATTCACATACATATTAGTGGAATGAAAATATAGTCTATGTGTTTTCATTCAAAATTATCATTATATATAGTAACTAAATATTCTCTTATGTTAATCAAGATTGTTGATTTTTCTCTACTTACATGGTGAGCAGGCCCTGGCAAAAAAAATATCTTGAGCTGTTATTGGTATCATTCTACCTCTTCTACCCCTTGACTTTTAGCCCTCATAAATAATAAGTGAATACTATTTACTAACTTAATCAAGAAGCTTATTAAAATTAGAAGATGCTAATTAAATTTTCAAGGGAAAATTTCTCAAAATAGTTTTATTAATGTCATTTTTCTTCAAAGGAGACAGGATTTAAAATCCTCAATCCTTCCTAAAGTAGAATTTTTACTACAAAAGTATGATATTTTTATTGGAAGGGTTAACAATTTTATGTTACTGCATAATAATACCGTCTCATCGGCCAAGGAGCCCTGTGACTGTCTGTCTCTGGCTGAGGCTATACTTCACACAGGTGTGTTCTATGTTGTGTTAGTGTTGGCTGATAGAGCTGCTTGCCTTTTGGCTTAGCCTATATGTTTAGACCCTCTACACATGAACTGATGTGTTCTAGACAGGAAGTGGAATGCAGGAGATATAGGAATGGGCTGAAGTATCCTTTATATTTGCCTTTGTATCTAGGGGAGTTGGAAATAGGCAAGAATGGAGAGAAATTTTGTATGGCAGTACAAAGAATTTTCCAAGTTTATTGTGAGCCCTGCAGCAATCCGATGCATTTTAGTTACTGGTAAGTTTGTTAAATTATGTTTGAAATTGTACCTCTTCGAAGATGGCCATCTATTTACTATTAAGTCCACCCTCTCAAAAATACCTTGTTTTTAAGATTTTTTTGAAAAGATTTGGTATTATTATTGCATTTGGTCTTAGGTGTAAATTAAAAACACTTTGGTGAGTAAATGCATTTCAGTTTTTTGTTGTCACTGGTAATACCAGAGTGGAATCAATGTTTCACGGACAGCATGGTCTTGTGTTCAGATTTTGGAATTATAAGAAATGTATCCTGCTTTTGCATTGGAGTTCCAATGTATTTAGAGGTCTGAGTTCACACATGACATGACTGCAAATGGATAGTCTTGTGATATAAAAGATTTATAAAAGTCCACAGTATCCTTGTAATTTTTTGTGGTTCTGCATATGTGTGTGATTTTTCTCAGAGAATACTTCCTGCTTTTCCTTAATGTATCATAGGGACAATTGTGAAGCAGACTTGATTCTTCCCTTTTGAGAGTTCTGATGCTTATGAACCCACTCCCCTATGTCATGTGTAGGTGGGAAATTGTGGAATATCTATGCAGTAGCTCTCTTTATTTTCCAACATTCAAACACAGTGTTATATGTAGTAGAGGATTTAAGCAGATATTTGTGAAGTGGACTTGACTGTTGACTCAATTCATTTAAAATATACTAGATTGCTTAACAGCTTCTTTACAGAATCCCAAGGGGTTCTTTGCTAGTTGTGTTTTTCTTAAAAGTACCTAAGTTTGGCAAAAGGACAAAGTAAAAAGAGTATCACTGATTGGTAATATTAATTTTTATTTTTCTGCGTGTGGTTTAAGTATGTAGGCCTAGCTAATGTGATTGAGTTTTAATTTCCTGAGATGAAGTACCTTATTTCTGGGTAGTGTGTTCTTTAGAATATCAAGTAGTTTGTTCATCCATCATTTTTTATAATAATGGTAATGATCATTTAGCTATTGGTTCTTGTCATGAGAAAAATCTCTGATTTTAAGTAAAATAAATAAACAAAGAAATATTCCAAATTATTGGAGAAATCTATTATCAATTGTTTTGAAACCAGGAGAGCTAAAGTAAGTAAAAATCCAATTAGCTAGGTTTCTTTAATAATTTTTGAGCTTTCCTCATCAAATTTTCTGAAATATTTTCAAGAATGATTACTGCTCTGTTTAGTATAAATAGGTGATTTAAGGTATATTATCAAACATTTCAGATAGCTGTTATTTCAGTTCATGATAAAGTCTAGTATAAGGCAATTAATTGTAATTGCATTAAGTACATTTAATGAAGGGTGTATTATTTTCATTCTTGTGTCACTGTGCTGGTTGAAAATATATAACTTGTGAAGAAATACACTATCAAAGACTAATTCATTGCAATCAATTTCCTTTTATTTCCTCATTTATTCATTCAGTGTACATACCAAGTGCTTAACTTTGTCTGGTACTTATTGTTATCTGATTTTATGTGTTTCTGTACACTATGTAATTAATTTTTAAAACTTCTCATTTCTATAATACATGAGTCATTCTTCTTTACTTTGGTCTCATGAATTTTTCTGAGGGTATGTGTGGACATACGTGGTATGTGACATTTCTTTGGTTGATTTTTATAAACTATATGAACAATTGCTGAAAAACAGCTATGTAGTTTACAAACAATGTCCTGTACATATTTAAAATTTTGTGATAGCCTGTTTTTAAATATAATAGTCTGATACTGTATATATTATAGAATAGTGGTATGTCTCCTATGTCAAGTTGATTTAAAGAGTAAAATATGTTTTTATGTATGTATAGATACATTTTATGCTTAACTGAAATATAAATTATATATAGTTATTTTTAATTTATTGTTTTTTAAATTGAAGTATAAAACTAATTGTATCTTCTGTTGCTTGTGGGAAGATACATGGTTATATAATAAAAGCCAGATAGCATTTTTAAATAAAATAGGGATTAATTTGTTTGTTGTTATTATTTGACAAACAAATTACTGAAATTGAATACTATGTTTATAGTAAGCATTTAATGACTACAAAATGAAATTATCTGTACTTTACAGTGCTACTCTTTTGGCATTCCTGGTTGAACTACTTAAAAGTTCAGTAGCCATGCAAGAACAGATGCTGGGTGGAAAAGGCTTTTTAGTCATTGGCTACTTACTTGAAAAGGTAAGTGGTACATTTGGCTTTTTGTGTGTGTAGCTTTTGTCATTGGATAGTTGATAATCACTAATCATAGTTTCTTAAATTATCTTCAGTTCACGATAAACTGATGATTGTTCAGTGGTAATATTGTTTGAGAATTAAAGAACATTTTATATTATGCTGTGAATGTAAACACTGGCATGGTGTGAAGAAATTGTGAATTAAAGTAGATATTTTAGAAAAATTCTCTTGCAGGCCTAGGGAGGCTGAGGCAGGAGAGGTACAAGATTGAGAGTATTCTGGACTACACTAAAAGATTCTGTCTCAAGAGAACTCAATTTAAAAAGCCATTCCCATGCTGGTGCTACATTGACATGACATGAGCTACAACCTGCAGTGAGCATAGTTATTAGGGAAAAGAGGAAAATATGCCATGTCGCTAAGCTAAGGTTCCAGTAGATTAGATACATTCAGTGCATTTGCACCTTACACTTCTTTGTCTACAGTGGATTCACTGGAATGTAACCCCATTGTTGAGTGCATTCCCTTGTGTGTAGCTAATCCATTTGTTTGAAAAGATCGTTTCTTCTATACCAAAATCTCATCTTTGTTGCTAAACTTAAACCTTATGGCAGTAAGATTTTGTTTTCTGTTTCAGGCACTACAAGATTTTTGTATCTCTTTCTAGTACATCTTGCTAGCTGATAATACAATCATCTGTCTTATATAAGATTGCCCTTTGTTTCCCAAACAAAGTGATAATAAGTTACAGAGCAATGTAAACAGTGTATCGAGTCTTAGGATCTGTATCTCTTTTGTCCTGTCTATGGGGTCTGTTTATTCTACAGCTGTTCCCCTGTGTGTGCACAGGCCTTTTGCTCTGTACTCACATGTACACCCTCACATCAGGTAGAGAGACACATTTCCTTTTTTTGATCCATACATGGTTCTTCCCTCTTATTTGATCATTCAGCCTAGGTCTTGCCTTTCTGTGCATGTATATTTGTTGTAGTGCTATAGTTTGATGGCAGGCTCCCTGAAATTAATGTTGTCACTGTTCCTCCAAAAATCAGTTAGTTAATATAATTTAGTTAGGTTGGTGGATCTCATTTTTGGTATCAGGGAAAAGTGAAGTTGATATTAAGGTTCAGTTATTTCATGATACATTTTTACAAATTTAAATATATTTTCACAGTTATGTAATATATAATCATGCATGTTTTTATGTATTGAATGGTTTTTAAATAAAGCAAACATTCCTGGTAAGCCATTACATCTTGTACTTGTTGGGCATATAGCCCTTAACTGAACTTAAGTTTTTCATTATAGCATCCCGTGCTACTATTTGCTGTTTAGTTACTTTCAAGTGGACACTGTAATCATTTTTTCTAATTTTATATTCTGTTTCCAAGTAAATTTGTATATACAGTCAGTGTGTTACACAGCGCTCCCTTCTTCTTCCTTTCCTCCCTCCTTTTTTTAAATAGATTTGTTTGTTCATTCGTCCATTCATTATGTATACGAGTCTTTCATTATGTATACGAGTCTTCTGCGTGCGTGCGTGCGTGTGTGTGTTTGTATGTGTGTGTATGTACCAGTTGTGTTCCTGGTGCCTGCAGAGGCAAGAAGAGACTTCTTGGAACTGGTGTTACAAACAATTTTGAACTACCATGTAGACTCTCTGAATTGAACCTGGGTTTTACAGAGAAACAACCAGCAAACCCTTCCCCTATCCCCTTTCCTTTCTTTTCTTTTGAGATACTATTCACTTGCCAAGCTGTTCCAAAACCCAACATCATCTTCCCTTAGCTTTCAGCTGAGATTATATATGTGCATAGCACTTGGCTTCAAATAATTCTTCATAAGTATGTGTTCATGAGTAGATAGGCCGTATCATATCCAGATGACAGTTTCACAGCAATCTTACCTGATCTTGTGTAGGAGAGAGAGGAATGAGACATGGTGCCAGGGGCAACGAGGACTAAAACACCTTGTAAAACATATGAAATTATCAAAAATAAAATAAGTAAATTAAGATATTTTACTGTCGTGTGGCTCAGACCCAGAAGTTACATTTCTGTGATGTTGACATTCTGATGATTGTGCCTAAGATTTATTCCTATTAATTGTCCAAGTGTAAATCTCTTGTGTGTGTGTTTTCCGAAAGCTTCCACATTCGATGGGAGCACTCTACCACTGAGCTATATCTCTATCTCTGAATCTCATTCAAAAGATTATTTCACCCATTAAAGTGAAAACGAATTGCAATATAGAAAAAATTAAAGCAGTTACCCGAAGTAAACACTTTAAGAAAAATTGGGTGTCTTTTCTAATCTCTCAGTTTATCTTTTCTGTTCTTATTTCCTTTTTGAATTTAATGTGAATGTAGTTAAACATTTACCAAAGAATTACAGAGGGACTAGAAAAGATCCATAACATAGTGTGCTTTCTTTCCCAAGGAATGGAAAGTACATAGATTACGTAGATAATCTGAGATAAGTAGTAAGTACCACTCACAGGCAAAGTTGAATGCTGTTGTAGAGAAAGTTCATTGTACACATGATAAAACTTTAAGTAGCCAATGAAACACAGTTTTGAAAATAATGTTTCTAAAGACCAAGTATAGATCTAAAACTACAATCTGGTAGCATAAATGAGCATAAAAGATAAGTGTCTGTTTTTCTATAGTAATGTAGAGGCCCCATGTGATACTTTTGAGGATGCCTTTCCTGGCGCTCAGCAATTTTAAAACCTATCTCTATGAATTACTGTCACATGAATATGATTGGAATGATTGCTACCATTGGCAGGTTTTTAGCATTTGAGTTTAGATTATCAGCTTTTCTGCAGAGCAATGTTTTCTGTGTTAACAAATTTTTGTCTGAAATTATAAAGTAGCATTGCCCATGCTCAAATGAAATACAACTTAATCAAATGCAAATTAAAATGCTTTGTAAAATGTTACTGGGGATATTAATGAATTTTATTTAGCCTTGGCATATCTAAAACATCATTATAGTATTTGATTAGTTATTTTTCAAGAATACTTTTTAGACCATTATAACTTACGTCTCACTTTGGACAGGCTATATTTTTACATGTTCAACAGTTACAAGTAGGATAATGTCTACTTTACAATCTTGAAGAATTGGCATGAGTTTCAGATCTCTTATGCTAAGTGATATGTCATGCATTGTTGTTAACAGTTGAGCATTTGTGATGGGAATATTGTAGATCAAAACAATGGTACGTGAAGAAGTTTAGAGTGTTATCAAAGGAGATATTTTATTTGTAGTGAAAAGAGGGCGAACAAAGTCATATTTCAGCATAAGTCTCTGGGTAGTCTGAGGATCGTGAAACCCAAATGAGAACATTGTGTCCAGAAGAGTCAGGTCTGCTTTACCATGGCCTGGCCAGGCAGGCAGGTTTGTGCTGAGGCAAGGGAATTGCATTTGCCAGTGTTGGAAAAGCCAAAAGGAATAGAACAGCAGCTTCTGCTGTGCTTGTTGTGGAACAGTTTTGAATAAAAGCACATCTTGTTATCTTTAATTTTTGAATTATTATAATTATTTGACTCTAAGTTCTGTAAGATCCTATCTAGATAGAGTTTCTGTTTCTTTCTTTAGTCATCAAGAGTTCACATAACTAGAGCTGTCTTGGAGCAGTTTTTATCATTTGCAAAATACCTGGATGGTCTGTCTCATGGAGCACCATTGCTGAAGCAGCTTTGTGACCACATTTTATTCAATCCTGCCATCTGGATACACACACCTGCAAAGGTCTGTATCTCAGGTTCATTCATTTAAATTTAGGTTAATGTTATAAAATAAAGTTAGTGATACAGTGTATAGTTATTGGATTTAATGTATCCAGTAGAAAACATTCATCTTTTTTCTTTTTGCTTCTAGTCATTATAAGGCAGAGTTAAAATTTTGAACATGTAAATATAATAAATGAAACTACAGTTAAACATTAAACCTTGTGTAGAATTTTAATGTTATTAGGTGTAGTTCAAACCTCGTCAACAAAGAGAATCTGGTATATTATTGAAAGACTTCTAGGAAAAGACAACAAAACACTGATCATTTGAACTGGGAAGTTTCTATCAGTTTGAACTTAGATGTTTTATCATGACATAAATATTTTTAAATAAGCATATACTCAAGCCACATTATTTTTCTATAATTTTGAATAATGCAGTGTATCAGATAATTGATTTATTCTTAGCTCATCCTAACTTAAATCTATATGGGGGTATATTGATTTGAGGTTGTCTTTTACAGCTTTTAAATCTTTTATACAACTGAGTGTATAGTGTTCCTGATTTCTGCATAGCTCATCTCACTATTTATGGCACTAAATCCACAGCTAATGATTGATACCTTTTCTGATCAATGTGCTTGCCGTATTCACATGGTCAGAATGTAAATGATAACTCTGTATGAAGGCAAACATGAAGAAAGTGAAGCCTCTCATCCTTTGGCATTTGTTATGCAGACTGTCTCTAATAGGGCTGCAGCTCTTCCTCTGGAGAAGCACATGCTCAAGGATCTACTGTCAGATCCTTCCTTGAGGAGCTTCCTAGCTGTCATTTATAATGACAATGCTATTATTCTTAGATAATACCTTCTTACCTAATTGGGTCATGAACATTATCTTTGTTGAAATCAGTTTTATTGGGATGTTTGTGTTTTGATTATTACTTTTCAAAATATAAATGATTATTAAGAAACATTATTTTAAACCACAAAATAAATGATACTATTTGTTCTTTGCTGATTTGTTTTTAATTAAAATTGAATTTATATTTAATAAACACTTTAAACTTGCTTTAATTATTATTAGGTTCAACTTTCTCTATACACCTACTTGTCTGCTGAGTTTATTGGAACTGCTACCATCTATACCACCATACGCAGAGTTGGGACAGTATTGCAGCTAATGCACACATTAAAATATTACTACTGGGTTATTAACCCTGCCGACAGCAGTGGCATTACACCTAAAGGATTAGGTAAGCACCTCTGCGACCTCATTTTAATTTTTCTGTGTTTAGACCCTGGGCACTAAATCTCTAGTACTAGATCCTGGGTACGAGGTCTGTAGTACTAGATCCTAGGTACTAGTACAGTGTACACATGTGCACGACAACAAAGGTATCCTTTAGCTCTTTGATTTCTTGTGAGGTACAATATTATTTTAGAAGTTGTATTTAAAAAAAAAATTTAAGGTCTGTGAGACAGCACCGTGGCCACAGGTACTAGTCTTAAAACCTGATGGCTTGAGTTAGATCTTCAGGCTCTACATGATGGGAGGAAAGAACTGACTGCTCCATGTTGCCAACTGACCTATCTTCTGTGGCATGTATGTACCCCCAAACACAAGTAAATTAACTCTATTAAGAATGTTATAGTGCTAAAATACTTTGGAATAAAAATATTTTTAATGCACCTGATTTTAATTGAAATGCTTTTTATGGGAAGCTCTGGAAGATTCATTCATAGAGATCTTCAAGAGTCTGACATATTCAGAAGTGGATGCTCACAGCTAACCATTGAACTGATCATGGGGTTCCAATGGAGGAGTGAGAGAGAAGACTGAAGGAGTTGAAGAGATTGGCGGCCCCATGAGGAGAGCAACAATACCAACCAACCAGAGCTCCCAGGGTCTAAACCACCAACCTGGGAGCACATAGGGAGGGACCCATGGCTCCAGCTGTATATGTAGGGGAGGTTAGCCTTGTCGGGCATAGGTGGGAGAGGAGATCCTTGGTCCCATGGAAGCTGGACACTGAGTATGGGGGAATTCGAGGGTGGGGAGGTGGGAGTGGGAGGTACGTGGGGGCACATCCTCATAGAAGCAGGAGGAGAGGGGGATGGGATGGGGATTCCTTGGCGGGGGTCGGGGGGTGGGGTAAGGGGATAACATCTGAAATGTAAATAAAATATCCAATAAAGAAAAAGTAAAAAAAAAAATGGATGTATTTGACTGGTTCCGGTCTGTGCCTTCTAGTGCTTTGAATCTTGGAATGCTTTGAACTTTCATTTCACATATACTGTTTGACCTGAGTGTGGTAGAAACTGGTTTGATTTTCATATTCTTGCATCTGTGTTTGAAGATTATAGCCATATTTTCTAATTATACAAACTACAAGTACTCTAAATACAAAGTAATCTCAAAGAGAAAAACATTCATGGTCCACTGCACAGGAAGGAGCACTATGGAAAGTATAGATTTTGCCTCTGTCAGTACATTGCTACATGAACATGGTTAAGCTTTCTACAAAATCAGACTTTTTCTATCCTTCCTGTAACATGTTTTAAATTTTATTCCTTAAAAAAGTGGTTATTTTTATGTTACTGGTTGTTGGCGATTTGTTTAGAATGGACAAGAAAGGTCCAATTAAAAATATTTTAGGGACTGGAGAGATAGCTCATTGGTTAAGAACACTGACTGCTTTTGCAGAGGTCCTGAGTTCAATTCCCAGCAACCACATGATGACTCACAAATTTATAATTGAATCTGATGCCCTCTTCTTGACAGCTAAATATATTCATATACATTCAATCAATCAATCAATCAGTCAATCAATAAGTGTATGTAAATGAAATGCTAATTTTTTTCTAGAAATGTCCTACCAGTATAGTTTCACCAGCAGTGACTGGTGGGGATTTTCTCAGAATTTTCATAGTAATATTGACTAGTATAGTTACACAAATCTCTTTTAAAAGGGAAAGTAGCTCTAGTATATTAATATTTAGATAGTCATGCTTTCTACTTGATGATGGGAGTCAATAATTGTCACCGACTGTCATATCTGATCTGTCCTCTCAGAGTTTATCTTGTCTTTTGAATTGAATATGTCCAGAGTCGGTTACTGTTGAGTACTCTTTGTTAATGTATTGTTAATGTATTTTACAATGTATAACATAATTAGAGATATATAAACATGTGTAGATACATGCATAACATTGAAGATCTTGTTAATACCATGCATAGTTTGTCTAGTAAAAAGCTGAAAGTGCACATCAACAGCTCTGAAGTTTAAATCACAGCTGTGTGATATAGAGCCTGAAGCCTTGAAGCCCTTGTTCTGAAGGACTGCATTGTATTGTTCTCCATGAATACTACATTTTACCCTTCAGCTTAACCTCTGCTTTATGATATTACTTTATAACACATAAAAACTTACTAAGAGTCATATGGGAAAACTGAAGTTAACTTACATATTTAATATATTTACATATCTTTTTATTCTACCTCATTAAAGGAGTCTACCCTTCTAGCATGATGGCTGGATTGCTAACTCAGAAACTTCATCATTTTCCTTATCTCTTTGTGTGAAACACCCAAGTTATGTACATTATTCTTTGTATCACTTGAAAATAAGGTATACAAAACATGTTTTCTTGCCCCCAAAGGTAAAAGTTAACTGTTAAATCATAATGGAAAACACAGATTGATTTTGTAGACCCTTCAATGAGGATTTGTATGCATTTTTCATGGTTACACAGTTGTTTTGTTTGTTTGTTTTGTTTTGTTTTGTTTTAGACAGGAATAGCACAGTAATCATGTTTCTGTCTCAGTCTATCCTGTCAAGCATATACACAATATTCAGCTGCTTGTGTAAACTGGTAACTATGAATGCTTGTCTAGGGTCTAATCTCCTCGTTCAGACTATGTCCATATCCTGTTCTGCAGCAAAGATTCACCTACTCATTTCAAGATGAATCTAGATAGAATTTATCTTCCTCTGTCAGGTGCCAACAGTGATACTTCCTAACATAATAGTTTGTACCCTGATATCAGAGAGAATGTGGTTTTCTCCTGTGTGTATTTATTTTTCAGGTTTTTTTATATCAGTATGGCCGTATGAGCTGCTCTTTCATTCAGTGTATTATTTTATCAGCTGGTAGCTTTCCCTGAAAGGGCCCTTTAGTAATTTTAGTTTTCTGTAGCCCTAAAATTTGTTCTATACAGGTGAATTATGTTGTTTTATTGCATATATGAGCATACTGTACAGAAATGAGCATGGCAGATGTCAGTACATCATGGAGACATGTTGATGAAGGACCTAACAGTGAGATACATAGCCCGCTGCGTGGCATCCTTATAGATTTTGATGTTTATACTTCTCTGTATTTTTCCAGGAGGAAATGTGCCTGTATGGCAGAAATCCATATGACTGTAGTATTTCCTTACTGCACAACACAAAATATTCTTGGTTCTTATGATATATGTTTTGCCCAATATCTGTTTCTCTAAAGAACCCTTGATAGCTTAATGGGTATGGATTTCTAAGAACTAAAATATGAGTGTTAATTTTGCTGTGTTTTTTGTATATCCTCGTGTTACTCCTAGTGGGCAGGTCCAGGAAATAAAACTACATGTGTGCACACAGTGGTGAATACACACTTTACTCCACTTCCATTTAAACCACATGGCTCAGCCTAGTTTTAAGATTTTTGGTATTTGTACCTTTTTCTTCATAGTGGGAACAAGCTCCCATCAGCTATATTAATATATTTATGTATTTTCTTGTTTTATCTTGTTAAACCAGTGTTTTAACATTTGTACTATTACCTCGGTTTTAAGAATGGTGTAAAGATTTGATCTTCAGCCTGTAGTTTGTGACCCCTTTGAAGGTCACACATCAGATATTTACATTAAACTTCTTTTTAAAAAGGATTTATTTATTTGATGTATATAAGTACACTGTAGCTGTCCTCAGACACACCAGAAGAGGACATCGGATCCTATTCTAGATGGATGTGATCCATTATATGGTTGCTGGGAATTGAACTCAGGACCTCTAGAAGAGCAACAGCGCTCTTAACCACTGAGCCATCTCTCCAGTTCTACATTATAATTCTTAACAGTAGCAAAATTACAGTTAGGAAGTAGCAATGAAATAATGCTCTGGTTGGGCTCATCACATCATGAGGAACTGTACTAAAGGTTTTCATTAAGAAGGTTGAGAACAACTAGTGTAAAGTTATGATTTGTTTGCTTTTAATTTTAAATTTGTCCAATAAATTTTACTTTTGATTTTATTTTTACTGTAAATGGATTCATGCCATATAGACATTATGTACACAAGTTTGTTTCTCTGCAGCATGCTGTTCGTTGTTGAGTATGACAAATGTATTTATAGCTAACAATTACTACCTGATTGCAGTTTACATTATTGAAGCACCTCACTCCTTTACATATGCCTCAAATATGTTTTGTTCTAACATGCCCTGTCTTGCAGCAACACTGTCACCTTCATCCTTACAATGAAGTAAAAGCTAACCTGAGACATTGGTGTATTTGTATGATTTAGAACTCACAATGAGATTGGTTTTTAAAAAGTAAAGTCAAGTAATGATAAGTGTTATGTACTTTACTGTTGGTAAGAGTAGGGAAAAATGTGGCTAACACCTGAAAAATGTGGGCAGTTTTGTTGCTATAAATAGATGAATGTACTGAGAGACAGTTTGTTTGCAGATGCAGTAAACTGAATGAAATAAATGGTTGTGAGCGATAATCATATGTTTTAAAGGACACCTGAGGCAATTACACTTTGAAAATGCATAAAGCAATGACATTAATTGTGGTTACTTTAAGAAAGACGTGATGTTTAAACAATTTCCTTGAGTCTAGCTATGTTTAAAAGTGTATTCTATTGTATGTTATACAGTATGCATAGCCTTTCCAATTCTCATTTTTACTAGCAATTAGATATCACACAATTAAATCCTTTAAATTTAGACACAATGAAACTTATAAGTATAGTTTAACTTCTCTTGCTTGATTTCATTTACCAACTCAGAATTTGTTGGTGCAGCACTACGGTGTCCATTGCACACAAAGGAAACAGATGCAAAATAAGAATTAGGTGGAAGTAGAGTTTTCCATGTGACACATGGGTTAAAGAAGAGTCTATAAATGGGAAAACGTTTACAGGCTGGAGAAATACTAGAAAGTTTTTTAATAAAAATAAGAGAAAATGTCTGTTTGATATTAGGTGATTATGTTTTTATCAATGATAAGATATATTGAAAACTTAAAACAGCTCTTTCTCCTAAATCTAACATTCTGGAAGTAATGTGGAATTGCCCAAAAACCTGAAATTTAATTTTACTCTTATATGTTTGAAATTGTAAAACATCAGTAGCAACAATTATTATGATTTTGAAAACACTTAGTTTACAGAATTTAAATGCAATTCCATTAAACTTATTTAATGGTATGGCTTATTTTCTTTCTAGATGGTCCCCGGCCATCACAAAAAGAGATCATATCACTTCGGGCTTTTATGCTGCTTTTTCTGAAACAGCTCATATTAAAGGTAAAATAACTTTATTTTACAGTTGCAATATATTGGGTGAAAAGATACTGTTGCCAGAGTTTAAAAATCAGTGTCATTAAATTACTAAGAATGGCTTTTATCTTGCTCTACAAAATATAAAAGTACTAGGGTTTTTTTTTTTTTGCACTTAAATTTTGGTAAAATTTCTATCAAGATGGCTCATACTAAGAGGTATGAATGTGCTAAAAGAGATGTGCCAGATAAGACAAGGAGCATGTGAAGAACAATAGAGCAGAACTACCGTATTCAATGGCGTATGTTCCATTTTATCTAAGCTTGCAGTGTTCTCTCTTGGAAGGTTTTTAAGAGTAAGGTGGTTTAAAGGGAGTACACAGGCAAAGCTGTAAAACACTACACAAAAGTGATCCCACAATCCCTTGAATTCCCATTGTTTTAGGAAATCAATATATAACAAGAACATGGTAACGTGAAATTATCATAATATATTAATTTCTTTTGTTAGGACAATGTCTTGTTTACGTTGTTCTAGCTGTTCTTGAGCTAACAGAGATCTACCTACCTCTGCTTCCTGAGATCTGAGTCTAAAGGCTTGGCTAGCACTCCTAACCCTAAGTTTTATCAGTCAAAATTTCTAAATAGTTGCATTTTAGGTTTGAAATAAAATAGTATTTAAATTTTGAACCATAGAGGAATTTCAATGAACACATTGCTTTTACATTTCTGTTTACTTTTATGTCATTAATTTTGGTACCTTTCTTCAAAGTCTTATTTCTGATTTTCATTAACTAATGAAATTTTTTTATATAGGATCGAGGCGTGAAAGAAGACGAACTTCAGAGTATATTAAATTATTTACTTACAATGCATGAGGTATAACATATTTTGTTTCTTTCATTTTAATTATTCAAAGATTTTGAACAAATTTTTAACTAAATATTTGTATTTATTATTATGCAGGATGAAAATATTCATGATGTATTACAGTTGTTAGTGGCCCTAATGTCAGAACACCCAGCCTCAATGATACCAGCATTTGATCAAAGAAATGGAATAAGGTATGATCATAAGTGCAGTGGTATTAATTGTTTGCTTAAGTCTAGAGTATTGTATGTATGTAAGAAGGACGACATGGGAAAAGCTGCTAGCTATCATATTCTTGAGGAGCTAGAGAACTGTAGAAATGCTCTGGAGTGTGACGTTAAACAACTGTGATTGCTGCAGTGTAGACCTCGCATAGTAGGAAAGGCAGATTTATTTTTTTCTGCAAGAAGACAATAAAGAACTTGGTTGATTTCACAAAATGAAGATGTAAGAGAATTATGGAGAGGGGGGAAGAAGAGAGGGAAGAAGGGAGGGAGAAAGGCAGGGAGAGAGGGTGGGAGAAGGAGAGAGAGACAGAGAAACAGAGAGAGACAGAGACACACACAGACCAACCAAATTCAATGATCCATATCTTGGTCATTATTAATAGTCGGCAGTGTGAGTGAGAAGGGAAACAACTAAGGTAGTAAGAGCATCAGAAGTGATCTAATTTGCTGCTGTTAAATATGATGCACTGAGGCAGGGGTGCTGCTGTACTCGTGAGAATTAGATGTTTGAAAGGTAGTTTAGAACCAAAGACCAAAACTAAAATAATTTGAAAAGTGACTTTAGTTGTGACAATTGTGAATTAATTGTCAATAGGGGAAGCGTAGCTCCTCTATTAGAATGCTCATGAACTTACCCCTATAATTTAGCTCTTAGAGATTTCTTTCAATTTTTTTTGCCCTCTTGGCAAAATGAACAAAAAATAAAAAGAATAAATTTCATTTAAATCTTCTTATTTTTTTTAACTTGTGGCACTGGGGCTCAAACCCACAGCATTACACATGGGAGGGAAAGCTTACCAGTGAGGTACATTCCCACACCCAATCTTAGTGTTATTTTAATTGTACATAAGAAGCCCTGGTGATAATGCACCCTTGAACTGTTCAGCTAATATTATGACATATTAGTATCTGTAAGGCCTGAAACAAGTGTTTCTGGTGAATACAGTGAACTTGAAGAGGTAACTTAGGATTGTTGATACTTAGATCCCATAATAGCTTTCACTAATGGGTTTATATGTGATTTTTCTCCTGATGTATTATCTCTGTGTTGTGACCCTGTCTTTTTTCTAATATTAACAATAATCTCTAAATTTTTAGATCACAAAAATAACAAGGCAGGTGTCTGGCTGTGTTTCGCTTAGCAATCACAAATGGGATAAAGTCAACATTTTCAAAGTTAAAAGTTCTACGATATACTAAGTATTTATTCAGGAATTTTGTTCAGTGCACTGCAAAGTAATACTTGTATTTGTAAAGTACTTTTTTATTTGTAATATTACTTAAGTGCTTATAAGATTATTTGGTTTTTTTTAGGGTGATCTACAAATTATTGGCTTCTAAAAGTGAAAGTATCTGGGTCCAAGCGCTGAAAGTTCTGGGATATTTTTTGAAGCATTTAGGTCATAAGTAAGTTCATGTTTTCATAATGAATTACAGACACAACTTTGAATTTTTTATGAGATGGGAATTTCATTTTTAGCATATGAAAGCTTAATAGTGTACTATAGAAAATGTAGAGATGATAAATGTGTTTTTCTAAAGTAATATTTCAATAACAGTAGATTATAGAACAAGATCACAATTCAAGTAATATGGTTAATTTCTTCATTCTCGTGTAGATACCGTTTATATTTTAAGAATATTATGAAATAGATTTATTAAAATGAAGTACACATCTACCTGAGTTAATTGAACGGGAGAACAAGACAAGGAGTTCTCCAGGAAATACAGCCTGTACAGTGGCGTGATAGTTTAAAGTGTTTTTTTTTCTAAAGTGATCCCCATTGATATTTTGTGATTGTGTATTCTACAATAACACATTTCCTCAAATTTGTACGACTGTATTCTGTGCAAGTGAGCATGACTGGCACTGTCCTAACTGTTGCTGCCTGGTCCTCTGCAAATCCTAGTGCTGTCCACTTTGTCTAGTGCCTAAGTAAAGAAATGAGTCTGGCCATACGTTGTCTAAAACACAGCTGTTGACTAAAAACAAAAAGGATGCTGCCACCCAATATATGAGCATGCATGAAATTGTTTTTGTAATGATTCTTAGGAAAATTGATGAGAACAGAGTTCAGCCAAATTAGAGTAAGTGGAAAATACTAATTACTGCTGGGAAACAATGGATTAAATTTGACAGAAAGAAATAAGAGGAAAACAAGTTTAAGTTAGTAGAAAGACCAAATTTTTCACCTTTTTAATGGCCTAATGATATAAGTAGGTGACTTGGGGAAAACTGAGAGAAACAGGAAAATGGAGCAAGTCCAGAAATTAAAAGGTTTTTCTTAGAAGCCAGCATATGAAGTATTAGAAATATGCCCTAAAAATTGGAGTTTGAAAGCAAGAAGTCAAACTTAAGACTGAAGTGCTGTTTAAAAATGGAGCCTTATTTTCCATTCTAAATTTAGAAAGGTTAAGTAGTTTTACAAAATTACAAAGCTTTCAAAATATTGAGTATATGCGTGGATAAAACCAAGAAGAATATGAAAACACACACACACACACACACACAGACACACACACACACAGAGTAGAACTCTTAAAAGTACAACATAACGTACAATGAGGTGTATATAACAGTAGACATAACTTGTAAAAATAAATATAAAACATTTTAAATTCACCCTTCTAAGAAAACAGTTGCTATTAATTAGAGAAGTGAAACTTGATTCTGTTTGTAAGTATAATGTTTAGATTACTGAGACAAACAGAGATCATAAGAATGCCCAGGGAAGACCACATAAATTTAAGGCAAAACCCAGTGAAAATTGTGACCATTATATTTGACCTACTAGTATGCAAGCCATAAAAGCAATAATAGCATATGGACTTAGTATATTTTATAATGTTGATGGTTAAACAAATCACATGGTATTGCTAATAAAATAGAATTTAGAACCACTCATAATTTAAAGTGTCTGAATAAGATGGGCATGATATACCTTCACAGGCCCATGAAAGCTGTTGTTGTGGAAATTGTTAGTGGTATAGTAATTGAGTGTAAATGGAAACAAAAGAACACTCAACAGTGATGAACATGCTTAAAACTGGGTTGTGGGGATGGATAAGACTCTGTGGAGTTATTGAGAACACTCACTCCAGTATGTACTTACAAAGTCAGCTTTATAGTGTGTGTATTATGACAGTAGAGTTAGTAAAAAATTTGAAAGGAAAGTTTTAAAACTCTTAGAAATTATAGTTTAATATTCAAATCTAAACCACACAGAAAAGTAAATAAGTTTGCTGATTGAAATAAAGGTGTTTTACATGATACAATATTTTTTAAAGAGTCAGAATGAAGAATAAAGATATATTTTATATATGTAATTTATAAATTTATAAATACAAATTTGTGATTGTGCAATTGTGAAGACAGATGTACAAGGAAAAGTCATTGCAGAGAAAACCAGACTTGATAATAAACTGGAGGAATGTAAAAGATTTCTTTTAATACTCATTAATGTGACCAACTTAAAAACTTGACTTAATAGATGTTGGCAAGAATGTGTATCATTGGAAATTTTACAGATATTGAGGAAATAATATACTGGTATACTGATGTTGGGAAACAATTCAACAATTTTTTAAAAAGTCTTACGCTGTATGACTATGCTCTTCTTAATGAAAGAGACTATTATTTAGGTATACAGATGTCCATACAGCATTGCTGCTAGTAGATACCGGAGCCAACCTGATAGAATATAAGCAGGAGAAAAGATAATCAAATTAATATATGTTCATACACTGACATGAAATTCAGTTACTTACTGGTTTTTAGGTGTATAATTTAATGACTTTAAATTGCCTTTGAAATCTTAATATACTCCACAAAGTTGAGAAAGGACACAGTATACAGACACATTTATTCAAATACTGAAATAGTCAGAAGCAAAATTATAAATTTAGAAATATATGTCCCTCTAATAGAATTATGAACATAGCCATGGAAATTGGAAACAAAGTTTATATCATCAGTTAGTCCTGAACACAAGGAGACTGGATCATTGACAGACACACCAGTTTTTTGACTACCTACTATTACACAATTTCTTCTTTTTTAAAAAAACAAAAAATCTTAGACTGTGAAGGTGGCTCAGTAATGTGCCTGTCCCACAAGCATGAGGACTTGGGATCAGACTTCTAGCACTCATCTAAAGACAAGGCATGATGGTAGTTGTGTGTAACTCCAGCGTGGCAGGAAAGGGACAGAGGCAGCACTCTTTTCTGAAGGTTCTATCGTCTTGGGAAGCAGTGACATCGGGTTGGAACCAAGTGTTCACATACAAGAGCCTGCAGAGGACATGTCACGTTTGTACGAAAACAGCAGGGAAACCCTGGATCAGTAGAAGAAAGCAGAGCAGTGTTATTTTGATGTGTGGGCATTTGCAGCCCTAAGCACTGATGAAAGATGCAGGATTCTTTTCTCTGTGACTCCAATGTCAAGTGCATGCGTTCATGTTTACAATCCTTTAGATTGTTTGTGTGTTAAGGTATATTACAGATTTGGAATTATGTGTTCTGTGTGTTAGGTTGAAAATCTAAAACTCTTTTAGGTAATTACTAGAATCTGGAAATGATAATGCCCAGTTGTTACATTTGGTTATGTAATTGGGATATGTCTCATTTTAATTGTATGGAAAATTTCCATGAGAACTGTTTAAACAAAGTTATGGGATATTAGCAGATAGCTGTGTTATAAACTGTTGCTTTTTTTGTAGAGATTGATAAAACAATTACTTATATGATTCTGCATCTGTGTGGTTTTTTAGTGCAGAGTCATGTGGTCATAGCCTCTACTGCGTCTCATAGTGTTTATCTCCATCCTTTCCAGGCGAAAAGTTGAAATTATGCATACCCATAGTCTCTTCACTCTTCTTGGAGAACGGTTGATGCTGCATACAAACACTGTGACTGTCACTACATACAACACACTTTATGAGGTAAAGTTAAAAGAAAAAAAAACACTGACAAAAATTCTTAGTGTATATGCTGGAAACCTCTTTTTTATGTGATAGGGTTCACTTCATATACCAGTTAACATCCCAGTCACTACAGATAAGGATGAATACTGTGTTGGTTGCCTTTTGTCAAGTTGACACAAACCTCGACATATCTGGGGAAAGGGAATCTTACTGAGAAAATGCCTAAGATTATGGTGTTGGAACACTCTTGATTAACAATTGATAGGGAACTTTCTAGGCCACTGTGTCCAGTGCCACCCCCTGGCCATGTGTTTCTGTGTGCTGACAATTTGAGAATTTTAGTTTTTTTTAAAAAACACAGAAATATTGTAAGAATATGTTCTCATTTTAATCCCAGGTGTAGGACATGGTGGTATTTGATATTATCCACAGCAGCTGACTGATTTGCCTGGTGCAGGGGCATGATATTGGCAACAGCAGATAGTTTATGTGATTGTATAATGTTTGGAATTCTGGATACTTTTCAGAGGACATATAAATGCTAGGTTCCTGAGAGGCATGGTAGACTGTTGGTTGGCGCGTTGTTGTTTACTGTTGGTTATAACTGTCATGGTTTGTTAAGTAGTCATGCACAAAGAAGAAGAAAGAAGGAAATTAAATATCCTGACAGTGAAGATCAAACTTACCCCAAGGCACTTGGCACTCTTAATCAGCAAGAAGTAGTCTACTGAAACCATCGCCCCCTTTCCTTTCTATACCTTTTCTCTTCTATCTAGAGTTAGGAAGTTGAAAGGGTGGGAGAAAAGGGGTGAAGGAGGGTGGAAGAAAGAAGAAGAACCCACAAAGTAGCCAATATCTGGCTACAGTCCTGAGTTGTGTAAAACCAAAGCAGGCTGAGCCTGCCATGCAGCAAGCCAGTAAGCAGCTTTCCTCCATATCCCTCGCTTCACCTCCTGTCTTGAGTTCCTCCCCTGACTTCCCTCACAGATGGAGTGTGACCTGATAGGTGTAAGATGAAATAGACACTTTCTTCTCCAAGTTGCTTTTGGTCATGATTTTTGTTACAACAATAGAAACCCTAACTAAGACAAATTCACAGCTTATATTTTCCTTCATTTGGAAACACTTCCACGTGTAATAGTTTTGTAATGTCCTATTCTGGTCTAAGGACATTTCTGAGTTTGGTTTTCTTGTTTGTGTCATAGTCTTCCCACACAGACAGTATTTACACATACTGTGAATATTAGCTTTGCCCCTACCTCCTATTCTCTTTCCCACTTCTACTGTGCAATAATTGCCCACCTTAAGATAGAGTTGACACTGAGATGAAGTGTAAGGAAGAACCATTTGTTAAAGTGATATCTTGAATTGTGTTAAAATGTGATCATTTTCCACATAAAAACCTGTCTCAGCCCTTCTTAACAAAGCCCTTAGTCACTTTTCTATTGGGAAGAGACACCATGACCAAGGCAATGCTTTTTAAAAAAAAGCATTTAATTGGAGGCTTGCCTAGAGTTTCAGAAGGTTACTCCATTATCATCATCATGGTTAGGAGCTTGGCTGCATGCTGGCAGGTGCCAGAGCAGTAGCTGAGAGACTTTCAGGCAGAGAGGGTAACATTAGGCAGAGAGGGTAACACTGCCTGGTAGCTTTTGAAGCTTCTCAGTGTCCTCCGGTAGTGACATACCTTATCTAACAAGGACACACCTAACCCAACCAGGCCACACCTCCCAATCTTTCCAAACAATTTACCAGCTGGGCACTAAACATGCAAAAAAAATATATTAGCTTATGGAACCATTCAAATTGCCACACAAAGTAATCTGCATATATACTGCCTTACGAAAGCAGTAAAATGTCAAGATAATTTCTGTATATTAATCTTAATTCTACTTTTTTCACTTTGCCTTCAATGATCCTTTCTTGGCATCTATAATGTGTTGGCAAATGCATATAAGTGAAGGATAATTATTATTATTATTATTATTATTATTTTAAGTGTTGAAAATAGTCAAAACAAATTAATATATAGCTCACTGGTGAAAGTAGCGGCATCTTAGCAAATATCTGTTCAGGTTTTTCTCCTTGTATTCAGGTTTGAGTCTGTGTTTAAGTCTTTACTAAGCAAATTCAAGCTGTTACTGACCATTAGAATCCTCTGACAGTGTTCATGATCCAGAGATTCTGAAATGGGAATGAAACATCAGTTAGCCACTGTGTATGATTTTTAACATACCTAATGAATAGAAATAAGTTTTGAAGGACTCTGAGTTATTAATAAACTCATTTATAAAGGCAGAATTACTGTAAATGCACTAAAAGTCAGGAAGACAGTTTTGGTGTTTTGCCCTACTGATCCTGCCCTAAGTCTTTTTGCTTAGGCTTTAATCAGCACTACCAACAGGCATGTTGGATTGTGCAGTTGTGTTTGAATGAGTTGCTGTTTCTGGGTCATTACAGTTTGAAGATTGAGTCATTTGGAGCTGTTGTCATGTGTTGTAAACAAGCTAAACTCATGATAGAATTATATCAGTTATATCAATTATATGATATTTAAGTCAATATTCTAAAAATTCTACTACGATAAAAGTTATTTCATGGTGACTTCAAAACTCTTATATTTGAGATGAATTGTATGACTATTAGACTATAAAATCAGGCTTTTTTACCAAGTGTTTTTTCGTTACTTTAGTTCTTTGAATTTTCATACATGTATATAATGCATTCTGGTTTACTCTCTTCTCCCATTCTCTTCTCACCCTTCCTTTTCAATGCCTTTACTTACCTGTTCTTTTCTCAGATTAGTGACTTTTGTTTTTATTTTGTGTCCTATTTAGCTTAATGAGGATCATCTTTGTTACCTCAGGATTAGAATTTTCTGTTGGAGCCTGTTGGGGTCACAGTGATAGGACATAACTGAAGGCAGTGACACACACACACACACACACACACACACACACACACACACACACACACACACACACCTTCTCTGAATCTATCAGTGGGTATCTTAGTTAATTTTATGTTTCTGTTTCATGAAAAAGGCAACTTACAGAAGAAAGAGTTTATTGAGGGCTTACAGTTTCAGAGAATGAGTGCATGGCATCATGGTGCCCCATGGCATCAGGCATGAAGGCGGGCATAGTGCTGGACCAGTAGCTAAGAACTTACATACTTATCCACAAGTAAGAGGTAAACAGCTAACTGGGAGTGGCATGAGTTTTGAAACTTCAAGCCCATTTCCAGTAACACATCTCCTCTAACAAGATGATACCTTCAAGTTCTTCCCACACTGTTTTACCGTGTACTGACCAAGTATTCAAACTTGAGCCCATGGGAGCCACTCTTATTTAAACTACCACAGAAGGAAATAGTTCCTTAGTGAGCATCCCCTGAGAACTTGCTCCAGCCTTGCCTGGCTTTTGATGCATCCGTCTGCAATCCAAGTACAGTCACAGGTAGTTGTTGGAAGCTCTTGACTGCAATGAGTGTTCATTGCATAAAAGGTGGAATTTCTCAACCATTTCCCCTATCTTCTGATTCTTAAATTCTTTCGGCTTCCTCTGCCACAGTGTATCATGAGCCTTGGAGAAGAGGCTGTGAATGTCTTGTTTAGGTTTGACTACTTGTCTGTCTCCTATTCTCAGCACCATGAATATCAGTGAGTCCCTGTATTTACCATTATTCACTGGAAAGCGCTTATCTGATTGAAGCTGAGAGTGTTAATTGCCTATAGATACAAACATAATTTGATGGGCAGTTGGATGCTACGTTAATTTAGTTAACCAGTAGAATTAAATAGTCTAGGGTCCATGAACTCCCTTGCCATGGATTTCTGAGAAGGTTCATTTGAACCACATATGGATTCTCTTTTATGGTCAGTGTGGTTAATTATTTTCAGAACAATTCTGACACTATTGGACAAGTGTTATAGTCAAGACCATATAAGTTAGGAGGCAGTGAAAGTATCTTACTTCTTCTAAAAGCAAACAACAACAAAAATGACAAAGGTACTCTGTCTCCAGTGAGCATTGGGGGTCAGTAGGCCACAAAGGAAGCAGACATAGCTAGCATATTAGACTAACATCTTCTAATAAAACAAGGAATACAAAATAATTATAAAATAAAATAAAATTTAATGTTTAACACTACACTCTTATGTATATCTATTAAACACCAGATTTATAAAGTTATTATGTGCTTAGAGTTCAGTCTTTCCCTACTCTTTCCAACACAACTGCCACCTGTCACATGCGGCTTTATTGAAAATGTTGAATGCATATAGAATTCATGGAGGCTCCTCTGTCTACTTCTGTATATGCCTCATATGAGGTCAGTAGAATCTTCAGGGACCACTTTGAATCTTAAATTGCCATTAAAAGGTTTATACCTATATTTATCTCTCTATATTTATGCACATTATTTCCTTCCCTATTTTAAAATCTCACGTAGGTTCTTAATGACAGTTTACTATGTTTTATTGCTTAATAGAGGCATGCATTTATGCCTGTCTCCAGAACATTAATTAAGTAAATTGATGCTAGAAATGTGTGTAGCTGCACTTAACAACTGTTTTCCATCTGCAAACATTAAGCAGTGTGTGGGCACATAACTGCTTCTTAACAAATACATGCTGAAGTCAGCTCCTAAATACATTGGTCTAACTTGTATAAACCTTTCATATTTGAATATGTTAGTCATGAAGTGCTTTCACACAGGAACTCTGTAATCTTTATAGCAGCTTCATGAATATGCACTACCATTACTGTCCTCAGTGTCACATGATAGAGCAAAGCTTTGAACAGACAACAGGAAAATCAGTGGTGCTTTGAAGGGAATTCTGCTTCCTGTAAAATGTGACTAATTCTCTTGTGTCTGAGAACGGTTTGAAAACTCTATCATAGGGTAACATGGTCTGGTGTTTTCCCTGCAAGTATGCACCTATTTTGAGCATCATCATATTTATAACAATGATGACTTGGAGTCTTATATTTTGGGTTTTGGGGGGAGATACGTATAAAACCCCTTTTTAAAAGGTTACATACCAGACAGTGTTTTTTGATAAATGGTTTCCCAAGAGATTTTTTTTATCTCACATGGCAACTCTGTGTAGTCATTCATGTTTAGAGAGTATACTATTAAGAAAACATTCTGATACTATTTAGTTTAATATTGTTCATTTTTAACAATGGGTATAGGTGATTCTATCCAGTATTAATCACTTAAGTAATAATAGACCAGTGTCTAATTTCAAGTCAATATATTTTTGGTGTATATACCTCATTTATTTATGTAAATTTTATGACCTCTGTTTATTCTGAAAAAAAAAAAAAAAAAAAAAAAAAAGGAAAGAAGTGCTTCTATTTCTGGATGTCATGGTTCTCTTCTTCTCAGAAGCCATCATCCCTGTATCTAAACTTATTCTTTCCAGTGTGCTTTTACCTTGGGGCTCTTCATAGCCAGTCACAAAGTTAACACTGATTCCTTTTTTTTTTTTTTTTGCCTCACTTTTTTGTATTGATTTTGTGTTGACCCGTGTTTTTAAAAGAGTATTCAGAGTTATTATTAGCTCTAAGTGGAGTTCATGTCTACTGAAGTTTAGTGCACATAGACAGACAGGTAGCTGGATGGACTAATAAGACAAGTACGGTTAAGCCTAAGCTCCATGAGCAACCACACACACTCACTCTGTCACATAATGACTCCTGATATGTGTCAACTCTTGGTGCTAAGCATGGACAATAACCAAAATGTCTGGGTTTTCTTGAGGGTTTTAACCCTACATTCTAGTTAAAATTAGAAATATAAATTTTAGATTTCTTTTTTGTATGAGGCATGTTTGTTAACGTTACAGATTTTTTAAATTAACATGACACAAAACATCAAATATTTATAATTCAAAACAGGACTGTCTTAAAAGTGCATACTGAAAGTATTACAGACAGAGCAAATTTTATATTAGCTAATTGCTCTTTCTCACTATAGATAAGGTGTCTGGCTTTTGTTTTTATCCAAAGTAAGTAAAATTTGAGGTATATAGACTTTAGAGTTTAAGGAAAAATGTAATTTTAGAAAGTTCTGTTGTGAGAGATTTTTCTTTTGATTTAAAATTATTCAAAATCTTTGACAGGTTCTTTACTAAAGCTGTATATAAACAAATGAAGTTGTTTTTAATTTTTTCTCTAAACAAAGTTTAAACTTTTGATCTTTCAGATTTTGACAGAGCAAGTCTGTACTCAAGTTGTGCATAAACCACATCCGGAGCCAGACTCTACAGTGAAAATTCAGAACCCAAGTAAGCAGATACCACTCTTTACTGTTACATGGTATTATATGGTGACATGTGGGACTAAATCAGAACATTTCTTAACTGTATTCCTTCTGGTGTCCCCATTTGATGACAGCTACTGTCAGAGCTAAGCACTGAGTAAAAAATTAGTGAATGTGATATGTCTTAGTTACATTTTTAAATTTTAATTTGGATTTTGTTTGTTTATAGTGATTCTTAAGGTGGTGGCAACTTTGTTAAAGAACTCCACACCAAGTGCAGAATTGATGGAAGTCCGTCGGTTGTTTTTATCTGACATGATTAAGCTTTTCAGTAACAGTCGTGAAAATAGAAGGTAAACAGTCAGATTTTTATTCTAGCTTAATATTTTTTATGTTTTTGATTTTCAGTCATCTTTGAATGAAAAATTCAGATATTTTGTAAAATTCTCTTAAATCATTTTTAAAAGGCATGTGTTTCTTAGGTGTAAATTATTTCATCATACTTTTATCAGTTGTATATGCTGTTATGTAGTTGTCCCATATTTACCGATGTTTCCTACCATGCATTTAAGATACCCTAGCTAAGACATGATGTATAGTCTGAGTCCATGAACTCATGTCTGTGGTCATTTCTTACGTTTCTCACATAGTTTTGTGTGTTGTGTGTGATGCACTTCGGTGCCCACACTAGTGCAGTTGGCTTGGGGGTGGGTGCCTAGAGAGCCAGTTGAGTGCATTGTGAGTGTTAGTAGTGCATTAGTGCTGAGACACAAAAGCTGTCTCTAGCCAGGAGAGTTAGGAAGGGATTTTGATATATAATTCAAATTTTCTCAGAAAGAAATTGGTAGAGGTTATAGAATATAGAATGCAGAGAAGAACTGTGTACTCAGGTTATATTTTCATCATTTTATTTAAGCTTCAAAGTATTAAATTATAATTTTGATATTTTTAATGAGCTCTTTTTTTCGTCCTAGATGCTTACTGCAATGTTCAGTGTGGCAGGACTGGATGTTTTCCCTTGGCTATATCAATCCAAAAAGTTCTGAGGAACAGAAGATTACTGAGATGGTCTACAACATTTTCCGGATTCTTTTGTATCATGCAATAAAATATGAATGGGGAGGTTGGAGAGTCTGGGTGGACACACTCTCAATAGCCCATTCCAAGGTAACAGGGACCTGGCTTGTTCTGTCATTGAAGTT
>NW_021604597.1:6236324-6366765 GCF_004785775.1 Grammomys surdaster | reverse complement strand
GCCCATTCCAAGGTAACAGGGACCTGGCTTGTTCTGTCATTGAAGTTTCAGCAAGGGAGTAAATGGCTATAAACTCTCATCTGGTGCCACCTGGTGGACATTCTGAGTTATGGCTCATTTCTCTATCCTTAATTTGACTTTGTACTTTTTCTGTCCTTTGGTGAAACTATAAAGCCTGGAGGTGGTTTCAGATCATTTAACTCATAAAGTTTGTAAATTAGGAATTTTTAGTAACACTTAAAGTATGTGTGTGTGTGTGTGTGGGGGGGTCATATGTAGGTGTGTGAGTGCATGCATGCACTTGCTGAGTCTATGGAAGCCAGAAGATTGTTTTCAGGAGTTGGTTCTCTACTACATTTATAGGTTCCAGGGATAGAACTCAGGTCTTTAGTCTTGGAGGCAAACACCTTTCCCTGATGAGCCATCTCATGTCCTCTCAATTTGGAATTTTACTATATATGTTTGTAGCTGGCATGAGAGCCATTTTTTTTTTAACTAAACCATACTCAATTCTTACAAGTATGTTTCATGAAATAGTTTCTGAATTGTACTTTTAAAGATGTTTTTGAAATAATCAGATTTCTTTTAAATCTAAAATGAATGATAAATACATTCAAAAGGGGCCTGGCTGAGAGGAAAAAGTGCTTTTTATAGAAACATAAGTACTTGAATTTTAATCCCCATTATGGCTGCACACATTTCATTTACCCCAAGTGCTGGAGAGCAAGATAGTAGATCCCAAGAACCAAAACCATATATCCCAGCTCACTAAGAAATGCTGTCTCAAAAAATGAGGTGCCAAAGGTAATTGAGGACGGCATTTCGGTGTCAGTGACAATGATAGATACCTAGCTTTCTTTGATTCAGTGTCTATTTGGTTGTAGCAGGTCTGGAACTTGCTATGTACACTAACATTTGAGACTGGTCTCAAATTCAAAGAGGTCTCTGCTTCTGTCTTCCTGGTATTGGGATTAAAGGCATGCACCTTTAATAATATTTTTAATTATGTTGTTGTAATTAGTGTTCTATTGCTATGAAGATACACCATGACCAAGGCAACACTTATCAAAGAAAGCATTTAATTTGAGGCTTGCTTACAGTTTCAGAGGTGAGTTCATTGTCATCATGGAAGGGAGCATGGTGGCACGCAGGCAGGCATGGTGCTGGAGCAGGAGCTGAGAGCTGCATGCTGATCCACAGGCAGTAAGCAATGGGCCTGCTGTGGGCTTTTGAATCCTCAAAGCCCTCTCCCAGCGACACACTTTCTTCAACAAGGCCATATCTCCTGATCCTTTTTACTCTGTTTCAAATACTCCTTGGTGACTAAGCATTCAAATATATATGCCCATGAGGACCATTCTTACTCAAGCCACTAAATAGAACATGTTTTAACATTTAATTCTAAGTTCTATCTCTCCATATTAAATGTTAAATATGATTTCTCTTTGGCAAGGAGAGTAGTTCACGTATGTGAATTTTATGTTCTAATAATTCAAAGTTGTGATTCTTCAGCCTGTAGCATCACAGAAGAAACATGAACATACAAAATTAGATTGTCCAGTTATGTTACAATTAAGTTTTGTGCTTTAGAAAGCTCATATAGTTATTTTAACAAGAATTAGAAAAATGGTTTTAGAGACCAAATAATATATGTTTTAGGTTTTCTAGTCTGCCTCTGATGAAGCTGCCCAACTCATTTCTGTAGGGTGAAAGAGGAGAAGTACATCAGTTAACACAGTTGTATTACAAAAAAATGTACTTATCATAATAGATATTATAGATAAAAAATTTACTCATCATAATATGGCCATGTGTAACAGGTTGCTAGAATCCATGATTGGGAAGATTTTTCTGTAGGAAACAGATTTCATATAATGGCACTCTTTAAAGAAAGGTCAACCAAAACACCTTGTTAATATTCAGGTTAATATAAATTAATTTTGTGTGCCTATAAAGAAAGATTTTGTTAATATCAGAAAAATTTTGAAGAATTTATGCCTGTTGTGGTCCTACATTTTGCACTATACAAACCTTGCATTTGCCATTGTTTTAATAAACTTTAATATTACAAAGAAAAAGACATTGACAAGTTCTTGCACAGAACATGTTCTGCTGTTTCTAAAACAGTCATCTGTCTATGTCTACAGCTGATACAGTGCCGTATAAATGTCTACATTTACAGGTCCATCTGAGGGGCTTTCAGAGTGGTTGGGATCAGTGGAAAGACTGCGGTAGCTGTGTGAAAGCTGTCATAGTAATAGTAGTTTTAATGTTGAATATTATCATGTGACTAGTTCTTAAGCCTAAACAGTTCATAGATTAGATACCATATGATGTTGGTTTACGTTGGAATACTTAACCTATACAAACGAGCCTTGATATTGCAGTTACAGGTAGTTAGAAATAAGAAACAATGTATTACTGTATTTCATTATTGTTTCCAATTACATAATAAAACTGTCTTTTATTAAATTAATTTAATAAAACTAAAGCTTAAAATTCTTTGTACCTTTTAGCTTATGCTATGGTAGTTTTACTGCTCTTGTTTCTGCCTTTCTCTTGGCATATACCTCAGTGTTCTCTTATTTCCTAGGTTACTTATGAAGCACACAAAGAGTACTTGGCCAAAATGTATGAAGAGTATCAACGACAAGAGGAGGAAAACATTAAGAAGGGAAAGAAAGGAAATGTGAGCACCATCTCTGGTCTTTCATCACAGACAGCAGGAGCAAAAGGAGGAATGGAAATCCGGGAGATAGAAGACCTTTCTCAAAGCCAGAGCCCAGAGAGTGAGACAGACTACCCAGTCAGCACAGACACACGAGACTTGCTCATGTCAACAAAAGTATCAGATGATATTCTTGGAAGTTCAGATAGGCCTGGCAGTGGAGTGCACGTAGAAGTGCATGATCTTCTAGTTGACATAAAAGCAGAGAAAGTGGAAGCAACCGAAGTAAAGCTTGATGATATGGATTTGTCACCAGAGACACTGGTGGGTGGAGAGAATGGTGCCCTTGTGGAAGTGGAGTCCTTGTTGGATAATGTGTATAGTGCTGCTGTGGAGAAACTCCAGAACAATGTTCATGGAAGTGTGGGTATCATTAAAAAAAATGAAGAGAAAGACAACGGTCCGCTGATCACACTAGCAGATGAGAAGGAGGAGCTTCCAAACAGTAGCACATCCTTCCTCTTTGATAAAATACCCAAACAGGAAGAGAAATTACTTCCAGAACTTTCTAGCAATCACATCATCCCAAATATTCAAGATACCCAAGTACATCTTGGTGTCAGTGATGATCTTGGGTTGCTTGCACATATGACTGCGAGTGTAGAGTTAACTTGCACATCAAGCATAATGGAAGAGAAGGACTTCAGAATTCCTACGACATCAGATGGAGTGAGCAGTGTCTCTGAACGAGAGTTAGCATCATCAGCTAAGGGGTTAGACTATGCTGAAATGACTGCCACAACTTTGGAAACAGAGTCTTCCAATAGCAAAACTGTACCAAATATTGATGCAGGGAGTATAATTTCAGACACTGAGCGATCTGATGATGGCAAAGAATCAGGAAAGGAAATCCGAAAAATCCAGACCACTGCTACAACACAAGTAAGCCATCCTCTGGGAGTTTTAGAAGTAATCAAAGAGAAGCATCAGAAAGGCATTGAGCTGTTAGCAGCAAAGCGGTCTTTAGAATGATACTACACTAATCCCTGTATTGTAGAACTTACATAACTGAGTGATATGGCGTGTGTGTGTGTGTGTGTGTGTGTGTGTGTGTGTGTGTATGAAATTCAAGGGATCTGAATTATATTCCCAATTCTGCCACATTTCTCTAATTTTACTCTACCTCTGGCTTCAGGTCCTTCTGTCATATTAGACATTGTAGTAAATTAATAGGAGCGTTAAGGTCTTGCCCATGCTTACAGTTTGTAACTCACTACATTTTACACCCCTGTTCTTGAGACATTCATTCTAACCTTGTGCTCCAGGCCAGTTTTTTTCTGGAGATTACAGAAGAGATCCAGCTCAAACAGATGGATGAATGATAGGGAAGGATTGTGATCTGTCAAATGCCTACAGTGCTCTCAGCAATATAGTAGATTTTTCAGATTCAACCTTTGAGTCAGGTAATGTAGCTGAGAAAATTTGGAATTATTACCAGTGAGCTTTTAAAAAAAATACAGGGATAGAATTTGCTAATTTTAAAAAGGAACCTGCTTAGGCCTGCTAACATTTGCCTGTTGTTTAGACAAATGTTACTGCTGCAGTTTTGTCCAGTGTAGTAAAGCTGTAAATACTGTGTCTTCTAACACAAATTTGAGTTACAACTACTTAATTTTTAGACTAAAGTAATACTTTGTGACTAATTGTTAATGAGATTTTAACACTTAGGGATTTGAATTTTGTTAGCCCTATGGACTTTCTCCATGTCTTTTTAATGTTATTGAAGGTAAGTTTATGTTTCTATTCCTCCTAAGCCACGATTTACTGTTGTCTTTGTACTCCAGTGAGAATACTGGATGATATATTCTGTATGTGCGAAAGGTGTGTTTATTTTTTGTTTGTTAATGGTCAGTTTCCATTTTGGTGGCTGTTAGTCTACAGTGATAATTAGCATAGAGAAGGAATATTGAGTAAAGTACAGATTTCAAATAAAGAAAAATAGATCATCATTTACTGGGCATAATAATCACTAGGCTTGCCTGGTTTTC
Source organism: Grammomys surdaster (assembly GCF_004785775.1). NCBI lineage: Eukaryota > Metazoa > Chordata > Mammalia > Rodentia > Muridae > Grammomys > Grammomys surdaster. The sequence continues at coordinate 6,362,049 of NW_021604597.1, read as the reverse complement.
ACTGAGAATGTGCAGGCATTTTTCTAGCTTCTTTTCTTACATCATACAATGTGTTTATTTTTTTATTGAAGTATTGTGAATGAAATGCACTTTGAAGTTAATTTAATCCCTTTCAGTAATATTTCTTCTCACCATGTGTTTTCAGTTATAGTTCACTGATGACATGTATCTATTGTCTTATTGCATCCATACTTTCTTGCACAAAGGGCATCTTTTACTAGTATGCAGTTCCTGTGACTAGAAAAAGAAGATCTATGTTTTAGTAAGAACTTTAGTGTTGCCCTTTGATGCTCTTGTCTAGATTCTGCAGTATCAAACCAGAAGTCCAACTTGCAGCCTTCAGAAGAGCAGGGTTTCTGTTTTGGGGTTTGAAAGGGACTGACTTATAAGCTCCTTCTCACTCTGTTTTGCACACTGTTGTTTGAATCTAACAGTGTTTTCGTGCTCTACTTTCCCTTTGTTTAGGCTGTTCAGGGCCGATCTTCCACCCAACAGGACCGAGATCTCAGAGTTGATTTAGGATTTCGAGGAATGCCAATGACTGAGGAACAGCGGCGTCAGTTCAGCCCTGGCCCCCGGACTACCATGTTTCGGATTCCTGAGTTTAAGTGGTCTCCAATGCATCAGCGGCTTCTCACTGATCTGTTGTTTGCATTAGAGACAGATGTGCATGTGTGGAGAAGGTACAACTGGTTTTTTGATTTTTTTGTTTTGTTTTTCTACATTTTGATGACCTTCAGTTGAGAAAATGAATATAATTTATTTTAAAAATATTTTAGCTGTATGGGTGTTTTGCTTTGTATGTTTGTCTGTGTACCATGTACTATGTAGTCCTGGTACCTGCTGGGGTCAGGGTAGAGAGTTGGATCTCTTGGAAATGGGAGTTACAGAGAGTTGTGAGCCACCATGTGGATGTTAGGAATTGAAATTGAACCCAGATCCTTTGAAAGGACAAAAAGTACTCTTTACCACTGAACCAACTCTCAAGCCTAAGAAAAATGAATATTTTCATTTACTGTATCAACTAACTAAATGATTTATGTCATTAAATCGAATTTACAAATTAAATTGTTTTAAAAATTAAATATTTAAGTTCTTGATAGACAAGTATTTATATAAAGTATACTTTTATGAGTCTAGAGCACAAATCTCTAGCTATATAACAATTCCACTTAAGAGAGTTAAAGCAGAATTTTAAAATCTGGCATTGCTTACACTACACAAAAAAGAAAGATCAGTTTTGGCATATATATCTGTAATTGCATCTTCTTTTGTTAAGGTCAATACTATGAACTATATTACTGTTTGGTAACAATATGATAACAGTGCCAAAATAAAATGTTCAAGTAGCCTGTTAGCATGTATGTCATTAGGACCTATATCTATAAGAAAGTAGTGCATGTGGTTTGTATCACATCCTCAGGCTGGAGCTGACTCCCTTCTTCTCCTTATTTTCCTTGAGGATTCAAGGTGGTAACTTGAGGTTGTCCATGTCAGAAGGCAGACTCTCCCTCCCTTCTCCCTCCGTCTTCTCACTTTTTCTTCTCCCTGCCCTATTTCTTTCTTTTTTTCTTCTTTTCACCAACATTTTTTTCTCTTGAATGAAGCTCCTTAATAAACTTCTCCCATACTGTCTATCGGGTTGTACTTTCATATGTAAAACACTCTCCAATAAGAAATGGGGTTCTGATGACTAGGCTATGTGGACCAATTCTGATTAATAACTCAGTAACTGATGAGGCCAACTTGTCATGAGACAAAACCTGAAATGTTGTTGTGGGGAGATGTTAGTCTGTCTGCCCAGGGGCTTTCTGCATTTGACCTGTCCACTTTGTTTGTAAGTTAGCATAGACTCATTGCTGATGTTTGCTGTTGTATGCTATGTACCTTGAGATGGCATGAAAGGCATGGCTGCTGATGTGAATGTGTGAGTTGAAAAGGCGGATTTGCCTAATTTTTCTTTAATCAACAAACTGTGTCTCTTTGCTTTCTTTATTGATGTTCATGAAGGTTTCCAAAGATGAGTACATAAATTTTTTTAAAGATTATTTTTAGTATAGAGTAGAACATCTAACCACAATAAAGCATTGTATTTCTTTGGCACCTTCAGTACATATTTTATATGGAAAATCCTACTGGTGACCCACCCAGTGATCTTCCTTTTCCTTCTCAATAATTCTTGAGCTTCTGACAGTTCCCTTTAGACACGCTTCACATCACGTATTTCCTCCTGGTAGTAAAAGGTGCGCTTAGAACTGCAATTGGAACTTCCTCATCACAGGCTCCCAGTCAGCTGGTTTGCCTCCTAACACAGAAGAAGCAGGATGGAGCCCAGACTAGTTTTACTTAAATTCACAGAGCCGCTATTAATAATCAGAAATGTGAAATGGAGGATTACTATCCTGGGCTATATGCATAGTGAGTTCTAGGCCAACCTTGGAGTAGTGATGATTATTCTTATAAAACCCAAGAAAGAACAGGAGTCTTGTTATTTGTTTAATATACATGGACAGACACACACAAACAAACCTTGCAGACATAATTATTTTTTGGTAAAGTGCATGAATTTTGAGTTGGTTTTTCTGATAACTGCTTTTTAAATTTGTCTAGCACTTCTATATTTTGTAATTGTTTTCACTTTAAAATTTTTATTTTGAATAAGGTATCTAAGCCTCTTACAGTTACACAAAGGAAATAATTGTGTTTTTATGTTACAGCCATTCTACAAAGTCTGTAATGGATTTTGTCAACAGCAATGAGAACATTATTTTTGTACATAACACAATTCACCTCATTTCCCAAATGGTAGACAACATCATCATTGCCTGTGGAGGAATTTTACCTTTGCTCTCAGCAGCTACATCACCAACTGTAAGTTCTTTACCTCCACCTAGTGGGTTTATTTTGTAATGACATGAGTTGAGCATTCCAGTCCTTTTCAGATACAGGGAACAAGCAGGGTTTCAACAGTTTCTCCTACAGGTACTTTAAAGCCATTTATTAGATTTATATTCCAGTCTCTTTTATTTACCAGTATTTGGATCTTCCTATATATTTTTATTAGAGTATTTCTCAGGTTCTTTTAAAAAGAACTACAACTATATTTTTGTTTTACTTTTTATATAGTGTATGTATCTTTAAAGCTCATAAAGGTGCTAAAATTCATTCGTAACTTGTTACCTTATTTACCAATTTGCCATTAAATATGTGTATGTATGTATGTATATATATATATATATATATATATGTATATATATATATATATACCTATTTCTCTTTTTCTATAAAGAATTGAAAAATACTAATATTGTCAATAAGCATTTAATATTGAACTTTAATTTATTTAAAAATGCAATTTATTTAAAAATGCAATAGACCAGTGTTAGCTATATGTAACTTTTATCTAATAAATATCTTTGGTTAGTGTCTGTAGCTGAGGAGCAGTACTCCTGCCTAACATTTGTGGATCTTGGGTTTGATCCACAGAGTCACAAAAAATGCTTGACTTACATAAAAATGAGCCTATTTAGGTGTAACTTGAGTAGATGGGAAGGAATATAGAACTCTGTGCCTTAGGGTTTATCTTGCTCCTTCTCATAAGAAACTCATTTTTAAGCCCCAGAACACACCTTTCCATATGTTTGTGTTTTGTTAGCACTTTTATTAGTAAGGGGATGCTTCTGAATTGGTTCCAGACTTTATTTCATCATTAGCATGAGTTTCTAATGTGGCTGTTCTCACTCCATCCATTAGAACAGCATTGAAGTTAAAATAATAAGCTACAAGAGACTGTCACTATTACACTTCCGCCAGGCACACCTCCTTATGTTCTTGGTGAATTCACCCAGCAAGTTACAGGCAAGTGGGCTCATTTGGGAACAGTGCAAAAGGACAGCTAAGCACTGGGGTCTTGTGGCACTACTTAGTAAGCAAATCAAGGAAAGAACCTGGGAAGAACAACACAAGAGTCCATGATCCGTGAAGAAGGCTGGTGTCTAGCACTTGTCTGTCACCCCTTCTTTCGTGTCTCAACATTCCTCTAGCAATGTATACTAACTGCAATCTTATTTTAAGACAAGGAGAGTGCTTCTTTTACTATACTTAAAAGATTAAATACAGTGCTTTCTGTATAGCGTAATATAAATTGTCATTTGTTGTCAGGAAATTTTAAGAGACTCTATTTACTTTAATGTAAATATCAAATATTTTACACTTGTGTACAGGACAAAGATGATCATTCTGTAAAGTAGCATAATAGTTATTAGCATTTGCAGAGATTTGAAATATCCACATTACTAAATATTTTCCAAATTTTAGTGTCAAATATTTATTAATAGTGTTGAATAAATTCAATGACTCATAAACGTATGATATATACACCATTTTAACTCTCAATTTAGCTTATTTTTCAATTAATGAATATACAGTGAAAATACTGATATTTTAAAGTTTGACTCCCAAGAATATTTATCTATACAGTTTCGAACACTATAGTTTGGGATTTTAAACTGCCTATTAGTGTTCTTAGAGGAGTTGGAAGTTAATTTTGTTACAGAAAATTTTGTTGGTTTTTGTCTTCATATTTCTCCTAATTGATCTTAAATGATTGTACATGTACTTGGTTTTGCCACACACTTGATTTTATTTATTTATTTATTCATTTCTTATTTATTTATTTATGCTACACTGTTCCTTTCAAAAGATTTGTTCTCATGCTTTATATACAATAGGGAAATGTGAAGGCTATTAAATGCTGTTTAGTGTTGCTGGATTGTTTGAGTGTTCTATTCAGATTTAGTGGGAAAAAGAGAGGGGAGCCGGACTAAAGAACAAAACTTCTATTGAAAATATGAGATTTTCAACTGAAAGCTTACAAATGTAAAACTTCAAGAATTCTGAACCAGGTGAGAGAGAGGAGACACTGGGTATGCTCTGGTTTGCGAACAGGGCGGGCTACTTTATAAGAGCATCAGAGTATCAACTCCAGATGTGTGAAGCAGAAGCACTTGACACTGCTTAGGACACTCAATTTGAGTGTCCTGGCGATTTTAATGATACATTTTTTTCCAGATTTTCATGTCTTTAAAGCCTGACTTTTTTAAATACCTGGGATAATTTTCAATATTTGGTTATATTTAAGTTCTACTCTTCTAATATTTACTATACCATACATCTGAATGTACATATTTTGACAAAAATTTTCAGCATAAGAAAAGTAACCTTTCCCATAACTCATTAATATTGTAAAACATTTTCAAACAAATACAAATTCCATTATTTCATCTAATAGAACCTCCAAGTGAGGAAAAATATCCCAATACCCACACAGTTCTATTGTGTTGCATTTAGTCAACTGTAAGAAACGCCTGAAAGTAACATTATACACACCATGGTTGTGCCACACAAAGATAGGAGTTTTTGAAGCACCAACTCTAGAAATGACCATTTGGTCAAAGACAATTAAAATTTACCAAGTTTGACATAGACAGAAATGAAAAGAGTATGACAAAAATCTTGGCTTATGAAGTCCCATTTGTCAATTCTTGATCTTAGAGCATATGCCATTGGTGTTCTGTTCAGGAACTTTTCCCCTGTGCCCAAGTATTCGAGGCTCTTCCCCAACTTCTCTTCTATTAGTTTCAGTGTATCTGGTTTTATGTCGAGGGCCTTTATCCGCTTAGACTTGAGCTTTGTACAAGGAGATAAGAATGGATCAATTTTCATTCTTCTACATGTTGTCCTCCAGTTGAACCAGCACCATTTGTTGAAAATGCTGTCCTTTTTCCACTGGACAGTTTTAGCTCCTTTGTCAAAGATCAAGTGACCATAGGTGTGTGGGTTCATTTCTGGGTCTTCAATTCTATTCCATTGATCTTCCTGCCTGTCTCTGTACCAATACCAGGTAGTTTTTATCACTATTGCTCTGTAGTACAGCTTGAGGTCAGGGATGGTGATTCCTCCCGAAGTTCTTTTATTGTTGAGAATAGTTTTCGCTATCCTGGGTTTTTTGTTATTCCATATGAATTTGAGAATTTCCTTTTCTAACTCTGTGAAGAATTGAGTTGGGATTTTAATGGGAATTGCATTGAATCTGTAGATTGCTTTTGGCAAGATGGCCATTTTTATTAGTTTCTGTAAGGCAAAGGACACTGTCAATAGGACAAAACGACAACCAACAAATTGGGAAAAGATCTTTACCAATCTACATCTGATAGAGGGCTAATATCCAATATATACAAAGAACTCAAGAAATTAGACTCCAGACAACCAAATAACAATATTAAAAAATGGGGTATAGAGCTTAACAAAGAATTTTCAACTGAGGAAACTTGAATGGCCGAGAAGCACCTAAAGAAATGTTCAATATCCTTAGTCGTCAGGGAAATGCAAATCAAAACAACCCTGAGATTCCATCTCACACCAGTCAGAATGGCTAAGATTAAAAACTCAGGTGATAGTAGATGCTGGCGAGGGTGTGGAGAAAGAGGAACACTCCTCCATTGTTGGTGGGACTGCAAGATGGTGCAACCACTTTGGAAATCAGTCTGGTGGTTCCTCAGAAAATTGGACATAGCATTACCTGAGGATCCAGCTATACCACTCCTGGGCATATACCCAGAATATGCTCGAACATATAACAAGGACATATGCTCAACTATGTTCATAGCAGCCTTAATTATAATAGCCAGGAGCTGGAAAGAACCCAGATGTCCTTCAACTGAGGAATGGATTCAAAAAATGTGGTATATTTACACAATGGAGTATTACTCAGCTATTAAAAACAATGAATTCGAGAGTTTCTTAGGTAAATGGATGGAACTAGAAATTATCATCCTGACTGAAGTAAGTCAATCACAAAAGAACACACATGGTATTCACTCACTGATTATTGGATATTAGCCCAGAACCTTGAAATGCCCAAGATTCAACTCACAGGCCACATGAAGCTCATAAAGAAGGAAGACCAAGTGGGGGTGATTTGGTCCTTCTTAGAAGGAGCAACAAAATACTCAAGGGAACAAATATGGAGACAAAGTGAGGGACAGAAACTGAAGGAGGGGCCGTCTGAAGACCATTCCACCTGAGTATCCATCCCATGTGCAGTCACCAAAGGTAGATGCTGATGTGGAAGTCAGGAAGTGCATGCTGATAAGAGCCTGATATAGATGTCTCCTCAGAGGTCTGCAAGAGTCTGACATATTCAGAAGCAGATGCTCACAACTAGCCATTGAACTGATCATGGGGTTCCCAATGGAGGAGTTAGAGTGAAGACCATTGGAGCTGAAAGGGTTTGTGGCCCCATGAGAAGAGCAACAATTCCAACCAACCAGAGCTCCCAGGGTCTAAACCACCAGCCTGGGAGCACTTAGGGAGGGATCCAGGGCTTCAGCTGAATATGTAAGAGTGGAGGGCCCTGCTGGGCATAGGTGGAAGATGAGATCCTTGACCTCATGAAGGCTGGACGCTCCAGGGGGTGGGAATTTGAGGGTTGGGAGGTGGGAGTGGAGGGGTAGGTAGGGGTTACATCTACAGAGAAGAAGGAGGAGGGGTGAGGGGATAGGGGGTTCCTGGGTGGGTGGGGGATGGGGTAAGGGGACAACATATGAAATGTAAATAAAACATCCAATAAAAAAATATCTTGGCTTCTTTTAAAATGGAACAATTATGTACAGATCCTTATTTGATTGGAGCCTCCTTAAGAACTAATGAACTTGAGAGGATTGGAAGTGTATTGCATTCACACTGTGAACTTAAGGGAACCAGGGAGAGCTGGGATGCTCTCACACACCTTTAGTTCTAGCCCTCAGGAGGGAGGCTGAGACAGAGGGAGTTATCCATAAAGGGCAAATTCTTCACATCTCCATCCTGCAAATATATTATGTTTAGCTGTTTTTAACTTTAGGTTACCTTATTTTAGAAGGGTCTAATAACTTAAGCCAACAATTTATTGTAATTAAATTTATAATTACCTAAGTATATCATTATATATTGTACATGTAATTTATGATATTTATTATAAATTTCCTCTAAGAAACTTTTAATACATATTTTAAATGCATTTATGAATGTATGATTATTTTGACACAATAGGACCATTGTGACAGTGTAAAAGGAAAACTAATTAAGTTATAAATATTAAAACTTAGTTACGATCATAATGAAGATATTATTTTTCAACATCCTTAGAATCACTGTTTTAATATATTCCAAAAATCTTGGAATAACATTTCTTTAACATAACCTAAAATCACATTGTAGAGTGCTTGTAACATCATGCTAAATGAAACATCCAGGGAATTCTTAGCTTCTTCAAAAAAACCACACCTATCAGTTATTTTAAGATCACAGTTTACATGTCTGGAAATGCTTGTGAAGCCAGTTGCTACATATTTTAAATCCCATGTATGTCATGAGATATCTGTTTACTAAATGTGTAAGAGATGTTTTTGTTGTTGTTGTTTTGTTTTCTTATTTAACAGAAGAAGCAAAATGAAGAGTAATGATTGATATCAATTCTCTGGAAAAAGACAATTTCCCGAAAAATGTGTATTAGTTTACTTAACTTTTTATGTTTCATGGTCTTGGTCTGATAGGCTTTTTTTCAAGATCATATTCAGCACAGAATTTTCTGACCTTCATTTAAGATAATAAAATTCTGGCTTATTTAAAATAAACAAATACATGTATACATACATACATACATACATACATACATACATACATACATACTTGGGAGTAATAAAGACTTAGACAGTAGTAGTTAGCAACTTTTTTCTGTGTGGAGCTAGATAGTAGCTGCGCTCGGCCTCACAGCAGTCTGTCGTTTGTCTCAGCTGCTCACTTGAACTGCTATGAGAATGGGCATGGACAGGGCTTATCATAAGAGCGGTGTGGTCTGAGATGCTGACGTTATGTTTATTGTGTATAATTATCCCTTAGAAGACATATCTTTTTACTATTTTTGTCGCTAGACATTTTAATGTACAACTATATTAAGCTTTAATAAAAAGGTAAGTATAATGTAAGGGTTTGTTTGTTTTTGTTTTTTGTAGTCTCCTATTTTAAAAACAACAACCTAAAGCTTAACCCAGAAGTAAGGCTTTGTCACTTCTCACAACAAAGTGCTACACTCTGTTGATTAGCTGCTGCTCAGTCTGATTTCTCAGTGAGAGGCAGATGCAACATACTGTGAAGTTTCGATTCAGTGGAAATGGTGGGAACCTCAATGTGAGATCGATCAGTGGTTTAGTCTAGACTGTAGGACTTGCTGGCCATGGCCTCTGCACTCATTTTGTTGGCTAAGAGACAATAATGATATTTTTCCATCAGCGCATGAGAAAAATCAAGTGTGGTAATAGATGTCACATGTACTAGATGGGGAAGCCTTTCATTCTCCAATGCCTTCTGTAACTCTCTCGTTAAAAGCATTTTGTTTATAACACTCTGAAGTATAGACTGTTCTAGATAATTTAGTTATTTATAGATAATCAATTTTGATAGCATGATATTTGTTTGCTATTTCTAGGGAACTAACCATTTGAAGTGGCCTGTTTCCTCACTGGAATCATAAAAGAACACAGAAGTCTGTGTGTTGTAGGAATAACATTTCTGAATTTGCTCTCATAGTGTCATGGTTCTGGATGAAAGCTTCGAATTCTTTAAATTCATCTTACCTGTAAGAAAATGGCGTAGGATAGATTTTAAGAAGACTGGAGATGTACATTGTATATATTATAGTAAGCAATCTAAACAAGCTGTATTGTATTCTGATTTTGAATACCTATATTGCTTATTTAAAACTGTGTGTTATGGTAAATGGATCACAAAATTGTTTTAAATAAAAATAAATTAATAGTTTTAACTTTAATATTCAGGATAAAATTAAAACACTTGTCCTGGCATGGTGATGCCTGCCTCAGTCCTGGCACTGGGGAGGTAAAAGCAGATGTTGTTAGAATTCTTTGTGAGTTTGAGGTAACCCTTATCTACAGAGTGAGTTCCAGACCACCAGGGCTACACAGTGATACTCTATCAATTTATGAATTGGACATGGAGCTACTCAAGGAATATGAATGAATGAATGAATGAATGAATGAATGAATGAATGAATGAGTGAGTGAAAGTGGATGAATGAATGAGTTTGGTTCACTTACTATGCAGTATGATCAGTATTTGCTTTGTGAAAGGGATATTATTTTGTTGAGTTTTTGAGTTAAGGGTTCCAAAACTAGTCAGTTGAATTATTTATTTTCTACCACACTCTTGTTTGTTACAAATGAAAGCAGAGGATTGGAAGGAAACACTGAGACGAAGCAGAGAAAACTCATCATTCCTTCAGGATTTGTTGAACTCACTCAAGATTTTAAGTTGACCATTTTGGTCAACTATCCAGAATACTGTGTCAGATGTGGTTTAATTCTTTCTGTCCCAGGAAAAAAATAGAGACTGACATTTCTGGTTCTTCAAATGCATCATCATAAAGAAGAGAAGCAACTTTTTCTTTTGTGTTAAACATGAGGGTGGTGTTAATGTTTATTAACAGGATGTAGAATTGGAAAATATGGGACCTTTGGTCTTGATGTTATGTTCTTATAACAGTGATCTGACTGGTAGTCTCAGGATTTTCTTATTTATCATCCCAGAGAAGAGCCATGAAATTAGCATGTTTTGAAATCTATATCCTTATTTATTTGTTGTAAAAACTCAGAGAATTGGAATTTTGTAATTATTGTGAAAAATACCTATAATGTTTGTATTATATGTACATGATTCTTAAAGCTCCAAACTCTTGGGTAGTATGCAGGTACTTGTCCTTATATTCTAGGTCATATATAGTTGGATCAGTGAGTTATTTTCTGACACAGAAAGTGAATTTTAAATTGTGATGACAAACATTTTATGTTTGTATAACAAGGATTCTGAATATTTGAGGAAACAAATTATAATATTTTCTCATAGAAAAAAGTCTAGATAGTCTGTAAGTAATTATTAACTTTTCTCAGTTGTTTCTGCTCAAGTCAGTACTGCGTTAGGGTTTGAACAGGGACAGTCTACGTTCACTCTTTAAAATGTCTCATTAATCACTCACTAGGGAAAAATACTTGTTTCAAAAAGAAAGGTTTGCATTCTTTCTTCTATATTTGCTATACTTACATGTGTATATTTGGGGCAGTTACTCAAAGAAAACATTTAAATGTTTCATGTTTAATCTTAATCATAATCATGTACCTTATAAAATGACTATTCTGAGAATTTTGATTTTAATAAAATAATCAAATATAATTTAAAATATTATTTTGTGTTTCAACTTTACATGTATTTTCATTTAATTTTAATAATTTCCTTTTTCTTGTACTTTTTTGGTCTGTTGTCTGTTTTGTCTAATGCATGTCCAGGGTTCTAAGGTTAGTATTACTTTTGCAGTAATTTTTAGGCTTTTATTTTTAAATTTTATTTTTACTTAGAAAAAATTTTACTTGGTTATATTTTGAGTTTCCATATCATCTTTTATTCAGGAATATTTTTGTGTATTTAAAAAATTCATTCAGAGTAATATTTAACCAATATTTTGATGAATTCGTTTTATTAATCATAGTAATAAATATCATAAGACAATGAAAATGATTGATGGAGTCCCATGTACAATCAGATTTGACTTCCAGTTACAGGAATTGGATGAGATATATATTAACATTTAGTAAGAATTATATTAATTAAACTTTATCATAGGATGATTACATAACATATTTGTAAAATATATTAATAGAATGTAATAAGAATTGTTCTGTAGGTTATTGCTCATATTAAGAATATCTTTTTCTTTCAATTTTGATATTTTAGTAGAAGAACTTTCTCAAGTTCTGTGGACAATTTAATAATTATGTATTTAGTATTTGTTTCTAATTCACTATTGTAAAATTAGAGCATGTTTCACTGGTTGGATTTGTAGATTCTAACTAAAAAAATAAGGCAATAATTAATGTACTAAGGTAATGCTCTCATAATTTCAACAATTTGAAATGATGAATATTTGATACCATGTCTGCAGATATACTAAATTCCAGTTTATTAAGAAGTTATTAAGAATGTTTGACTGATCTAAGCAATGCCCAGTGTTTCATCTTAAAACAATTGAAGATAGAATTATAATAAATTTTTTCTTATAACTGTTAAATTATGGTCACAACTGTTTAAATATAATGCTGTGTTAGGAACAAAGCCCGAGTATTTAAGCAGCCTGCATTCCCAAGGACAGTGTGAAAGTAGTAGGAACAGGAATCAATTTCCTGCACCTATCATGTACTTGAGTTTGCCATTTGGTTAAAGGTAAGATCAGAAAGTTTGGATAGTGTGCCCATTTTCAGAAACAGCATTTTTATTTGCACAGCATCTCTTTTCTTTGCTCTTTTTGGCATTAAGAAAGTTAATTCTAGTTAGAAAATTATCAAATTAATGAAAGTGTTATTTACAGGATGAGAAATGAATAAGTGTTGCCATGGTTTGTAACTTATGGACTTACACCTTCTAAGAAACAATACATTTAATATTCCTTCTGAAAGCAGGATGTGACATTTTATCACAGAGAATATTTTAGTGAAAATTTAACTTTGAGCTTAACAATGCTACCTTCTCTTCCTACAGCTAGTGATTCATAGCTTATTGGTTAAATATCTAAAGGAATGATCCTTCTGATTATTTTGACCTTATGAAACCCTTAGTATTTCAGTTTATTCTTAAGTAGAGAAATCTGTATCCTTGTTTGACAGTCATCTAATTTGGTAGCAAAAAATTGCTGTGTATCATTCCTATTATTAATTATATTTGTAAGAAAGAAAAACACTATTTGTAAATTGAAATGAAAATTTTAGGAGAAAATGATCAATTTTACACCTCTTTTTTTGCTCAAACTAGAATAAGAAGTTATGTATGATTGTCACTAAGTATTTTTGTGAAATTATATGAAATCTTTAATTCAACTGATACAGTATTTTAAACTAATACTCATTTTATAATAGGTGTTTTATTTAAGAATAGTGTGTAGGGAAACAAAATTTTATAAGGTCTTGTGATAAGTAGTTTACTCTTTATATTCTTATCTAAGCTCTCTAAATGACTGTTCTCCTGTAGTATATGTTATGTACCATAGTTCCCAATTTTAAACAAGACTAATTCTCCTTTTTTAAAGACTGAATTGGAAAACATTGAAGTGACACAAGGCATGTCAGCAGAGACAGCAGTGACGTTTCTCAGCAGACTCATGGCAATGGTTGATGTCCTTGTGTTTGCCAGCTCTCTAAATTTTAGTGAGATCGAAGCTGAAAAAAACATGTCTTCTGGAGGGCTAATGAGACAGTGCCTACGGCTAGGTAAGTACACTAAGGCAGAGATGTTCTCTATAATTACGATGACTTGTGCAGCTCTGGGGTACAGAAAGCATGATTCAGATAGGAGATTCTGAAGCTTAGTAACTGTCTTGTAATCCTTAGGATTACTCAGTTTTAAAAACTTGTATCTTCACATTGGAGATTGTATGGAATCATTATTTATTGCTTCAAATATAGGCAATCATATTTAGAATTCTTTAAAAATCAGTAAGGCTGATGCATATCGTTGAAATGATTTTAATGCACATCCCTTTGTGAACCGTGTTTGTGTCCAGGGCAGGCAGACAACTAAGGATATAGCAAGCAGCAGAGCCCTTACCTAGAATAGAAGAGGCCCGAGTCTAATGGCCAGTATTACCGAGGAAGTGCAAGAAACACTGGCCCAAAATCTGTATGTTTGTAAAATAATGATTAAATGCTAGTGACAAGGAGTGTAAGCTGCTCTGCTGTGAAGATAGCTGTTATAACCCTTAGAATGAAGGATGCCTGAAAGGGGAAGTTGTGCTCTGTAGGGTCACCAAGATAGATGAGGCAAGGACACAGCCTTATTATTAACCTTTTACAGGCTAATAGGGATCTTTGTGTGTTTGTATAATTGTGTATCTGTATAGCATGCATGCATGCATGCATGCATGCATGCATGTATGTATGTATGTATGTATGTGTGGGTATGCCTGCCAATGCAGACACATGTGGAAGTCAGAAGATGGTATCTAGTATCCTTTTTATCATTCTCTACTTTATTCATTTGAGAAAGAGTCTCACTGAACCTGGAGCTAGGCTGTCCTCTCTTATTACAGATATGAATATAAGTCAGGGGATTTGACTTTAGGTCCTCATGCCTGTACAGCAAATTCTTTTACCTACTGAAACATCTCCCTCTCTCATAGACATTTTATGCTATGTTAAAATTTTTGTTGGTACAGGACATTTGTGTAACAGTGACTATTGGAGGATTATAGAATTAGGAAGACTTATTTGGGAGTTTGAAAGTCCCTGATGATCTATTTCTTTTGAAACAGAATACATGAGTATTTTTTTAATATATATTTTATATATGTTGTACATACATTGTTGAATTTCGTAATATAAAGTTTATCTAATAAATTGTAGTAATAATAATCTATTACAGAAAAGGAAACACAGAAAAAGAAATAAATTTAAAACATTTTCCTATAGAGCAATGTCAACAATTTATGTTAATATCTTTCTGATTTCTTAGTTTGTTGTGTAGCTGTGAGAAACTGTTTAGAATGCCGACAAAGACAGAGAGACAGAGGAAACAAATCTTCACATGGAAGCAGTAAACCTCAGGAAGCTCCGCAAAGTGTAACTGCCACAGCAGCATCCAAGGTAATCACCGTTTCCTCTGGAATGTGAAGCCCTTTTTTATAGTGAGAACAGTGCTTTATAGTCTATAAAATGGCAGAGGCTTGAGGCTCTAGTGCTGGTGTCTCTGCTTTTTAGTTGTATCTGAAAGGTTAGCTCACATCATAAGTTTTCACTTGTATGTTAATGAAGAAGATACTAGTTATTTCTTCTGATAGTGTTTTTAAAAATTACATTGGAACATAGGACTGGATATTTCTGGTGTTTCTACTTTAAACAGTTACATCTATTTTCAGAGGTCAGCCTATAAACAGAGCACAGTTTTAAATGGATGAACTTTGGGTGAAAGACTAGTTATTGGCTGACCATCAAATGAGTGAGTTTTATATAATAGTTTGGAATATGTTGGCAATTTTCATTACAAACGAGTTGTCTTCTTGTATTTAACTGACACAGTATTATGTGCAGCTTCATGACTTTGAAAATTTACATGACTGTTCTGCACTTAACTTCTGCAGCTATACCTTGTGTGTAGACTTTTGCTTGATTGTGACCTTTCACACATGCAGTAGACCTCATTTACATCAATATAAGATTTTAACTTCTTAAACTTTATATAATTTTCCTTTCTTGAAGTACTTTTCCTTATATTCTATCTGTCTTAAATACATTCATGTAGGTCAGCTTGGATGCTGCTTACCCAAGACAAAGGTTTTTGGCAGGATTACCATGCCCTAGTCTAGGAACAGTTCTTGTGATGGTTTCAGTCTCTTTATCCCTCACTGCACTTGTAATTAAATGTTCAGCATTGACACAGTAATGATTACTCAACAACTGAAGACATTAGTTTTCTAAGTTCCCTCGCTCCACATTGCTGCAGTTTGTGCTAAGCCAACTGTATGTGCACCAAGCTATTGGTTGTTTAGTGCTGCAGCCTCCTTTCTTGTTCACTGCTGTCAGGGAGAGATAATAGGACCCACATACTAGTGTACTGCTGACAAATCTGCAGAGTGTTATACACTGCTTGGGAAGTTAGGTATTGGTGTGTCAGCAGTCAGGCTCATATTCAGTCTGTAGACATATTAAAGGGCCAGTCACTACAGGGGTTTCACCACAGACTACATCTCATGACCTTCAGAGCACTTGGAGTACTTAAAATGTAAAGCAAGCTTTCTGAGTTACATTCTCTCTGCCAGTTAGAGGATCCTGAGGTAGGTTCTTTGTCTCCCACATCTCAGATATCCGCTATTTAAAGTAAATCAGACTCTTAATTTAAATGATGTTGTTTAATTAAAATGAAAAAATAACATAGTGGTTCCTGGAGTGAGGTGCCTCTGACATCTCTTATTTATTACTTAGGAGATGGATTACTGAGCCACTGCTTAGGAGGGCCTTAAGGCTTGACTATGCCTATACATTTTTTTTAAACCACCAGAGAAACATCAGTGGGTGACAGGAAGTCTTTCAGAATCCCTAAACCAAGTGTGCTTCTTCTTGTAGAATACAGATGGCATACCCACTGAGACAGAAATTTGTATTGCTGAGTTAGTTAGTGTGTCTCTAGTAAGAGGTTTGACAGTGAGAAATGAGTAAGTGGTGACATTCAGGTATATGGAAAAGGTTTCACTTGTTAGCAAAGCACATTCAGTATAGAGAATAAAAGTGAGTGGTGGATATTTTGTCCGTGCATTGCAGAAGTGACACTTTCGGCAGTAAGCCATAGTTGATTTTTAATCCAGCAGAAGAGCTTTCTGATATGAATCTGGACACACTTCCTTGAGTGGTGTATCTTCATGGAGCCTCATTTTCATACTAGAGCAGTAATTTAAACATGTCTTCACCTAATCTTTACAAGGTCAAATGGGATTAGAGGAATCTTTGTAAAATATAAGTTGGTACATATATTAAATTATTTCAAGTTTTTCCATATGCACTGTAGATTTATCTATTCTATAAATTATACACAACTTTTCATAATTATCCTATGCTAAAAGTATTAGACTATTATTTAAATGATCTAGTTGAATGTTGGAGCAGTTCCAGTTTTACAGAGACTGGGTAAACTTGATGGTTTTAATGGAAACTATTTGCAAAAATAATGTATTAAAGTACCTACTGATACCTGGGGTGAGGTGAACCATGTAACTATCCGCCTTCAAGTGTTGATCTTTTTCTGATATCATGTTCCACAGGAACCACAGCTTCCTTTAGGAGTGAAACACCACAGTGCTATCTGTAGAGAAGTAGGAGTCAGGCAACAAGCACATACCTGTTATGTACAAAACTTGCATTTATAGTTTATATGCATGCATTGTCAGAATTAATCCAAAGCACTGCGAGCACATTGAGTAACCGACAAAGTGCTCAAGTGAGCCAAAGTAACTTAGGGTACTTGATTATATGATATGAGTATATTACCTGAAATCCTTAGTGTTTTGTTTTTCCAACTATAGAAAATCATTTCAATAGTATATTCTCTAATGTCTGTCTACTATAATGAGCTAAGACTAAGTTAGTTTTAGAGCTTACCTTTTAAAAATGGATCATGAAGTGACTATATAATTGAATAATGTTAATTAGTAATATTTTAATCTCATAAATATATATGATTAATAAATTAAGAGAACTAAATACATTTATTAACTGGAAATGTTAGAAACAAACATTAATCCGGATAAGAGAGATTTGCACTTGGTTCTTCTGAAAAGCAAGATCATTTTTTTTTCTTATACAGCCTTACCTGCCTTTATGGGACCACAGAGGCATCTGTGTTAATAGCAAATCAACATAGAGAAGAAAAAGCATCACAAGCAAAGGAAAACAGAAAATAAGCCTGTGCCAGTTTTGATGTCAGTAATTTCTAGTTCAGTGAGGAGGCAGGAAATGGTTTGGGAAGCTCAGCCTAAGGTAGTAATGTAATTGCTGTAAGTGATGCTCCTAAATAATTTTCTTGAATATACTGTTACTCAATAATTGTCTTTTGTTTTCAAGACTCCTTTAGAAAATGTTCCAGGTAACCTTTCTCCTATCAAGGATCCCGATAGACTTCTTCAGGATGTTGATATCAATCGCCTTCGTGCTGTTGTCTTTCGAGATGTGGTAAGTTATATATCTGCTTGACTTCTTGAAAAAGCAAACAAAAGTCAAACAACAGCAGCAACAACAACAGAACTGTCATTGTCATTTGTGTTAAACTGCAAAGAATTGCTGTTATTACTAAATGTCCTGTCACCTGGATATATTGCATACCAGGATATAGTTGATGGTAAAATGGTTGAGCCTTAGTTTTTTCCCAAGGCTTACTGATAGTTTGCTTTTGAAAAATGATATGTATGTGTACAGGGCTGGGGAAAGGCTCAGTGGGTAAAGTGCCTGCTGCGTAAGCATAAAGACCTGAATTCAGATCCCCAGCACCTACATAGAAGTCAGGCATGGGGCTGCACATCTGCAACTCCAAATCTGATGGTGCAGACGAAGTTTCTCAGTCTCAATGAGAACTCCGTCTCAAACAATACAGAGTGATAGCAAACACTCAGTGTCAGCCTCTGTCCTCTACATGTACACTCGAAGGTAAGCACACACACATGTGCTTACACTGTTGCTCACACAATGATAAGACAATTTGAAACTCAGTTTGTGTTCCAAGATTAGAGATAGCCTTGAAACACTAAGTTGACTTTATCTTAGGCTAGCTGGCCCTGCCTTTTACATTCTTTACTACATTTCCACATAATGAATATTTTTTTATTCTCAATGTCTCTTATTAGGCATAAAAAGTTATCTGATCAGGTATTAATGGAAGTTACACCTTTGGGTGTGGAAAAACATTTTTTTCATTTAAAAAATATTAATTATTATTGTTATATGTGTGCTCATGATACATGTTTGGGGAGTAGGTCATACCACAGAGTACTTGGAGAGGTCAGAGAACAACTTTTTGTAGCCTAATCTAACTTTCCGTCTTTATGAGGATTCCAGGGATTGGACTCACATAGCAAGGCTTGAGCAGTAAAAGCCTTTACCCATTGAACCATCCTACTGGCCCCTACTTTCACAAATTATGGTATCTGCAGCAATCTGAATTAGAAAGGTGGCGTAATAACATTCAAAGAAAAAGATTGCTTTCGGAGGATTTAATGGAACTCTTTAATCTCTGACTGCTTATTAAGTCAATTGAAACTAAGATTGACCTTTTTATGAATTGTGTAGGAGTAGTGGTTCATAGTAGATTATGCAATAATATCAGTTGTTAATATTGGCATTATAAACTATCCAGATCATATCCTGTTCTTTTAATTATAGCTGATTTAAGGTCCATTTAAAGAAGCATATGTTTGAAATCTATATATAACCATCAGTTAAATGGAGTGCTTTGTTGTTTACAGTGTAGTTGCAATAAGAGTAAGACGTGGTATGATGATTCATGCTGTGAATATATGACTGAAAATTATTAAATCTTATAAATCACTTGGAAAGTTAACATCTAAAACGTGAAATAGGAAAACATAATAGACCTAAGCAATAAATATAAAATATGTAATATAATCAACAATATGATTAAAGATATCAGTAAATAACAATGAATATTAAAAGGAGATATTTTCAGTATTAAATTAACTAAAACCTTAAATGATAATGCTTAGCATTGCAGAAGTGGAGGAATCTGGCTTTTATGTAATCATTGTTACATAAGGATAAGTTGGACAGGCTTTTTTATAGTTCTTCATTAATATTTTAGAAAAAAAAACTCTTTCTAATACCAATGTCTCAAATCCCAACAAATGTACTTGCTGTGTTGTAAGAGTGTGCTTGAGTGATGAGCCCCAGTCAGATGTGTAGTCAGAGCTTTACCTTTCTGTCACTGTGCTTGTAGATTCCAAGTACATATCTCACATTGAATAATCTGGGGCCTTAGAGTGTTTTACAATTTTTAGTACATTAGTTGTGTTTCCTAATGGTAAGAACTGTACTTTATTTTCAAAATTTTTATAAAACAGCAGTCTCATTTGTCACATTTACTTTATTTAATTTCTGAAATATATCAGACCTCAGATTAGGTTTTAGGAAATATACATACATATATTATCTTTGTGTGTTTGTGTGTACGTGTGCGCATGTGCGAGTGTGAGTGTGTGTGTGTAGTATGCCTTTACACATGCTCACAAGCCACAGTGTATGGGTAAAGGTCAGATGACATGTTATGGAGCCTTCTTCTACATGTGTGTTGGTGCCTAGGATCAAATGCATGAGCCTTTACTCCCTAAACCATCTGGGCCTACCATCTGGGTTGGATCCAAAGGTTTGTTTCATTTTGATTTATGGTGTAAATGTGTATGTTTTGGTGCCCAAAGAGGTTAGAAGAGGATGTCACAACACTGGTGGATGAGGTTTTAAAAGTATTGTGAACCACCTAAAGTAGGTGCTAGGACCCAAACTCTGGTCCTCTGTAAGAGTAGCAGGTATTTTTAAATACTGGTCTATCTCCCTAGCCTTCCTTCCAGCAACTTTTAAATCAAAGTTTAATGTCTAATAAATAAGAATAGTTTCTTATACTTGGTGAATTTATATCATAAACATTCTGGGTCTCAAACTGCCTTTTCATTTTCCACAGGATGATAGCAAGCAGGCACAATTCTTAGCTCTGGCTGTTGTTTACTTTATCTCTGTTTTGATGGTATCTAAGTATCGGGACATATTAGAACCCCAGAGAGAGACTGCAAGAACTGGAAGCCAACCAGGTAGAAATATCAGACAAGAAATAAATTCTCCAACAAGTACAGGTATTTAATATTTTCTTTCCATTATTTTGCATTTCACCAGTATCTTCTTTTGAACTGTACTTACTCAGAGACATTTCAGACATTTACAGAATTGGTAGAGATACTGACTCAGTGTATTTTAGTTCCACATGATGTGCATTTGTTATTACTCTCATGTGTCAGTGAAGCCTTGAGGTTACTGCCCATTTATGAATGCAAATCATTTGGCTATGTTGTTATTTAATATGCAAGGAACTTATACCTTTCAACAGATTTCTCATGAAACTTTTGTGAGCATGAAAAATAGGATGTCCTCATATAGTTGTTTAAAATACAAATAAGGTAAAATAACCAATCTTTATTGCCTAACTTAAATATTACCTCCTTCCCTTCTTTGCTGTCTCCTCTCCTTGCCTTCTTATTAACTGTTTAACATCTAAATATTATATAAATTATATAACATGCAAACAAACATTTTAAATTTTGTTCAAGTTGTAAAAGGTTTATACAAAGTGGTTTTCACTGAAAGACGTATGTAGAAGTAAGATCATAGAAGTAGTGCCCCACAGTGGGGTCATTGGGCTCATTGGCAATACACTCATGTTGCAGGAGCCTTTGCATGGCTGACTGTCACCGATCCAGAGACAGTGAGGCCAGGGAGGATGGACTAAAGTTAGTGAGACGGACTAAAGTCTCATGCAGTAGCCCACTTTATCCATAGTTTCAGACAACTTATCTCCTGAGGGTTAAGGAAAGGTCACATGAGTAAAGTTCTCATGAGTTGAAGCTGTGTACAATCACAAAGACAAGTCACACATGCCAAAAACATGCTTTTTTTATAGAAGCATTTAAAGAATAGTTTAACCATTTAATTTAATAACAACAGCAAGCAATAATGAGTGAACAGAAGTAAACTTTCTCCTATCTACTATAACTGAGGAGTAGCACAAAAACACATTCCAAGAACAATTTTGTGTTTTGAAGAAAATGAGGTCAGAAGACTCTTGTCTTGTTTTCTTGGAGTGTTCTTATATGCACTCAAAATTCTCCTCACACAAATTCGTTTTTGGACTATGTTCTGACAATTGGTCTTTCCTACTGTGTTTGAAAATGTTTTGGGGTAATTAACCATTTTACATTTCCTACCAAGTGTTTGTATCAAGATGATTTTCCTGTTGTTTGCACTATAACTTTGATAACTCAATGACTATCTCTTGCACTATTAGATTAATTTATAGGTGAAATTCTTTACTAAGTAAACACATATGCTTTATAAATGTGTGTCTTAAAAGTCAATAGAGATTTATGCTCTAATCAGTACATCTTGTTACATTTAACACACCTCATTTTCTTTTTACTGCTATTGTGAAACAAAAGATCACATTTTAGCCCTAGGATTTTCTCATGGTAGGACATACTGTTTCATTATAACACTATTATTTTAATTTTATCTTGACATTTAAACATCAGCTTGACATTCATGTTGATGTCCTTTTAAAGCATAGGGGTGTCATATATGTATAAGATAAGCACTATTATAGTGAACCTATTAGACCTAGTTTTCTAGTTTGCTTGTGTGTTTTCAAGTATGTTGCTACAAGTACTCTACTTGGTGAATATACTGCCTACATTCTTTCCCTTAAAAACTCTTGCCCTCCCTAGATTTGTGTTCTTTAGTATTGTTTGCCTGATGCAATAGTATAAAAATGTCATGAGTCTTTCATGTGGACTATATTCAAACTGTCACTTTCCTTCTCAAATTTGGCTCCATGATTCTCTCCACAGTTGTGGTCATACCATCTATTCCTCATCCAAGTTTGAACCATGGACTCCTTGCCAAGCTGATGCCTGAGCAGAGTTTTGCCCACTCATTTTATAAAGGTAATACTGACATTATCAAAATGACCCATTTGGTATTCTTAATTCAATAATCACTTTAACATAAATAATCACTTAGAAAGAAGATGTGTTGTATTTCTACAACGTGGCTTCTAAGAACCAGGAAAACCTTTTGTTCTTGCATTCCATTCCATGGGTTAACATCTTCAAATTATGGGAACCTAAGGTACTGTATTACTATTTACTGTGCTGGCATACACTAGCTCTTAACAGCCATGCTACAATAATGCAACTAAATTAGTCTAAAATGCAGAATACTATAGATTAACTAGGAAAAAAAGATTGAATGTAATTCTGAACAAACTGACCTATTGGTTATTTGACATCTACTCAGAACATAGTCATAATACTATTAAAAGAAATTCAAAATAAGTCTTTCATGAAAAAAGATACAAAATTAAATGTTAAGCATCTGTTAATACTTTCTTAAATATACGTGGACAGCACGAGCATAAGGAGAAAAAAATCATTGAACAGAAATAGATTTGTAAGCAACAATAAATAGTAAAAATAAAGACATTACAATAAGCACCATAAAAGTATAGAGAGTATTTTAAGTGATGGAAAACTATAAACACAATGAGGAGAGCATGAGCTGACATAAAGATAAACTGCACTATTAGAGATGGAAAACACAGCAGCAAAGTGAGTTATCTGCTTCCTATTAACAAAAAGTTGGTAATACAGAACAAATAGTTTACCAGGCCGAGAGCTCTCCCTCTGGTTCCAGATTTTCCTGTGTGCACAACTCATGGGATGTTGAACATGAACAGTAGTGGTTTACCTCCTGTGATTGATTACACCGTTAGTCACGTTCAAATATAAGAGTGAATATATGGGTTGCAGAAGAGAGATTCAGAGACACATTGTAAATTGTAAGCAAGCACCTGACAGTAGCTACGAGCATTGCTCAGCTAAACACCAGCAAGACATGACAAATTGAGGCCTCAACTGAGAAGGATGTGATTTCTTCTGATGATTAGAATGAGTTTTGAAGAGGACACTGTGCCCCAGATGAAACCATAGTTTCATGTATTCTATAACTAATTATGTTCAAGGACAACCTTAGAACAACTAATGCTAGCAAAGTATTTTTTATTACATCTTATGAGCTTTCATATTTTTGGGTTTGAGGGAGGAAGTAACAGACTTTTCGACAGTGGTAAAACGAAAATTTCTTTCTGTAAATTAGTAACATAAACATTGTATAGGGTTTGTTTTAAGTTTAATATAGGCATCCCCAACTCTGAGTTGTCATTCCAGCAATATACTTCTATGACACTTCTATATAAACAAAACATATTAAAACATATATTCTTAGGAGTGCTATCATTGTTAGCGTAACTTGTATTAGGTTATTAAAAGGTAAAAAAAATTATCATGTCATAAGCTTTAGATACTGATATTCATAGTATTTGCATAAAATATTTAGGTTAGTGAAGTTGGAGAGGTAAGTCAGCAATTAAGATCAGGAATTCGAGGCCCATACATAAACACAGTAAAAACAATATACAGCAGACTAGTAGCCAGCATCAAATTAAATGCAGAGAAACTTGAAGCAACACCACTAAAATCAGAGAGTAGACAAGGCTGCCCACTCTCTTCCTACCTATTCAATATAGTACTGGAAGTCCTAGCCAGAGCAATTAGACAACAAAAGGAGGTCAAAGGGTTACAAATTGGAAAGGAAGAAGTCAAAATATCACTATTTGCAGATGATATGATAATACACTTAAGTAACCCCAAAAATTCCACTAGAGAATTCCTAAGTCTGATAAACAGCTTCAGCAATATGGCTGGATTATAAAATTAACTCAAACAAATCAGTAACCTTCCTCTACTCAAAGGATAAATGGGCTGAGAAAGAAATTAGGGAAACGACCTAAGACAAAAGTTCATTTTCTTTTGATAATGCACATTCCATGATGGATAAGGAAGGCATTCTTGTCAGAACTTCCTAAGACAGCCTCAGTCTTGTTAATGAAATAAAAAAGTGGAGAGAGGCAGAGAGCCTTTGGGGCTGCTTGACAAGTATCTGACATGGGCCAAGGACAAGGAAATGAGCTGCTTGGCAGGAATATGACAATGGCCAAGGACAAGGAAGTAGGCTTCATGCAGGAATCTGACATTAGGCTAGAACAAAGAAGTAATCTCAGACAGGATACTAAATTTTAGGCTAGAACAAGGAAGTAGACGTCAGGCATGAAAATGACTTTGGGCTAGGACAGGCAAGTTGGCTCAGACATTTTAGTCATCCTGATAAGCCCTTAGAAACAGTGATCACAGGAGTGTTCATGGAATTTTGTTTATTGCCTTGCTTCTTCTTTGACTACTTGTGTTTATTGTCTTGCTTTTTCCTTGACTATTTGCATTTATTGTATTGCTAGTCCCTCAACCTAGACCTGACCTTAATACTTGCATGTAATTAAAATGGTATAAAAGCAAAAAGGAGGAGGGGGATGGGATAGGGGGCTCTAGGGAGGTGCAATGGAGAAAGGGGATGACATCTGAAATGTAAATAAATAAAATAATATGCACTCACTGATAAGTGGATATTAACTGAAAAGCTTTGAATACCCAAGATAAAATTCACAGACCACATGAAGGTCAAGAAGAAGGAAGACCAAAGGGTTGGTGCTTAGTCCTTCTTAGAAGAAGGAACAAAATACTCACAGGAGGAGATATGGAGACAAAGTTTGGATCAGAGACTGAAGGAAAGGCCATTCAGAGACTGCCCCACATGGGGATCCATCTCATATAGTCACCAAAATGCAGATACTGTTGTGGATGCCAAGAAGTGCTTACTGACAGGAGCTTGATATAGCTGTCTCCTGAAAGGTTCTGCCAGATCCCAACAAATACAGAGGTGGCTGCTCATAGCCAAGCATTGGACTGAGTATGGTATCCCTAATAGGGTCCCCAGTGGAGGAGTTAGAGAAAGGACTGAAGGAGCTGAAGGGCTTTGTAACTCAATAGGAAGAACAACAATATCAACCAACCAGACCCCCCAGAGCTCCCAGGAACTAAACCACCAACAAAGGGGTACACATGGAGGGTCCTATGGCTCCAGTCTCATATGTAGCAAAGGAAGGCCTTGTGGCACAACAATAGGAGGAGAGACCCTTGGTTCTAGAAGGTTAGATGCCCCAATGTAGGGGAATGCCAAGGAGGAGAGGCAGGAGTGAGTGGATGGGTAGTGGAACACCCTCATAGAAGCAGGGGGCAGGGGGATGGGATAGGAGAACTCTGGCATTGGGGAATCGGGAAAGGGGATAACATTTGAAATGTAAATTTAAAAAATTCTAATAAAAAGAAGAGGATTAAAACTCTCAACAAATGACAAAGCTAATGAGGAAAATTGGAAAACCAGTGTATGGTGAGACTGTTTTTTGTTTGTTTGTTTGGTTTGGCCTGAGTTTTGTTCTCAAGACCTTGTTTGGTTTCTAGCACCCACATGAGGGAGCTCACAACTGCCTGTAACTTCAGTTCTAGGGAGTCTGATAATTTTTTCTGCTCTGCAAGTATGTACATGGCATATGGTGCACAATACATTTTGCTCAGTAACACACACTAATAAAAGAATGAATACATAAATTTTTTAAACAACCATATTTGCATGTCTTTTACTGAATTGTTCTTTGTTTCAACCATTTTCTTTGATTTGATGTAATAAAGGGAAGTTACAAGTGTAATTGCAGCAATCCATGCTAACTGCCATCTTCTTCTTGAGCGTAGTATCTGCTTACTTTCTTTCCTCTTTTGCCTTTTTAGAATATGTACTTCCAGAGTGTAGTAATGAATTCTAGTTTATTTGATTTCTTACTAGATGGATGTAAAGTGTGATGTTTTAAGATTTATATGTGATGTGGAATGATTGGCTCAAAATTACTAACATGCCACTTACTTGATTTGTCGGTCATATTTTTCTGATAAACATTAGAGCTGGATGGATATTTTTAATTTGACAGTAGCTTCTTACTATTAACTGTAGTTACCATGTCCAGAAAATAGTTCTTCAATAAATTAGTAAGCTAGTGAAAAATTAAGTAATATTTTGTAAAAGTAAATATTGGTGTTTGTTGCTTGTAGTTTTAGGCTACTACCTTTTGCTCAGGGACTGGCTATGGTAACAACCCCTAGCTGGATTCCCTTGAATCCTCAGATAAAAGGCACACAAAGAGTTTGTTCCTTAACAATTTGCTTTTTTGGCACAATTACTAATGCTGATATCTCCAGCCTGAAAAAGAGTGCCCTTAACAATTTATTCACCTGGCCTAAATTTCAGTAGCTAGTTCCAACTAGCTGCTGTCAAATATCCCTGGCCTCCCACCTATAGTAGTCCACAGGCCCCATCTCACTGTCCCTCCACAAAACTCCAGACCTCACATGGTTGCTGTCTTCTTCTCCCACTAATGCATGGCAGAAACTCCTTTTTTTTAAAAAAAAAAATTATTGTATATTTTATTTATTTACAATACAGATGTCATCCACTTTGCCCATTTCCCCTCCCTAGAAACCCCTATCCCATACCCCCTTCTCCTCTTTGCTTTTATACCATTTTAATTACTTGCATGTATTAAGATCAGTTTTAGGTTGAGGGTCTAGCAATACAGTAGATACAAATAAATAGTCAAGGAACAAGCAAGACTGTAAACACAAATAGTCAAAGAAAAAGCCAGGCATTAAACCCAATTATGTGAACACTCTTGTGGTCACTGTTTCTGAGGACTTACCAGGATGACCAAAGTATCTAAGCCTACTTCCCTGTCTTAGCACAAGGTCATTTTCATGTCTGAAACCAAATTCCTTGTTCTAGCCTAAAATTTAGAATCCTATCTGAAATTACTTCTTCGTTCTAGCTTAATGTACGATTCCTGCCTGAAGCCCACTTCCTGTCATTGACCCATGTCAGATTCTTGCCAAGTAGCCCCAAAGGCTCTCTGCCTCTCCGCCTTTTTTATTTCATTAACAAGACTGAGTCTGTCTTAGGGAGTTCTGACAAGAATGCCTTCCTTTCCCGTCATGGAATGTGCATTATCAAAAGCAATGCACATGCATTTCTGTCTTAGGTTGGTAAAGCTAACCATTCTCTGTGCAGAATCTTACCCATCCTTGGTTTTCCAGCCTGTTATATTAATAACTCTGTCTGGGAGTCCATTTTTAGTTTCAAACCATATACTTCGGCTGCCAACATGTTGATGGTGTTAAAGACAACCTTTCACACAATGGGCAGGAATAAAAGTATTCCCAGGACATAAAGGGCTAGCATGATCAAGCTATATATTGCCATTTTTGAAGCTTGACCTAAATAGAAATATTGACCTCAGGCCATGGGTAATTTTATCTGCAGTATCTACTGCATTAATGCTCAGCAGAGCAGCATTCTTGAAATTCATAAGGTCCCTATGTATTGTTAAAACTTCCAGAGAGGACTGATCTAGAAATCAGTCCAATTTTAGAAATAACAATCTTCATTTGAAAGTCTGGTTCTGGACATTTTTAGAGAAATATGTGGAAATTAGCTGCAGTTCTCTATGATGTTATATTAGCAAGAGATAAAGTTGGTGCAGGATCTGGATTTCAGACAGATGTTAGCACATGTGTTAAGGCTTTTTTAATTGTCAAGTTAAAAATACTTTTGTTTGTTCTACAATATTCAATGCAAGTTGTATTGATTGTACACCTTCTAATTGTGTTTGTGTTTTGAAATCCGGCATATTAGTTATAGAAGTCTATCAACCAGCTTTTGTTTAGTGCCCTGAGTATCACAGAACCTTGGTATTCTAAAACCAGCTTGCAAGTACTGGAAGAAATGAGTCAGTCTTTGAGCAGAAGCAAGAGGATAGTAGGTTTGATTATTGCTGGTATAAAGCTTTAATTACATTAATTGCCAGCACCACTGCTTCTGCAATTGCTGTGAAACAAGAAGTTAAGACAACTACTTTTGTTAATTATTTAGCAAAAAATGTTACTAATGTGTTGAATATATAAGAGGATTTAGATAGGCGTTTGGAAGAATGGATTGATGTTCTTTATCCTATTTAAATTACTGGAAAGAGGTTCAGAATTTAAGAGTAAGGAACCATCTTGAGTGTCAAGCCAAATACCATTGTATTCATATTAGTTCTAAAATTTACAGTGGTAGTCATTATAATTAGGAAGAAGTTTAATGATACTTGCAGTGTATTTGGCGTAATTCTAACACCTCCCTGGAAATTCCACTTCTTTATGTATCCTTTTCCTCCTGGAACCTGGAAATCTTGTCTGGACCTTTAGCCCAGCAATTGATCCCCTACTTTCTTTATGACAAATCAAGAACCAAATGGGGAACAGGACCTTAGCATCAGTACTGACCCTTCAAGGTGTTAGCCTGGAAATATAAGTCTTCTAAAACAAGAGTCTTATTGGTAACTTATCCTGTGATAGAGCTATATTTTACCATCATTAACAAAGCAAATAAGTTTAGATAATTGTAACATATGTCGTATTAGTTTTTATTATCAGGATAAATAATTAAGACAGGAAACAAATGGAATAATATATTTTTATAAGTAAAGACACGTGCATTAAAAGTCTAAATAGACTAAATAAATTGTTTGTTAACACATGAACATTGTAAACAGGCAGCTTACCAGCCTGAGTAGTCATAGACCTTGTAAATAGGTAGCCTTGGCAGATAATACCAACTTAGATAAGGACAAGTGAATCATAGGCAGAGTCATAGTGACCTGTCCCCTGAACCTTCACTCAGCCGATACCCTGTTCTGAAAGATATCTGTATTCCCCCTGAACACCCACGCACCAGTGTCATCTCCTTCCCCATGTCCTGTCTTTTTGTGTTTATAACCCCTGTGTGAATCAGTATAAATTACGATTTGAAAAAAATAAATAAATTATTTTAAAAAATACATGAACATTCATCTATTGTATTGCTAGACCCTCAACCTAGAACTGACCTTAATACATGCATGTAATTAAAATGATATAAAAGTATAAAGGTGAAGGGGGATACGATAGGGGGCTCTAGGGAGGGGAAATGGGGAAAATGGATGACATATGTATTGTAAATAAAATATCCAATAAAAAATTAAAAAAATAAATGAGCATTCTCTATATTATAATTATGTTTGATAGTTAAGTGGAAGCATTGCTTGACAAAGGAGTGCATAATACATCCTTAAGAAGGAAAGTATATTTTCCCTTTTTTGTGTGTATTTTCTTTTGAGATAGAATCTTGCTATACAGCCAGAGGTAGGCTGAGAAGAGAGCCAAATGACCAGCAAAATTTGGATTACCCGTTGTTTTAATATAACAATCAATGGGAAACCAGCTGTTTGAGTTGTTTCATTAGATAAACAGGACCCAGTACTGTAGTACCTTTGAAAAGCTACATTAAGGAACTAGTTCTAAAGTAAGGGGCATACTGTTATTTTCTACTTTTGTCAAAATGTTAACCCAGAGATAGGGACTTAAATCAATCAGTATGTATTTCTTATAGCCCTTTTGCTTAAAAGTATAACATGCATTTTATATAATATGAGTAATTCGGCTAGCATTAGAACACCAGCAATACTGCATTTTTGCTTCCTTGTTTGTTTTCTGGGGTGTCCATTTTCCAACCCTTTCCATTTTTTAGAGACATTTGTACTCTTTGACTCAAAGCCTCTCCCTCCATCGACCAGTAATTGGTGCATTGTCAAAGCGTTCTTTTATTGTCTCATTTTCCTCTGAACAAAAATAGGAAAGAATTTCTATTTGAAGGACTCATTAGATTGGAATTACCTCACTTGAGTAACCCAAGTCAATCCTCCTTTTCAGGGCTCTTAAGTTTAATGTTTCCATGTAAAACCAAATACTTTCAAGTTATAGGAATTAGACTTTTGATGCTGTAGAAATAGGTATACTGCTACATAGGATATTTTAAAAGGCAGCTGTAGGTACAGTGGAGAATGTGTTATAGGGACAAGCAGAGGAACTGATTAAACTGTTACGGAGTCTCTTGCTTCAACATGAGATGCTATTGCTTAAGAGAAGCATGGTTGGTTTGTAGGGATAGAGAGGAAAGTAACCTAAGGAGACAGTTTGCGGGTCAAATGGATGGAACTTAGTAATAGGTTCAATATAGGTTTTCAGAAATGTGATAATTCAGAGATGACCTTGGCTGTTTGGAGAGAAACACTGAGGTGATTATAGTTGTGAGGACAGTCCCAGGGATACATAATGGATTTCTTGTCTGAAGATTTTAGAGGGTAGCTA
Organism: Grammomys surdaster; assembly: GCF_004785775.1. NCBI lineage: Eukaryota > Metazoa > Chordata > Mammalia > Rodentia > Muridae > Grammomys > Grammomys surdaster. The sequence goes on along the minus strand of NW_021604597.1, from coordinate 6,331,421 downwards.
ATTTGTGTGGGGTAACGTGGGAAACTAGTTTGTTGTGAAGCCAGAAATGTAATTTGATCAGTTTGATTAAATTCCATTTACTCCTATTTCAACTTCCAAGTCAACTCCAACAGAAAGAAAGACATCAAAGTAGTTGTTTAAGGCCTGGAAAGATACAATGGGTGGGGTAGGGAGGGGAGGGGAGGGGAAGATGAGAAAATGCTTTCTCAGGATAAAAGGGCTAAGGTAGAGAAGACAGAATGATAAAAAATTAAAAATTATATGTACATATGGTATCTGATGGTAATGACGACAGTACACCATGCTGTAGTGCTCTTGTGCTTTACTGTATACTCTTATGGATACTGTCAGGTATACTTAGGTTAAAAGGCACTGTATCATATGTATGATTCTGTGTCTGTGTTGTAGATAAAGAACAAGGCTAAAGAAATGAAAATGACTCATCCTTATTCACAATGGTAGTAAGTGGTAAATAAGTCTTGAGTGAAAGCACAAGACAGTCCTAAGTTCCAAGGCTGCACTCTTTACGTAGTTGATATCTTATGCATTAAAATATGCCTGGCTCTGTACCAGTTTGTACAGCACTTTATTATTAATTTTAATGGTTGCTTCCTAAACGTTAAAAATGTTTACAGAACAAGATACAATGCAAGACAAAAGAAAAAGGGAAAAGGAAATTTGTAATAAGTACTTTTTGATAATTGAGTCAAGATACAGAATTGAAACTACATTAAAATTTAAGTTTTAAACATAACATGAAGGTGAACCTTCACTCTGCAAAACTGCTTTTCCAGAAGAGGCTGGCAGGAATAGCTAAAATCAATTTTCCAAGTGTCCTAAAAACTAATAATAGATGGAAAATGACCCAAAGGGAAAATTTAGGGAGTTCTTAAAAGACAGCAGACAGAATAACGATTTACCTTACACTTTTTCCAGTTTTTCCAGTTGTGTAGTAGCCTTGGAAAGTAGAGGTCAGGCAGCCATTGTGATTTGTGGAGGTTTTGAAAAGCAGCTGTGAGTAGCCACTGCAGAAGGGTAAGGTGTGTAGTTCTTAGAGCATTGAAGATTCTGGGATGCTGAGAAGAACCTGAATTTCTCGGTGGAGGAAAAAGCTGTCTGTTACTACATTTGTTGGAAGCATCATTAGTAATTTGTTTCCGTTGTTACTACTGAAAGCTACAATTTGTAACAGCTGAAACAGCAGCAACAACAACAACATTATAGTCACCACCAACAACAAATCACCTAGCTAACATCTTAAAAAGAATATCTAGGAATGAGGTCTATATACCTGGCTCAGCAGGACCTAGGAAGCACCAATCTCTTCTCTGTTGGCCTTAATTACATTGTACACTTAGGAGTGCAGGCAGACTGTCCAAGCACACAACCGGAGCCTGCCTACAGAGAAGAGTAGGTGATTTAGGGTTTCAAGACTTTTAAGGCAATGTCTGCAGCCAGTAAATTACTACTAGCATAGTTGAGCAGAAACTTTTTTGACTATAGGTGACAAATACATTTTACAAAATTAATGCCAAAAAACAATAACAACAGACTATGTGGAAGGGGTTTGGTTTTCCAGATCTCCATGAGGTTTAAAATGTCTATTTTTAAATAAAAAACTCTAAGCAAAGAACCAGAAACCTATTATTAATATACACAGTACAAATTTCTTGGTATTTTGACAGAAAATTCAGCTAATTAAGCCCAGATATTGCACATGTATCTTAAATAGGCATTTACGGGTTTGTGCAAATAATTAAATGGAATATCTTCTGAAAAATTGAAAGTATGAGGATAATGTCTCAGTGGTATGTTAGAGAGTTGATAGAATCAAGAATAAAACTGTATTTATTTAAAAAAATATAGAAATTCTGGAGTTGAAATTATAGTACCTGGAATGAGAAGTTCATTAGAAGAATTCAAAAGGTTGAGCTGAGAGCAGGAAGAATCAGCATATTTGATGTTTGGCCACTTGTGACTGTCCAGGTCAAGTAGGTCTCACAGACTTCAAATATCATGAATTGAACCAATGAACATTTAACAAGAGTCTTGCAAGAGAGGAATGAGAAAGAAAGGGACAGTTAAAAAAACAAATAATGAAAAGGAGTTTGGAAGAAATAATAGCCTGTATAAAATCTTCAGTGCACTATAAGTAGAATAAAATCATTGTGACCCATACCTAGGCAGTGTGGTCACAGTACTGAGAGGCTTTCTTAATTCCTGATTGTATCATCTGATTCTGTCTCTTATGGGTCTGTTACTCATTAGTAAGTTGGATTCCCAAGGCTGTATTCTTTTGATGTATCTACTATAGGAAACAATTGTGGGTAATTGCTTTGTAGTCTCACTTTATTGAGATTGCAAGTAAAGAATCTGGAAACTCTCCTCATGTAGAGAGAGAAAATACCAAGTTTAGTACTTTAATATGTTACATACATTGTGATCATTTTGAAAATGTAATTTTGAGGGAAGGCTGTGATGAATGAGGTAAGCTTGTAAATCTCATGTCATTTGTTGAAATATATATATACACACACACACACACACACACATATTTAGTATACGTTAGGTGAATTCATTACACACACACATTTAGTATATGTTAGGTGAATTCATTACACTCAATGAAAAATATTAAGAGGCATCTAGCATCCAACTATCTGTTTTGGACAACCTCACTCAGGTTAGTAACATTTTTGCTTTGTGTTTTGGTTGACCTATTAGCTATATATAATATCTAATGAAGGCTATTGAAAACTCACATGCTACTGTTATATGTATAACTATACAGATGCCCCTAACTTTCTATTAAAGTCATTGTGCTAAATATTAAATCCTCAGAGGGTATGAGAAACAGGAAGCTGCGATATAGCATCAACTGAAAACATGTTCTATAAATGGTGTTAAGGTACAATGAGAAATTAAGGTGAGGATTTGGTGTAGTAACCTTTTTTTTTTGTCTTGTTTGTTTCAATTAATCATTACTCTTACAGTGTTTCCATAGAGCATTTTTTTCCTTCTATGTAACACAATCAGGTGTGCTTTAAAATACTTGTGTAGAATTTTTATTAAAAGTTCAAAATCACCACTCCATTTTAAAAAATCATTCAGATTTGGTAAAGTCAGAACTTTATATTGATGTGTAAATATTTTATGAGCTTTTTAAAATAATTTACAATTGAAGGTTGATGGAGTTTTAATTGAAAATTCATAAAATTTCACCTTAACTTGGAAGTCAGCACTTATATTGAGTTCTAAGTATCTTGTAAGTTACAGATTTTTAATGGTTATTGAATGTCAGTTAGTGGACCTGATGAGAGAGAAATAGTTGGTGTAAACAACATGCAGCTTTGGAAGCAGAGTGATGGATAGCTAGCTCAGCAATTATAAATACACTTTCTGCAGTTTGTGAGGAACAGATTTCAAACAACAGCACCCACAAGCAAGGCCTTCCAGAAAAGTGTGTAACCCCAGCTGTGAGGGGTCTGACTTTCACTCTGTCCGCCTTAGCATGTGCAGGCACACATCAAATAAACCCTCTGCCGCTGAGTTGCTTTTGGCCGTATTGTTTCACCACAGTAGTATTAAACTTAACTAAAACATATCTCTTTCCTAATAGGTCCAAATCAAAATTATATACCCACACAAACATAAGTAAATTAATTAGTAAATAAATAAAATTTGAAAACTCCTTGGGGGGTAATTCAGGAACCACAAATTGAAGATGTTGATTTGTGGGTATTTGTACTGGAGAAATACTTATCTGTGGGCCTAATATAAATTATATGTTTAAAATTTATGTGTACCTTTTAATGCAAAGTGTACCATAATATGGTTTGATATCATATTAATGTAAGGTCACAACTCTGAACCACATCTGGAAGTCTGTAAATTCAGGCCAAGTACTAGAGTATACTCCGCACACTTTTTGACGGTTAAACTGTGGGATAAAATTGACCATGTGAGTAACTATCACTGGCATTGTAGTGTTGTGGTGGTGGTTTTTGGAAGTTCCATTATTTCACTTATATTGCCTGCTCTTTGTATGGAAATGTCATAACTGCTTTTCAGTATTCTCTTGGTATTTTGATGCAGTTGAATGGCCTTAGCCATCTTCTCTCCTAACTCTGTATTCCAAGGTTACATATTAGCTTCCAAAATCTACTATCAAGTTAGTGTGAATGTCACCATAATTTATGGCGATTTTCATGGTTTGTAGACATAGGTATTTAGAAGTTCTGTAGACTCAAATGATCAAAAGTGAATTTGTATCTTCTGAACTGCTCTCCTATTCACATTGTTTTATCAGAGGTTTATTATCATGCTTTATTCTTCTTATAATCTATACTCCAAAAAGAGTATCTTGATTTATATCCTCCTTATTTCTAATGCTATAATTTTTAATTTTAGTCTTACCTTTTACTTATAGGGTTTTATTTTTGTTAAAGCTTTAGCTATGATTTGAACTCATTTTTCCTGGTCCTCCTCCTGGTACTATTGAGATTGCATTCACAACACTAATACAATTCTTTTCATTTTTTATCTTTGTACAAGAGTATTTTTTATTTTGATTATTCTGTGCTTGGATGAATATTCTTTTCCCTAGTTTTCCAATTAATTTTTTTTGATTCTTAAGAAAACTTGGCAAATAAACAAGCAAAACTAAACCTACTTAATAAATATAGTAATGATTACACTGTAACATTACATTGTTATATATGTATATTTTACCTATTTAAATGAATATTGTAGTGTTCAAAGTTTGAATAAAAAGATGTTAAGTTTTTCCAATTTAAAACATAACCTTCACTATCAGTCCAATCAAAATAAAAGGAGATAATGGTTTCTTAGCCTCTTTAAGTATGACAAAATGGTTCTGAAATTAATCTGGAATAATTAATAAAATCACATTTTTTTATGCCATAGTACTCTTCTGCATTCATGAGAATTAGCAACTGTTTAACCACAAACCCAAGAACTGAGCCTATCACTGAAAACTTAACATGATTGTTCACCCTTATGTGTGGACAGTCTTTCAGCAGACTTGATCTGTGTGCATGACAATATCAGTGAAGAAGCATTGCTCTATGATTTTCATTAGCTGGTCTCAAGGGAGGTTTCCTGACCTGGGTGCTCATATCACGGGTGCAGTTCTGTTTAATTTCTTACCAACATAACCTTTTAAAATACAGAAACAAACATCAACAATTTCAATAAAACTCTACTGTAAATAATTTATGTATATCCTTTTGACACCTTATTTTTCATCTTCAAAATGATTTTAAGTTATGCTAGGATGTGGTGGTACACTCATTTAATCTCAGCACTCAGATGGCAGAGGCAGGTCGATCTCTGAGTTCAAGGCTAGCCTAATCTGCAGAGTAGACAGCCAGGACTAGACAAAAAAAAAAAAAAAGAAAGAAAGAAAAAGAAAGAAAGAAAAGATTTTAAGTTAAAGACTGGTGTGTGTGTGTATGTGTGTGTGTTTGTATGTGTTTGTGTTTTACTAAGGTCAAGTACAGTTTCCAATGCTATTTAGAATTTGATAACATTTTATTCTTCCATTTAATTTTTGTGTAATTGGAATTAAACCTTTAAAGATATTTATTTAAATATCTCTCTCTCTCTCTCTCTCTCTCTCTCTCTCTCTCTCTCTCTCTCTGTGTGTGTGTGTGTGTGTGTGTGTGTATTTTCTGTTTCTGCACCTATATGTTGCATACTCTCATGCTTGACACATTGCAGGTGTAGAGATAAGAGCACAGCTTTCAGGAATTGGTTATCTCCTTCTGTTACATGAGTTCCAGGGATCAAATTCAGGTTATCAGATTTGTTGTTAAGCACTTTTATGTGTAAATCGTCATGTGTGCCCAGATTTAACAGTTTACAGATCTTGTACTTTTCATCCATTTTGATTAGTAGTATATAAACAATTCCTATATAAAGATGAATGTTTCTGATTTTGTTCTTAAAAATGGAGATTAATATTTATCTATAAAAATTTAGCAAGAATTTCTAAAATAATTAAAAATAAAGATTAAAAATGGCTAGTTTATTATGACACACCATAGTATAATTAATGAACATATCTTTTTGAAGTAAACACTTGACAAAATTTACTTTTAAAATTCACAATTTTATGTGTGATTTGAGTAACATATCTTGAGGTAATTTAAGTATTTTGACATTTCTTTATTAAAACACCAAAAACGGTATTTAAAATGACTTTGCTTTTTTTAAGGATAATAATAATTTTTAAGGAAATAACAGGATTGTTCTTTTATGTTGCTTGAGAGCTAGCAACAGACAATGGATGGGGGGATGAGACATTTTGACTGCTTTAGGAATGGGTTGAGTTAAGCTCTTAAAGACATGATGTAGAGTAACTCAAACAGTTTTTTTTTAAAGAAATGGGATTGTTTTGATGTGTCCTGAACAAAGCAGCAGGTGCATATGGATGTTGTATTTGAGCCAAGTTGTGCTGTGCATGTTCACTTATGAAAGTTTCATTTACTTCTTACGTGCACATGAAACCTTTTAATTAGACCAATATCTTTCATTACAGAAACACCTGCTACATTTCCAGACACTGTAAAGGAGAAGGAAACACCAACCCCTGGTGAAGATATTCAGCTAGAAAGTTCAGTTCCTCACACAGATTCCGGAATGGGAGAGGAGCAAGTAGCTAGCATTCTGGATGGGGCAGAGCTAGAGACTGCTGCAGGTCCTGACGCAATGAGTGAACTTTTATCCACGTTGTCATCTGAAGTAAAGAAATCACAGGAGAGCTTAACTGAACATCCCAGTGAAATGTTGAAACCTGCACCATCCATATCTAGCATTAGTCAAACCAAAGGTATTAATGTCAAGGAGATACTAAAAAGTCTTGTTGCTGCCCCAGTTGAGATTGCTGAATGTGGCCCTGAGCCTATTCCATATCCAGATCCAGCACTGAAGAGAGAAGCACATGCTATTCTTCCTATGCAGTTCCATTCCTTTGACAGGTATGTACTGAACTTTTAATCCTCAGGGTCCTATGCATAGTAAGCTCTGGGGATTTACAAAATAGTATGAGAGTCTCAAGAATATCTCATTTATAAATGTCGATTCGTACTACAAAGATTGTCAAAGTACTTGTCTGCAGGATTGAGTTTGGCATGAGACATGATGTGGTAAGTAGTATATCACACTGGAAATGGTGAACATAGTATTGGGTTAGAATCTACTACTGAAGAATGGTCACACATTGAGGAATATTTTTTTCTCTTTACTTTTCTCCATGTGAAATAGATAGGATAACTCTCCAAAAGCTATTTTGATCCTCAAATTCTATTATACTATTATTAAATATTATAATAATTATTATGGATTAAGTAACTTCCTTTAAGTAGCCACAATTAATTTTAATTATAAATTGATCTTTATTGAAAAATACAAAAAATGTTTGTATTTTTGGTTGTTAAAAAAAGATTGTAATTCTGTCATTAATATAAAACGTTTAGATATGTGAAAATAAATATTCTTGAAAGGCATTTCTGACTTAACTTAGAACCTGTCCTATGTAGCTACATTTAAATATAAAATCAATCAAAAAATTGGAAGCAACTGATTCTTTTTTAAAATCCATTTTATATGCAATTAAAGTAGCTCAGAAAAAAAGTAGCTTAGAGAATTAAAATAAAATGATACAGATATAAAGATTCGTTGCATTTAATATATCTTACAATTTAAATCAAGTGCAGCCTCAAAAAAACTAATTACCAACAAGAGTGTTTGAGTATTGGTTTTGCTATATAGTTTAAATCATGTTTGTATGTTGATATGTAAACCAAAGAATGTATAGGTTTACTATGTGGACTATCAGTGAGTTTTAAAACATATCTTCATACCGAAAATTTGTTTGTGAGAGAGATTATTGATAAGCAAGTACTGCCAGCTTTAGTGATAAAGATTTAATTTGAGTAAGTATTTCATAAGCTAAAATATCAAGATTAACATATAGGAAAGAAGAATAAGCATTATTAAGGTATTACTGAATAGTGTAGTGTCACTTTCACAAATAGTCATATAAAATGACTATTAAAAGTTTCTAAAAAGTGGCAAATTATAAAACTATGAAGTGTAGAAAATGCTTTTCTACAAACTTTTCTGTTCTGAAGTCTTGATTAAATAGTTAACTCTGTTTTCTCATGTTTATTCAAATACTGATAGTTTCTTCTGAATTTGACATTACATCTCTATTTCACATGTCCAATTTATAGTTACAGGATGAGTGTGTTTATGCCTATGACTTTGTTCCAATCTATGCCTTTTTCTATGTATATGTAATACTACCAGTGTCTATATATTAAATAATACAAATTAATAAGCTATTTGAAGTTGTCTAATTTAATCTTAAATTATATCTTTACATTTTTGTCAAAATACAAATGAATAAATCCAGATAATTATTAAGATGCACAGAAGAGGATTCTGTATAATTAAGCAAAATAATTTTGTGTTGATTTAGATTTTTATTCAGATTTTTTATGAAAACTTTCAGCTGTCGCCTTAATGGACACTACTCTTAGTTACACAGAATTAATACTTTCAGAATGTTATTTTAAAACACTGGGACTTTTCCTGTATTCCTGGTAGCATTTGTGCAAAATACAATAGGAGTGAATCATTATTCTAAATTGTTAACTAATTAGAATGAAATGGAAGAGCACAAAGCATGTTTTTCATGTTTTTATTCTTTTGAGGAAGAGTCTTGGTGTAGTTAATATATGCAGCAGCTCAAGTCCCAGCAAATGTAAATGATGAGGTGATATTGATGAAGGAGGGGATTGAGGTCTCAGGGGCACTGATGACGGATTGAACAGAAGCGGCCTTGCACTGCACGTAACTCAAGTCTGTCGTCTTCACTACTCAAAGCTATAATGGGAGGTGGCAGTCTGAAATGAGTTGCCACGGCGAGGAGTATTATTTTTGAAATGCTTTCACACAAATCACTAGGCCCTGCATACAACTTAGTTTCATGCTTTAATGTCATCAGGAGGCACAAATTGGTGTGTCTAATTGTTTGCCACCTGCCAGCAAAATGAGCTGCCAGCCAGCCAGACGGGTTTGATTGTCTGTCAGCCTTTCAATAGATTGAGAGTGACAACATCAAAAATGTAACTTCAAACTCTAAAGCTGTGAGCAGCTTTGCAGAGACATCATCCCCACAAGAACTCCTGGACTGCTGCATTTTCAATTCTATTTACAGTATATTGCTGACATTTACCTTATCTGTCCTAAGGTAGCTAGCTATAATTGCATTATGATGTACAAACAAATTTCTGAAACACTAAAGTCTGAAATCCAAGTTATGACATATCTTTTAACAATAGATTGCATTCCTTGAAAAATGGAATCCAAGATGACAGCCTTTAGAATGAAAGTCCAGAAAGTTCCCAGTGACAAACAGAATTACCAAAGGCTTCTAAACATAAAGTATTTGGATTTACTTTTAGTTGAAATAACTGTAAACTCAGTTGCTCAGTTTTTTTTTTTAACTAGCATTATATGATTGTACTAGAAATCACTTGTGATATTCCTTTTGTTAACCGACTGTGTATTGGTCTGTTGCAGTCATTGCAGAAGTGTGTTTATTAGGCTTACTTTAGACTGTAAGTTGGGAAATGGCTTACATAAACAGCTGTAGAATCTGGAGTGCTCTTCACTCATCTATACTAGTTGTCTCTTCCAACTTAGGATAGAGCGATGGAGAATTTTGATGTCTTAAAATTTATAATTTTTAATATGTAAATAGCCACATCAAATTTAGAAATTCTTAGGTCTAATAAAACAAACTTATTTTTAGAATTTCATATTTCTTCAAATTGTTTATTGTATTCTTTATGTAGATGTTTTTATGTAGATGTAACTGCTGGTTCCTTTTATTTTCTCACGGTTATCAGTGAAGATTTAAAAAGGTTTCTTTGATTGCACTGAATTACCAAAAGTTATATCTCTCAAACCACCCTTCACTAAGCACAGTGTGTATAGAGATTGCACAGATTTTTATTATTGAATGAAAGCATTTTTGATTTTTTTTTCTAACAGACATCTGGAAATTAATACAGCAAGTTACAAAATTCTCTAGCAACACTACATCTCTTGGTAGAATTACTAGTAGACCCTGGTTTGTTAATAGTTCTATTCAAGCTGGCACTAATTACGCCACTGTTAGCTTTTCTTTGACCCCACCTACCCTCTTTATTGCCTAAAATTAAACTCTGTATTACACACTTTTAGCTTGGGAATATAGTAAATGAAAAAAAAATGTGGTGGTTGATACATTTTTATTATTATTCTTCTTTTTATAATTGTTGTAAATTTAGGCTATTAAAGAAAGCTTGCAATTGTATGGCTTCCGTAAGGAAGCCATTATGGTCAATATTATATAATATATGTCATCTTTTCTTATTTTATAAACTTATTTAGTATTCAAATCGATGTAGTCAAGCATACTAATAATGTATTTTTCCTCATTTTTTTTAATATTTTGCCTCCAACTTGTTTTCTTTTCTAAAAATGAACATTCCTGAAATAAAATCTGTGTTAAAATAGCTACAGCCAAATAAACTGTTTACTTAAAATTTTCTAATTTGAACAAAGTATAAGCTTATTGTATGTGCATTCTCACTTCTTTAGATTGTTAACATCGGCTTTAGTGCTGAAAATAAAAAATAAGACATTTATGTAATAAAGAAATGTTCACAAGTTGGTCTTACTTCTTTAATCACAGAACTAAGATTATTTTTAAAAAGTATAATTAGTGTGCTGATGTTATGTTCCTGCTTATTTCTGTTTGTTGCAGAATCTATTTTGATTATATCATTTGAAAGATAAATATATTGAAAATCAATTACAAACCCTCCAGCTTTTACTAGTCAAATATTCCATTGTAATTTCTCATTTTATCCTTCTCATAGTGGACTGGCTGTGATGGATTTGACTATGTGGTTGGACTCTTTGTTCTCTTGTCTTTCCTGACATCTACAGAGAGTTTAACTGAATTAAATAATCTCTCTTCAGTGGTGCATTGATGAAATACTATTTATATATTTTACAGGTATTATCCAATACTTTATCAAGTATATAAGCATAATAGATGAATTATTCCATCAATAACCCAATGATTTCTTATGAAATTCAGCAAACAGTTACAATTTCTAAACTATTTTTTTCAAGAACAAAGCATTTATTTTCATAATCTGTATAGCCAAAAGAATGCCTATACCTCATAACTACTCATAAAGTGTTGTTGAATAAGTATAATAAATCTTATTGTTAATGTCAATAAGTTATTGTCAATGTTCATAATACACTAATAATAATATATTCTTATATAATTCTCTTAAAACATAGATGTAATATTTTTCTTTTTTTATTGGATATTTTATTTATTTATAATACAGATGTCTTCCCCTTTCTTTATTTCCCCTCCTTAGAAACTTCCAAGCCCATTCTCCCCTCCTCCTTTTTTGCTTTTATACCATTTTAATTACATGCAAGTATTATGGTCAGTTCTGGGTTGATAAACTAGTAATACCATAGATGCAAATAGTCAAAGAACAAGCAAGGCGATAAACAAAATTCCATAAACACTCCTGTGATTGTGATCACTATTTCTAAGGCTTTAACAAAACAACCAAAATATCTGAGCCTACTTCCCTGTCCTAGCCCAAAGTTATTTTCCTGTCTGAAGACTACTTCCTTGTTCTAGCCTAAGATTTAGATTTCTGCCTGAAATTAATTCTTTGTTCTAGCCTAATGTCCGATTCCTGCCAAGCAGCCCATTTCCTTGTCCTTGGCCCATGTCAGATTCTTGACAAGCACCCCCAAAAGCTCTCTGCATCTCCTTCTTTTTTATTTCATAAACAAGACTAAGCCTGTCTTAGATCATTTGACAAAAATGCCTTCCCTACTTGTCGTGGAATATGCATTATCAAAGGCAATTCACTTATGTCTTAGGTTGATAAGGCTTTGTGCAGAATCTTACCCGTCCTTGGCTTGTCAGCCTGTTAGATTTATAACTCTGTCTGAGAGTCCATTTTCAGTTTAAAGCCATGTACTCTGGCTGCCAACATGTTGAAGTTGTTAAAGACAAGCTTTAACACAATAGGCAGGAATAACAGTATTCCCAGGACATAAAGGGCTAGCATAATCAAGCTATATATGCCCTTCCTGACGCTTACCAAAATAGAAATACTGACCTCAGGCAGTAGGTAATTTTGTCAGCAGTATCTGTCGAATCAACACTCAGCAGACCAGCATTCTTTAAATTCATAAGCTCACTATGAAAAGTTAAAATATCCAGAGAGGTATTCAAATTATGCCAAATACATTGCAAGACATTTTCAGAGACATATTTGGAAGTTAGCTACAGTTCTCTATGATGTTATGTTAGCAAGAGATAAAATTGGGAGAGGATCTGGATTTCAAGCAAGTGTTAGTACATGTGTTAAGGATCTTTTAATTGTCAAGTTAAAATTACTTTTCTTCTACAGCATTTAATGTAAGTTGCATTGATTGTACACTTTCTAATTGTGTTAATGTGTTGAAACCTGGCATGTCTGTTACAGAGGTCTATCAACCAGCTTTTGTTTTATTGACCTGAGTATCACAGAACCTTGGTATTCTGACAAAAACTTGCAAGTACTGGAAGAAGTGAGTCAGTCTTTAAGTAGAAGTAAGAGAGGGTAGTGGGCTTGATTGTTACTGGTATGACAGCTTTAATTACATTAATTGCTAGCAACACTTCTTCTGCGGTTGCTGTGACACAAGAAGTTAAGACAGCTACTTTTGTTAATCATTTAGCAAAAAATGTTCCTAATGTCTTGAATATATAAGAGGATTTAGATAGGCATTTGGAAGAATCGATTTATGCTCTCAATCGTATTCAGATTATTGGAAGGAGGTTCAGAGTTTAAGAGTCAGGAGTCATCTCAAGTGTCATGCCAAATACCATTGGATTCACTGGATTCGTGTTAGTTCTAAAATTTACAGGGGCAGTCATTACAATTCCTAAACTATTTAGAACATTATTTTTTCACATAGTTTCTGTTTTTCACACAAGCCTTTTTGGACAAAGTGTGATAATCTGGGAATGAATAAACCTGGCTATTATTTGACCTCTCTATAATCTTTTCTTGCTATTCCTTCCCACTGTCCTCTACATATCTTGGGTGTTCTCCACTGCAGTTAAATATCTGCATATTTATGCCAGAGACACTTTTCCATTTTATTAATTTTTCTTTGATAGTTTCATAGATTTATGGAATGTATTCTGATTACTCTCACAGCCTGCCCTCCTTCTCCTCCCTCCCAACTCTGCCAACCACTCTCTTCTTACCAGTCCCTTTCCCAGATTCAAGACTTTTGATTTTGTTTTTTGTGACCTATTTAGTTCAAGCCGACCATTTGTGAGAGTCCTGGCACTATCCACTGGAGCCTAGTGGGGTCCCAGTGAATATACAACTGAAGGCTGTGATACCCCTGCTCCTTGAATCTGACTGGCAAATAATCCAGCAGTGTAGAGTGGCTCTAACCACCACTGGTGTCACTGTTCCTAATCGCATTTTATGCACTCATCATATTTGGAGCAGGTGGTGTATATATGTCTTATTTAGGGCTCAGTGCTCATCTGTCACTTATTCTTATCACCCTCTACATCCATGAATCTCTGTATTTATTCTCAGTCGCTGGAAAGTCTTCTCAGATTAAAGCTGAGAGGAGTATTTGTTTGTATATAAACCTAAATATTTAAATGACACTTTGACATTGTTCCAAGTTAGCTATAAAACTGTATTCCATTCTCCTCCAGGGCCTATTACTTCCTATGGGTCTTTAGTAGGTTTTACAGTACCAGGCATAGATCCCTTTGTATGGAGAGAACATCATATTTAATTAGAAATTATTTGTCTTTATAGCAGCAATACTATTATTTCGTTAGTGAGCACATCTTCCTAGGCTGGTTCATCTATCTAGTGGTTTGTAGAGTTCACAAGCAGACATGACCATCAATACATTTTCTTACCCAGCAGTTTGAATAGCACTTACCAGTACTGTAGAAGGTAGCCAGCAAAAAGGAAGCTTCTAGCTTAGTTCCAGCTTGATTTTTCTCCACCGTGAGCCAGTGTAGGTGATGCACTATGTGATTGGGTCTCATCATCAAGTTCTTAGAAGCAAGCAAGAGCCCATATTAGTTTCTAACTACTTTGAAGCTTTGATAAACCATCAAGGTATGCTATTGGTATGTGGTTTTTGAGCTTCAGTTACTTTACTAATTTTTTTTTCAATTCCATCCATTTACCTGTGAATTTTATTTGTTTATAGCTAAACAAAATTCCAATGTGGATATGAACCACATTTTCCTCATATCCACCAGTTGATGGACATATAACCTGTTTCCATTTCCTAGCCATTGTGACTAGAGTGACAGGAATTCTGATGAGCAAATACCTATGTAGGATAACATTGTGTTTTTGGGAAATATACTCAGGAATAAAATAGTTGAGATATACAACACTTCTATTCGTAGGTTTTTGAGGAATCGTCACACCTATTTCCATAGTCTGTATACCAGTCTGTACTCCTACTGACAGTTAATAAGGATTTCTTTACCCTCACATTACCAACATTTGTTGTCATGTAATTTCTTGATAATAGTCATTCTGATTACCATGAGATGGGACTCAAGGTAGTTTTATTCTGCATTCCTAGATGTTGAACAGTTTCTAAAACTGTTTTTTCATCACTTGTAGTTCTTTTTAGAATTTCTTGTTTTTATCTGTAAATCTTTTGAGGGGATGGGATAGTCCGTTTTCTTGATATTTTTTGTGTATTGTGTTATTAGTCTTATGATTGCAAAGAATTTTTTTCCTGTTCATTCAAGATAACAGTTGACCCCACTAGAGTCTTTAAACCTCCCCCTGAAACTTTACAAATCATGCCTCCATCATCTGCATTGCCCTCAACATTCTTATCTTCCAAGCTCCTAAAGAACATCCCACTGAGCTCTCAAACACGCACTGGCTTTTCTATTCAAAGTTTTAGTATGTACCACAGGCTTTCCCAAAACATTGTCAGGTCTGTGACAGTAATACCCCACTATCCTTGTACCAGCTTTGATATTCATGTTCTATTTCGGTGAAGACATAATCACCACAGCAACTCTTGTCTCCCAGAAAACAGCATGGTCAGGGCTGTCCCAGTAATATTCAACTCCTGGTATCACTTCATCTTAGTTGGGGCTTCTATTGCTACAGTGACGAAAAAGCATGTTAGAGAGGAAAGTGTTTGATGGACTTAGACTTCCATATCATAGTCCATCATTGAAGAAAGACAGGACAGGAAATCTAACAGGGTAGGAACCTGGATGTAACAGCTGATGCAGAGACCACAGAGGGGTCCTGCTTACTGCTCATGGCTTACTCAACCTGCTCTCTTATAGAACCCAGTACCACCTGCCCAAGGGTTGCTTCTCCTACAATGGACTCCACCCACATCTGTAGGACCGTGAAAGGATGATTTGATCTCCGGTAGAGAACTGGTTTTGAGATAGCCAGAGATCCAATAGGTGTCCATTGCCTGTGTAGGAACTGCACATATCTCCCCACACCCCCGATTCCAGGCTCCTGATACACGGTCTATGATCTCCATTAACCTGCACCGTTCAGTCACATAGGACAAAGCAGCCCCTCCCGGAGACGTTTGCATCACCATCCACAGAGGGCATGACTACAGGCCTCAGCCCTAGAGAGATTTCCATATTAATGAGTTACCTAAAAGCCAGAGGGCATAGCCAATTACATGTTCCTTTTCCCAGTCCCTTCTCTCTTCCTCCTTCCTATTTAAGCCAGGCCCACCTTTGCTTAAATGGGCGATGCACATCTAGACCATCTCTCATCCACTATGGCAATAAAGGTTTTGAAATCCT
Source organism: Grammomys surdaster (assembly GCF_004785775.1). Classification (NCBI taxonomy): domain Eukaryota; kingdom Metazoa; phylum Chordata; class Mammalia; order Rodentia; family Muridae; genus Grammomys; species Grammomys surdaster. Next base: position 6,315,454 of record NW_021604597.1, on the reverse strand, counting down.
GGACTTTCTTGTATCATTGGGGACTGCTGTTGTGGAAAGCTTCTCTGCATTTCTGCCCCAGGACCGCATACACCAATCACTAATTAGGAAAATGCCCCACAGGCTTGCCTATATCCATATTTTAGGGAAGCATCTTCTCAATTGAGGCTTCCTCTCTGATGATTTCTTCTTGTGTCAAGTTGACACAAAACTAGCCAGGACACTCTCATTCAGTAAACTGCCTTTTCATTTGATTGTTTCATTTGCTGTATAGCAGGTTTTTCGTTTCATTAGGTCTAATTTATTGGGTCTGTTTTACACCTATAGTTCTACCAATACATAAATAAGAGAGATCTTTTTGTCTTCTAGTGTCTTCCTCAATTTCTGTCTTCAGAGATTTAAAGTTATTATTGGAGAAAACCTTCATGTCCCTGCTTAGTCCTACTCAGAGGTCTTGTTGTTCTTGTTGTTGTTGTTGGCTATTGTGAAATGGAATTGTTTCCCTTGATTCTTTCTCAGCATCTTTAATTTAATTCTGGGAGTGGTCTAGGTAAATCTATAAGGTCTCATATATAGAATTATATCAACAGCAAACAAGAATTCTCTTAATTCTTTTCCTATTTGTATCTTTTCTGTTCCTTTCTGTTTTGCTGCTCTAACCAAGACTTTGATTACTAAATTGAAGTGAAGTCAAGTCTTTGTATAGGCTGGTCACTTTATCTGCAGAGCCAGCCATAAAACTGAGATTGGTAAGGGGTCCTGGTGAATGTAGGGGTTGGGTGTTGGGTTTTCCTATGGGAGAAAAAAGAAGGCCCTAACAGAAGTAAGTTCATCCTGCATTCCAATATAAGAAGAAGCATACCGGAACCCAAGTGGCCTAGAGAAGAGAAATGATATATATTCCTGGGAAAAGAGAGCAGGTGGGTATTAGGCAGTCTCCAAAGAAGTAAGAAAGTTCTTGATGGGGGCAAGGTTGGCATCCTAGGAAAGGCAGGAAGGATATTAGGAAAGCTCCCTGTCCAGCTTTGGGGTTGGAACAGGACTGTAGGGATCTTGGGCACAAGAATATTCAGTTGTGTGAACCTAGGCAAACAATTTAATCATCTTAACTAAAACAATTTGTCTTCAAAAATTCATAAAGTTATTGGTGAAAACAAATACCTGTAAAATCAGTAAAACTCATCTTTTTGTTAAAATAAGTTGAGCTCTTGTCACATAGCCATCCCAACCATTTGAGCATACACTGCAAATTAGTTGGTAAGTATTACAGAGCTTTCCTGGGGCTGCCGGTCCTAACTTGATATTTTCACATACATGGAAGTTTTATGTCTTTAGAGGCTTTAAAAGCTACTGCGTTTTCCATATATTTTTTAGTCTCTTCAAGCTTCATAAGACTGTTTTCTTTATGTTCAACTGTAAGTGTTCTGTTAAGATACATTCTTTGTTGTTACTGCTAAAATACAATGCCTCACACTCCTGGTAGGTTTTTCACTTGTGTGGACAAGGGCAGAAGGTCACAGCATTGTAGCTTCTTTCAGGCTGCATCAGACCAGGACGGCATCAGCACTTTCAAAGGTTCCACGGTGATATCAATAGCCTAAAGTGCAGTGATGATCTGTAGTATGCAGGTGCAGTGCCAAGCATTTTGCCAGCAATTTTATGCAGTACAAACGATTGGAAATTTCATTTTAACGGTGAAGAGAAATGAGTTGACAGAGACTCACATGCTCCATCCCACACAGTTAGCAGTTGTCAGATCTAGACCTCTAACCCAGGCTGGGACCCTAGAAGATGTGCTCTCAGCTCTGTACTTTACCTAACCCAATGGGATCGCTGACTGGCTTCAAAAGGCTTCAGATGTCTGAGATTTTTGCATGCTGTTCATAATCTTTCATTACAGAATTTTCATACGTAATTTTCTTAATATGTCTTGTAGGTTCTGCACAGAGAACTATAGAGATGCTATAGATAATATGTTACATGAAAGTTTGCCCATAATTGATAATGATGACAATGATGCATTAGAAATCTGTGATACTATTTCTCCTGCCATTTACAGATTCACCCTACAGTACTGCTAACCAACTGTGTCTGTGTGTGTGTGTGTGTGTGTGTGTGTGTGTGTGTGTTCATGCGCGCGCGCAGGCGTGCGCGCTTTAGATGTTGATGTCAGTTATCTTCCTCAGTTGCTCTACACTGGAGTTTTTGAGACAGGTTTCTCACTGGTCTTGAGCTCACCAATTTGGTTAAACTGGCTGGCTCGCAAACCCCAAGAACCTCCTCCTATCTCTACCTCCCCAGTGCCCAGTGTTACACTTACTGGAGCCTTATTGAGCCAGGCATTATACCAGCTCCAGGGGATCCCACCCAGCTCAAGTCTTCCTGCTAGCACAGCAAATGCTTTATCAACTGAGCCCTTGTTTCTTTATCATTTGTTTTTTTAGTATTTGTTTTAGATGCTCACTTAGTTTTGTCATCACTACCAAAAATGAGGGAAACAGTATCTCTAGATAGAAAGTGGAGAAAATTTTATGGCCCAATTAATATCATTTAATATTATAATTCCTTTAGTTTCAAAAAGTTATATGAGCTCATTAAGAAAAATAATCATCAAAAATTTAAATTTTCAACATTAAAATAGTTACTGAAGTAATTAACAGAATTATTTCTTTGAAAATTAAGGGTTTATGTTAAAGAAAGCGAAGAAATTTGGACCTTAGAATGTTCTGTTCATATAGTTTCACTAGTGGACTTAATTTTCATAAAATTTACAAAGCAGGTTATAAGTATTGCTCTTCATTTTGTGGAAGGATTGCTACTACCATGCTAAAGAGCAGACATGTTGATGGCCTCTGATTTTACCTTTATGAGAGTAAAAGTAACAGCTTGATAAGGATAGTCCAGAAAAATAAATAAATACAAAATAAAAATGGTCATATTAACAATGAAATATAAGGGCATTAAATGACTTCATTGAAGATGTTTATGTTGTCAGTGGCTATTTTTCATGCTTTACATTAGAGCTTAAAATTATCTCATGAATCTTTTTGCTTGGGAGATATTTATGAATTCAAATTTGAAGTGATGTAAGTTTTGAGAAATAGGCCTTTATAGCACAGAAGTACAGATACTAATTATATTTTAGAAATTCAGATTTTATAATTGTGCTATATACACATATGTTCATCATCAGAGTTTAAGACAGTAAAGTGTTCAGAAGATTTAAGTTAAGTTCATTTGAAATTGTTGAATAAATATGAGAAAAAAATGAATTTCTATGTCTCTAAAGTTAAGAATTAAAAGGTAAGTGGCACTTCAGCTATATACACGTGCTGTCCTCTGAATTTGTTTGTGGTGTTGAGAGCTTTTGTGATGAGAGAACCAAAATTACAAGCTCTTCATTTTCTTGGTGTGCTTTGCTATCTCACTTCATTTTTTCAGCATCATATTTTCCATTTTGGCTGTCAATATGTCTTTGTTGTTTTATATAAATATATATTTTTATAAGTAAATGTATATATATATATTTATATAATTATATATATACAATTCTATATATGTCATAAATTTATATATATAAATTTATATATATAAATTTATATATAAATTTATATATATAAATTTATGACAGATTTTAGCATACACACACTTCCTGGAGATCTAAGGACTTTTGGGAGTCCAGTTCTCTCCTTTCACCTTGCTGGAAAGAGAGGGTGTTGTTTATGCTGTGTTGCATTGCATATGAGCTTCTGTCTCCAACTCCCATCTTGTTTCACGAGTTCTGGAATTACAGATACCTCCCACCACCTTCTGGCTTCTTTACTTAGGTTCTAGGGCTCAGGTTCTCCAGTACATGAGGCAAGGACTTTAGCCCAATAAACCATTGGTAGTCCAATTTTATGACATTTTCCCTTATATGACAGCATTTGTTTCTCTGGTATGTGATTATTTTTCATTTGCCATTTTAGAAGATTCCCAAACTCCAGATTCTACACTAGTGTTTACCAAATAAATTTTCAAGTCAGAAACTTCTCAGTTTTCGTCAGCCTTCTTTCATTTGACTTACTGATTATTGATTCATTTATCTCTTTCCTTATGATTGTTCTATTTTATTAAGTGCCAAATATTATTTCACTTTGTGTTGTCACCAAGCATGGTGTGGTTTGATTTTGTTCAGCTCTTTTACTTTTCTTTTCCTCAAAGCTGTAGGAGGAGCTGCTGCCTCACAAAGGACAAAGATCTAAGTTATTTTTTCTAACTAGTTGGTCATTCCACATTAGAAAGAGGGTTGTTAGAAATGGTAGGTGAGAATAGACTAGAACAGTGACTTTGGGTTTGCAAGTTGACAGTGTGGATGGTCAGAGAAGAGAAGCAAAGACTGATGAGAGGCAGCTGAGCTGTGCTCCGTGTAGGCTTTCTATTTCTGGTGTACCATCATGGGGACAGGCTTCATCTCAAGTTTTGGTCTTGTTTTCTTTCTTTCTCCACAGGAGTGTGGTGGTGCCTGTAAAGAAGCCACCTCCAGGTAGTCTAGCTGTCACCACTGTGGGAGCCACGGCTGCGGGAAGTGGGCTGCCAACAGGCAGTACCTCAAGTATATTTGCTGCCCCTGGAGCTACACCAAAAAGTATGATTAACACGACAGGTATCGTCCTTATAGACTTTTGTGAAGCTTCATCCTTTTTTCTCTGTTTGCTGTATCTTCATTTTCCCATTTGATTTTAACAACTAAAAAGCCCAGAACATTCATGGTTAGTTTAGTCTTTTAGTGTGCTGTACCCTGTATGACAATTTTTCAGAATCTGTTGCTGGCTCTAGGACACAGACACGGTGGTCATTTTAGGAGACAGTACTGGTTTTTGTTTTGAGTTGTCTCAAAACATCATACTCTACTTTCAGGGTAAATCAAATTATTGGAATACACTTGGGGAGCAAAAGGTGATTTAGACACTGGAGAGTGACAGGTAAAACTAAACATATAAAGCATGTCAAAGGGGCATGTGCTAGAACATAGAGTTTTCTGACTGACCCCTAAGATGTATCCTTTGCTAAATGCTTCAAGGAAAGGCAAAATTCCCTAAGAACCTTGATAAATGCAAGAGCCTCAACTTCATTAAAAGAGCATATGAATAAGGACTATTACCTTACACTGAATTAATTTGATAGTTATAACCTAAGAATATAAATTAATTCATTGTCCAGCTATTTTCTATGATTCTAGAAACCACAAATTCCAAATCACTATAAAAATTAAAGCCTGAATAAAATCTGTCTCTGTCTCTTTCACTGTCTCTATCTCACTGTGTCTGTCTCCTCTCTCTGTATCTCTGACTCTCTGTCTCTTTCTCTGTCTCCTCTTTCTGTCTGTTTGTCTGTCTGTCTCTCTCTCTCTCTCTCTCTCTCTCTCTCTCTCTCTCTCTCTCTCATTGTCTCTCTCTCTTTTTCTCTGTCTCTGTCTCTCTCCCTCTCTCATTTACAGAAATGTTCCTGTTGATTATTAGCTAAATAAATCCTTACCCAAATCTTTGTGATTCCATTTTAGGTATTTATACAACGCAAGATGACCCTGACTTTTCTTCCCTGACTATAGTAGTCTTCTGTTCTCCAAACTGTATAGCCTTGAACTTTTCCATTTATTATCATTACTTAGACTCTTCCCATTTCTATTGATTTTGTAGCTCTTTTTTTGTGCTTTCTGTATCTATCTTGTTTATCATGCCACCTGAGTCTGACATATCATGAACCACACATTTATGGGGTGTAGTAAGTAGAACACTCTCTTAAGCATGTGTACTTGTCTCAATCAGTGAGCAGCATTATGGCATTGTAAAATTTGTAAGTTTTTTTTTCAGTTTTAAAAATATTAGAGTATAGTAGAATCTATACTTAGTGATGTCTAGTAAATAGAATCCTAATTTTTCTTATGACTGCAGTAAAATGAAAAGATTAAATTACTTTTTTTCTTTGTATAAGACATTACACTTATAGTTTCTATTTTAAAATTAGCATTTGATATATAACAGTATAAGTTTTTTGATAGTACAAAATATATACTAAGTAAAAATTAAAACTTTCTCCTTAGTAACCTTCCCCCTTAATACTTGATCACATATAGATATATAGAAGTGTGAGCTATGGTATACAGTTTAGATGTTGGCACATGGCACTGTATAGCTGTTACAGTAGAAATCCAGTGAGCAAGTCACTTTGTTGGAAATAGCATAAGACATAATACTTAGGAACACTAGAGGTCCCTCAGCTCCACAGCTCTTTGATGTGCTCACATGGCATATTCTAGAAAAATCTTCTCTAAAACGGCATTTTCATATCATTGAGGAGAACTCATTATTTTAAAATCAAGTATGGTTGAACTCAAGATAGGCCTTCTGAAGCAATCATTTCATCAGCGTCAGAATTTAATGCTACAAAATGATAAAATTATGTTCCCAGTGCTCTGTAAATTATGCCTGAGAGCTTGAGGTCTATGAATATTACAACACAGCAGTAAAAGGGGGTAAATTTTTTCACATTTAAATTTGTATTGTTTTATCAGCCTCACTTAAGGTAGAATTTTTTCATGTGTTGATGTCTTTTATTTATACCCATTTGTAACATGTAATTTTGTTAGATTAACATAAGTAAATCAACTGGATTTTAATGTAATATCCATAGAAATTATTAGTATACTAATGATCAAATAATTTTAATTGTCAAATTCTTGTTAGAAAATTTGATGAGTTGTTTTTTTGAAAATCAAATAGAAATGAAATAATAAAATTATTTTGTTAAATAAATTTATATTTAAAACTAAAATTATTATTTTGGGTACAGGTGCTGTGGATTCAGGGTCCTCCTCCTCTTCCTCCTCTTCTAGTTTTGTTAATGGTGCTACCAGCAAAAATCTTCCAGCTGTACAAACTGTAGCCCCAATGCCAGAAGATTCAGCTGAGAACATGAGGTATGCATAGTGATTTGTTTCTTTTTCCAAGTTTATTGTCCCTCTTTAATACACAGTGAAATATTCGGTAGTAGGTGCACATGAGATAAACATTCTTGGGAATATCAGTTAGCTACATACTGTTAACATATTCATAACTCTGCCTAACCATGGCACTTGGGGAAATTACTGAAAGCCAGTGTTACATATACAGATACAAGCTGGGTGCTCTCAATAAAGACTGCTTACAGAGCTTTTAGTTTTTTGTTGTATAGTACATACTATCATTCCAACTATTGTTCAGATGTGCAAAGACAGCACAGTAGGAATCAATCATCTCTGATTAGTAACAGTTTAAACCATAAGCTTTGAAAATAAATCTGTATAATTTTATGTAATCTGTACTATTGGGCCACGAATACTGAAGACTATTTTGTTTATTGTCATGAATGGTGACTTGCAGAATGGACTGCTCCTCATTATAAAGTTTATAGACATTTAGAATTTTCCACCTTTTAATCTATTCCAAATAATCCAATTATGTAAGTGATATTATGGACATCTATCATTGTCCGGGTTACTTTGTGCTACTGTGCATATCTTTTAAGCAAATAAATGATTAGAGTATAATTGCTGCCCAGCCTTTGCATCTAATGTGAATATACTATGCCACATAATTGTGTGTGTGTGTGTGTGTGTGTGTGTGTGTGTGCATTTATTTGAGTTTACTCACTTGGCAGCTATAAATACAGTGCCATTTCACCCTCATATTGGGTTGTTTTGCAGTTTTTCACGTCATTATTATTATTATTGACATGGCCTGTCTTGTTCAATAGAAGATATATTTTTGGAAAGTTTTACTTTATCAGGGTTTTTTTTGTTTGTGTGTGATTGCCTTTTGTGTTGTAAAAGCACTTTCCCAAGATCTTTCTATTGAGGTGCATAATTGGCTAGAATGGATTTTGTGATAAGTGTGTAAGAACAGGAGTAGGAAGATTGCCAGCCCTCATTTGAGGACCTTTTTACACCATGATCTTCCACGTCTCTCATAAATCATGCCCCTATATTCTTGACTTGAGGCTCACAATCAGTTCTGCTCTGCCTATATACCTACTAAGCTGACAAAATTAACTTTAGGTTTAATAATGACAGTAAGGACCTTGAGGGAGGTCTTTGCCCCTTTCCTGTGAGAGAGTTGGAATCATTCTCAATGCTTCATATTCTCTTAGAACATTCAAATCAGGGTTCAGAAATACCTGTTAAAAACAAGTTGAGTAAGGTAAGAGAAGAAGTTCAGAGTACCCTTCCGACTCTCATGATTATTACCCTTATGTTTGGAATACCAGGCATATCCCCAAGTGGTATGACATTGGAAGATGGGGAATATCCTTAAATGTTAAAGAGAGAGGAGCTTTGTCATTTGTGAGTTCTTACTGTGAAAAACGTTTTTTAAAATAAAACAAAACCAGAAAGGAATCTTCAGAGACTGCTTCTGCAGTGGCCTGGACCTTTACTTTTCTTTCAAACTGTGAACATCATATAATCCTTTCAGAGTTAAATTTTTCTTAAACTAACAGTTCTTAGTAGTGATACTTATTTTGCTTTGTATAATTGTTAATATGTTTCTGATTTTATTCATTTTTTGTTACTTTTATTTTTTTACAGTCCAGTCATTGCCCTCCTTCTGTTCTGCCATTCCACAGTTCCTCATCCTATTCTTCCTACCCGCATGTCCAAGAGGATGTCTTTCCCCCTCCCCTCTGCCAGGCTTCCCATTCCCTGGGGCATCAAGTCTCTCCAGGGTTAGGTGCATCTTCTCCCACTGAGGCCAGACCAGGCAGTCCTCTGCTGTATATGTGTTAGGGGCCTCAGACCAGCTAGTGTATACTGCCTAGTTGGAGGCTCAGAGTCTGAGAGATCTCAGGAGTCCAGGTTCATTGACACTGCTGGCCTTTCTATGGGGCCACCCTCTTCCTCAGCCTCAACCAGCCTTTCCCCAATTCAGCCACAGGGGTCCTGAACTTCAGTGGAATGGTTGGGTCTAAGTTTCTACTTCTGTCTCAGTCAGCTGCTTGTTGGGGCTCTCAGAGGACAGCCATGCTAGGCGAGTTTGTAAGCATACCATAGCATCAGTACTAGTGTCAGGCCTTGGAGCCTCCCCTTGAGATGGATCCCAAGTTGGGCCCATCACTGGACCACCTTTCCCTCAGTCTCTTTCCATTTTTGTCACTGCAGCTCTTTCTCAAGTTAGTTTTCATTTCAACTTTATTGAGATATTTGTTTATTTGCTGAAACTCAATGACTAGAATGTACATTTTGATGAATTTTTCTAGGATATATTCTGATAAAACCACATTGCAAATTAAGATTAAAAAAATTTATTTATTACCTCAAAAATTTTCAAATTCCTGTACATAATTTACTCCATCCCTGCCAGCAGCATGTGCTTTTCAGTTTTTTCTTTGAGATTTCACATTCAAGTGTTTTAAAGGGATGGGATCATACAATGTGTACTGATTTTTGTCTGCCTTCTTTTACTTAGCTTATAGATTTGTTGATTCATTTATCTCATTCTTTATGACTGTTCTATTCCTACTCAGCTTCAAGTATTATTCCATTTTGTGACTCATAATGAGTGTATCTATTTACTCATTTAGAGACATGGGAGTTATTTCCATTGGTGTACTACAGATAAAGATTTGGAATGACTAAGTCATAGGCATCCCAACACGCTTTATCTCATTTCTGTTCAGTAAACAACTAAGAATAAAATTTCTGAATGGATAGTAAGTAAACATTTAAAATCATGAGAAAATGCTAAGCCACTTTGCAAAGTGACTGTCATTGCAGTCTCTTGGGCAATGTATAAAGCATCCCGTACTTTACATTTCTCAGTACTTGCTGTCATCACAGCGAGTATTTATAATAGCGGGATAATTATATCTCATTTGCTTTTATTGCTTCTTAGTGGTTTTGCTTGTGTTTATGGGTCATTGAATTCCTCTGTCTTAAAATAGAGTTTTCTTATAATATGTAGGAGTTATCAGTATACTCTGTACAGTTGTCCTTTGTTAGCTACATGATTGCCATTGTCTCATTCTCCAGACTGATGAGAGCAGGAACTTTTTAATTTCCATGAAGTTCATTGTCTCAAATAATCATTTCTTTTGTGATTTCTGATTCCTCTAATTACTAAATCATCTTTTTCAATTGCTAAAATCTTGTGTTCTTCCTTTTTTCCTTTAGTTTACTCATTGGCAGCTAGGTCCTGATCTGTTTGAGGCAGTTTTAGATACACAGCTGGATAAATATTGAGGTTTCCTCTTAAGTACATTAGTCCAAAATGTTTTATTTGTTTCTGTAAACTAACAAAATTGGCAATATTTCATTATGGCTATACTGATTCTTTAGACTTGTGGAGCGTTAGTATCTACTGTTGAGTATTTCTGTTCATATCTGTGCTGTCAGACACTCAGATCTTACAGTTTTTATTGTAACTATCTTGTACTTTTATGTGCCTTTAAAATACCTTCCATGTCTTTGATGGTGTTCTGAGTTAGGGATTTCCCTTTGATATTCCTTTCAAAATTTGTGAATTATAAGGCAAACAGACAGTGCATAGGTAGGTTGAACTGTTCTGGGAAGTTCAATTATATAGAATTACAGCAAAGGAAAGTAAATTATGCAAGTAGAAGGCAAAGCAATGACTCCTTTGCCAGTCATGGGAGGTGCCACTAAAACAGGAAGGACATTTGCTTGTACATTTATCATATAACAATAAGCAATTAGGTTTTGTCTATTGATTGTATGTTTTGTGAGCTTTTATATTCCCCTTAATTATAATAACCTTTCTTTAGTTATTTATAATTTAATTTTTATTAATTATAATAAATTATTTAGAATTTTAAAATATTACCTAGTTGATACATACCTTCTATAGGCATAAAGTAATATGAAAGTAGGAAATGATAGGTATCTTTCCAGAAAAGTGTTTCAGGCTTTTGCTTTTTTTTTTCTTTGACATCCAATGGAGATACTACCAATGGTAGGTGACCTTGATTCAGTAAAGATTGCAGCTGTATTTATGACCCAGTGCTACTGTATAGAGGACATCAGTTAATTCCTGGCTTTAAACCTCTGAACATCAGTAAAACTTTTACTCAATTTCTCGGTCGTTCAAATAAGTCTTCAGAACATATCTTTGGGAGACGAGTAACATAGAGCCCACAGCCACTTTCTTAGGTTTCTTTTCATTCAGAGTCATTATCCAATGCCTGCTTTATATTTTAGATTTTACATTCAAGGATTTTAAAAGGAAGGGATTGAACAATATGCACTAGTTTTCATCAGCCTTCTTTGACTTGACTTACTGATTATTGATTCATTTATCTCTTTCCTTATGATTATTCTATTTTATTAAGTGCCAAATATTATTTCACTTTGTGTTGTCACCAAGCATGGCATGGTTTGGTTTCATTCAGCTCTTTTCTTTTCCTCAAAGCTGTAGGAGGAGCTGCTGCCTCACAAAGGACAAAGATCTAAGTTATTTTTTTCTAACTAGTTGTTCATTCCACACTAGAAAGAGGGTTGTTAGAAATGATAGGTGAGAATAGAATAGAACATGCCTAATGAAGGCCTACAGCTGGTAAATAAAGTACTAGGGTTTTGTGTGTTTTATATGGACAAGCTAGAATAAATAATTCTTTAACAGTAAAAAAATGAAAAAAAAAAGAAATTGCCTAGTTTAAAAAAAAACAAACAACAAAAATCTGCTGATTTCAGTTGAACGGTATCCAATCATTCAACTTTTATCATGAAAGATGTAATATTCTTATAATTCCCAAGTTACAACATATTAGCATAGTTTGAACTCTACTAGTTCATCATATGAAGGCAGTTCAGCTCCTTATATGCTTTTTCTTAATAAAGCCACAAATGGCAATCCCTTTCCTTATTTTTTAAAAACATGTCCATTATTTTCATATTTAAACTACGATATCTTATACATGGTATCAATGGATCTTATATATAAATAGATTTGACAGTCATCTTATTTTAATTACCAAATCTGGATAGTTTCTGTTTAATGTAAGGAATGATTTGGTAACTATCACTTTTGTGGTTTTATCTTTCTGTTCTTGATTTTCTTCCCTCTAGTACTTGTATTGTGTTCATCAAGTTTTCTTTTCCTTTTTTGCAGCTTCTCTCTGTTGTTGACTTACTGTTTTCTTAACCTTAAATATTGAAGGTTTTTATGTTGGTGTTTTAAAATAGCATAGTTGTGTAGTAGTCTTTCCTTATAATGGTTGCTGTTCCAACCCTTGTTGCAAATTCATCATGCATCTTCCTTGTAATAGTTGAATGAAGCCTGGTTATGACAAGAGATAAGCACTTACCAATCATTGTGCTGTGGGGTTTCATCTGCAGTATGCTAATCAAATCAAATAAAAATAGATATATAAATCAAAAGGAACAATATATAGCTATTTGGTTTTGTGCTTGACTGTCCTTATTTGTATGTATTAAGTCCAGCAGTCTCAATTTATGTAAATCTGAGGTTTTGTCAGGAATCATTCTCTATACTGGAAGAACTTCTTCACTCAGTTTTAGGTAGCTACACATATTTTCCTAATATATCTTGTTTTACAAAGTCCCTAGTTTTGCTTTCATGTCATAATGTCTTTCTGAACAGATAGAAAGTTGTGGGCCTCTGGTGTTTTTTGTTTTTTGTTTTTGGCTTTGTTTAGTTTTTTGTTTTGGAAATAGATTTGAAATCTACTTTATTAATTATGTCCAGGTTAACATTGTTTTTCTGAGGAGAATTGCAAGGTTTTTCTTTGTTCTTAAACCACCAACCAAAGAATACACCTGGAGGGACACATGGCTCCAGCTGCATGTGTAGCAGAGGATGGTCTTATATAGCATCAGTAGGAAGAGAGCCCTTGGTCCTGTGAAGGCTCTATGCCCCAGTGTAGAGGAAGGCTAGTGTGGTGAGGTGGGTAGGGGAGCACCCTCATAGGGCAGGGGGAGGAAGAATGGGAAAGGGGGTTTGCGGCGGGGAAACCAAGAAGGGGAATAACATTTGAAATGTAGATAAATAAAATAACCAATAAAACCATAAAATATTGTAATAGTTTATTATGACAAATTTGGGTTATTTACTTTTAAAATTCCACTTGTTTTATGTCTCTTGGGTATGTGGTTTTGGTTACTTTTACTCTTTGTGGAAAGTTCTTAACGGATAACCACACATTTCTTTTGTTGTATCTTTCATTTTCATAGTTTTCCTGTTGTGACCACATCAAATTCACAGAAATCAAGTGTTCTATGACAACATCTTTTTATTAATTCCCTCAGTTCTGCAGGCTTCAAGTCTGATACATTCAGAGAGGCCTCATAGCTAGACCGCTTTCTTATGGAGACTGGGATCTACTTTCAGTTTCTTTTAAGGCTATAAACATACTCAACATTTCTGCATATAGGACTCACAGACCTGTTGCTTTCCTCGTTGTCCATCAGGGGTGACCTTGGCACTGAGCACTCTTTCCTGTTGGCCTGCATATAACTTGCTCTACTCTGACCGGTAGTGTGTCAGGTGCTTCTCATACTGAGGTTGTTACTGTTCTCACTCCTCTTTCCTCTCTTCTTCTTTCTCAGTGCTTCCTGGAACCATGGAAGTGTCCACCTTTCATAGTGCATGTGTTTAGACAGAGCACACCTACAGGGTAATCTCCCTGTCTCAATGTACATCAAATTAGTTTGACGTGAAAAGATATATTTGACATGAAACATGATCTATCTATATGTTCCATAGGCTGTGGTTCATGTATCTTTGGACACTTAATACTTAGCATAGAGCCCTTCTGAGATTTTGTAATACTTGTAATACCTGTGCAAAAGTTCTTGAATTCCTGTATGAAAAAAATGCTTAAAATCCTAACTTTCAGCTATTAAATGTGTGTGCATGTGTGTAGTGCATTATTATTATTAACTAAAATCACCTTAGTGTGACATTAGAATTTTGCTTTCTACTTGTCATGCTTTATCCCTTCAGCAAAAACTCCCATCCTCCCTCTTTCTCCCCACCTCCAGGCTATGTTACCATATTCAACTCACAATTTCAGTAAGAATGTTTTATATTCTACGGATGTGGGATCATGCAGTATTTGTATTTCTATACATGATTCATCTCATGTTGCATATTGTTTTCCAAGCCTATCTGTATTTGTTGCAGATGACAGTAGTAATAGAATAGTAAGTATTCTGGGCATGGTCTGTATACTACCTCTTCTGTATACGTTCACCTATTGGTAGACACTTAGGTTAGTTTCATATCCTGGCTTTTGTCAATAGTACTACAGGAAGCATGAAAGTCTTTAAAGTCACTGATTCTTCATCTGGCTTTCTTAACTCTGTTGATTCACTAATTGAAAGCATTTTATCTTTTTTAACTCTATTCTTCATTTTGACAATTATTTTATATTTAGAGATTCTTACTTCTCTTGTAATATGCCTTTGTTCATGCATGCTGGCTGTCTTACTATGTCTTAATTCGTTAATAGTACTTGCCTTATATTCCTAGAAAGTTCCAGCATCAGATTTACTTATGATCCTGATTGTTTATATCTATTGTGTTCTTCCCTGCTGCTTTGGATGCATTGTAATTTTTGGTGGAAATGAGGTTGTGGATAGTGATAGTATTTTAGTATCATTGACGCCTGTAATGTGCCCTTTTTTCTATTTAGGCTCAGCTTTTCATGTCAGAGGCTGACTCATCCTAGTTTAGAGTTTAGCAGAATTTTGTATTTCTACTATTGTAGTTAATCCTAATGAACTGCAGTTAATCCTAATGAACTGTAGTTAATCCTAATGAACTGCAGCTCTGAACCTTCAGTCTTTTATTCTGGAGCAGGCGTCATCCATGGTCAGTCTTGTCCTCTTTGTAGGCTGCTTGAGTGTTGTGTTTCAGAGAGGCTCAATACTCAGTTTCGCCTCCTGCAGTCACAGACTGGTATTCTTTTACTGAGCACTAGTGTCCAGTGTTCGGGGCTACTAGGCTCCTTGTTATTCTGGTTCATACACATTCCCAGTCATGGGCTGCCCTGCCAGGAAGCTAAAGAGCCTCACATGGATTCTAACTACTTCTAAGTGATGAAATTTTGAAGTACTAAGTCTTAGGATGTTTTCATAGAGTTTTTCTGTTCCTGAACTAGCAATGTATAGGCATTCTTTTGTGTCCTGAATTTGAATTGGCAGGGTTGGTGGCTTTGCCACACAGCCTTCATGAACTTGTTAAGCCTGTTCTCTGGAAGAGATGGAAGAAGGGTCTAGACTATGCTTTATGCTTTCTTGCTGTAGTTATTGTAACATCTCATCTTACAGAAGAAGCAAAGGAAGTTTTTCTCATCTCATATGTTCTTTCCAGTCTTTTTTCACTCTTTGGTAAGGCTTATAGAAAATAGTTTGAAAGTAATTTCACTGTCCGCTATGTTTACCAGTCTGAGAATCTTAGTCTTCCGTATTATGATGCTCTCACTTCAACTTCAGCAATTTCAAACATTAGCTGAAATTTTATGACTAGCTCACATGATGCCTTGTATTTCTTTATCTGCTTTCACCAGGAGAGCAGGTTCCTGCAATCTCTCCCTGAGGAGGAGTTTTGTTGTTGATTTCAGATTAAAGTTTAATAGCTACTGGGCAGATTTACATGCTCTAGTGGCAGAGTAGGATTCTATCCCTTGTGTGATTTTGTGTGTGACTTGGGATTTCTTCCTCACAGGTAGATGTCCTTTATTTTTCCTTAAGTGTTTGAGTTCATATTATTGACTCTTCAATTTACATTTTCCAATAATTCCATATGAACTGAATGCTAGTCTAAAATCTTACTAAATTACTACCTCAGGAAGCAGCTTCGTAAGTAAAGCAGGGTGTATGTCTGGTTTGCTGAGCAAGGCCTTAGATAAGACTACTTATAAACGCTTGGGAGCTGAGAATTGGTCTGAAAGAAAGGTGACAAGATTTCAAGAGAGAACCCAGGACATTGCATGGGAAAGAGCCGGGATTGCAGTAACCTTGAGGAAGTTACGTCAGCAGTCAAATGGTGGCTGGTTCACTTCACCTTTTCACTGACCAGTTTTGAGTGTGACATTGAGTGATGCAACCTCCCTTACAGCCCTGTTCAGCTCTGCAGGCAGAGGAATCACTGAAACAGCTTCTATGGCATTATTCTCAATAAATAACTAGATTTTTAGGATATTATTTCTGTATCAGAGATCTAAAACACAATTCTCCTGGCCCCTTATATCACTGGGCTTAAGTCTCATTAATGGTTTATTTTCTTGCTTTTACATTTTTGTCTCACTATAGGGAAGTTTGTTGACACTTTGTCAACTAGTTGACCTGAAAAGAAGAATGTCTGTGCTTGCATGTTCATTTGTTTCCTTTCCATCTATGAAACATCCAAATAACAATTTCCAAAAGTGCACTCAAAAGCTTTCATAATAACTTAAAGACATCCTAAAAGTATCAAGTTTCTTGAAACATAAAATAATGTTTACTTGAAATCTAGTTTACAACATAAAGTAATAAACTTTTATATAGAAAAATTCTGTTCAGCCTCAGTTTTTTAATATTGTGTAATGCAATTTTCTTAATGTGTACATTGTGCTTCTAAAGTATATATTATTTTAATTATAAGAAATTGGGAGAAATGTTAGATTTATATTTTATAAGATTATGGAAAACTAAAATAAGCATACTTTTTCTCCATCACGATGTTTTGCTTATGGTGGCAACCTTAGAAACTTACAGCTTAAAAACTGTTTAACTATGTTACTGACTCTGAAATTTCTGATCTGTTTATCCATCAACTCCAGTATGCTTACTCATGTTTCATAGCAGTAATTGAGTGAAAGCCCGATAAAATGTTTAAAGCTAGTGCTTGTCAGTTCCCAGTCATAACATGTAGTTGGTTAAACAACCTTATATGGCTTTTCTGCCATAATACTCCCTTTTTATGCAGTTTTTAAAACAAACCATTTCATTTACCTATGCCTACATTCCCTAATTCATATAGGATCATTAATTGGTAAAATGTTTGTACCACAGAATTCCCTAATTGAATTATTTCCTATCTGCTGTATCTCTTGAGTACATTACTTTACACAGTAGAATTGCTTACTTTAGCTTTACGTTCTGTTGTTGTGTATCATTCCTTTTTGGTATAATGAATGAATACATTTAAGAACTTTACAAACCAAAACTATAATTTTTCTCTATTTATGTAATTATGCTAAGAAACTAAGATACTACAAACAGAATTTGACACTGGGAGTAAATCAGCATAATTTTATGAAGTAGCACAATTATAATAATGGATTTTATTAAAAGAAAACTAATACTGTGTATAATGACCTAAGTGAGTTGTAATTACAAGTTTTCTAGGAAAACATCGTGAAGGAAGAATGCTTTCTATCTGTTTACAAATCTTCCTGCTCTACTGGCCTTCTTCTTACAGTCATCATGACCTTGGATGTAGCTTGAGGTCAAATCTTGTTTGAAAATATTTAATAAGTCAAGGTTTTTAGATACTGTTTTCTCCCATGGCCTAATTGTGTTTTATTTATATAAAATTCTTAGACTTTACTGAGTCATTTTAAACAGATAAAAAAATAAAATACCAGCTGGGTGTAGTGACACACACTTTGATCTCAGCACTTGGGAGATAGAGGCAGGCAGATCTCTCTTTGTTCAAGACCAGCCTGGTTTACATAGTGAGTTCCAGGACAGCCAGAGGTACATGGTGAGACTGTGTCTCAAAACAAACAAACAAAAAAGTAAGTAAGCAAGCATCTAATTTGGGGTTAGAAGAACAGTTAGGTGCTTGTACTTCAGACTATGTTGTTTCATTATTAGATTACATCTATAAACTCTCATCTGAAGCATCATTACCTCATACTTCATTTTAGGGTTTTATTTTCTTCTCTTTAGTAATTTTGTCAAAATAGTTGATAAATCGTTTCAGTTCTGAGTATTATTTTCTATATGGAAATCAGTGATGCTCTTTCTTAAGGGTTTATGCTTACTATCCATAAAAATAGCCAGGTTCAAAGGAGGCACTGATGTATCCTGGTGTATCATTACATAATCTCAGCATAATGATGTGTGTATCACTAGTGTAGGTCAAGTGAAGAGTGGAGTAAGGAGAGTGAAGTCAGAGGCTCAAACAGTATTAGTTCTAGTCCACAGGTAACTTCTGTATTCAGGCCAAAGCTTTACTAAAGAGCAAATGAAAGACTGTGGGGCCATTTCTATAGTCACTGCCCTTTTATGTTCTGTGCACCAAATAAATCTTTTTTGTAAATGAAGTAATCTCTTCAGAAAACTGAAAAATTACTATGAATCCCACTATAATAAATAAAATATGCTGTATTGCGCTCAAAGGTATTCTTTGTTTTGTTTTTCTGTTTGGTAGGTGGTGTTTGATTTTTTTGCGATCTTATGCTGTAGCTCAGTCTGACCTAGAAATTGCCATCTTCTGCCCCATCCCCAGCAATTCCATTTGTTTTGTTTTTGAGAGAAACTATTTACAGGACTGAAAGCCATAGAGTTTCCCTAAGTTGCCATTTATTGTGAAGGGATTTTGGTCTTTATCTGCTGAACAATCAATGGGCTCTAAAGAGGAACTTTATGTCTGTTCTGCTTGTTTTAATAATTACATATGGATAAACATATTTTACCCTCCTTTGAAGAAACATGGGGTAATCTGTAACTATCAATATCAGTAATAACCTGACAGTTTCTTCAGTGTAGAAAGGGATAATAAAATTTTTTCACTTAGAATGTTTTGTGATGTATGATAAGAAAATCTAGTAATATGGTTTGATGACAGACAGAACTCCAGAATCTTGAATTTCCCCATTTCTGCGTGTGCTCATTCATGTTAATCTTAACTACAACTCAATATTCGTGCTTCTTTCCAGTATTGGCTTTAGAAAATATTGATTATCTAGGTGTATCTCATTTCTACAATTGTAATTCCTACCTATGCTTCCATAGTAGATGGACTTACCTTAGTGAGAAGCTAGAGGAAATTACGCTGCAAAAGAAAAGAAGTTGGTGAACTAGGAGATGCAAAAAAAAAAAAAAAGACTGTATTACCAATTATAAAATGTCAAAAAAAATTTACAGTGATGGTCAGAATTCAGAGGCTTGAGGTGCTTTTAACTTTTCAGTTGTTTCTCTTTAGAAGTGTCAGAGGGGTCCCTGATCAGCATCAGCATCACCTGAGACTGGATGTTCACTCAGATACAAGTGACTAAGCAGTCTGTGTCAAGAGGCTCTGCAGTGGTTCTGCCTCGCCCATAACTGCAGGGCCTGTCTTAAACAGACACATCGCTGTTAATGCCTCACTCTATATCTGTGCGGCAGTGTACTCATCTAGTGTTATACTGAACTTTATTTTGTTTAATGGATCAGAGCTGGATTTCACAAGAATACATATGAGCATGTTTTATGCAAAATATCACTTACAGAACTAACATTATGTACCTCTCACTGTGTGGTGGGTGCTTTTCTGCTCAGATTTTGTGGCTTAGCTGATTAATCCTCAGTGGGCAGATATTAGAATCATCATTCTTCAGAAAAGCAGAGCTGATGTGCTTAGTCTATGCATCATGCGGCTTACTCTATGGCCCAGCCAGGATTCCCGGTTGAACAGTCTTTCTCACCACTTACTTCTATGAGAAATAGATCTATAGCTAAAATATTAACCTGCCTAAGGTAAAAATACTTCCCTCTTCTTTTTTTTTTTTTTACTTATAACATGTATATGCAAAGCAACTACTTAAGCTACAATACTGAGCAGTATAAATAACTATTTCAGGATTGAGAAAGTAAATGGGTTTAGGAAATGAAGTGTTATTCTAATGCAAGTCACCTGACTTCCAGTAACTCCTTTGTTGTGGAACTTTACAGGAAATGTTTCTTGAGAACAGGAGTTTAAATTCTTTTGGAAGTGGTCTAGTGATCACACAGTAGGCCTCAAAGCTATTTTCATTGATGATCCACAGAGATAGAAGAATTCATTTCTTCTGACATTCTTAGATCTGTGGCAGTGTCTTTGGCCCTTTTTCATAGGATAGTTGTTCTCATTCAGCTTCAGTCTGCAGAGTAGACACCTCTCTGTGCAAAACTGTGTCCTTTCTGTATGAAACTTCCTGTTTTCCATGGGCTAGGACTGGACTTTGACTGTGACTTATAAATATTTTAATTTAGAACTAAAGTTTATTTGGCATTTATATTGAATTATATTTACTAGTCTTTATGTCTTAATTTCAACAGCATCACTGCAAAACTTGAAAGAGCTTTAGAAAAAGTTGCTCCTCTTCTTCGTGAAATTTTTGTAGACTTTGCCCCATTCCTATCTCGTACACTTCTGGGCAGTCATGGACAAGAGCTATTGATAGAAGGTATGATCTCTCTATATTCTACATATTTTACTTTCATGCAATGTACCTATTAATCATGGCATATCCTGTGCATTTTAAAAGATATATATTGCCAAAAGAATTTAAAGATAAAATAGCTGCAGATTCTCATGAGACTGTGTGTATGCTTTCTTCTCTTCACTCATTTTAAAAAGCCACTTTGCAAAGTCAATATCAATGACAGAGATCCAAATGAGGGACTTTGAGAGGTCTTAGAATGGGCAGCAGTGGTTCTTCAATCCCAGTCTTATTACCAACACTGTACATCCTTTCACTGGGACAGCATTTATTAAGCATAGGTTTTGTAACATTCCCTGCTGTTCTGAGAGTCAAGAGTTTTTCAAACGACTTTTCTTATCCATATGATGCTTTTAATGTAAGAAGCTGTAGCCTGGAAGTCAGTAAAAATGTTGAGAAATACTGAATGGGCATTGATGAAGCTGTCATCTCCTCCTCAACAGCAGCTTAAGTAATGAATGGTGGAAATTTAATTTGTACCCCTGCAGTAGGAAAGGAGCTTTGAAAACTACAGCTAAATGAAGCTTTACTTCATTTAATAGTTTCAGTTCATGACTGTTTCTGAGCTTCAGAGATCAGCATCAAGATGGCCCTCCAAGTAAAAAAGGTTCTTTGACACCCTTTGAGTGGCCCTTGAACTTAGTACTAGTGGCTTCCACTTCCAGAAGCAAGGGCATTTTCCTGTTTGTTCTGGCATTGTTCTGTGCTTCTGCAGTGTTACTGTGGGGCAAAATGGTGATAGTCAATGTCTTGTTTATTTCTATTGTTTACTCGGTGGCCTTTGGGAATTGCTGAGTTACTATAAGATGGATTATTAGGATGAGAATGAAACTGCATAATGCATATTAAATTTCTAAACAAAGTGGTAGCTTAGGAGAACAGGACAGTATCCCTGTCTCTTGACTGGAGCAGCATGGATTTGAAAGTACTCAAAGAGAGAGGTAAAAATCTTTGTATCACCTTGAATGATTGATTAGCCAGCTGTCACAGTCTGGGAAAACTGGGAAGGTCACTGTTGCTGTCATAATTTCCACCCACAAAGTGTTGTTGGAAATGTCTCAGGGATCATGACTGTGCGTCTAACTATAATCTGTGCCTTAATGAAATTCATGCACTTACAAGCTTGAAAGCCTCACCTTGCTCACAGATTATGCTTGCTCTAAATGTACTGTGATATGTGTGTGATCCATCAAACAGTGTATCTTAGGATGCACTGATGCACCTGTCCTGAGTACCATGATGGAAGGACCAGATGCATCCCTCAAGGAGCTAACAGTATAGTGGACAAAACCTATCATTTAGAGCATATACACAGTAGCATACAGTGAGGCCAGGAGGCTGGATGGCCATTTACCTTTCTGCTGGGATCAGAAGCAGGTGTGTTACTAGGCTTAGTCCTGCTTGCTCTATGAGCCTTTTGTCATCATCACAGAATTGTGAAGTGTTCCTTGCTTCTGTTTACTTCCCATGGCAGCTGAATACTGTCCTATGACTTCATGTCAGAGTTTGAGCAGGTAACCCATTAGATACTAGATATCGCTAACTGGATACCCCAGATATCCCAAAATCACTTTCAAAACTTTAGTATCCTTTTCCCTTAGATTTTCTTATAGCATTACTCAATTGTTTTATTACTAATATCACTATTAATGTGTAATCATTTGAAAAATATCTAATTGTTCTTTAAGTTGTTTCTCTTTTACTTAATATTTAGAGAAATTTAGTAAAAAAAGATACTTTCTGAAAATACAAATTTAAGTCAAGTTCTTCAAACAATACTGCAAATATTGTATCAAGCTGTATGAAAACCTACTAAGAGATGGTTGTGAATGTTATGTTAGCTCAAATATAGATTTTTAATGGGGCTGCTAATTGATGGTGGATTCTTTTCACTTCCTTAATTCTTTTGATTTCATTGGAGTATATTCTCCTGAGGAGCAAGAAATCTGATAATTTATACTTTCATTTTTTTGTAACATAATAATTTTACTTTAAAATTTCAACAAATATTAATTGAAGATGAATGTAAATATTTTCTCACATTCTGTAAAACAATGAGAGTATTTTTCTTTGTTTATATGTACCTTTCCCAAAAGTTTACAGAAATTAGACATGTTGATTGAAGATATAGTATAGAGAGTAAAGTTAGTAATATAATGCTGTGTATTGGGCCTATGTTGTCTAAATCTAACCACAAATTTTACATGAAGTACCAATGAGCTTGAGTATCAGCAAAACTAGAATGTTAAAAATTATAAAGCTTCATGTATGGGGTTCCATCTCTTGGAGTGGACCTTAATTCAGATAAGATATTGGCTGGCTACTCCCACAGGCTTCAATCCACCGTTGCCCTGTGTATCTCACAGACAAGATGCATTGTAGATCAAAAGGTTTATGGGTGTATTGATGCACTGAACTTTTTATAGATAGGTACTGAACATGCCAGGAAGTGTATCTACAGAAATAACTGTTGTGTAGGAGGTCTTTAAGAAGGACTGTTGCCAATTATCAAAATAGGGAATAAGTTTGATCAGACATATGTGAGGACTTAAATTTCTTCCTAATCATATACATATTTATACAGCTGCCTACCTGCCTAACATTTTGCCCAGTTTATCTTCTAAGAACTGGGGTCTGTACCCTTCTATGACCATAATTAAAATGAATCTGGTTTTTTTAAAGCTCACATTACTAAATCTGTAAAGACAATCTAAAAAATTATTACCAATTAATATTTTAACTACTGTAATTTATATCAAATTACTCTCTTGTGCAGCTTTATTTCAAGAATTTTCACTTCCAGACACCTGGGCTTTTTTTTTATACCCTTTCACCAGTAGATGAAAGGCAAGAGAAATGGCTTGGTGTACTCTTAAGCACCCCTCAAATATTGTTAATTGAATTGGAAGCCTGTGAGTCTCTGTGGCCTTTGTTGTTGTCAGTGATGTACTGTGGATGTACAAGTGAGTATTCCAGAGCTGAAATACTGCCCCGAGGTAGAAATAACACATTCAGTTTTTTCTTCAAGGTGAATATTTCACCCTATAGTTTTTTCTGTAGTCAAAATTACAAATGTTCTTAAAATTTTATTTAATAATCAGGTCCTTCCTTGCTAATATGAAAATGACATTTCTTTACAACAGAATGATAGGAAGTGGTAGATCTTTAAGTTGTAGATTTAATTTTTTAAATGTCATTAATCAGGAAAATGAAATGTTGATGACCTTAATCCATGACCCTGCAAATGACCTATCCAATCCATGTATCTAGAAATTACTCTTCTGTCACAGAATGAAGTTCATGTCACAGAATGAAGTTCATGTCTGCCAGAATTTGGTTGTTAATTTCCAGATTCATCTAGTCTCCTTTCTCTTGATGTAGGCAGCTGGTAAGCATGTAAGCAAGTCATAATCATGTATCTTTGTTTTTATTATATTTAATGTACGTAGGATTGTTTTCCTTTTGTGTAGGGTTCTTTTCATTTTATATAGATAGACCTCTCTTCCGTTGAGATAGTTCTCTTTATTTCACAGAGTCCTCTTTTTTTCCTTGCATCTCCTCAAAGTTATACTCATCCTTTGACCCGATGACAGTCTATAAGCAACATTAAGGCACTCTCTTCAGTGCTTCTGTGGGACTTTATATTTCTATAAATAGAAATATTTTTATTCAAGAATGAAAAGAATCTTAATATTTGTGTTACCATTGTCTCATGTAAAGTTTATTTCATAATTAATATTCAGTATTTCCCCCTTCTACTAGAAAGAACTTTTTTTTTAGACTGATGGTTGTGGTAGAGGTAAAATTGGAAAATAAGAGAAGCTAGGTAAAATTTTGTGCTCTTTGTAAGAATTCCTGTTGTTGATCTGCTGCTGTCCATACTCCTGAGTTTTCTACTTCCTCCTTGACTGCTCTCTGCTCTACCAGATAGAGGTGCATGTTGGCTCCTGTCCTCGATTGTTTTTCATTTGGGGAATCAAAGCCAGGATCCGAGGTGTGCCTGGTGAGTTCTGTAGCACTGAGCTCATATCCCAACTGCATCACTCTCACACCCTCATCCTTCCATTGCCTTCCATCTTAGTATGACATCCCTCCATCTTAAGAAAGAAAATTGTCAGACGGTTGTGAAGAACCCAGGGAAATTACACAGTCAACTCTTCATCTGCTTAGCCATTGGCTATTTCTGTTTGAAACATTGCTTACTGTGAATAAATCCTGTGATTTTTGACTTCCATCATATATGTATGTCTTACAGAAGCAAATCTGAATTTTTGTAACTGAAGCCAATTTTATGTTTTAAGAGAAGAAAATTATCCATATAATAAAATATATTTGAATTGTATTCACTTTGATGTTTTGTCTTTAGTTTTTGCCCAGTTTTTTCTCTACAACAACCAATCATAGATACCGCTGTGTTTGTTCTTTCCATGCAGGCTAAAACAAGATCATTTTCTGTCACTGGTATTCATAGGCTTTATTCTGTGACTCTAGAGCAAGCACTGATGCTATTTGTATTTTGCCTTTGGTGGACAAGACTGTAGTTATTCAAAGCTTACATAGGTTCTTTTAAAAATGTCCAAATTCTTTAGGGACTACTTTGTAAAAGTCACTTAGAGTAGGTATGGATCTAAAATCCACAACAAAGATGATGGAAAGAAATGAGGGATCAAAATTGTTAGATCTGTTTGGCTCTCCTCAGAAATGGAAACTACATGCCAATGAAATCAGAAAGCTTTTCTCAAATATCCAAGGAGCTAGGGAGATGGCTCCTTGTGTCCGCACAAGCATGAGGACTAGACTTTGCATCCGAAGATCCTATATACATGCCAGGTGGGTGTGGCATCCTGCTTGTGAGTATAGTGCTAGGAAGTCCAGGAGCAAACCAGCTAGCTAGACTAGCCGTGTGGGTGAGCTCTGCACTCAGTTAAAGACTCTGCCTCAGTGAATAAAGTCTCTCAGTTAACTGTTCATCCTCTGTTATCTGTCAGTCTATAGAGTTGTTACAGCTCCAGTGACAGCTTGTGGTCTACTCCTTGGGGACACTTTTAATCTTTTATATTGCTTCACTCTGAAACCACTCTCAACCTTGTCTCTCCCTATCGCCTATGCTATACTGAGGGTCACTTAAAAAATCCAATCCTTATTAAACCCACCTGAACCTGAACAGCTATAAGTCAGTGACCTTGGAGGATCCAGTTTTAAAATGAAAACTTAAGTTACCATATGGTTTTAATTGTAATAATATCCACATCATTGTTGATTGCTAGCTTATCAGTGGCTGTTATTAAAAAAGTAAAATGTTTCCAATAAATAAAGTGGAAAATAACCCAGAAGACTCTCTATCCTCAGACTTACACATACACACACACACACATGCGTGTTTGTTCTTTTTACAGATACCAGATGTGTGTGTGTGTGTGTGTGTGTGTGTGTGTGTGTGAGAGAGAGAGAGAGAGAGAGAGAGAGAGAGAGAGAGAACTTTTTACCCATACCGTGAACACATTTTTATTTTGGACACTTTATAAATAATACAGAACCAGGATATCGCCCAAAGGTTGGGAAGGGAGAGAAACAGGGAGCAGGAGAGATAGATAGGAAGGGAGAAAGAGGAGAGGGGAGGGGTGATGTTTAAAGTGTATATGTGTGTGTATTTGTGTGTTTGAAGTGTTCATTTCAAGGCCTTGTCCTATAGTGGTACAAAATAACCCTGAGAAACCACTGTTCATAATTTTTAGCATTATTTGTGTTTACTTGAGATCTTAAAAAGTGTTCAAGGTAACATAATTGCTATGAGGATTTAGATGAAACTATCTTTAGTTTCCTGGGACAGAAGGGAATGTAGTCTAACTTTAGGTAGCCTAGAAATAAGTCAGGAAGGTCAGAAATGAACCCACTACCCCTTTTGACACAAAAACAACTTCATAGTCCCTGGTTTCTGTATCTGTCTGTCTTCTCACCAAACTAGCTTCTGTGGCATAGTCATCAAAATGCGCCCACTACAGTCCCAACTCTGTTTTTCGTTAATGGAAATAATCATTTGACTGGAGGCATAACAGAGAATCTGAATGGCTCAGATGCTTTTGTTAGTTTTGGCTTAGTTTTTGTTTCCACTAAAATCAACCCAATTCTGGACAGTATAGCTAAGGTTGTAGGATATACAAAGCTGACATTTTTAAAGAACTCACATAACTGGAAGCATTTGGAAAGAAGTATAGTAATGTAGAAAGTCTAATTTGAATGACATCAATAACTTTATTAAAATTGAGAACCTAAGTCCTTTAGTGTTCCCAGGCATACTAATGTGACAATATGCCATGAAGTTACCACCTCCTCCAAAGGAGGGTGTCAGTGGACTGTTAGAGGATTGAGCCTTGTTTTAAAGGTATGTGGGATCCAGAGCACTGTGATCACAGGATGAATACATTTTATCTATATGGATTTTTATTTTATAGAAAAACTATGTACTAAAATGTGATTTCTTTCTTTTTGCCCTTGGGTGTGATATGAATGTGTGTGCATATGTAGCTTTTGCATGTGTAGGGGCATGTACGTGGAGGACTTGAGAACCAGATGCTGGGACTCATCCTCCATTGCTCTACCACCTTACTTACTGAGGCAGGCCTTACAGTCTGACTCAGAGTCAACATCTGTCTATTCTACCTAGCCAGTTTTCTCTGAGCAACCTTCTGTCTCTGTCTTCTCAGCACCGAGATCTGGCTGACATGCCCACCCAGCATTTTGTGGGTTCTGAGGATCAGAACTCTGGTCCCTGTGTTTTCAGGGCAAGCACTCTAACCATTAAGCCATCTCACTAGTGCTAAAATGATTTTTTTAATTAGCATTTTAAATTGCCATAATGGAAATAATGAATTCAAATACATTACAATTGGGAACATATTATGTTATTAATATCACTAATAAAAATGACCTGTAGAAGAGAAAGTAATAGCTATAAAGTAGCAAATGGACTAGCTGAAAAATGTTGCAGTTGGTCCCATACTTGGCTCTGGGAGTCTTCCAGTCAGTTACAGAACATGAGCTGTATTCATATCTGGAGCAGACCATAGGAAGAAAAATGAGCCTTTAAGAAATTGAGTCTGCAGATCCTCAGTGGAAAACCCTGAAGATGAACTTGAAAATATGAGTTAAAGAAAGAGATCACTGCACTACAAGAGCTGACTTCAAGGCTGCTGTGGTCACATCAGTATGGCTAGAATTGTATCCAGACCCCATAAGAAATTAACCACAGTCTTCTGGGAGAATAGGGGTCCACATTGAGGAGCAGAATCTGTGGATAGAATCTAACCTGAGCAGCAGAAGGGCAAAAGTAGTAATAAAGAGAAAAATCAAAATAAACAAAGACAAACAGCCAGTTAAGAAATTATCACATTTGTAAAAACAAAGAACGGGGTGTTTTTTTTAATTTTATTTTTGTTCTGTTTTTTAAATTGTTACTATTTTGTTTTGCTGATCATGGTTTTAAATATTTTATTCTATAGTCATTTGGCCCTTTTCTATTTGGGAATTATATCCAGAGAAGGTTCATACCTCATGGGAAGAAACTAAGATAAGATATGTAGGCATTGGCACCATAGCCTACTAATGACTGTCCTATAGTATACTAACATCCTTCCACTAGATACCAAATGCTAAAGATTGCATCACTTCCTATAGTGCCAAAGGATAGGGACATCATTTGAAAGACACAGAAGAGCCATACTGCAGTAAGAATAAAACATCAAGGTGCAACATCTTAAAAGCTGAGGATAGAAGTCAAACATTATGTAAAAAATGACCTGAAACTTAAGAAAACACATATTTCATAAAGATAAAAGATATTAAGTTTATGCATTATAGTTAAATTAATGAGATTGGGAAGAATCACCCTATCGGAATCATGTTTAAATAAGCCAAAAGAATTTATAATAGGTTGAAGGAGATGAGAGAGCTATTTAAATCAGAATTAAGCAACTATAAATCTAGAGAAAGAAATGAGGAAGTAATTATAAAGAGAATAATTTTTGACATGGACTTAGAAGAAATAAACAATAAAATTTATAAATAAGGCCCTAACTGCAAATAAAGGTAGGAATAATACAAAGACCAAAGTTCAAAAAGACAAGAAAAGATGAGAATTAACAGGACACATTTAGAATACCTAAGTTACTAAAACTATGTACTTTCCAATAGGGAAAACAAAATTAGAATTGTCATGAAATCTCTTAATGAAGAAATTGGAAAATATATCTTCAAAGGACATACTGAAGTCCAGTGTAAATTAACCAAAGATAAACTGTACTGATACATATTTTTAGATAATTTATGAAATTAAAAAGTACTTTAGATATACAAAAAATATAGAGTAATTGACAAGTCACAGAGAATCTGATTATCATGATATTTTTAACATAATGTTTTCCCTCCAGGATAAGAATAAAAGTTAAACTGACTTTGTCTGCAACAACTACAAATAGTTAGCATGCAAGAAATGAAAAAATACTCTTCCCATCTCTTCCCCTGATGAATTTACAATAGTATTCAGAAAACACTGATTTGAGAAATCTTAATCCAAAACTCAAATGTAGATGTGTAGAGAGTACAACGACGTCTTTAATCTGAAAACTGACAAAGAGAAACGTCAAGTGCTTACCTACTCTGTCTCCATTCTTTGTAACAAGAGATTGTAGCAGGTGAGGTTATCTTTTTTCCTTATTAAATATATCATCTTGTAAATGATGCCATGATAGGACATTGGGATAGTATTTGACATTCTCAAAAGAATTAATAAATCTACACAAGGCTTTCAACTTCACAAAGAAGGAGAAACAACTTTACAAATGGGCAAAAAATTATGTCAAACAAAGACTGAGTGAATAAATAATATGAATGCCTATATGACCAAAATGTTGGATTTTACCATGGGATTTCAATCATCAGAATTCCTATCGTGCAAAGTTTCAGTTTTCTCAAAGAGGGACAATGTGGGTGGAAAATGGAGTTGTGATTTAAGATTTAAAAGACATCAAAAATAATTAGTAAAACTAAGTTATTTATACTTGTAACTATATACTTTCTGTAGTGAAGCTACAAAGAGAAGGAAGATGAGTATCATAAAAGGATAATAGTTTAGTATAAAGATGGAGAGAGGTTTAATTAAGACAACACATATGGGGATATTTAGGATACTTGGCAAAAATCAGTTTCTTTAGCTATGTAGTGATTATGAGATCATTTGCTTCATATGTCCAATTTAACTTATTTTTGATACACCTGTGTTAAATGTTAAAATTAGAAAATATTTTTTTCTGGTGCTATGAATTGTTTGAGCCCTGGAACGTGCCAAATACCCACTCTACCATTCTACCCTCATTTCACAGTGAAGTGCTTTTAATGTTCTCTGTTGTGTAAGGTAGACAGTTAGCTTGGAGTAACATTTAGTACCTAGTTAATGATGAACTAGATAATCTTTCTGGAAGGGAAACTTACCATGAAGTTATTTCAGTAAGCATTAAACTACCTATTTTAGGAAGTTTTCATTTAATACATCTAAAATTATTGTCATAGAATTTAACAAGCCATATTTAAAATTTTGTAGTCGAACAAGGAATTAAAACTAACCAAGATAATTATAAAACCAAAACTAATGTTATAATTAGAACACAGATTTCTGCATGACACTAAATATTATAGTAGCACCCCACCAGCATGTGATCACAGTATTTGACAGTGACAGATAATGCAGTGGAAGCCTCTGAGGAAGCAGAAGGGTAATTAGATCCTCTCCTCACTAAGTACATAAAGACACAAGCAGGAAATCTGAGAAACACAACTTTTGATGCTTTAGATGATGGAAATTTTTGCCCTTCAGCCACAAGAAATCGTTCCTAAATTAGGCATGAAAGATCAAGAGGGTTATATTCTACATGCAAAAAATTGATCATTTCAGTCCTATGTACCTTTCCCGATTGATACAGAAAAGTCTTTGATCATATTTGATACTCTCATTATAAGAAATACTCAGAAGAAAGTTAGATAACAAAGGAAGCTATCTCAACATAACTGAGGTCTCACAAAATGCTCAGAGCCACCTTCTTAAGCAATGGTGCAGTGTTGAATGCTTTTTCTGTGCATTCTAGAGCATTAGAGTGATCTAACTTCTGTTTGGAATAGTACAAAGAGTTCATCTAGTTGTCTGTGCAAGATAAAGATTTACTCATACATTGGACAGGAAGAAGAAAAACCTGTGTTCTCATTGCATTCCTGAGTAGAATACCACTTATCAGTAATGAATGATTGTAATCAACTTGCAGGACATAAAACCAATACCTTCCACGTGTCATCCGTCTTTTTATACATTGACATTGAGTAGTCTGCCAAAGAAACTAAAAAGTATTGCAGTTATAATAGCATTTAGAAGAGTGGATTGCTTAGGCCTAAATGTAACTAATATGGTAAGTTTGTATTATGCAGATTTTAAAACATTGCTGCAATTAAAGACATTCTAAATGTTCATGGATTTATAGACTTAAAATTAGAATGTCGGTACTACAATTCTTGTAAAAAAAATTCACAATGACAGCTTTTGTAAAAATTTATATACAATCTTAAGGCCCTCATAATAGTAATAAAAAAACCAAGTAGGAAACTTGATGATTGAAGCAGCTTACTGATTTAAAAACTACAATGTTGTATAGTAATAATCAAAATCAATATTGACTGGAATAGGTAATCAGAGACCGTGTTTTAGACTTTGAAGAAGTCGGCCATCTTTGAGTATCAGACTCTTGACTGCTGGGATGGCAGGGCTGAACCATTATACATGGTTGCTTTTAAGAAAATTATTAAATGACTTGCACTGTGTTTCCTTTTTCTCATGACGGAGTGAACTTGCCTTTCTCTTAGTACCTCTAAAATACTTGACACAATCTGTGAATCTACAAGTTTTATGCATTGAACAGTAGGCCTTAGATACCTGTAAGCCCTGGGAGTACATGGTAATAATTGAATGTATTTGTGGTTTCCATCATGCCTTTTCTGGAGGCATATTCTACTTTGGGGTACAGAAAAGATGTTCTTGGGTGAATCATAATAACCTTGCTGAGTTGGTAGAGAGATCAGAATTGAGGAAGCTGTAGCAAGTTTTGTAGACAAGGGAGCTTTCAACTAATCCTTAAAATTATGTATGGCACCTTGAATTATTGAAGCAATTAATACAATATCCACAAAGTTAGCAAAGCTTACTCTATATCTATTCTAATCTATATTCACTACAAAGCAAACAAAACCAATTTTTGTTAATGGACTCCAAAAGATTAAATTGTGTCACGTACAATTTAATTGTGAAAACACAACAGCCCAAGACATATTAAAGAATGTAGCAAAATGAAAGCATTTACCAGTGTGATATCCACAGTGCCTTTATCCAGATGAAATTGTTAGATGAGATGAAGCAGCAGTGAAACTTAGCGCATCCTATTCAGGGTTTTGTTAGAAAAGACAGAAAGGGGTTTTTAATAACAAAGGGAGAGAAATCATGAGACAGTAGAAAGAGACAATATACAGTAAAGGGAGAGATACAAATCTAATAAGTTGAAGAGAAAATCTGAAATGTGAATTAATATGAACATATGAGTGCTTTGAAAAGTAATAAGTAGACTGTTCCAGATGAAACAGAAGAAAAAGTTAAGAGAGCAGCACACAGAAATGGATGAGCTGACTCAGTCTAGTGTCCATGAGCATGCATTGCATGAGAAGGAACACCAGACATGGGGGGCAGAAGAACAGAAATCAGGAAATGACTATCACCCTCAGCTCTACAGTAAGTTACAAGCTTGCCTGACTGCCTGTCCTAAAAAAGGAAGACTATTCTGTATCTTATGCTGTTTGGCCCAGGGATGAGAGGAAAAGGGGGAGATAGAGTAATAGCCCAATGCCTTTAGAGCTGTAAATCCTAAGATTTATGATAATCAACCAACCACCAGCTGTATCAAGACTAAGTAACACCCCACAGAACATGTTAAAGAGGAAACTTCAAAATAACTGGCTGATGAAAGGCAGACACCAGTCCATTTGATACTGACTTGGATATAATGCTTGGCTGATGATATCCAAGGCCCAAGGGCACCTGGAAAGTTCAGCAGCATTAGCATGTAGGTGCATATGACAGTCAGCCACCACTATAAACACATGGAAGTTGTTAAGATATGGACCATAGCAGGAACTAGTAAGATGCCACCAACTCTCACTATGGTCTTAAGGATGCAAAATAATCCAGAAGAAAACAATTAAGGTGGTTTTCTGAGTTAAACACTTGCTGTATAATCCAGTAATCTCATTCCTAGGTATTTTTCCCTTGGAAAAATACTAAGTCATGCAAGTAGATGTTCATAGTAATTGTGATTGAGATAATAGCTAGAAAAATGAGAATGTCTTTTAACCCTATTTAGATGAATTTGAAGAAACCTAATCACAAAAACAATTCTATTTATATACATATTTTATATTCTCACAAAAACAAAAACAAAAATAAAAAAAAAATAAATAAAGCAACAGCGACCAAAAATCTCAGTGATAGAAAACATATAATTGGTTTCTAGGAGCTATCAATGAGGAAAATCCCTCACTGTGTGAATCTTCTCGGGTGGGAAAAATTATTCTGTGCACTGATTATGATGAGACCTTTATCATTATTTTCATCATAGTTAGTATACATGTTAAGTTTCACAGTATAAAAATATGAGACTTGTATAATGAAAACTTGAGAGTCATACTTGGAAGAAATTAAAGTCTAAATAAGACATAAAATGACTGAAAAGTTTGCTGCTATTATAGCATCAGTACTACCCCAAGTAACCCACAATTCATTTACATAAAACATGAAAATCTCAGTGTTTTATGTGAAACTACAAAAAATCAGTTGTAAAATTTTATTGAATTATCTTCCAGTCATGGTGGCACATGCCTTGCCCCCAGCACTCAGGAGGCAGAGGGAGGGCAATCTCTGAGTTGAAGGCCAGCCTGGTCTACAGAGCGAGTTCCTGGATAGCTCTAGCTATACAGAGAAACACTGTCTCAAAAATATTGATTTCTCAAGAATAGGCAAAATAGGATCCCTGCATAATGCCATATGCAAAAAGGTATGCTATAGGAAGGTAATAACAGAGGACTGTGACACACCACTTTGTGACCAACACATTGTATATTGAGATAGAAAATGCATTTTTCAGATGGACATTTACATATATGCTCCTCACTGCACCAAATGGTCCCCTACCTCCCCTCCCTCTCTCCCTCTCTCCCTCCCTGTCTGTCTTTGTCTCTGTCTCTCTCTCTCTGTCTATCTCTCTCTCTGTCTCTGTTTCTCTCTCTCTCTCACACACACACACACACGCATACTCACACATACACACACACACGGGAGGCGGAGGGGAAAGTGGTGGGTGTGGAGTATACACAGGTCGCCACAGATCAGGGAAAATTGTCCAAGCTAGATCACATTAAGCCAGAAAACAAGTCTTAACAAATATAAAAAAGGCTCAGAAGATCACTTAGGCCTGCAATGTATAAAAACAAACTAAAAGGAATTTTATGGACATTGAAACTCACCTGTAACTTTAATTTTTTCAAATTTTATTTTTAATGATGGTTCTTAAGTGCCTTAACCTCTTTTAGCCCACCACTTACCAGAAGTAGTGGAAAAGAAAGCATCTGGGGAAATAGACCTATTTAGAAAGAATTCTTTGGGGTAAAACCTACCTGTGTTGTCAGGAAATCAGTAATTTAGTTCACAGGAGTCAGCAGCAGCAACTTGATCCTTCTTAGACATTTTATGGATACACCAAAAGTCCAGTTCGGCGAACTTGTGTTAGCAGCAGCAGTGCTGACAACTACCTAGCAGAAATAGCCAGGCCTCAGCCTCAGCTCAAGTCAGAAGGAGGTATCAGGGCCAATGGGAGCATGGGAACGGCAGGAAAAGTTCTTGGCTATGCCTCTCTTAGTGAAATGAAGATCAGTGAAGACATGAGACTAACAAAACCATTGCACAGCTAGCTCTATAAGCAAACCACGCCCAGCCTCGTCACTGTCCTTTGTGAATCCTTCTTATATTCCCTCCAAACATCATGTGTTTTCGATGGGTCTTGCCTCAGCATGTGAGTCTGTCTCAGCTGACATCACGCTAGCAATTAGCCCAAGTCCATGGAAGTGGCAAGAAACTGCAGCATGCCACCAGAAGATTTTGATCCATTTCTATGGAGTCTGACAAATGTAGCTCACCTACACAATGTAAGGTGGACTAGTACATGCGTGTTGTTAGAGAAGAATCATCATCGCATGCTTGCTTAAGCAGAACATCCTTTCTTTGTGTCTGCTTTGATGAGATGTCCTTTCACATTTACCATGCCTTAGCCTTTCACTTGTGTCCACTTCTGGAAGACACTCCCTCACGTGTTTACCCCAGCAAAAAAAAAAAAAAAAGAAAAAAAAACCATCCGGTACAACTGACTCTCCACAGAACCCTTAAGTTGCCGCTTCACTCATCAGCATGCTCCCAACAACCAGGGCGTCAATTAAGGATATTACAGGGGATATTATAAATTTGCTTGAGAGGACAGGAAATAGAGATTGCAATGTATGAAAACTTACTGGGCACGGCAAAGAACAGATTTTAAAGATTTGTAGAACTAAGTAACTACAGTCAAAAGGTGAGGGAGCTTAGGCAACCTGTCAAACCATGATGAAACAAAATTCTAAAAAGCTCACTGAAGGACCAACTGGGGAAGTGCCCTACCTGAGGATACATCATATCTGCAGAAACCAAACTCAACACTGTTGCCATGATCAAGAGGTGCTTGTGGACAGGAATCAAGTGTGGCAGTTCCAGGGGAGGTCCAGCCAGCAGCTGACCAATGCAGAGGTGGATAAACTCAGGGTACTGGTGGGGAAGCTAGAAGAAGGACTGGAGGAGCAGGGGAATATTGCAACCCAATTGGAAGAACAACATAGACTAGCCTGACTACCCAGTTTTCCCAGAGTCTAGATCACTAACCAAGGAATGTACCTAAAGGGATCTATGTCTCCAGATACATATGTAGCAGAGGATGGCCTTGCCTGACAGCAACGAGAGGGGGGGGGGCCCTTTGTCCCTGGGAAGTTTGATGCCCCAGGTAGGAGGATGCTGGATGGGGCGGCAGAGTATAGCTGGGTGTGGGAGCACTCTCATACAGGCAAAAGGGAAGGTGGAGGGCAGTTGTGGGATAGGGGGATTGCAGAGGAGTAACCTGGAAGTGGGTATCATGGGATGGGGGGTAGGTAGAGGAGGTAACCAGGAAGTGGGATATCCTTTGAGATGTAAACAAATGGGATGATTAATAAAAATTTATATATATATCAAGTCTCATAAAATAAAAACAGCAATATTATTAAAAATAAATGAAATACAGATTTAAGAAACAGTAGAAAATATAGACAAAAGTATTAATCTTGTAAGGAACAGAACATTTACGAGAATGAAAAATGTAGCGTGTAAAATCCTTTTGTAAAGTAATGGGGCATTTTATTATATAGCTTTAAAAAAATCTCTTATTAAAATGAGATACTTGGCTTAAGACCTAGAAGCATGGAGACCTGCTGGTCCAGAGACCAGTGGTACATACATGGATGTGGATCTGTGATTGAGGTAGCCATCTTGTAGCTAGCTAACCCAAGTAGGACTTCACTGTGCCTAGCAAGCATAGTTGGAAAAGTAGCAGACTCAGCCTGGAACAACTATGAGACTCCATTTCGGAAAGACTTTAGTTGAGCTTGTTGATGAGTTTGCATATAGCAAACTCAGCAGAGACATGGAGACTACACACTGACTCAGCTTCAGCAAATTTCTGCCAGACTCAAGGAAAGGTCTTCTGGTTCTGCATCCTTGGAGGAAGATGTGGATCCAGGTGAGAATCTGCATGGGAACTTGAACTCTCATTGCAAGCAGCTAATTGATGGGAGAAGAGTACATAGCAGTGAGGCTGACACTAGAAGCTGGAAGCCTGAAGGACTCTCTAGAGGTATGGCTAACATGTGGCACTCCACCTGTGAAGCAAGCCTCCTGACCAGACCACATCTGTAACCAGATTTCCAAAAGGAAGGCCCAGAGTCAGGATATACACCTGAAAGCCATATGACAAGCAGGTTATAATTTTTCTGTACCCTATACTTCCTCCTGTCTCTTTTCTTAGTCTCCTTTTCCCATTCTTTCATTTTTCATTTTCATCTTCCAAAGGACATAGTAGGCTGCTCAGATTTGTGATTACAGATGGTTTCCAATCTCCCATTAGCTGAGAATGGCATACCTCATGTGAGTCATGTATGTATGTGATTTATTTCTTTCTCCCTTTCCATTCAGTCTTCTCTGCAGACTCCATCACCCTAATGTACATTGTTTCTACCACTTCCACTTCTCTGTTTCCATCTCCCCAGTTTTCCATGTTGTCAACCCAGTACTAAACACTAGTTTTACCATAAGTGTTCTTTTCCTTTCCATTCATACTCAAAATAATATATAACTATACACACAACTGTCAGTTAGCCTTCCCTTGATAAAATTGTTGGCATGTATAATATGATTAAATTGTAATTGATTGACTGTTCTTTTATTGGGCCCTGTGATAGTGATTGATTCTGAAAATAATATCATAATCACTGGGGAGAACTGGTGATCAAGCCTCATCATATAACCATCAATGAATGTATCAGAGAAAATCAACACCAGAACCCTATAAGAACCAACCCTCTTGAAGAGGGCAAACATGCCTTATAAAAGAGGAATGATTTAATATACCTAAAATAAATATAAATGCCTTCAGGTTCCTTAATTTAGAAAAGAAAGTCATAGCACAAAACACAAGTAGAAGTATGAAGGTGAATGATTTCTTAAAATCAATACTGATTTCATAGTAAAGAGCCCCCAGTGATATTGAATTACATGACATCCCAGAAAAGGAATTCAAGAATAACTGTATTCAATTGTCTTATGACAATTTTTGAAGTAATCAAAAAAATGCACAAATGCTGAATAAAATAAGAAAGTTAGTGCAATATATGAAGTAACTCTTTAGTAAGTTCTTCAGTAAAGACAGTTCTATGGAATACTATACCAATAAACTGGATCAGGAAAGAATACGTTGTCTGGCTTTGAAGGCAAAGTGGAGGAGTTAGAACATTTAGACAAGGACAATAATTAATAGAACAATTTTAACAGTACTTTCAACATATACAAGACACAATGTAAAGAAAAACCAAATTTAAGAATCATGGGAGGATATCTCAAGGCATAGAATGTATTTTCTCCAAAATTATAGTAGAAAATTTCCCACAATTAGAGAAGGAAATGCAAACCAGATGTAAAAAGCATTTAGAACATTAGACAACATCAAATAGGAGTACCCCATCACATAATAAAAATCCTAAATACACAGAACAAAGGAAATACATAAAAAACAGCAAAGGAGAAACACCAAATCACATAAAAGAGAGATTTTTCAAGAAATTTAAAAGCCATAAAGGCTTGGGATAATGTATTTTAAGTTCTGAAAGACAAAATCTGGTAGCCCAGGCTCTTGTACTGGCAAAGCTACCCATCACAACTAAAAGAAAAACTCTGTACCTTAAAACAAGCTAAAGAAAGTCATTCCTACTAAGTCATCTCTATAAAATATACTAGAAGAAATCCTAAGACTGATGAGAAAGACAAACACATCCATGAGGTTATAGGGAGAATGACCTGCTATAATAATAGCTAAGCAAGAAGTAGGATGAATCCAAACTAAAGTCAAGAAAATGGCAGAAATTTATACCCATCAGTAATAACTGTATTAATGGTTTCAATTCCCCAAATCAAAAGATATAAACTAACATAATGGAAAATTAGGGCACATCTTTTTTTTTGCTTTCAAGAAATGCATCTTCCCATAAGAAAGAATTCCTCAGAGGTGAAAGAATGGAAAAGGTATCAAGTAAAATGTACTTATGGAACAAGTGTTTCTCACTCGTTTATATCTGACAAAACAGCTTCAAACTAAAACTGGGCAGAAGGGGTTCTTTTTTGAAAGATTATTCCAAAGTGATTAAGAAAGCAATCCATGAAGACCATGAAGAGGATATTATAATCATACACACAAAGCATGGGACCCAATTTTATAAAACAAATATCACTAATAGTAAAGATGCAGATGAACCCTAAAACAACCCTGGTAGGTAAAGTTCCAACACCTGAAAAATATCCATCCAAACACTGCAGAATACGTATTTATCTCAGCAGTTCAAAGAACTTTCTACAAAGTAGATTATATTTAAGACACAAAGTAAAGCTTCACAAAAAGGAAAATTGAAGTAATTTCTTCTATCTGATCACAGTAGAATGCAACTAGACAATATCAAGAGAAACATTTAAGTTGTTTCTGTTTCCTCGCTATTGTGAATGGAGTAGCATTGACCATGACTGAGCAAGTACGGCTGGAGCAGTGTCAGGTTCTACAGGTATAATCCAAGGAATATAATTGATCATGTGGGAGATCTACTTTTAGCCTTTTTTGAGAGTGTTCCTCACAGATTTTCATAATGGCTTCACCAGTTTACAATCCCTCCAAAAATTGTAATTTCTTTCTGGATGTTAGCCATTCTGACCTGGGTATGAAATCTCAAAATACTTTTAAGTTAGTTATATTTCTTTAATTAGTGAGTATGTTGAATACATTTAAAGATAGTTATTTCTTCCTTTGAAGATACTTTCTTCAGATCTATAGCCCATTTTTAAATTTGAGTCATTTGCCTTTTTGTTGCTTTTATTCTTTGTGTTTTATTTT
Source organism: Grammomys surdaster (assembly GCF_004785775.1). NCBI lineage: Eukaryota > Metazoa > Chordata > Mammalia > Rodentia > Muridae > Grammomys > Grammomys surdaster. The sequence continues at coordinate 6,276,188 of NW_021604597.1, read as the reverse complement.
TATTATCTTAGTTGTTTGTATGTTTGGATATTTGTTTGATATCAGATATATGTTTGGCATAGATGATCTCTCACTCTGTGAGCTTCCTCTTTATCCAGTCATTGTTCCCTTACTGCACAGAAGCTTTTTGGTTTTGCAAGGTCTCATTTGTTAATATTTGTTCTTCATTCCTGAGAAAACAGTCTTATTTAGTCTGTATCTTTAGGATATTGTCAGTGTATTTCTTTTAGCAGTTTTAGCATTTTAGGTTTCATAGTGAGGTCTTTTTTGGAGTTGTTTTTCTACAGCATGATAGATATGGATCTAATATTTTTTCTTCATTTGAACATTCAGTTTTCCAAGAAGTGTTTGTTGAAAATGCTGTCTTTATTCCAGTGTGTAATTTTAGCATTTATGTCAAAATAAGATGGCTGTATCTATATGAATTTATGCATGGGTTTTCTGTTTTGTTCCATTGATCTTAATGTCTATTTTTCTACTAGTACCATTTCTTGAAGGTAATCAGCAGCTGCCTAATTGGACTTAAGGCACTGATCAGTCAAAAAGCTTGCTTACCTGGAACTATAAACCAGCTAACTACCTATAACTGATGAAGTCATGAACCCAAGAGGAGAAACTACTACTGTGACTTTTCTAAACCAGTATAATTCCCAACTATATTCTAAATACTTACTGTTATATCCACAGATAAGTGTAACTCTCACCCCTTATTGAGGAAGCTTATCTTTGCAGCAGATGGAGATTATTATATAAATCCAGGAACAGTCGAGATGCAGAGGACTACAGACTGAGTACTCAACCCCAGTTCCTTTATAATGCACCCTCTATACCCAAGTTGGGAATATCATGACAGAGAGCATGGAAAATTCATAAGAGCCAGAAGATCAGGACATCTGAAGCAGCTGAACCCGTGAAAACTCTAGAAATTCCATCACCTAAACAGGACCTGCATAATAAGAACATCAGTTTGTTGACATGCCAGGGCGGATGTGGGAAATCTCACAGGGTTTCACTCCTAGTGAAGAGTGACAGACAGTTGCTGCTGAAAAAAATGTAGAATCGGTCTTCTCCAGGAATTAGCATCCTGATGGACTAGCCCAGTCTCAAGTGGTCAACTCTAAACACATAGAGATATGAGCAATACTAAACTAAAGGGACTGACTCTATAGGTGGTATTGGAGTGTGTGTGTGTGTGTGTAAAACAATAACTGAAAGGCCAATAATTTGAAAGAAATTGTGGGTAACACGGAGATTTGGAAGTATTAGAGGGCATGCATAGTGGAAGAAATATAATAGTAATGGACAAAATTCTGAAAAAGGAATTAATAAAAAAAGCATAAGACTCTAAGGCTTTCCTCAAAATAGAGTTCTTTGAAGGGAAAAAAAACACAATATCAGCAAATCTTTATCTGAATTAACCAAAATAAGCAGAACTATCTCAAACTAATTAAATCAGAGGTGAAAAGGGAGCCATTATGAGAGATACTAATGAAATTCAGACATTTATTAATAGGAACTTCCTTGAAATTTTATATTCTATTAAATTGCAGAGTATAAAGTAAATGAATTTTTAGATGCATATCAACTTAACAAAATTAAATTAATAAGATCATTAAAACAGATCCATCCATAACAAGCAAGGAAACTGATGCAGTAGTAGAAAATACTCCCCAGTGGGAAAAAAATTACTATGGGTCCAGATGAATTCACTCCAGAATCCTTTCAAATTACAAAGCAGAAGTAACACAGCATGGTAGTGACACAAAACATACATGTACATCAGTGGAATGGGAGATCCAAATAGAAATCTATGGTTCTAGCCACATAACTCTTGAGAAACACATCAAAACACACCATATATACATAGAACAACAGCCTCTTTAATAAATAATGCTAGGAAAACTTGATATCTGTGTGTACAAATATTAAACTAGATCCCTTTCTATGCAAAAAAATTTTCAAAATTAATTAATACCTTACTGTAGGACCTGAAACTTAAAGAAACTTAAAGAAAAATGTGTGAAAATACTTTAGAAGTAGGCATAGGGAAGGATTTTGTCAATGTTATGCCAATGTCAGCCAACAATGAATGAATGTGATATCATCAAACAGTTAATCAAATGAAGAGGCATCATATGGAATACAAGTAAAACATCACAAGACACTTAAAAGGATTAATACCTAGAATAATCCAAGAAGTGAAGACACTAAACAGTAAGAAAGCAAAGAACCCAATCAGTAAATAGCAAAATTAAATGACCAGCCAACTCTTAAAAGATGTGCCAGTAAACATGAACTTTTTGGAATTAGTTAAAAACTAGATACAAATATAGAATTTTGATACTGTCAATAAAATTGCCCAGTTCTGAGAGCTCATGGGAAGCTGTAATAGTAAAAGATCTCAAAGAAAATATAAGAACTGTCTACTGTTTACCAGTAACATTCTAAATCTCAGTGACATGTACCCAAATTGAATTTTAAATACCAGTACAACTTTTTACAGGCATCCATATGTAGACTTTTTCCTGGGCTGTCAAACATATCTCCCTTTTTCCTCTAGTTTCAGGCTTTGAGGTCAGGCCCAGGGCAAGTCAGCTCTGACCGTTAGTCTCCCATCAGTCCTACTCAGGTGTCAAAATGCAATTCTCCACATACAGATGCTTCTTAATTAGGTGGAGGTGCCACAGCTTACAGAAACTCTAGATAACAAAGAAAAACAAGTCATTAAGGACTAATTCTCACTAAAACAATCTGAGGGAAAAAATAGACAAGAAATAAATATTTGCTAGGACTTTTACCACTGATTCTTTATATTTATATTGTTCAAAACGTGCATGGACAGTTGACAGTCTTAATATATAAAATTATTTTTCAAATGTGTTACTTACAATACATTTTTGATGATATATATTTTATATATATTTATATTCTTATATTTAAGTTCTACATATAATTATATATTTTTCTTTATTATATTTTGTATAAATTATATAACCAGTATATGAATATATAATTATATAAACATGTAAATATAATGTGTGTGTGTGTTCTGTTTATCAGAAAATTTTAACTAGTTGACCTTGGCAGGATCAGGTACACTCAAATGATTGTAGATCATAGGCACTTATATTTCAATAGCTTTTGTAATAGCTTTCAAAATTTCTAGATTATGAACTAAGCTAAGAACTCTAGTTGTAAAAAAAGAAAAATTGAAATGCCATATGAATATAGTATGTTACAATTTTTATTCAAAGTTTTCCCAGAATTCTTCAAATATTTTGCTTTTATGTAGACATATCTGATGATCAAAACTCGGTGCAATCAGGAGGTTTAGAGAACAGATTCTTTAAAGCTGCAGTTTATATTTGCCATGGGCTTTAGTGTTTAGGTTATTCTTGCCCTTCTCCATGTGGAAATAGGACTTGTGCTTTGTGCCCCACATGCATGACATCATCTTCAACCCTAACAGATTCTTTTCTCTATTTCATGTGGTTTTTCTAGTTCTACTAGGTCCAACTCAAGATATTTTTCTCATTAAGCTTGTGATCATTTTAACATTAAGACTATCTACTTAGAAAGCTTACAGAGATATTTAGATAGCATAACAGCAAAGTGTCTGATTGGGAAGTTATTTCTAACAGAGATGTTTTGTCTGTTTGCATACTTGCTTTGTTATGTAAAGAATGATTAAGGCTAGGTGCACTCTCTGAAGAAGATACTGTTAGTATTTGAACACCCTATTTAGCAAATTCAAACATTTTTGATTACTGACCTTTAGAGTACCATGTCACTCTCCCTACAAATAAGACCAGTCATGCAAGTTTCACATTTCCTGTTGATTCCTGTTAATGCCACTGTTTCCTATTTCTGTTTAAAAATTAATTAAACATAATCTAGATCACCAAACCACTGTCCTCAAATGCTGCTGAGATAGGCCTTGCTGCCCTGACTGAAAACTGATCAGTGTGTTTGCCTGGGTTTTCCACTAGAATCGAGGCTTCACTAGGAAGTAGGACTTAACCTGTTTCATTTGTGCACTGGCACATTGTAACTATTTACAATACTGTTTTAGAGCTCAGCTTAATTCTTGGAAACCACAGTTCCTGCCTTTCTGATCAATGTGCTTCATATACATTCAGTTTCAAAGTAGAAATATCTCTTTTTCTAAGAGGAATTAGAAAGTACTGTTTACTTTTATTTGATAAGTTCTAATATTTTATTCTATGTCTTTGTGTCTACATAGATACTTGCAAACAAACTCTTATGCATCATTATTGGATCACTGGTATATAATATAATTTGTCTCTAAAATCTTACTTTGAATTATATCTAGACTTGAATTAAATTTAGAATATTTAGTTAGACAAGATAATTATTACATTTTTTATTATTATTGTGTGTATGTGATGATGTGTAGGTATGTGCATGTCATTGAACACATGCATGAGGTAGGACTACACCTTTTTGGCACTGATTCTTTCTTTACGCCTTTATTTGGGTTCTAAGGATGAAGCTCTGGTCGTCAGGTTTGTGCTTTTTCCTGATGATCTGTTTCACAGGCCCACAATAACACAAAATAATTTTAGTTTGTAATTAAATTAATAACAGCATGATATATATTATTTACACAGTTTGAGGAATATCATAGCAATGAATTATTCCTTTAAGTAAAATATGAGCTTATAATTTCTGCCACTTTAAGAATATTTATTATATCACTTAATCTGCAAGGCCACATTTCATTGCTAATATTAAATAAAAACAGATGACTCATTGCTCACCTTTAGTGTTTTGCTTTAAATGCTACATTTATGACAGACGCTCAGTCAGGGTCGAGTCTGAGAACTTAGAATTCTTGAGCACGCAGCTGTTTAAGGTCTTATTTTCTCAGACTGCTTCCACAATTGAAGCCTGTAATTGTTGGGTTAGGCTATGGCTCTTGAGAATAGCCCTGTCCAACCTCCCCTTGAGCTGCCCCACTTGAAAGCATTTCCCTTTGTGCTTTCATCACAATAATTATCAAGTAGTTTCCTTTTAGTAATTGTCTTAGCCTTTTATCTGCGAATTTACGAAAGCTTTCTGATGAAAAGAAAGTGATACCTGGCATTTACATTTATCATGGCTTATTAATGCTAAGTACTTAAGAGAAAAAGAACCTGCATTTGTAATACAAATATAAAGACCTTAAGGGTTCATATGACTCTTAGAGCAACTTTAAATTTTCTTAAATTTCAGAACTTACATATATTTATTTGAGTTTTAAATGAATGAGAGCTAGAATATACGTAGTTTAGAAATACAACTATAAATTGTTCATCTTTATATATTACTGCTAAAAGAATTCATTTAAACATACGATGTCATTTTAAAATAAAGACATTTCTGCATCCTCTGTTTAAACTATTTATGTTGCTACTTATGTCATACAGCATGATTGGGTGTATTTCTCCTCCTTGATTACTGATATTTCACTTGATGATATGCATAGATAAACTACATGGATACTTTCTGATGATTATTTGGCCCAGTTGCTTTTGTACAGTGCTGAACTTGACACAGACATATTTATCATTGTTTGCATTGAAGTGAGGATTTTAGATTCTGAAGTTTCTCAGGGAGAAGGGGAGCATGTTTGCCAGGAACTAGCATAGAACTAACAATCGGTTGTAATCAAGTTTAACCCTGAGAGACTAGAAAGGCCAGATGTTTGTGACAGTGAACATGTCTCTTAGTTCCCTATTTCATTGCCTTCATTGCAGTTTAACTAAATCAAGAGGTCAAGAAAAGGGCAAGACATTCCAGGCATTCACTATTGTTGTTAAAAAAAAAAGTTCAGTGAGTCTAAGAAACATCAAAAATAATTATTTTTTTGCTTTTTAAAAAAATAATATATAGCTGTAATTCTGTTTTTAGTATAGTGTAGATTGTTTTATAGACATAAAAGTGAATGCTTTTTCTCTGTAATTGAGCTGATAGCTTTTTCAAGCCAAAGATTGTGTTGGCTTCCTTAGGTTACAAAGTGCTTCCTCAGTGCAAGGCCACTAGCATTTGCTTAGTTGTGGACCCCAAAGTAAATAATTTAACTTAAGATGTGTTTAAGCACAACCTTGTCCAACGTGATTACTACTGAATAATTTAGACATTTCACCCGGTTTTAAGATCAGGTCAATGAATGTGAAAAACATGAGAAGTGGCATTGATTATCAACAATTACCAAAATATTTTTTAATTACGACATTTTTGATGAGATAACACAAATCAGCAAGTGTTTAAAGTAGAAGTCAGCTTCAAGAGGAGGAACTCATGTCAGACCTGTTGTCATAGGTTTCTTATCTCTGGTTTTATAGAAAAATCTTCTGTGAGTGTTACAAACTTCAAGCCAGACAAAACACACACACATGCTCTCTGAATTATTATGTCATCATAATTCCTATGACATATCAGCAGAATGACAAGTAGTTACTAAGATTACGACAGTCAAAATGATTATGTGTGTGCTATGTCACCTTACAGCTACCTTTGTTTCTGACCAACACGGGCATTCTAAATGTACAGGCTAAAGGTCTTCACTCAGCTGTTCCCCTTTAGAAATGGACTTTTACTTCCTTTAACCTAGTAGAATTTCTATGGGGAAATGTACAATATTTATTTTACTAATATTTATTTCTTCGTGAAATTTTTAATGTATTTCATGTAAATGAATATCATTACTATGGACATGAAGAAGATAATTCACATGAAATTTTTTAAAGTAAATATTTGAAAACCCTTATTCAGAATTTCAAAGCCAGAAACATTTTATAACTCGGACATATAAGAAAGCTAATAGTCACATTTAAATTTATTTCATAGCCTCTTCAGGAAGGTGTATGCTAACTGGTGGAGAACTTTAGTTACTCAAAGTGCCATGCCTGCGGAGGCATGAATGTTGACACCAAGGGGAATGAGGATTGTAAACTAAACAGAGCATTACTATTCAGGTGAAATTTTACTGCTACTCCAGTTTTTGGAAATCTTTTTTTAATTTATTTTTTCCATTACTTAATTAATTTATTCATTTTTCATCTTGATCACTACTCTCCTTCCCAGTCCCCCTTTAAAGAAACCCTCTTCCATGCCCCCTCCCCTTCTTTCTTAGAGGGTACCCCCCAACTCCCCCAAATCCCTCCACTCAGGCACATAGTCTCTGTAGGGTTAGGCTTTTCCTGTCTCACAGAGTCCAGACAAGGCAATTCAGTTGGTGAACAGATTCCATAGACAGGCAAAAGTTTTAGGGAACATCTTTTGGGTATATGGCCAGGAGTGCTATAGCTGGGTCTTCAGACAGAACTATTTCCAACTTTCTCAGAAACTGCCAGATTGATTTCCAGAATGATTGTTCAGGTTTACTCTCCCACCAGCAATGGAGGAGAGTTCCCCTTTCTCCGCATCCTCACCAGTATGTGGTGGAGCAGCATTTGGGTATATTCCTAGGAGTGCTAGAGCTTATTTTGGTTTTTTTGGTGTCTAACTTCTTGAGTTCCTTATATATTTTGGATATTAGCCCTCTATCTATCATGTGTAGGGTTGATAAAGATCTTTTTCCCAATCTATAGGCTGCTGTTTTGTCCTGTTAACAGTTTCCTTTGCCTTACAAAAGCTTTTCAGTTTCATGAGGTTCCCATTTACCAATTTTTGATCATAGAGCCTGAATCATTGGTGTTCTGTAGCCTTAAAAGAAAGTTTTCAATTTTTTCTTTTGATTTTTGGAAACAAAACACCTATGGGTACACCAAATTATTTCCCCTAAAGTTAAAAAAAAAACTGTGGATAAATTTGTCCATGCATATTTGGTAGACATCCCTGTTAGCATAGAGCCATCCTGTTTCTGAGACTACTTTTGCAGTGTAGTGGCACAGAAACAGTAATGAGTAGCTGTAGCAGACACTCACTGTAAGACATTAACTACCTAGGCCTCTAGAGAGAAGGAGACTGAACAATGTAATTCTAATACAGCCAGCCTGCCATTTTGTAATAACCGAGTTGTTAACACATTGTACAAATCAGCTCTCACTGTCTGCAGTATTTGGATGGACTTTGTTTTCAGATAAAATTTATTATTTTAATGTAAAACAAATTGAATAAATTTAATGTTCCAAATGTATTTAATATTGTAGCCTCTTTAAGTTATATTATAGTTGATGCCATCAAATTGTTAGAAAAAAAAGAATAGGAAGAACTTGAGATGTCTAGTGCAGTATTAGTTCTCATACCCCTCTACACATGCTCATTATTCTGGCTTTATTCACTCTTATAATGGAGCTCTAACCCATCATTGGTATTTCCAGTAGTTCTGTAAAACTGTTCTTGGAATCTTGTTTTCAAGGTTTTAAATTTGGGAATACACATCAATTACTTACCCTGATGATTTTTAAAACTATCTGGTAGTTTTTAAAAGTAACTTTTATGGAGAGGACCCTGCCAGTGTTAGAAGAAGCAATAAATGCCATTTTTCTAATACAGAAGTAAAAAGGTATAGAAAAATGCAGGAAATGTTTATTGTGCCAGAGAGTTGTAGAGATTTTGCGGCATCCTAAAGCCACTCTCTGGTGGTGTTCCTGTCTTCCAGCATGAGAAACTAAGGCACAATAATCACCAAGGGTACTTTCTTTTATCCTTCACAGTCTATACCAGTGGTTCTCAATCTATGGGTCACAACCTTCATGGGTACCATACCAGATATCCATAGCAGATATGCATAGCAGATATCTCCATTACTATTTGTAACAGTAGCAAAATTACACTATGAAGTAGCAATGAATTAATTTTCTGGTTTGGGATCACCACAACATGAGGAATTGTAATAAAGGGTCACAGCATTAGGAAGGTTGAGAACTATTGTTCACAGTATTATACCCCAGTTCCATTGTTCTGGTTTGATGTTATTGGTGGTGTTTTGTGTGTTTGTTTGTCTGTCAGTCTGTCTGTTTTTTTTTTCATATCTCAGACATTTGTTTTACCCCTCTTTGGCCAACATAGGGTTAACACCAACCAGACCACTGCTACCCATGTAGGCATTCCCACACAAGGCTGCTAACCGTGCTGGCCTGTACACCCTCCAGGATCCTCTGTATCACATTTCAGTTACCTGCTAACAGCATCTCCACTGCACTCCTCGCTCATATTAAACCCTCCAGGACATTGTACACAATGTTCAGTATGTGTTTTCTAGATGAATTGGCCTTTTGTTCCTTCAATTTTCTTACCCCTTCCCATCCAAGTTATGTTTTGTTTGTTTGCTTGTTTCTTTTCAACTAATGATAATTTCTAAATACTTGTTGAGATTCTTTGTCATAGATTTCTGTCCAAAGCTCCTATTTCAGAATAAGCCCTTTGTGAAAGAGAATGTAATGTTGCTTCCCAGAAGAGTCCATTTGCTTGTTGTATATTGACTATTACCCATCACATCCTACCAAGAGGAGCAGCCTTAGAGACTGGACTGTTATGCAGTATATGAAAGCTAAAGGGTTCTTTCAAGTTGATTTTCAAGTTCAAAAGATTAGTCAGACCCTCAGATTCTCTCTGGAGACTAGCTGGTCTTGAAAAGAAATTTAACTGTAGTTTTGGGTAGTGCTTGTATTAAACAAAGATAGCTTTGTTTACAAAGACCAAGTTTCTAACTTCATATTCATTTGGGTATATTATAATCTTGTCTATCCATTAGTATAGTGTTTTCATTTTATTGTTTTAGTTGGTTTCATTTTAGCAAGAGGAAATACATTCTCAAAGTAGAATTCTCAAAGTAGTAAATGTGTACTCAGTATCAGATAAATTGGGTTAAGCGCTTTCTTCCTATATCTGTTTTGCTATCTATATCTGTTTGCTAGATGGTCTATATCTGGATCTAGACCATCTAAAATTAATATGCACACATGTATGTCTTGGCTACCTTAAGCAATATAGTTCACAGTATGCTCAGAGACTCAGCAGGCTTCTTCTAGTAGAGCATCTTTTATTTGCCAACCTGCTTCCGCTCGTGCCACAAAATCCAACTTATCTCAATCTAGCTCTTTGCTTTACTTTTCAAAACCAGTGCCTTGCAGTGTTGAGTTAGTATTTGTGTGCAGGATATTTATTCTAGTGAATAAATACCATTGGTAAGAACATTCTGTTGAGTGGCTTGTACTTTTGTAACTACCTTCCAAAAGGGACTCACCATGTGGCATTGGCTTGCCTGGAACTTGCTTAAATTCACAGAGGACCACCTACCTCTGCATTACATGTACACTTCCAGTGAAGGCTACTTTTTAGTTGATAAAGTGCAGATTGTCATTGTTCAGTCAGAATGCCATCATCAGTCCTTAGAATCATTACTCCTACTTTATAACCTGCTCAAAACTCTTCATCTTAACCTCCCAAACCATTTATAATTTTCTTTCTCCAGCCTTTCTCTGAACTTTAACTTAAGAGTTCCAGTTCTGCTTTCCAGCATCCCCCCATACTCCAGTCATCCACCCCCAAGTTACAAAGGTCTATTGAGACATTTCTCTTTGCTCCTTGATCATGTTATTCTTGTTGCATAATATATTGCTTCCCCATCCCACGTCTGATCCACGTCTTACCAAACATGCTGACCAAGTCACTTAGTCACACGTAGCCATCACGACCTTCCTTAGAGTTGCTAGCAGATGCATTGATTTAGTTACAGATGAATTCAGTGTGAGTACATGACTTGCCATCGTCTAAATAATTCATAGCATCGCCAGATTAATTGTACTTTCTCAAGCTTCTGATTAAAGTTCCATAGTATGAAGTATAATGCTTCTTACATTTGCAAATATGGTGATTTTATTAGGGTAAAATATTACCTGTGTGTGCATTTCATTATTACGTATACTACTGCATAGTACCTATTTGTCTTGTTTGTACTCCTTCTAGCCCTTAGGAATAGTTTACAAGAAACCATAATTCTTGTAAGTTTCCAGAATTTCCATAGCTTATGTATTCATTATCGATATTAGGTCTATTTTTACTTCCTGGCTTATCCTTTGAGAACAGGTGGTTCTGACCAAAATTAATTAAAGAAAACTCACTGGTAAAGAATGAGGCTCTTTAGACCTGAGTTCAGCTTCTTACACACACATGAGAAAGGATGTGTTTACAAACACGATCTTGCTATTCTGTCAGCTTGTGCACAATCCTTTATGAAAATACATTGCTGGTGTAAGCTTTTCTATTTTTCTTCTGATGCAATCATAATATTGGTAGGAGTTATAAACTATGACATAAGAGTTTGCTTAAGAATAGTAATAATTCTATTTTTCTAAGATTTTACTTTAAAGTACTATGTATTCAAAATCAACACAGAATAAAGACAGATAATTCTTACTGCAGATTACTATTGTCTATGTTAATATACCCACATCTTAATTATGATCCTTTGGACTTTTTATAAGGTTTTCTTTGTCAGAATCCCAGTACTTGATCGGCCAACAAGTGATACATGGTCCATCAATCTTTTTAACTCTGTAGCTCCTGAGTGCAAGGGTTTCTGACCAGTTACAACACAAATCTTTTAAACAAGCTTTTCACGTCAGTCTCTTATTTCATTAGCTGTCTGCATAGGGTCTGAAAAGATAGAGTAACAGTGACTTTTTAAAAGCTTGTTCTGCCTGTATGTATGACATGTATAAACTCTTCAGCAAAATGAGCACAGAGGGTATTTATCCACCCTGTAGTAATTGCACATGCTCTTGTCTATAGGCACTTGAGACTACTAGTTGAAATCAACTTAAGAAAACAAGAAAATAAAATTGTTGCTTTAACATTGCATTTGTTAGCATTCTAATGTAAGAGCAAAGCATCTCTTTCTATAAGAATATTTACTGGACCAGCAGGTGGGCTCACAGGAGATCTTTGCCCCACAGGCACAGAGACCTGAGTTCCAGCACTAGAACCCACACAGCTGTCCTTTTATATATATATATAATTGGATATTTTATTTACATTTCAGATGTTATCCCCTTACCCCATTTTCCCCCTTCCCAGGAACCCCTTATCCTGTCCCTCCTCCTCCTGATTCTATGAGGATGTGCCCCCACCCACCCACCCCACCTACCCACTCCCACCTCCTCATCCACGAATTCCCTCACACTGGCATCTAGCCTTCATAGGACATGTCCCCCAACACACATCATGTACATACTCATAATAAAGTTCATTTAAAAGTTACTTTTAGATTGCATTTGTACTTAGGAGTAAAAAAAAAATTAAATCTATTCTTAAGGTGACTGTGTTTTAAAAAAAACTGCACTATGACTTGGACATTTCTTTTAAAGTAATAGCCGTTATAACTTATGTGCTTATCACAGATTGGTTTTTAAGATAGCAACTACTATAATTAATATTCTCATACAGAGATTATTATTATTAAATCTGATTTACATCTCCTTATTTTGGTAGTTTTAGAACTAGCTATTATAATCTGTTTTCTTATATTTAATGCTTTCTGCAAATTATCTTTTATTTAGAATAATTGAATAATTAATGTCAAAGTATTTATAGATTTTTTTCTTCTTTCTTTTTTTGGTATTTCAAAACAGAATTCTTCTCTATGCATCCCCAACCAGCCTGGTACTAGCCTTGTAGACAAGTCTGGCCTCAAACTCAGAAATTTCCCTGCCTCTACCTCCCAAGTACTGGGATTGAAGGCGTGCACCACCACTGCCCGCTGCTTCCAAGATGTTTTTCCTGTAGAGCAGGCATGGCATTAGAACTGATGAGACCTGCATGAGAGATGATGTAGGGAACTTAACACAGTCCCCTGCAGACACAGAGTCGGTGATCTGTGTGACTGCGTACCTATTGTGTGCATTGTTTTCAATCCTTATTGTACCTGGTCTGTGAGTTTGGACCATTTAATGAGCTGTGGTAAATGAGCTATGCATACATTGTTTAATTTATCTTCTATGTAGAAAATACCAGCAGGTCTTTTATCCTTGTACTCTACTCCATGAAACAGTCTTACAGCAATACCTTTGGATTAACGCAGCTCTGACTAGTCATCCCTTACATTACATAAAAAATTTTTAAATATCTTGACCTAATAACTGAAACATAAAATCAATATTTTAGGAATTATCATATCATTTGAAACATCTGAATATTTTAAATAATGTAGAAGGTGTGTGGATGAATTTATTTCTGAAGTCTCATAGAAATCTTTTATAATTTAAAATCAGGTACTTGCCTGTCCTGTGGTAACTCTTTGCGTTGACCTTTCCCTCCGCAGGCCTTGTTTGTATGAAGTCCAGCACATCGGTGGTGGAGCTAGTCATGCTGCTGTGCTCGCAGGTAAGAGCCTCATTCTTTTGGTCAATTAAACTACATGAGATTTCTTAATGTGTATAAAAGTAATTATAATTAAACATTGACTCTCACTATGGAGGTGCAGGAGATAGTGTGATGCATTGCGGTACACTCCTGCCTAGATGTCCATCCCACGCCCGCACTGCCTTGTAGTCCCTTTCTCGCCTCTGTGTTCTCTGGTCTCTGTCCTCCATGACCTCCCATTGCTTGATTCTCTGGGTGCCTGCCTTTGTTCTGTGTTCTTAAGGTCTTTTGATATTGTTCGTCCCATCTTTTACAATTTTGCAGCACATTTTACAATTTTAGAGCATAACTAGTAGTTACTGTTGTTTTCTCCTCTGTCAGATTAGAAGTGGTAGCCCTTTCGTGTCAATACTAAACACATACAATCCAGCCACTGGTCAGTCATCTTTGATGGGCTGCTTTCCCATTTTTATGTAGAAATGGTATATATTTTTACATCTAAAAGTATACTGAGTGGTAATTATTTTTATTAACAAGAATTAAAGATAAATTGTTGAATACTTTTTAATTAAACAAAATAATGATCTATCCAAAGCTTGAAAGACCATGTATTATATTAGTCTTTTAGATAACTAAAATAGAAGTTTAATAGTCTTTGCTTTCACCAGGAATTCATGTTTCCATGTTATTATATGAATACGATATATTCCATAATATTAGAATAAAAGAGTTACATGTTTGTAATCAGTAGCCGTTGTATTCATCTCTGGTCTCCTCAGTAGAAGAGTAAACACGTCTCATGGCCATAACTGTCCTGAGGTCCACCTAATGCCACAGCCAACCCACATAAGACAATGGTCTTTAACCATCCTAAAGCAAACAGCAAAAGCTTACTTACTGACTTATCCCTGGTCTCCTCAGTAGAACGGTGATCACAACTAAGTCATAACTGGCCTGAAGTCCACCTAAACAACACACTCAATCCAGATAAGCCGAACATAACTTCATTGGTCTTTAAATATTTTAGAGCAAACAGCCAAAGCTTACCTTCAAATTTCCAGTTTACTTTCTTCAGGAGTATGTTCGTGGAAAGCCAGGAATACAGTTGAGAGGAAAACACAAAGAGCACCAGCCCTGGGAGGAGCCCATCTGCAGTGCTTGTGAAAAATTTTACCCAGTGCCAAGGTCCTGAGTTCAAGGGAGATAGGAGCTTTGTGGATATTTTAGGCGGAGGAGAATCCAGATATTTAGCAGCTTTTGTGGCAAGGCATAGTTTCGATTCCTTTTCTTTAGCCCTGTCTATTGCAGCAGTTCAGAGAATACAGAGCAGTGTTGCATTAGGACCTGGTGCCTTTGATGGCCTCTTTTCTAATTGTAGGTTTAACATTACCCATTTGCTGGCTCCAGAAATTCCTGCCATTAGGGGCCCTAGAGATGAAACTTTGCCTCAGATATTGATTGGAAGGAAGAGTGGGAAATGTAAGCTGTCTCTGTAGTACACTTTCCTGTGTGTCAGCAGGGCAGCCGGGTAAACAGGCCTCTTAGATTGATTTTCAAACTGAATTTTAAAAATAATTCAGTATTTGAACCCTGAAAATTTTAAATGGTTCATTGGTTAAATAGCCTCATATAAGTAACTTGAAAGGTCCACACATTAAAAATAACTGTCTTATTTTCTGTTAATCTGTAATGTTACTTTCTACAAAGCACTTTCAAGAAAGCCAGTCAGTTCTTTTTATTCTGTCAAATGCAGTTGGGTAAATTAACTATTTCAGCATGAAGCTAAGCTTATCAGCCCATCATTGCAGATCATTGTTGATCCACGGATGTTTTCAGACTTTGGTTTTTAGAGCACTAAGAAAGATTGACACATTTCAAAAGGTTCTTAAAATAATATGACGTTTTTCTTTGCTGTTAAAATTCACGATTCTCATCACTTAGCAGGATGGCCACAGAAGCGGCAAACCTCTGATGAAAAATGTTAAAGGTGCTGTAGAGCTAGCTGGGCCTAGATCTCTACAAAGCATGTTCTTTTCTGTAGGCCTTAAAGCATTTCTTCCATTGGAGCTGATCCCCATAGAATTAGCACCCGTCTGCTGACTGTCTTCCTGCCAAGGCAGGCAATCATGATGAATCTTTTAAAATGAGCCCACAGAGCTTGTTTGCTTTGTCTTACTGTCAGCCACCGTAGATGATGAGCGCAGAGAGAGACTAACTGAAGTAGTTCAGAGTATGCATTCTTACTGTCTGTGTATATTATAGGCCCTTTACCTCACAGTGAGATAGATAGAACCATAAAATAGTATCCATGCTGTGATTTGATTCCTGCCAAAATAAATTTTCAATGCACGTATCATTTTGTAGTTTGTTTGCATAAAATTTATCTTCAAACTTAGACAAGACATTGAAAACTGGGATTAGAATAAGCCACAGGGATTGAAAGAAAAAGGAAGTGAAATTTATTTTGGGTGCCTTATATTTCTTTGCTATAGCTCATTAAATGCTTTTACTTTTACACTTTTCATTTCTTGTTGGAAGTTCCATGTTAACTTCTACGTACTATTAAGAATATTTGATTTTCTTCCCTCCTTATCTGAGCTCCTGAAAAAAATAACTCTTGCCAATAGTATGTTTCTAAAATGTGTTCTAAATTCACATGAGATCACATTACAAGTGTCTGAAGGTACTTGTCAAGGATAATTCAGTTCATATGGCACCCTCTAAAGTCTTAAGGGGCATGGCGTCCAGTCTATCCCCAGTGGAATTTTGTGTTTCTTCAAATACATATTTTTAGTTTCCAGAAGATAGTACCATTTTCTGTTGTAGTTTTTTTTTATTGTTCCAAAAACACAGAACAATTTTTATTATATTTGGATACTTTTCTTTCCATGTACATCCTAAACTTTAAGAATTATTTCTTTACTCTTCACTTGGTTTGTATTAATTTAGTTACTAGCATCTTTTTAGCAAAATGTATTCTTATCATTTTAAAGTGTAAGGATTGTATAAGGTGGTTAGTTAGCCTTTGCTGTGTTTGGCAGAGGAGCACATGGCCAGTATCCTGCACAGGCTTCTCAGTTATAGGAAGCCTGGTATCAGGGTATGCATCTGCTGTGCTATAAGGTGCTCCCTGCCCCTCTTACAACACTTATGTCCTCTTAAGTTATCCTTGGTGTACTACATTCTTTGATGAGTAGCAGATTGACTTTTTTCCAAGCAAACTTTTTTAGGTACTTTAATAGTTTCTAATTATTTCCAGATTTCTCTTTAGGAAGTCTCCATGGGAAGAACTCTTAAAAAAAAGTGAGTGGTGTTACCCACAGGATTTCTTTAAGTTTCTATCAGTAAAGTTTAGCAGATGCACATGCACTTCTCTTTGCTTTGTGTGTCAAGAGATAAATTGAGGGACCTAATGAAAAATCATATTATCAGTATTTAAGTGATTTCTGAGCTAAAGCACTTATTATAAGCAAATGCCTGCTTAATAAATCATTCCTGTTCTCATTAAAAGTTGAAAATACATAAGTTAAAATAATGACTCCTTGGATCTATGTATGACGTGCTCAGCATGAATTATTTTGTGGTTTGTATGACTTTGTTCTTTTCTAAATACTTCATATATTTAACTAAAAGGATTTGGTGACTGGTGTGGTCAGGGTGTGACTCAGGGCTTTAAAAAACGGCATTCATGAAGGAGCCACAACTGAGGAAACTCCTGTTCCTTTCAAGTGATTTGGCCTTTGAACATTTAATTTTTAAAAACTTTTTCTCCAATTTGCTACAGTTTAGTCAGATGGTACAAAAGAGAAGGATTTTTTTCTAGATGTAATAAAGCCAAGATGAGGTTCTGAGGCCATGCTGAGGCTAACATGCAGAGCCCTGATAAATGTCTTCGTTCATATATACTCAGTATTGTAAGGACCTTAGACTGTGTAATAAGATGATAACCCTGAGAAGACCAGGGATGGATCATGTTTTTTTCTCTGGGCCTTTAGAAATGTCATTAAATCCTGACTGTTGTGCAGTTTTGTCACATGTGATTCAGTTCCTAGGTCTTTTGTTAGAATTCTGGTGATTACTGATGCCTTACATGCCTGTAGTCCCCCTGTAGAGGTTAGGGTATCTGCAACATTGCAGATATCATATCTGAATTCGAAGGCAGTGAGACAGAATGAAGAGACACATGGTCTGAGATTTTTAACTGCTATAATCAAGTACATGTATGTGTGACTCTGAAGATTGAATGGTTGTGGAATGCTCTTTGGAAATGAACACTAAGGCTGGTAAGCTTCCACTGCAGTAGCAGCAGGGAAGGAAACACAGTTCTTGGAGGAATTCAAACAGGTCTGCAGGTCTATTTGTCTGTCTTCTCTTATACCTGTTCTCAGGCTGGGGGCCAGCTTTTTTTTTTTAATAGTACATCAAAAGTTAAATAACTAGGGTTAGCTAGGTGGATCCGTGGTAACAGTGCTTGACCACAAGCATGATAGACTTATTCCCATAACCCCTGGTGAAAGGAGAGAACCAAGGCCCTAAAACTGCCATCTCACTTCTGAGTGAAAGGAAAACAGAAAGGAAGGGAAAGGAAGAGAAGGGGAGGAGAGCGGAGGGGAGAGGAGGAGAGAGGAAGGGCTAGGGATGGGAAGAGAAGGAAAGGGAAGAAGGGAAGGGAGGGAAGGGAGGGAAGGGAGGGAAGGGAAGAAGGGAAAAGGGAAGAGAAGAGAGGAAAAGGGGGGCGGACATGAATGTGACTACGTACGGTAGAGAAGATTTGTTGTAGATAAGAGTGAGAGCACCGTGCATATGAGAGTGAGCATAGCCAGAGACATTTGTAAGTATCCAGAGTAAACATGTCTGAGCTGGGCCATGTGAGTGGGCATGGAGGAGGGATCTCCAGGAGCATCAGCCAAGAGAGCAAGAGGCCCACAATGCCACAAAAGAGGCATAGATGAAATGGCTGAACTATATAGGGAAGAACATACTGGGGAATGGCAGTCCAGCCACAAGGCTGGAGAGTTCAGGTAAGAGCACAGGGTATAAGAGCAAGGAAGCCACTGTAACTGGTAGAGATTGAAGGACGCTGGGAGAACCTGGTGACCAGAATCTGCTTTGATATGTCAGTAAGCACCTCAGTTAGTCCTTTGACATCTAACAACTTCCACAAGTACTCTATGGCACAAGCATACCAATGAACACCCCCAGTATCACACACATCGATAATAATAATAATAACAATAATAACAAATTTATTTTTAAAAACGAGACAGTATATTTTTGGGTCATGTAGAGCACACCTTCCTAGGTGTTTTTCAAATGAAGTTTACACAATCTTTTTAATTAATTTTTGACAGTATATCCTTTTGCTTGGTATTTTCTGTAAGCTCCCTCACTTCATGTTCTGATGAATTGTCTAAAACTGTGTGGATGCTCACCCTAAAACTAGGAGGTTCCAGTGGAACAGTTAAGGAAAGGAAAACAACCATAGTCCACAGAGAAAGGTCAATCGGCAGGAAGTTCTGTCCCTTGTCTCATGTTACTTCTTGTGCTATGAAAAGGGTTTTCATAGTCTCATGATAACTCAAACTGGGAAGAGTCAGACTTTACATATTCAGGTTTTGAATTGTATAAGTTCTTACTATATTAATCTTTAATTTCAAGACTTGAAGGAATTCAAAGCTACATCTGTAAATAAATCTTAAGTTGTATAGTTGAATGTGCCAAGTATTTTTTTCTTTTTTTTTTATTGGATGTTTTATTTACACTTCATATGTTGTCCCCTTACCCAATTCCCCACCAACCCAGGAACCCCCTATCTCCTCACCCCTCCTCCTTCTTCTCTGTAGATGTAACCCCTACACACACCCCCACTCCCACCTCCCCACCTTCAAATTCCCACCCCCTGGGGCGTCCAGCCTTCATGAGGTCAAGGATCTCTTCTTCCACCTATGCCCAGCAGGGCCCTCCACTCTTACATATACAGCTGAAGCCCTGTATCCCTCCCTAAGTGCTCCCAGGCTGGTGGTTTAGACCCTGGGAGCTCTGGTTGGTTGGTTTGTTGCTCTCCTCATGGGGCCACAAGCCCTTTCCGCTCCAATGGTCTTCACTCTAACTCCTCCATTGGGAACCCCATGATCAGTTCAATGGCTGGTTGTGAGCGTCTGCCTCTGAATATGTCAGACTTTTGCAGACCTCTGAGGAGACATCTATATCAGGCTCTTATCAGCATGCACTTCCTGACTTCCACATCAGCATCTACCTTTGGTGACTGCACATGGGATGGATACTCAAGTGGAATGGTCTTCAGACGGCTCCTCCTTCAGTTTCTGTCTCTCATTTTGTCTCCATATTTGCTCCCTTGAGTATTTTGTTACTCCTTCTAAGAAGGACTGAAGCACCCACACTTGGTCTTCCTTCTTCATGAGCTTCATATGTTCTATGAGTTGAATCTTGGGTATTGCGAGCTTTTGGGCTAATATCCACTTATCAGTGAGTTCATAGCATGTGTGTTCATTTGTGATTGGGTTACCTCACTCAGGATGATAATTTCAAGTTCCATCCATTTACCTAGGAAACTCTTGAATTTATTGTTTTTAATAGCTGAGTAATACTCCATTGTGTAAATATACCACATTTTTTGAATCCATTCCTCAGTTGAAGGACATCTGGGTTCTTTCCAGCTCCTGGCTATTATAAACAAGGCTGCTATGAACATAGTTGAGCATATGTCCTTGTTATATGTTCGAGCATCTTCTGGGTATATGCCTAGGAGTGGTATAGCTGGATCCTCGGGTAATGCTATGTCCAATTTTCTGAGGAACCGCCAGACTGATTTCCAAAGTGGTTGCACCATCTTGCAGTTCCACCAACAATGGAGAAGTGTTCCTCTTTCTCCACACCCTCGCCAGCATCTACTATCACCTGAGGTTTTAATCTTAGCCATTCTGACTGGTGTGAGATGGAATCTCAGGGATGTTTTGATTTGCATTTCCCTGACAACTAAGGATACTGAACATTTCTTTAGGTGCTTCTCGGCCATTCGAGTTTCCTCAGTTGAAAATTTTTTGTTAAGCTCTATACCCCATTTTTTAATAGGGTTATTTGGTTGTCTGGAGTCTAATTTCTTGAGTTCTTTGTATATATTGGATATTAGCCCTCTATCAGATGTAGGATTGGTAAAGATCTTTTCCCAATTTGTTGGTTGTCGTTTTGTCCTATTGACAGTGTCCTTTGCCTTACAGAAACTTTGCAATTTTATGAAGTCCCATTTGTCAATTCTTGATCTTAGAGCATATGCCATTGGAGTTCTGTTCAGGAACTTTTCCCCTGTGCCCAATTATTCGAGGCTCTTCCCCACCTTCTCTTCTATTAGTTTCAGTGTATCTGGTTTTATGTGGAGGTCCTTTATCCACTTAGACTTGAGCTTTGTACAAGGTGATAAGAATGGATCAATTTTCATTTTTTTAAATGTTGCGTATTTTTCTCTTAGAATTGCTTTTATTGTGTCCCATATATTTTAATGTGTTACATTTTCATTTTCATTCAGTTTTTAAAAGGCTTAAGTTCCTTTTTTATTGCTGCCTTAAGCCAATTTCCATGCAATGGTACATGGTTCAGAGTCGGTTTTGTGTGCTTTCTGCTGTTTCAACTGTTTCTGCTCTTGTGGATATCAAGCTCTAACCCACAGTAATCAAATAGGATATAGGATGTTAGTTCAATTTTCTTGTTTTTGTTGAAACTTCCTTTGTATCCTGCTATGGAATCAATTTTGTAGAAAGTTCCATAGTCTTCTGAGAAAAAGAAACAAACTAAAACAATAGCAACAAAAACATTCTTTCGTGTTTGATGGAATGTTCTGTAGATATCTTTTGGGTCCATTTGATTTGTATTATTATTTAACTC
This sequence comes from Grammomys surdaster, assembly GCF_004785775.1. NCBI lineage: Eukaryota > Metazoa > Chordata > Mammalia > Rodentia > Muridae > Grammomys > Grammomys surdaster. Next base: position 6,254,978 of record NW_021604597.1, on the reverse strand, counting down.
CAGAGTTTCATTAATTTTTGCCTGGATGCTCTGTCAATTACAAAGATTCAGATATTGAAGTTCCCCATTATCACTCTTTGAGGGTCAATGATATTAGATGTCCTTTTGGCTCATGAGTAAATGTCTAGAATTGTAATATCCTCTTGATAAATTTTTCCTTTAATAAGCATGTGCCCTTATGTTGAACATGTTCGAATTTTGTGTTGTTATTTTGTAAGAAATACAGTATGACAATATCTATATAGCATTTATATCACTGTATACTAAATACATAAGCCTACTGATGTTTACCATGTACCCAGGAATGTGTGCATATTATATGCAGATACTACAACATTTTATATGAGGGACTTGAGCACCGCTGAATATTGATATTGCTATTCTAGGACAATCTGCCATAGATGCCAAGTGATTACAGCATGTATACTGTGCATATAATATGTGGGAAGATCATTGCTTTCAAACATTATTTAAAAATGTGGACTTTTTATCATAAGTACAAATGAATTACACACATTGTTAAAAATTGTTATAATTATATGCTTTATTTTAACAGTGATCATCTAAAATTCTAGTTGATCTCATGTTTGTTTTCAAATGATTAGTATATGGTATAATTTTATGTTACCTACTTGTTTTTTCATGATTATATTTTATATTAGTAATCTTTCTAAGTTAATTATTGATTTTGCGGAGGGGGATTTTTACATTACCTTTTCCTATTAGATTTTGGTACAATGTTCATGAAAGTAAGCCATGAAAAGGCAAAAAGGGAAAATTGCTTAAGATATTTTGTACATATATGCAGATACTCATTAGTTTGTTTATCATGACCAAAAGCATCTTGAGGTGAAAAGGATTTATTTCCTCTCACAGTTCTAGGTCACAGTTCATTATTAGGAAGCCAGGACAGAACTCAAAGCAGGAAGGTGGACGCAAGAACCATAGGAGAAAACTGTTTATTGGCTTGCTCTGTCTGACTTGTGATTAGCCTTTATGTCGAGGTACCATTGTCAACAACAGGCCGGGCTCTCCTGTATCTACTAGCATGCAAGACGGTGCACACAAACATGCCCGTAGCCCCGTCTGAATGAGTGAACATCTCAGTTGAGGCTCTTCCCAGGTTGCTTTCACTAGTGTCAAGTTGGCAGTAAAAGGTCACCAGCATACTTCCACAATCACAGGAAAGTGGATGGGGCTCTACTTTTTTTTTTTTTTAATTTTATACAGTATTCTTTGCTTGAGTTCTTGTTATTAGTGTTAGTAACTTATTTCTCAAATTTTTCAGTGTCATCATATCAGTTACAATGAACATTTACTTTGGAGATTTTTAAGGATTACCACCACTTTTGGTGATAGTTAATGTTAAGTAGATCTTAAGGATACAAATACAGAAAAGATAAAATCAATTTTCAGAATACTTTAACTACTCTACTCTTAACCTTCTAGTTTTCCTTCTACTATTTCTGATTTTTTTTGAAAAGTTTAAGATTGGTTAAATATTTAAGGATTAAGCTGTCATGTTTAATTTTATACAAAGAAGGAGGAATGAGTATGTGCAGTGAGCGGACATAGATGAGGAGAAGCTGATGGGAAGAATGATGTTCTAGGCCTGAGCTGTCTAGTGGTCATCTCATCAGAGAACATAGGGATCTCATTGCCATCCTTCTGGAAAGAATTTGTCTTCAAAGTGTTCCATTTCAAACGGTCTGCACACAAGATCCAGTTCCTTAGAAAGTCCCTCATCTCAGGGAAATTTCATGCATTCATGAAGAAGAGTTAAAAAGGCTGATGAAGCTGTTCTAAATCCTTGGTGGTCCTCTGTAAGCATTTCAACTTGAAATTAAATATTTCCCACAAAGATAGAGGTGTGGTGTGGGGTGTTCAGGCACCCAGCAGGATGCATTCATGCCATTCCTCTTCTCATGATGAGTTGATGATGTGCAGGAGTCCTTGAGGCGAAAAACAGCCTGAGAAAGCATCTCTATCACATAATATAGATAGTGTGGAGCTGGCCACATCCTGATCCTGATCTTAACATTCTGTTTAAAGTGTGGGCGTGCGTGTGTGTGTGTGTGTAAAACACTGTGTAAGATACATATTTCTTAAAGTCTTATACTTCTATTATTCCATTGGCTTGCTTATATTTAAACATCAGCATCCTTACCTTAGCTCTGACTTTTTAGTACCATTTCTATATCAAATGTTATAAAATTATAATATAGCCTAAAGGAAGATTACAGACACTGTTAATTTGATCTATATAGTTTTCAGAAGATTTACTCTGCTCATGTTGTGGACAGAGCACAACTTTTTTTCTTTTTTCTTTTACTTTTGTGACCCTAATTTATGGTCAGGGTAATTGAATGCCTCTGGGTAGCCAGTATTCTATATATAAAGAAAAGCATAGATTTCTATGATGAGCTAAATAAAGTTTTGTTTCAATGCTGCAATTAATTAATAATTAATAAGAACCTTATTAATAATAACTATCATAATCATTCATAAAATACATGCATTGAGTTTTCTTATAAGGTGATATCAACTTGATTCAAAACTTAAATGCCATTTTATTATGATAAAATATATACCTTTATACCACCATGCCATTTATACTTTCAAAAATGTTATATAAAATAAATAATTTTCCATGTGCAAAAAAAGAAATGCAAGTTATGTGGTGATTGGATTTGTAGACGAGTGACATGATTAATTAATGGAGATCATATGTGTGTATATATTAGTGGAACTAGTGACAATATTTGTAGAACTACTGAAAGGAATAGAATTTTCAATAATAAAAAAAAATTACTGGCCAAACATATTTTTAAGAAAGTAACTTGAATAAACCCAAAGCCAAAACTAGCTTTTTAAATTATATTCCAAATTTTTTCATGGAAAGAATACAAAACAAGAAGCTTTATTTTCTAATCCAAAAAACTGTCTGAGAGCTGTTTGTGTTCATAGTTGTGGTGTTTTCTCTGTGGAGCTGCCAGATTCAGGCATTTAGCAAATTTAGCTAATCTCCAATTAGCAAAGAAGAGAGCACATTAGAGTAATATTTCTACTATTAAGTTTTTTGATCCACATTTAAAAAGAATCTATCTGTGCTGCTTTGTGCTGTTTCAGTCTTTTAGAATGAGAATCTGACTAGAGCAATTTATTCCCAAGGCAGTGTAAAAATATGGATTGTGTAGAGGCATAGATGCATAAGTGCACAGAATTCCTAAATGTTTAGCAACATAAATGTATAGATGTAAAAAGGCATGGTTGCATAAAGTATATTGCAAAAGTGCATAGATACATAAAGGTATAAATATAAAAACACATAGGTGCATAAAAACACAGATGCATAGAGGCATTTCTACTTTTGCTTCCAGTTCTAATGAAAACTCTGTATCATTGATCAAAGACTTCAGTAATCTAAATACCTCCTCCTTGTGCATAGCTTCATGCCTCTGTTGGTCATTTGTTCTTTCCTGGAAGGAAGCTAGGTGCTGAGTAGACACCTTACTTACTGTCTTACTTTCCAGCAAATTTCAGCTTTCTAGCAACCAAAAGCTACCTTATAAACTGCGAATTGGGGTCGTTTAATTTTTCCTTCTGAAATGACACTTGTTGTAAAACCTTATTGAAAGCAAAGTGTTTTGGGCATTAGTAACAGTGTCATCATGGTCTTTAGGTAGTTGCTATTTTGTTTGGATGTTCATTTTTTTTACACTTGCTTTGTTTTATTCTTATAGGAATGGCAGAATTCTATCCAGAAGAATGCAGGCCTTGCATTTATTGAACTCATCAATGAAGGAAGGTAATTAATTTTACACTTTCTGGGCAACAAGGCAGTCTGCATTTAATTCCACCAGGCAATTGTGCTCTCATACCATCTGTTCTAAGATTTGTTAGAAAAAAGCTTTGAACTCAATAATCTAACATTTAGGCACTTGGACTTTAAATTAACAAATTTTAGATGTTATTTAGTTTTGGAGACAAGCATATATGAAATAATGATATTAGATTTGGTTTTGTGAGATTTGAGCCACATCTTACTGAGTAGTGAGGTTGTGTTAGGCAGATCAAGTGAACCCAGTCTGCAGTACCATCTGTCACCCCATCTGTTTTCAGGCTAAGCTCAGTGTTTACACTTGAGCCTCTCATCAGATGACATGAAGTGACTTCATCTGATCCTATTGTGTAATTGGTACCTGACTGGAAGTATAAGGGGTGTTCAATACAGAAGGTGTAACAGCCTTAGCTAAGAGTGGCTGTTACCATTGTTAATGATGCTATGAGAAAGATTTGATTTCAAACCATTGTATTTATCACTCTTGTAAGTGGTTGTTTACTATGATTTTTGTAGTGCTCTATGGGTGGTATACATATTACGGTTGCTAGATATGTCACCCTTTAATATGTTTATTTTGTATCAACCCGAGACAGGCAACAATTATGAGTTGAATTTTCTATATTATATAGTGCATTCTATGGAAAATAATTATTATATATTTGGTATGATGCTTGATTTTATGGAACAAGTTTACATAAATTAATACAGCAGTAATGGTTATAGTATTTAAGCTTCCTTTTTCATTAAGAAATAATGATCCTTCAAAAATAGTTTATATGTGCAATCAAAACACAGTTTTTAGCATTGCTGTGCTTTCTTCCATTGTTGTTCTGTATCCTGAGAAACTACCTTTGTTTATATAGTATCGAATTGTGCATTCCTTCCCCTGATGTCAGAAAACAAATGTTTTCATCATAATACAGTCCCAAAACTTAAACTAAATATTATGCTTACTGAAGGGTAAAGAGTGAAGGAAATTATAAGAGTTGGTAATAGGGAAAGAGATATAGCTCAGGGATTAAGAGCACTTGCTCATCATCCAGAACCCAAATTAAACGCTCAGCACTCACGTGATGACTCACAGGCGTCTGTAACTTCAGTTACTGGGGATGATGCCCTCTTCTGGACTCTGCCAGGCATCAGAAATGAAAAGATGATTTTCTGTCAATAGCATTGTAAGAGATAAGGAAGCTGAAATTCTTCTGCTTTTAATTAGTTTTTATTCATTGACAGAAAAAGAATGATGCTAGAAAACTTGCTAATATCAAATATGGAAAGCTTGGAGAAGTTTCATTTTCCAGAAGTATAATGTTGCTTTGTAGTGAGAAGAATAGAAAATAAAGAATATACCGATCATTTAAAAAAATCAGAAATTCTCATCAAGAGCTTACTGTTCCATACAAGTTTTGGTGCATAAAGGAGTATTATGAATGCAGTCGAAGGTGATCTTAGTATTCACAACTATAAAGATATTTTTAAGGATGAAAACTGAACATCTAAAAGCACACACAGAACATGAATGAGAAGAGTATCTGTTTTTGTAAGTTAAACTACAGTACTTCATTATGTCCTTTATTTTAAAATGGCTTTTATCATGGCAGTGTGTTTAAGGTTGAAGGAACCATGTCAATAGTAAGGGAATGCCATCTTAAATTTGACCTGGGACACAGTTAAAAGACATCCATACTTGAAGACAATAAAACTCTAGGGATTAGGGCTGGAGGAGGAGCGCAGTAGGCCCTTCTTGCGTAGCATTTAAGAAATCTAGTGTTTGAACTCTTAGCAGCACATAAATTGGGTATGATAGAACATGCTTCTAATACATCTTGAGAGACAAGATTGGAGACAGAAGGATTACAAGTTCAAGGTTATGTGCAACCATACAATGAGTCTAGAGTACAGAAGATTTGATCTTTAAAAAACAAACAAACAAGAACTTGTAGACAATGGTTATGACATAGTGCAAAAAACCGGAGGCAAGGTATGCTGCTGAGGAGGTCTTTCCAGTCGTCCCACAGCTTTGGATCTAGTGCAACAGATTCCAGCAGCTGAGGGTCCTGTCATGAGAGAACTTGTGGTACTCCGGGTGCTGGGAGGTCATCGCCGAGGCATAGGCTAGTATGCAGTGTGACACACAGATTCAGGGCCCATCATGGAACCAGACTGCCCTGTGAGGCTTCAGTCATCTTTTTGAGCCTGATGTCACTATAAGGTATCATTTGGAAATCAGAGCAACAAGACTGTGATGAAAAAGAGAAGAGAAAATAGACAACAAAAACAAGTGTAGCCTGTTTTGTGGCTTTGATAAATGGATGCCATGTAACAGAGGTGTAGCTCACCCAGGGAGAGCAGTGCAGGAGGAACATGGGTTTGATAAGAGGTGGGTTTTGCTTTTGGTTACACTAGAGCTGTGTAATCCCCAATTGCAAATTCAGTAGGTATCAATGTACTTGGATTTTGGGGTCTTTGGAAAGCAAGCTGAAAGGGTTGTAGGTGAGTGGTAACTCAAAGACGAGCTTGCAATACATGAGGCCCTCTCTTCACCCACATCTCACATGTTTGCCTCTCTATATCTTCTGGAGTTAGTTTAGACCCAACCCTATCACAGACATTCCTATGAACAACCCCACTACATGACATAATCTCCAGTCATCTTTGTTACCAGGTTACAGCTGTCCATCCTAAAAGTTTTCCTTAAAACTTAGATTTTATTTGCTGTCTTATAGACCACCACATCTCTGGAACCTCGAATGGTGCCCTTGTGTATGTTAGAAATTAGAAGTATTTAAGAAGAGGAGTGAGTAAATTGTTAAAATGGCCAGTGTTGAAAAGACAGTAGAGAAATGGCTTAGGAAACCACTGAGCTTGTGGGATGGTTTGGGTGAGCCTGTGTAGCAGGAGCTGTTTTTATATTCGTAGTGTTTCCCCTACAGTTCAAGGTAGGTGGAAAGAAGGCATGAGTACACTCACTGTCTCTTCACTGAGCCTGTAGACATTTTCTCTGCTACCCAGCCTCTCCCTTCTTCTAGGGCCATACTTTCTATGGCTTACTGCTAGGACTTGCTCACTGGCAGTGTGGTTTGTCTGTTTGTTTGTTTGTTTGTTTGTTTGTTTAATCATGAGTATTTTCACAGTGCTTAGTCAGATATACTACACACATGTTATTTATGCCAAGTTCAAATACCAGGTCTTCCATTGGAAAATGCTTTTATTCTAAGCATTTAACATAACCATATATACCTGGACATTATATTTTAGAGAATATATGTAACATTCCTAAGAGACACTTAGGATGAGAGACTCTATTTGTGTTGCTTTACACATACTCAGAATTCTCTGGGTCCTATCTATAGTTTAGCTCATTCTTCAATTCAGACATCTTTTTTGTTTTTTCAAATTTAAGATATTAATACTGGTCACCATTCATTTCTTAGTGTAAAAGCACATCCATTTGTTTATCTTCTACTGTGAGCACCTACTGCGTGCTACATACAAGCTCAACACTTTATTATGAGTTACCTCATTTGTATGGACATAGAACATTGTTCCTAGACCTCACTTAACTTGCTGTTGGGCTCGTCGTTTATTTTTTCCTTGTAGGAATGGAAATGAAAACCTCCAAGTGGAAATTGTTATAAATATTTATCCTCCTTAACAGCTACACCCATGAATACCATCAATCAGAGCTGGAGAAAATATGTCTGAGTCATCTACAATTAACAGGAAAAATGCACTGATGAATGTGTAACTGAACTAAAGCACACCCAGGACAGCCTGGAATTATACGCTAGATCATTTAAAGGAATCTAACAAAGAATCTTTATTATTATAACAAAGCAAGGTTAACGGGGTGGAAAATTGCCTATAACATCTTGGCAATAATAATCGTAATTTAAGTTAGTAAAATATGAATTGAAGAGGAGGCATATAAGAGAGACTTTTTTTAAAAATATGGGATGTGTATAATCCTTTTAAATGGATTAATTTTTTTCCTAAATAAACTTCTAGAACCCTTTTGAAAGAAATATTAAATATGATTAATGAGTTCACTGTGAAAATGCAGGATGTTTATGGTTAGTGCTACTATAACCTGGGCTCACAAGGATCTAATTTTCATTTTGGTTCATTTCATTATAAAGGATAAACTTTTAATTCTTTAGGGTTTTAAGAGGAGGAACTTGATCCAAGTGAAATTCATTAATAATTGCGTGGCCACTGTTTGAATGTCAGTTAACATTTAGACTGTTAGGGGCTTGTTTCAGTTTATTTCTCCAACAGACAAGCAGGCACACATACACGTGCATACACACATACACACACACACACACACACACACACACACACACCAACAATTTCCAAAGCTGAGCTCTGAAACCATGTGCCTGGAGCAGATGCTTTAGTTTAGTTTAACTGTAAAGCTCTGAAAACTTGAAAACAGAAGTTGTTTCTCTGCATTGTTTCATCTGTAGCCCCAATAAGACCTTTTTCTTGCAATTCTTTTGCTTGTTTTGTTCAATAAATTAAGTGATGATTTTTGTAAATAAATGAGTAAAAACTGTCTTGTGCTTTCTAAAATTACTGCGTACTTCTAACAATATTTTTGAATTATACATATTACTGATGACAAAATGTTTGTTCAAAGTTGAAATCAGTCCCATTTAATAAAGGTTAAGTTTCACATACTAAGGAAATACATTTCACATTTACTTGTTTTAATTTGCTTTACGTTGTTATAACAGAACACTGGGGGCTACTAGTTTATGACTAAAAACTTTTTGTGCCATGGTTATCAGTGCTGGGAAGTCCAAGACCCAGGTGGCAGCATCTTGCAAGGATCTTTTTACCACATGCATCCAACGGTAGACGTAATGACAGGATGAGAGGAAGCAAGATGGATGTGGACTTGTTTCTAGAACAAACCTCCTCTTGCGGTAATATTAATCTGTTCGGGAGGCCAGAGCCCTGATGATCTATGTACCTCCTAAAGGTCCTACTTTTAACATGGTCTATTGAGGTTAGGATTCCAGTGCATAAATTTACATATTTATACTACACTAATTAAAATATAAACTTGTTTGAATCATATTTTAATGATATTTAAAAGACTTCTGTAGATACTCGTGTATTTAGATACTTTAAACATTTGAGAGAAATGTTTAAAATGTAAGTCTTAACTAGCCTTAGTCTAGGCCTAGATTCTGAGCTTTCTTCCAGACACCAAGGAAATGGAATAAACAAGTTATAAGTTGAGAAATTCATATGTCGGTATGTAGAGAGCGCAAAGATATTTTCCTCAGTTGTATACTCTATTTTAAAAACCAGCATTAATGCCTTGTAACACTCCCCAAACCCATCTGGGAAAAGACTAAGAAAAGGGTTTTATTGTTTTTAAACCATTAATACAACATAACATACATACAGGGAACCCTGAAGGTCTCAAAAGCACCTGTTAGCTACACAACATTGAAAAAAACACACCCCCAACAAAGACTTACAAAGCCCAGCTTATTTTTTTAGTTACAGCATGGAGAGACATGCTTTTGCACATAGTTTATTTCTGATCAATAATTGAGAAACTTTGATTTAACCTGAAAAAAAATAACCTTCTCAATATAGCCTAGGCAGGATATTGCTAAATTCAAGATAATCATGTAAAAGCTCCACTGGTGTCCAGAGTTGTGACTCTAGAGCACTTCTTTCACAAAAGGGACTCAGACCCATATGGGCATAAGGTAAGACTGTGGTGATATAAGCAGCACGGGTGCTCACTGTGAGGACAGCTAGCACCCTACAAATGCAGGCAAGATCAAGACTGTAGTTGATCTCTGTGTAGTTTACATTAGTTACTCATGCATGTGTTCATGACTGAGTGCTGATCATTAACTTACTTACTGCGTGGTGCTAGTAGGCGTTTAGAACGTTTATGTGTATAGCTTTAAGCATATGCAACTTTTACAATTTTTTCTCCCTTAAGAACATTATTTATAAAAAGACAGCAAAACAATAAATTATGCCATTATGTAGACTTCTGTATTTGTAGCATAATGGAAGAAAAACAATGAAATTCACTTAAAAAGAAAAAAGCCGATGTTAACAAAGGTCTTAAATAATTAAGGAATAAAAATACCAATTTTATACTTCAGGCTTTCCAGAAATATGTGCTTCTCAGCTCATTTTATGAGATTCCTACCCTTTACATTAGCACCAAAGGCATTTTAAGAAAGGAAGCCTCCTATTAGTAGCCAATATAAGCTGTGCATAATTTATACATAGATTCATATATCATATGCAACAACCTGTGAAGGGAATTCTACAAGGAAACTTTTAGTCAAAAATGTAGAGGTGGTGTGACATTCAAAACTGTTATTTAATGTGGTGTTCCACATGCACACTACATGCACAGACTGAAAGGCAGCGCCAATGTGAGAGCATTATCCAGATTCAGTAAGGTGTGTGGCCATGCAACTCTTGAACTAGCCTCATAGTGAATGACCTGAGTGTACTGATGGCTGCAGAAGCACAACCAACACCTTACTTAGTAGGGACAGACTTAAATACTCCTCCTGGGATCCACAGCAAGGCAAAGATATTTATATCACTTGACGCATGTTTTGGGCGTTTGATCAGAGCTCTCAGTGAGTTCATTTACAGAGGCAACCTCAAGGAATCAAAACAAGGTACTAGAACTATTAAATGAATCAATAAAAGATAGGATACAAGATAAATATTCAGAGAGTCAAATCAAAACAAAAGCCAAAATACTAAGGAGTATCCTCTGAATATATGCAAAAGGATTGTACAAGAAAAACTACAATGCATTTTATAAAAACATAAAAATCAATAAATACACAACTCTGCTCTGCCCCATGTATCTTTCTAAATTAGTAACTCATGCCCAGAATCCTTGGAAGATTTTTTAGTTGGTGCTGATTATGTTGCTTTATATTTGATTTTGTAGAGGTTAACAAACAGATTTAAAATGCTATGAAATTGATAGAATATAACTAGGTTGAATGATTTATTTACCCTACTTGATTTTAAGACTTTTTGAAAGCCAAGGCTGAAAAGATTGCAGCCCAAGACATAACCATAAGTGTATTTTAAATATTCTAAGTTATTGTTCCCTGCAGTTGTTGTTCCCTAACTAAATCGAGCAGTTCTCAGTGGGAAGTTTGTAGATGGCAGTGTTGTATTGCAATGTAAAGGCTAAGTGTCAAGTTGGTGCAGTATTAATGTAAAGGTAGAAAGATTAGTGACAGAAAGCGGAGAATCTGTATCTTACAAGTCAGTAAGGAAGTCAGGTAGTGGATCTTCAGGGCACACCACCACCTTCCTGTGCAGGCCCTTTGCCACTTCATTCCTTGGATTTGGCAAGCTAATGGGAGATTGTTCAGTGCTTCATGCTTGAAGCATAAAGAGCCCGACCTGAGTATTCCTTGGTCTTGTAAAATTTATCTCCAGTGCCTTTGGAAGTCCTTGGCTTCAGTTCTCTGTGCCAGTTACGCAAATATAACCTATAATAACTGCAATGTTCCCTCAGTTGTCCAATCTTAGACTGGCCAAGTCAGAGGGAAAGATCCCAACCATTAAACCTGCATGATTTGTGCTTCTCTGACACTTAGCAGTATGCTAACCTTGAGTCTGCTGAGACATTTGTTTGAAGTAGCAGGTGGAAATGAGGTATGTAGGGACAGTGTAAAGGAAGCATGTATTATATCAACATTTCATTCTGCCTAGACCTGTGCTGAGCTGCTCACGTTCATTTTCCATGTTCATTCTCACACATGGAGTTTTCTACATTTTACAGATAGGCAACTAATTTGATGAAGAGTGCCTTTCATAGAAAACAAAACAAAAGGTCAGGATGCACCATGCAAAGAGAAGATGAGGATGATGACATATACGCATGTGTATATCCATGCATTATATATGGTCATACATAAGTATGTATATGTATGTGTGCATACATATGTGTGTGTATAGATAGTGACTGAACAAAAGGAAAATGGCTATAAAGTATCAAATATTTTATAAGATTTGGATATATAAAAGTTAATGAACATTAGATAGTTCATCAAAGATAATTTTAAGTTATGTAGAAAAATAATACTGTGTATGCATTCTTTAGTTGAATCTCTTGTTTATAATATCAAATAATATCAAAACAAGGAAAGAGCAAGAATTTAAGACTTAGGAGCTAAAATAAAACTCCTTAATCTGCGGGATACTGGAATTTGTTTATTATATAATACGCAGCCAAACTTTTGAGTTGAAACTAAATTGACTATTAAAAGATAATAAAATAGTATTTGAATTGGACAAAAAGTTCAGACATCACAAAGCAGTGTATAAAGGTCAACCATCATGTGATAATGTATATAAAATCTTTTTTTTGAGAAATTTAGTTTTGAAAAATAATGAAACAGTGCTATGCTGTATACCTGCCAGTGTGATAAAGTTAAAACTCCAGATGTCATGCATACAGAATGTTCATCATCCTGAAAAACTGCTTGTTCAGCATCTTTACAGAGCAAATATACTTACTTTATTCTAAGCCTGGGTATAGGTCAAAAAAAAAAAAAGAACAAAATCCATGTTTAAATGTGTGGGTGAATATTCACAGCTAGTTTACTATTGTAACCAGCATTGGAAATACTCAGATTTTAATGAAAAGGTGAGTAGATAACCAAATAATAATGTAGCATCCTAGTGCAGTATACCATCAACAAGTGAAAATATTTGCCAATTATGCATCCCTCAACAAAAAGGCAAAATTATAGAAATAGAAAATGTGTCACTGTGCTACATGTGGCACATATGAGAAGGTTAATTATCAAACTGTGTTTAAGTTATTTTCATTATGTATATGTTCTATCCTGATGAAGGAGGTTAGTGGGAGACAGCTGAAAAAAGAGACAGGTAAAAGTCCTGACTCTGCAAGCCTGACAGCTTGAGTTTGGCACCCAGGAGACACTGTGGAAGGAGACAAGCAGCTCCCCAGAGTTATTCTCTGACATCCAAATGCATGCACCTACAGCTCCAGCATGTGTGCATGTGCACACACACGCACACACATTAAATACATAAAACAATAGACAAATTTACCCTACACTTCATTTCTTATAATGTAATGTGCAAACTCTGTAAGTAAAGCCTGTCCTTATTGGTCTTCATTCTTTCTCGACACTGAACCAAGCACATACTATATCCCAGTGTCCTGCTTATATTCTGTTTACCACTACAGAGCATATCATAGTCACTTAGCATTGAGGAACAGAAGGCCAATCTCTGTGCCTGCCTTTCTTCATTCTGGAAGTTGTTAAAAGCTAACCTAGTGTGATGGTCTCTTGAAAAGTCTAACACAACACTTGTATCTTAGGTAAATGGAATTATTATGCACCTCTATTAAGATAACAAATGAATTGGGGATCAGATAAGAATTTATGGAAGGCACTCAGTCTAGTATATAATCAGTTCTCCATGTTCTGACAAGAAGTAAGAACTCAGAAAATTCCACTTGGTTTTATTGTTAGTATTTATATATATGAAATTTGATGGGATTTGAAAGACTGGAGGAACTGTAGAAGAATGAATACCACACACAGCTCACTCAAGAGCACATGTCTTCTATGTTATTAATATCTGTGGCATATTTTATGCCAAATCCCTACACATGTGAACACATGTGCTTTGTAGACTGTTGTACTACTACAAGAGGCAAAGCAGTGGTACTGCCTCTCATCTTTGCAAAAGAAAAGTATTTTAGAGTTAAATCATCACATGAAGAGGATTCCTCTGGCTCGTAGAACTTGTACTGGTAGATGGAGCAATAAGAAGTTAGATTCACCGAGATTATTCACACCGTTTACAACACACAGTGGCAACTATCCTCCTTCCAGAACAAGTCATATGATAACAGACATAATACAGTATCCTTGTATTATGTTGTGGCCAGTTGTACTGCTACAACTATTGGCTTTTGTATCTTCTTCAACTTTGCTTTTTTACGACATTGATTCATGTCTCTCCATCCTTATTAATATTAAAAGTTATGTGGATAGAATGATAGCCAAGCTTCCTCCTGAGCCCTGCCCTGTCTCATATCTTGGGCTTATTGATATAATCCACAGCCACTTTGCCATTTCATCTCAGACTTCCTTATACCTAACATTGGCTCCTTCTCCTAGATGTTAGCCTTCTGATCCATTGGCTCAGAATCGTAGAAGTTAAGCTAATATCTTTTTTATTTGTCTGAGAATTAAAGCAGAACCAGGGCCATTATAATGAATATTGTTTTAAAACTATTGTCTTGACAGGACATAGAATCTTGAATAGATTACTTACTTTTTAAAAATAAGGTTTACAGGATGCTAAAGGTTACATGGCCTGCTTTTATCAGAGTTTTGTTCGTTAAAGCATTTGTTGTATAAATAGGATTTTGATTGATGGTATGATTTTAATGTACCTACAGTACATTTGGTAGCATGTGCCTTGAAAACAACTGTTCTAAACTAATATCCCAAGGTGATAGCTAACATGTTCTATAAGAGCACTGAATTATTCTGCTGTTCTCAGAACAGTTTTCTAAATCAGTATTAAGAATAACTTAATTATATTAAGTCCTTCAAAACACAATAAAACACACACATAAAAAATTAAAGAACTGGGACTGGAGAGAGGGCTCAGTGGTTCGAAGTATTGGCTGCTCTTGCAGATGACCCAGGTTTGATTCCCATCACCTACATAGTAGCTCACAACCATATGTAACTCCAGTTCCAAGAACTCTGTCTTTTCTGGCCTTAAAGGACACAAAACATATATTCAGACAGATCACTCAGACAAGTGCATAGAAAATAAAAATACTGAAAAGAGGTTTAATAAAATAAGGAAACTGGCAACAACCTGTATGAGTTTAAACTCAGCAATGGCGTGCTTAGATTTGACACTAAAAGCACAAAAAGAGACACATCGAGCAATAATCACACTGACCAGAAACCAGACTTTGTGTTTGCTGAGGGTCATCCATTACCACAAAAGTAAGAGGATAATGGGGTTAGAACAAACACTTTTAACTAATATGTAACAGTATTCAATGGTGGGTAATAATAGTAGATGTGAAGAATCTGTAACTCAAGGATAAAATGTCTAATGGTCTCAATTTATCTATGGGAAGAGGATTTGATACAGGTTTTCTTCCGAAGTAGCTAATGGAAATGATTGGTGAGAAAATCAGAAGATGGTCAGCGTCATGAATCATTGTAGAAATAGGGGTCAGGATGTGCTGAGGTTCCACTACATATCCACTGCAATAGTGTGAGTGGTCACACAAATAGCAGTAGGGGCTCGGAGAGCCAGAAGGATTGCTCACTGTGCAGGGAATTGACCAACTCCTCAGAAGTTAAACATAGACTTATTGTAACACCAGAATTTTCACCTTTAAGTATATCCTTAAGAAATGGATGGCAAATGTTCACAATAGCTCGAAGTGGGAGCAACCCCACATGTCTGCACCATTGAATACATAAGGAGAGTGTGCCCTGTATGAAGTGCTGACGTACGCTATATGTGGAAGGACCTAGCAAAGCACTATCTGAAAGGAGACAGAAAGTAGGGGTTACATTTATGTAGTTCCGTTTAAATACAGTGTTGAAGAGGAAACTTCAAAGAGAAAAGTATATGTTAGTATTTACATAGAAACAGAGCCATCGCTAACTGCTAATGGGTGTATGTTTGCACTCAGTGTGTTAGATGAGATTCAAGGTTAATAGGGTTGGAATGGTAAGCATGTCTATCAAATACTTGGTCAAAACAAGTTGACTGTTAAAGAAAATAGACCAATTTTATCATCAGGAAAACTTGATTTTATCCATGTATGTTGTGATTTCTCATCGATCTACTTCCTATATGAAGTGGGATAGAAAATTTGTGAACTGCTGTGGTGCATAGTTTTTCACCTTTTCAGCATGAGTAAGAAGCTGGCTGGGGACATTGGACAAACTACTGGAAACTGGCATTTCTCTCTGTTATGTCTGAGGTCAGTCTTTGAAGTGCGGCACCCACACCATCTCTGGCCTCTGCCAATCCTCTGCTCTGCTCCTACTAGGCAGCTGGACCAGGAGCCCTTCCTTCCTTCCTGCTGTCTCCTCTCAACATATTTACATATTACCTACACCTACAATAATATGCATATAATAGATTTCTTTCACGGTGTTTCAGCCTTCAACATGTGCTCAGCAAGGATGCTGAGTCAAATGTTCACAAACTTCACACCTCTCTCTGTCTCTCTCTGTGTCTGTCTGTCTGTCTGTCTATCTATCTATCTATCTATCTGTCTGTCTGTCTATCTATCTGTCTGTCTGTCTGTCTGTGTCTATCTACAGACTGTGAGCCAATAATTTCATCAAGTTAGTGCTTGAAGTTTATAGTTCTCCCCATCTCCCTGTTCATGTGTGTTTGTGTCTATGTGTGCACATGTAGAGAGAGTGTATATGTACTCAAAAGGTGGAAGTCATCTTCTATCATGACCATCTTATTCTCTGAGATAGTCCATCACTGATCCTGGAGCTCATGTATTGCCTAGACTATCTTGCCAGTAAACCTAGCGGGTTTTCTTTTTGTACCTCCCCCATGCTGAGATTCTAAGTACTTTGCCACCTCACCCAGCTTTTATGTGAATCCTGTAGAGCCAATCTCAGGTCCTTCTGACTACACAGCAGCCACTTTCCCCATAAGCCTTTCCTTGTTTCCTTTTCTGATGGTTTGTGCTGTGCCAGGAGAGCATCACAATCTGTCTGTCCCTCTGCAGTGATGCGAAGGTTACTGTTCCATGTTACAGGATCTTCCTGTGAATTCTGTTTTTTTTCATTTTTTATTGGATATTTTCTTTATTTACATTTCAAATGTTATCCCCATTTCCAGTTCTCCACCTCTGGAAACCCTCTATCCCATCCTCCCTCCCTCTGCTTCTATGAGGGTGTTCCCCCCACTCATATCTCCTCACCCTGGCATTCCCCTACACTGGAGCATCGAGCCTTCACAGGACCAAGGGCCTCTCCTCCCATTGATGCCCAACAAGGCCATCCACTGCTACATATGAGACTGGAGCCGTGGGTCCCTCCATATGTACTCTTTGGTTGATGGTTTAGTCCCTGGGAGCTCTGGGGGGTCTGCTTGGTTGATATTGTTGTTCTTCTTATGGGGTTGCAACCCCTTTCAGCTCCTTCAGTCCTTTCTCTAACTCCTCCATTGGGGACCCTGTGCTCAGTCCAATGGTTGACTGGGAGCATCTGCCTCTGTATTTGTCAGGCTCTGGCAGAGACTCTCAGGAAACAGCTATATCAGGCTCCTGTCGGCATGCACTTCTTGGCATTCATAATAGTGTTTGTGTTTGGTGAGTGTATATAGGATGGATTCCCAGGTGGGGCAGTCTCTGGATGGCCTTTGCTTCAGTCTCTGCTCCACATTTTGTCTCTGTGTTTCCTCCTGCAAGTATTTTGTTCCCCCTTCTAAGAAGGACTAAGCATCCACACTTTGGTCTTCCTTCTTCTTGACCTTCATGTGGTCTGTGAATTTTATCTTGGGTATTTGAAGCTTTGGAGCTAATATCCACTTATCAGTGAGTGCATACCATGTGTGTTCTTTTGTGATTGAGTTACCTCACGCAGTATGATATTTTCTGGTTCCATTCATTTGCCTAAGAATTCTATGATTCATTGTTTTTAATAGCAGAGTAGTACTCCATTGTGTAAATGTACCACATTTTCTGTATGCATTTCTCTGTTGAAGGACATCTGGATTCTTTCTAGCTTCTGGCTATTATAAGTAAGGCTGCTATGAACATAGTGGAGCATGTGTCCTTGTTATATGTTTGAGCATCTTTTGGATATATGCCCAGGAGTCGTATAGCTGGGTCTTCAGGTAGTACTGTGTCCAGTTTTCTGAGGAACCTCAAGACTGATTTCCAGAGTGGTTGTACCAGCTTGCAAGCCCGCCAATAATGGAGGCGTGTTCCTCTTTCTCCACGTCCTCGCCAGCATCTACTGTCACCTGAGTTTTAGATCTTAGCCATTCTGACTGGTGTAAGGTGGAATCTCAGGGTTGTTTTGATTTGCATTTCCCTGATGACTAAGGAGGTTGATTTAGGTGCTACTTGGCCATTCAGTATTCCCCAGTTGAGAATTCTTTGTTTATTTCTGTACGCCATTTTTAATAGGGTTATTTGGTTGTCTAGAGTATAGCTTGAGGTCTTTGTATATATTGGATATTAGCCCTCTCTCAGATGTAGGATTAGTAAGGATCTTTTCCCAATCTGTTGGTTGCCGTTTTATCCTATTGACAGTGTCCTTTGCCTTACAGAAGCTTTGCAGTTTTATGAGGTCACATTTGTCCATAAGCCATAAGCTTAACCCATTGATGTTCTGTTCAGGAAATTTTCCCCTGTGCCCATGTGTTCGAGGCTCTTCCTACTACATTCCTATAAGTCCTTCCTGACCACTGCCTGTTTATCCAGGCTAGATGAGAAATTGTGATTATTTCAAAACAAAGACAGACACATTATAGCAAAATTTTTCTAACATGGTTGAACTTGAATTCAGAGCAACTGAGAATTCATATCACAACTCAGAAATAAAGGATCCATTCAATCAGCATTCTTTGTGGAAGATGCTGTGTAGATACTACAAGTGATTTGTTGGGAAAATATTGAAATATGCCAACACAGTTCAGCTTTGACCGAATAGAAAAATATTGACTATTCAGGCATGCATGTATATGTATATGTATATGTATATGTATATGTATATGTATATGTA
>NW_021604597.1:6190385-6236314 GCF_004785775.1 Grammomys surdaster | reverse complement strand
ATGTATATGTATATGTATATGTATATGTATATGTATATGTATATGTATATATAGCGTTACAAATTACATTTCATCAACATTTTATAAATGTCAGAATATGTAATAGCTTCTTTGGCTTTTTTTGTGGTTATCAGTGAAGAGGACATGACTTTCATAAGTACATCAAATGTAGTAGTGAATATAGGAGGATACTATGAATTGGTATTTTATAACCACATTTTAGTTTTTCTCTTGTCTTATGTGTTGGGTTGTTTGTGGTGTGTTGTGTGGTGCATACCTGTGTGTAGGCATGATACATGCCTACACACCATGCCTACACATAGAAGAGGGAGACAGTGCAGTGTTTTCTCTACTGCTCCCTGTCTGATGGCCTTTCATTGAACCTTCAGGTCACATTCTCAGCTCGGCTGGCCAGCTAGTGGGCACGTGAGAGCCACCTGTCCTGCTCTCAGTGCTGGTTCACAGGCACACACAGGCAATCCTGGTTGCCAAGACTTTTCATGATAGCTGACTTCAGAGAGTGTGAGCACAAGAAACCACAGAACAGGCCACTAAGAAAGTAGGGAGAGTGGGAGTGTCAGAGTAGTGCTGCAATGGAGTGCTGGCATTCCTGGAAAGAACTCCTCAGAGAAAGAACTAGGTAGCCAAAGACTGAGGGAGGGCCCCCCTGCAGGCATCAGAAGATCTCTAAAACAGGTCACCATGAGGAAAGAAGCTAGAAAGCTGAGGGCTGAGCCTGCTAGCTCCACATGAAAGCACGCTCAGTCGGGTAGTCTGTAGTCCAAGGCACACACTGGAAACTAATACCAGTAGCTGCCCGCTAAGATCAGAAGCTGGGAAACAGGAATGCAGGAAGTAGCATTTGACTGTCTATATATTTGAAAGGCTTGAATTTTTAATAAGTTGCTTAGTAATGTGCCCTACTGTTTCATTTGTTTAAAACTTGGATTCATTTTAGATGTAAGAATTTAGAATCTCATCACTTGGGAGCTTTAGAAATAATTAAGGCCTATCGGCCTATCATCTGCCTCACTAAATGTGCTACAATTATAATTAAGATATATATTCTACATTATAATCTAGTTTTACAAAAATTTTTATGTATAAATTTTGAAATAGTAAAATTATATTATTGTAAAATAATTGCTCACCTCCCCAAGGAAAATAAACATCAGGAACAGTAATTCCAATGGTACTTTTATTTTCAGGTTGTTGTGCCATGCTATGAAAGACCACATTGTTCGCGTTGCAAATGAAGCTGAGTTCATTTTGAACAGACAGAGAGCAGAGGATGTACATAAGCATGCAGAGTTTGAGGTAAGTTTGTAAAATCAGCATCACTCGTTTGTTGCCTGACATAAACCATACTTAAGAAGAAAATACCACTGAAGGCATTTCAGGCCTTGCTTTAATGGATTTTCCCTGTGTCAGACTGATTCATTTATCCCTCATTACTCTGTCATGTTCTTTGCCATGGGGGGGGGGGCTGGCATTATTTTCAGTTTCTCTAAAGACAGAGCCAGGGATGCTATTGTTCTTAAGCTGTTCATGTTTTACATAACAACTAGGTGAATGTGGATACTTTGTGTGGTTTTATGGACTCAGAGTGTTCAATGGATCTCCTAGTTTCACTATTTAAATACAGCAGTTGTTCAAAATTTCAGGTCACTCTATGTATAAAACAGTGTATTTAAGAAATACATGGATACTCTAATACTTGACTTACACAAGCTCCTAGTGGGCTGAGAGGTAATAACCAAAACATTTCATTTTCCTGGTGCATCATGCCAATAAGTGCAGCTAGAGAAGAGAGTCTACCATTGGAGCTTCAGTGGGTATTTATCTCAGCAGACTAGCTCTCTGAATCAGGCACATTGACGGATTCATGTGGTGCTTTCTGAGCTCAACAGCTGAACAGCAGGGGATAGAAAGTAGCGATGATCACTTCCATACACACAGCCACCACTTGATTGGTCAAGTGGATACCTGGTGTATGGCATTGTAAATACTATATTTTTAAACACTGCTTAAAATACCAATAAAAGTTGTTGATATAGATGGATGGATGGATGGATGGATGGATGGATAGATAGATAGATAGATAGATAGAGTGACAAGTAGTTTACCAAAGTTAAGTTTCATATCACATTAACAATAATAATATTGGATATTTTTCAGGGTAGTGTAAAGTACTTTTGATTGCTAGAAAAACTGAATTTTCTCTTTTTTGAAGAATATATTTATATATAAGGTATCAGAACTCCAAAAAAATTTAATCACATGTCAACTATAGTAGTTAATAAGATTTTAGAATTTTAACTGAATTCTCTGCAGGATCAATTTTAAGGCAATCATATTCTACTTTAAAAAATGAAGTGGTTTTGTGGGGATATAAGCAGACCAGTATTTGTCTTATGAAACATTTCAAAATGTTTTCAGACATGCAGATATTAGCTAGAACCTTTAGCACATATTTAAATAAGGGAGCATTGCGATAAGGGCAGTGTTCTTTCTCACCTGTTTATTACTGTCCACATAGGGAATATTTAGGCACTGTTTTATAATTGTTCTTCTGACCATAATGAATGTTGAACACTCCCAACATTCTGTCTGCGTATTCTGTGTGCATCTCTGGCTTCCCTAGAAGAGAAGGGCGATTTTTCTCAGATTCACCTCAAGTCTTGCTTTTTCCTGAAGTAGCAATGAGTTTAGACGCCTGTGGGTGTGCAGCAAGAGAGCTGAAAACTTCTGAAGGTTAAGAACATGAAGCCTAGATGTTTTTAGAACTCAATATCCACTGTATATACTGCCAATAGAAATAATTTTGAGATAATAACCACTTTTACTTAATAGACAACTGCTGATTTTTAAACTGAAATGCTTATTTTTTATGCTAGAATGATGTTAGTAAACTCATTGGTATGTATATATCTGTGTATATATGTATATGGGTGTATATTTATTTATGTATGTCTATATGTGTCTATGAGTATGTGTCTATGAGTGTGTATGTGTGTTTGTGTGTGTGTGCCTATGTACTGTATGCCTGATGTGTTTCAAACACATCAGTTTGAAACTAAAAAAAAAAAATTACAGAAGGTATGACGTTTGACTAGACTGGACAATTCTCTGTAACCCTCATAGAAGCCTTCAACTGAGAGAAAAACATTTCATTTGAGTGGGTACTTCCACAGCAAAGACTTTTTTTCTTAGTTAATACTGTAATTGTTAGGGGAGAAAAATGAAAATTTAATTTTATCCTCCAATAGGCTAATGAAATATTAACCTCATTATTACAGCAGGTCTTTGTACTAATTGGTGATTCCCTGTGCAAAAAGATAAATTGGAAAGTGAATTAATCCTTCTTAGATTATTATGGGTTCTTTCTCCAGAAGGGAAGGCTTGCATAGAGTGTCAGCAGACAGGGCTGCATCCCAATCTCTCCTGTGCAGCATGGCTTTGCACAGTGATGACAATGGAGCTGGTTACAAGTATTGTCTTAGATGTGTGAAATGTAACAGGAAAATCACAGACCGAGCCAGTCTACACAGCACCTAAACTTCATGTCTCCTTTCAGCTCTGTACCAGAGATGTTTATAACAGGTTCTATTGATCATCTCTGATGCTGATGTCAGGAAACAGGACTAGGATATGACAGCTGATGGCTGTGGGGTCGGGATGATGAGAATATGGCAGTGATTCTTGTGAGCCTTTTGAAGCAGTAAATACTAGTGTTAATGTTAGAGGGGCATTGGGAAAACCTTGTCTTAGCTTTTCGTTGTACAGATAAGAAGGTGAGTACAAAAAGAAAACAGAGTCTACTTAAAATGTCAAATAAAATACCAGTGTGCTAAATTTCTGAGTGATTTTTCTTTTATACTACATTGTCTTTCAGGAAGCAAAAAATTATGAGAATGACAAAATTTTTGTTTTCAAAGTAATTATTGAAATCATGTATCTTTATTTCAAGGTAGGCATGCTAAATTGATTCTTAAAAGTAGACTTACATTTTTAGTGAACTATTTCTGCGTAGTGATTAGTTTTGACACTGAAATCAAATTTGAAGATGATAACCAAAGTACAGAAGTCAGTAATTACGTTAACACTTTTCAAAATTTTTACATGTACTTTTCAAAAGAGCACATTGTTTCCACTTTGAAAGGTGATTCTGCCTTCCTTAGAACAAAGTTTCAGGATTGTCAAATGAGGAGTTTTAATCTAGTTGTCCTCGCCCTTTATCTTCAGGGTGGGAATCATTTTCTCATTCTACCTAGTGTGTTCTCACTGGTTGCCTCCTTCACAGTCGCAGTGTGCACAGTATGCCGCTGACAGGAGAGAGGAAGAGAAGATGTGTGACCACCTCATCAGTGCCGCCAAGCACCGGGACCATGTGACCGCCAACCAGCTAAAGCAGAAGATACTCAACATCCTCACAAACAAGCATGGAGCCTGGGGGGCCGTTTCACACAGGTGAGTGAGGACGCGTGGGAGGGAGAGGGAGGCACATGGGTACAGGAGAAAGTAACCCATCTCACAGTGATCACATAGTTACTATGGAAACACCACTCACAATAGAAAAGTGTGCTTTAACTTACTGGTTTTATTCTTCATTGCATTAATTTTGATGAAAACTTAACTGTTTTAAACTTTTCTCTAATGCTGCCAATTTCTGCTTTAGAGTAATATGTAGTGGTATAACATTTACTTATGCAGGAGAGTTAGGTGTATGATGTCTCTCTTTTTAAAGGACTGCCTTAAGTTTTTGCCAATATTACTTTTATTATATGGTAATAAATATAATCACTGAACATAGAGAGTAATGTGCTACTTTAGTGTTAAGTAGATACGTGATTTTCTACTTTAGAATTGCTTCTTTTACTCTCCATTCAAATTTAGGGATTTTTCATATCAAATTATATGTTGCCTTAGCACAATCTAACCAAAGTTAGCCTTTTATGACATATAAATTTTCTGGTTTCTGAAGTGTATGGACATGTGAGGTGTTTTGGTTTGGTTTGGTTTTTTTTTGTACACAGTGATCTCAGAAAACCTAATGAAAGGTTACTGTGTTTAGAGTGATGGACTCATTTTCCATCTCATGTTTTTATTAAATGTCCAGCAGTACGTCGATTTGTGGAATGTAGATAGGATGCTACTGTGAAACATTCTGGGGGAAGTGAATCTGTTGGAGGAGGCTTGGCAGGCTGTCCCGGGCGTACAATTATAAGAAAGAGATGAGAAAACACTAGTGGTTTTGTATTTAAGGTAATACTGTAGTGTAACATCTTTTAAAATGAACACTAAGTACTTGACATTTATAATAACCACGTATCAGCCATACTATGGCTCTGCCATACTAAAGGCTCTGCAGTTGCAAGGCAGTCTCCACTAAACAATGAGATGTACCACACTGGTGGTACCCCTAAGGATGTTCCACTCTCCGGCAGCTCATACTTGGCTGCATATCTTATCACCTTTCTAGAAGAGAATATGCAAATGCTACTGTGTCATCGAGCTTCCCAACCTCATGCCACATAGGCCATGAAGCAATATTGGAATTGCCCAGTGTTCAACCCTCAGACAGATCAGTCTCAGTTATATGTCTCATCACCCATTCCACAAGCCAAGCAATCACTTCTCCCTAGAACTCATCTTTGGTTCTGTCTACCCCTATGCAGGTGCCATTTCTGTGCCTTCTTCTGCAGTCCTGTGAACACATGCCTGTTCACCCCAGATATGCCACCAACAGCAGACTAAAGAAACTGTTGTACCCAAATCTAGCTTAATGACTGACTGTAAATTAACTGGGGATATTAACAGGAGTATAAGTGAGGTCCATGCAATGGCAGCGACTCATGAAAGCTGTGTTCTTACAGCTACCTGGACAACTTGAAACAGACTGTAGATCTGAGGCTTTCTCTTCCCAGTAACTGTCCCTGTACATAGAACTGTTGAGAGGGGCTTGTGAGTCCTTAATACTTCAGGAGTTTCCTGACCATGGAATGTTTTGCCTACTTCCTGAGTTCCAAGGACCTCCCTCCAGAAGGGAACATACCAATTCAGAGGAAACTCCATCCAGTAAACACCAAAACTCCTTGTGCCTGCATGAAACTATAGTCATCGATGTTTTCATTAAACAGTTGTATGCAAGCCCAGTGGCACTTAACCTAAATTCCAATGGGAATTGAGAATTTATCATTATGTCAGGAAAATATTGTAAAGTAAAACTTGTTTCTGAATGCTATCCTCTGTTGTTGCAGATGTAGCTTTCAGGGTCAATGAGATGGCTTAGTGGGGAAAGCTCCCACTTGGATTTGACCCCCGGAACCCATGTGATGCAAAGAAACAACTGACATACAACTCTCTTGTCCTCTGACCTCCACATGCTTGCTACAGCATGTTTTAAAAAGATATGACTTTTCATATAAATGTCAGCTTTAACATTTTGTACATTGGATATAAATATTGTATATATCGTAAATTAGAAACACTTTATAAATACAAGAAAAGTGGTTCTCATATTTCTCATTTTAATTCATCAAGAAATGCAATTAATTGCACATTGGAATGTTTGTATCATCACTGGAGACACTGAAAAGCACATTTCCAAGTGGAGTGGCTATGTTTTATTAGAGTTCATTTTTCTGGACTGCTTAGCAAAACTCTGTGCTTCCATCATTACTTTGTTTCCCCTGCTGTCTGTTTGGCCTCCTGTCATAATGTGTAACTTCTTAGTTCTCCACTTAGCCCTAATGCAGTAGCCCTAGTGCAGCCACTCTGCCTGCACTGTGAGCAGGCTAACCTTGTTTTGTATATTGTCTCCTCTTCTAGTCTCTTCAGACTCAAGTGTCTCCCTAGGCCACCATTCTCTGATCATTTTTATCAAATTAACATACTCTTTGTCCTTTTAATGGTCTTTGAATTTGTCACTTTTAATCTAAGACACTTGAGCTCATTAGCCCCAGGAAGCTGACCAGGTTTCTAACACCAGGCATGATTTCTCCCCTGTTGATTGGGCGTTAAGCCTAATTAGCCAGAAGTTGGTTACCACAGATATGTAAGTGGCACTCAGTGCACCTTTACAGATATCTTGCCATGCTGGTCATTGTTGTGGTTAGGGCCATTAATTGCTTCCCTCATTTGACAACTTGCATACCATTTCCTGGTACTATGGAAGCTAGACAACAGACATGAGGCTTTTACATGAGTTCTAGCTTCAATAAACAGAGTTCTGTGCTCTAAGTGTATGGTGTCTTCAACAGTAGGGACTTGGCACCGACCTCTAAGAAGCAACTAAAGGTAACAATCATAGTGTATAGTGTTTAGAACAATGGTTCTCAACCTGTGGGTCATAACCCCTTAGGGGGTCACATATCAGATACCCTGCATACCAGATATTTACATTACTATCCATAACAGTAGCAAACTTACAGTTACATAGTAGCAATGAGACAATGGTATGGTCGGGAGTCACCATAGCATAAGAAATTGTATTAAATGTTGAAAAGGTTGAGAACTACTGGTTTAGGAAATAACATGGACTACCCTGACCAACCATTCGAAAGGAAATCTTTAGTGCCTGATACTGATACTTTTATTACTCCGTGGTTCTTGTCAGAAGTCTTATCAGCCCAAGAGCTATAACCTTTGTGTCTGTGTATGTGTGTGTGTTTACATTCTAAACATCAAGACATATTCTAGAGCTATAGGAATAAAAACTATGATATTGGCACAAAATTAAAGATGTAGACCAATGGAATTAAAGAGCTAAACGTGTACTTGTAACTACAGCCATCTGAAATTTGACAAAGAGGCAAAAAAAAATGGAGAAAAGAAAGCATTTTTGACAAAAGTCCTGAAGAAATTGGATGTCCACATACAGAAGAGTGAAATTCTACCTTCGTCTATCACCCTGCACAGAATTATCTCTAAGTAACTCGTAGACATTAATTTGAAACCTGAAATACTGAAGCTGCTGGAGTAGAGAATAGGCAGTGTTCTATCTGCTCCACAGTTGTAAGCAAACTTGTCATCTAGGCTGGCTTTTATTGGCTACTAAAAAAAAGTTATTAAATAAATGGTAGCAGACACGTAAGTGTGGGAGACGGCAGGAGAGAAAAGTGCAAAGCCCTACAGCAGTAATTCTCTTTTCGGGAGGAGATCTTTGAAGAAGCTTTGTTCAAGCCAAGATCTCAAGTGACAGCTAGACGAGTGTCGACAAATAGTGGGATTGCAATCATTCCAGAGAGGAGTATCACCAAAGCCCTAGCCTGGAGAATAACAGAATGAACAGCAAAAAGTGCAAGTGCTTGACCAATAGTGGAGATGGTAGCCTGAAGAGGAAGTCAGATTGGAAGTGTGTGAGTTTGTCCTGAGAGTCAAAACAGTAAGGACTTTGAGCTGCACGACACCAGGATCTGACTTATGTTGATAAAAGTAAGCCCAACAAAGCGATGAAGCGATGTACAGGACAGATGGGAAAGTGTGCTCACCCTGTTCAGACCTGCACTCGGTCAACCCAATGTCCCTCTGCACAGAGCACTCCCTGCCTGTCTCTGACTTCTCTAGCCCTGCTTCTGCATGCTTACTCTCCTCATGCTTCAGGACTTCTGGCTCTGGCTCTGTTTGAAAGACTTGCACTGTGCCTTTCTTTCTTAGTAACTGGAAGCTTCCTTACTCAGTGTGAGAACTGAATACTAATCGTGTTTAAAATTTGCTTATTAACCAAGCACTGAATATGGAAGAATATCATCCCCATAATAACCTACTTTCATTTAAAGATATTTCCTTTAAACACATATATGCAAATTCTGATTTTTGTCTCTGCCATGCTGCTGGACCTAACATACTTTGCCATTTCAACTAATTTTGTTGGTCTTTCTTTCAGCCTTAACTAAAGTCTAATGTTTAAAAAAATGTCTTTTAAAATGTCTTATCTCAAAAATCAGTACTTTATTAATATAAGCATGTATTTTTTTAAATCTCTGTTAGCTTTGAGGATTACCTTTCCTATTCTTACATACCATACTGCCTATAACAATCCACAGATTTAAATAGACTTTCTCTAATAATTTAATAGGCCTGTGTCTTAATGGGGGGGCTTTTTCATTAAAATACTAATATAGAGAATGAATTTTTCTGATAAAATGTTGATGGACCACTTACTGTAAACTGCCACATCATATTTAAAAACTTATTTTTGTCCTAAGGGAGTTAATACTTCTCCATTTTACCCATAAGAAATATGAAGCTTATAGAAGGTTAATATCCTTCCACTGTTGCATAATTAAGTAGTAGTAGTAGAGACAAATTGTGATCTAGATCTGTCTTACCCTGGAATCTAAAGGCATTCCAGTGTTGAAGTTAATTACTGATTATTCATATTATTAATTGATCAATTATTGATTGAAACGATGAAATAACTCTAACTAAATTAAAAGGGGGCTTGGAAATTTTGGGCTTTAGAAGTTCCTTTTACCATTCTGTGTGTTCAGAGCCTGGGCTACACTGATAGCAAGAATGCTACCTAATTAATCAAGGCAAGGCAGACAGGTATAACTGGAAAAGCTAAACTGAAGAAAAATTCTCCAAATGCATCCTCCAGTGCCTTCCAAAATTGTTCAGTGAATAGAGCCAGGAAACTCCCACCATTTCTCAAGCAGACATAACTAATAGATGCTGAACCCAAAGTGCTGCAGATGTGAAACTTACCAGTGATTTCAATGCAACCATTGCAACTGATACATAAGAAATAATAGCTAATTGTCCTTTAAAGAATGGCTGAATATAAGATCTCAACAGAGAGATGAAATACACAAAAAAGTGTTATACTTCTAAAAAGATTCCCTGTGTTAATGATGGCAAAATGATTCTTCTCGTCTGAGTCATCAGAAGTCACATTCTCAAAGAAATGCTCAGGACACTTGTTCTAGTACATAGGCACCAGAAAAAGCCTCGCAGCTGGAACTTGAAAAGTAAAGAGAGGTTTGTTGTTGGTTGGTGGCTAATCATGACATTACAAAGGCACACTAGATTCTCTTTCAACAAATATAACTTGAGACATACAAAAATTGGAACACCTTGTATTGAAGCCCCATATACAATTTAACTTAATAAATTTCACATAAAATATGAAATTATAGTATTAGAAAGTGTACAATCAATGCAACTTACATTAAATACTGTAGAAGAAACAAAAGTAATTTTAACTTGACAAGTAAAAGAGCTTTAATACATGTACTAACACCTGTTTGAAATCCAGATCCTGCCCCAACTTTATCTCTTGCTAACATAACATCATTGAGAACTACAGCTAATTTCCATATATGTCTCTAAAAATGTCCAGAACCAGACTTCCAAATGAAGACTGTTATTTCCAATTGATTGATTTCTAGACCAGTAAATGATTGAGTCGGAACAACTGGTCACATTTAAGAAAAATACAAGAGTTATTATAACTTCTCTTTTTGATTCTCTGTTCCACAAGGGCTAAGAACTTGAGGTAAGGCAGCTTGTTCCATCAGGGGTATAGGTAAGCAATAGTGGGTCAGGAACAAATGTCCCATACAGCTTCCCAGTCACCATTGTCAGGGCACTCAGCAAGCTCACGGGTCAGCATTATTCTTTGTCCTGGCATCAGCATGTCTCACCTGTTACTCTGGCAGCCACCATGCTCTTTCAGCATCCTGCAGAAAAACACAAACATTCCATCTTCCCCATATTAAATACCTGATCAGGACTGTGCCTTATGCCAGTAAATGGAACCTTCCCTTTCACCTATGCATATTCCATGATGGTTAAGGAAGGCATTCTTGTCAGAACAACGTAAGGCAGGCTCAGTCTTGTTTATGAAATAAAAAAGGAGAAGAGGAGGAGAGCTTTTGAGGCTGCTTGGAAAGAATCTGACATGGCCAAGGACAAGGAAGTGGGCTGCTTGGCATATAACATTCAATTATGAATATATTGGAATGTCCAAATTAAAGCAACAGAGATAGGCCGGCAAGGTGGTTCAGCAAGTTACAGCACTCAGCACCATGCTAGAACTTGAACAGATTACGACACATGTGTAACCCCACATGTATCCTTATAGAAATGCATAAATTCAGCATGTTTGGGAATACTTCAGATATTTTCACTCAATATATATTATAAAATATGTATCTCATAGTACTATTATGTGTAAAATAATAAATTATTCAGGGGTAAAAGGAAACACTTTACCAGAAATATTTAAGAAGTTTAAAATGTCAGGCTTTCCTCTGGAAATGTACAGTATACAGTATTTTGATGTAAGCTGTGTTGCTGAGATATTGATAGCACCTGGGTAAGTTAAAACAGTACACTAGTCATCATATGCTTAATAACATGAAGTGTGAGCAAGTGAGGGTCACTCGGCAGAATGTAGTTCCTCTGAGATGGTCATAGAAGTGAGAAGGGAATTGAAAGCCAGGGAAAGAATAGGAGACAAAAGAATCCATGGCAAGTTGTAGATTGTGAATAGCAGAAACAGCAATCCAGGACTGACACCTCTAGAATGTGGTGATGAGGATGGTCAGATGTGTGCGAAAGTGTCAGAGACTCAACGGTTCAAAAACTGAAAAGAGGAAATGCTCTGTTGAGTATTGACTTTGGATTTCTCAGGGTAATTCCAGTATTTGGGGTGAAAAGGATGTTAGCATATTCTCAATCTTCCATTCTTGAGAAGAATGACCTGGAAAAAGCGAGAATTCCTAGTGAGGGGAAAGATTAAAAGATTATTGCTGTATTTAGCCAGAATTTAAGACTCTCCAAGTTCATATGCTTTAAAACAAAACATAATACACATGCAAATGAAAAGAAACGAAAAATACACTGCAACATAACAGGGCTTAAAAGGGTGTCACAATGCACACTCAACAGAACTGGAATGGAGGCAAGAGGGCTGAGAAATGGAGCTGTAGCACAAGTGACTGCTTGGGTGTGAGGGACCCGGCTGGAGACTGCCTGAGCCAATTGAATGACCTAAAATATGATCTGTCTTTCAGAAGATTCTTAAAATGTATAATACATGCAGTTAAAAATTTAAAAAAAAAACAAATAGGTAGAGGTAATAGAGGAAAGCAATATGCAAATAGAAACAGCAAAAGCCTTTAGAGTCTTCCCTCCTCCCCCAGATTGGAATTTCTCTTTAACTTACAAAGGACATAAAATTAAAACCTTGTAATCTTCTTCCTCTCCTTAAAATGAGTCCATCACAACCTCCAGTCCTTAATGCAGCTGTTAAAAAGTAAACCTTTCACAAAGCTCTAAAGCAATGTTGTCAAGGAGTATAAAGGGGCAGACCCTGAAGTTTGTGGTTTTTTGGGGTCATTAAAGATTTGGATAAGTCTGTGGTTATTTATGACTTTGTACTCTTGGTTTTGAGTATGGATAGTTTCAATTACATACTTAAATTCCTTGAAACAAGTGTGTTCAACTCCTTACAGTCTAATATGAAAGCTATATTAAAGATTTAAGAATCTTAATCTCAGTAGCCTTTTTCTGTAAAAATATTCTAATATTTTGTAACTACACATATTTTTATTTATGAATGAAAGGATAAATAAATAAATAAACAAATGGAATAAGTTGGTTTGCAGTAGTGTTGTGTTGTAGGTACACTAAAGCCACGTGTGTTAGACTGTGGCATGTGTTTTAATATTCTGCTTGTCAGCAGTTATTATTTGCCAATAATTCAGGCTTGCGTGCTACTTGAACAGTATCTTTGCATTAAAGTGCTCTATTTGAAGTCATTTGTCATGAAAACATTGTAGAGAGAAGACTGTTTATGTTTATGACATTTTAAATAACTGGGCAGAACTCTTTGGAATACAGTAAAACAAAAGCTTGTTTACTATTATCTCTGCACACTTAATTCTGCAGCCTTGACAGGATAGCATTTCTGTAAGCTTCTCATTTGGGGGAGTTCAGTAAGGATTGTTTCAGCCTTAGGAATTAGCAGTGTGATAAAGTAAATTGGCTAGACAGGAGGTATTCCCAAAGCATTTAACCACACCACTTTGCTAATACCTACTACTTACTACAAAACCATTGTTTTGATTTGTAACCTACTTTCTGACAGCATTTGCTGCATTTAACAGTCTGTCATTAAGAGACAAATTTTAAGTAAATTATGTGTATGACTGTTTTAAGACAGATTTAAATTTTGATCTTCTTAAATTCATGAAGTAAAGGTTTTTTTGCTATTATTTTGGGGATTTTATATTAAATATATTTATTTATTCACTTTGCATCTCAGTATTAGTTCCCCTCACCTCCCAGTCCCCCTTCATGCAAATCTCCATATTCCACACTAGTGACACATCATGTCACTAGCAGGACTAGGCAAATAGTCTTCAACCAGAAAAGGCATTTAGAGAAATGGGGTCCACAGGCAGGCAGGAAACAGACTCAGGGACAGCCCTTCCTCCAGTTGTTGGGAGAATAACATGAAGACCAAGCAGCTCATATGCCATGTGTGTGCCAGAGATCTAGGTCTAGCCCCATGCCTGCTCTTGGCTGATTCAGGCTCTAGGAACCTCCAAGGGGCCAGGTCCATTGATTCTGTTGATCTTCCCATGGAGTCAGTCTCCTCTTTGGGTCCTTCACTTATGGAATACTTCTCCCAAGTATTCCATAAGACTCCCCAGTTCCATCTGTTGTTTGGCTGTGAGTCTCTGGGTCTCATTCCATTGGCTTCTGGGTAGAGCCTGTCAGAGGACAGTTTTAGGGGGGTCCTGTCTACAAGCATTACAGGATATCATGAATATTGTCAGGGATTGGTTCTTGCTTGTGGGATTTATCTCAATTTTGGACAGTCATTGGTTGGCCATACCCTCCATCTTTGCTCTCTCTTTGTCCCTGTACTTCCTGTAAGCAGGATACATTTTGGGTCAAAGGTTTTGTGGGTGGGATACTGTCCTGATCCCTCTACTGGGAGTCCTGCCTGGCTAGAGGATTTCCAGAGTGCTTGTCCAAGTTTTCACTCACAGCCACAATGGAGGAGTTTTCCCCTTGCTCCACAACCTTACCAGCATGTACTTTCCCTTGAGATTTTGATATTAGCCATTCTGATGAGTGTAAAGTAGAATCTCAGAGTCATTTTCATTTTGCTGATGACTAAGGACATTGAATATTTCTTTTAAGTGCTTCTTGGTCATTCGAGATTCCTCTGTTGAGAATTTTCTGTTTATCTGTGTTTAGGCCGTTTTTTAATTGGATTATTTGGGTTGTTGGTGTCTAGCTTCTTGAGTTCTTTAAATATTTTAGATATTAGCTCTCTGTCAGATGTAGGGTTGGTAAACATCTTTCCCCAATCTGTAGGCTGTCATTTTGTCCTATTTATGCTGTCCTTTTTCTTACAGAAATTTTTCAGTTTCATGAGGTTCCATTTATTAATTGTTGACCTTAGTGCCTGAGCCATTAGTGTTCGTTTAGGAAGTTGTCTCATGCACTGAGTTCAAGGCTACTCCCCACTTTGTGTTCTATTAGATTTAATGGATCTGGTTTTATGTTGAGGTCTTTGATTCACTTGGACTTGAGATTGTGCAGGGTGAAAAGTATGGATCTATTTGCATTCTTCTACATTCAGACATCCAGCTAGACTAGCACCATTTGTTGAAGATATCCCTTTTCTATTGTATGGTTTTGACTTCTTTGTCAAAAATCATGTTCATAGGCACATGTATTTATTTCTGAGTCTGCTGTTCCATTCCATTGTCTGTTTCTAAACCATGAAGTTTTTATTACTATTGCTCTGCAATACAGCTTGAAGTCAAGGGTAATGAGACCTCCAGAAGTTCTTTATTGTTCAGGATTATTTTAGTTATCCTGTATGTTGCTTGTTTGTTTGTTTTTGGTTTTCCATATGACGTTGAGAATTGTTCTTTCAAGATCTTTAAAGAATCGTGTTAGAATTTTGATTATTTCAATCTTACTGTATCTGTAGATACTTGCTTTATGGTTATATGGTCAGTTTGGAAAAGGTTCCATGGAGTGTTAAGAAGGGATATTCTTTTCTGTTTGGGTAAAATGATCTGTAGGTATCTGTTATGTCTATCTGATTCATAACCTCTGTTATTGTTAGTTTTGTTATTTCTCTGTTTAGTTTCTGTCTCAATAACCTGTCCATTGGTGAGTGGAATGTTGAAGTCTCCCAGTAATTAATCTGTGGGGACAATGTGTGTTTTAAGCCTTAGTAATGTTTCTTTTACAAATGTGGGTGCTCTTGCTTTTGGGGCATAGATGTTCAGAATTGAAATATTATCATGATGGATTTTTCCTTTGGTAAGTATGAAGTGTCCTTCCTTGTCTTTTTGTTTACTTTCAGTTGAAAGTCTATTTTATTAGCTATTAGAATGCCTACTCCAGCTTGCTTCTTGGGTCTGTTTGCTTGGAAAACCTTGTTCCAGCCCTTTAGTCTTATGTATAGTCTATCTTTGTTACTGAGATGTGTTTCTTGCATACAGCAGAATGATAGATTCTGTTTATGTATCCTTTCTGTTAGCCTGTGTCTTTTTATTGAGAAATTGTATCCATTGATGTTGAGAAATATTAATTACCAATGATTGTTATTTCCTGTTATTTTGATGTTGGTTGTGATAGTAGTAGTAGTAGTAATAGTTGTGTGTGTGTGTGTGTGTGTGTGTGTGTATCTGTGTGTGTATCTGTGTGTGCTTCTCTTCTATTGGTTTTATTTGCTTTTTTTTGGTTGATTGGTTGAAGTTTTTTTGGTTGGTTGGTTGGTTGGTTGGTTGTTTTTGTTTTTTAGTATAGTTAGCCTCATTGGATTGGAGTTTTTCTTCTAGTATACATGTAATATTTAAATTTGATTTTGTCACGGAATATCTTGGTTTCTCCATCTATCATAATTGAAAGTTTTACTGGCTCTAGTACTTGGGCTGACATCAGTGGTGTTTTAGGATCTGTTACACATCTGCCCAGGCCCTTCTAGATTTTAGAGTCTCAGTTGAGAAATCGGGTGAAATTCTGATAGGTTTGTCTTCATTGTTACCTAGACTTTTTTCCTTGAAGCTTTTAAAATTCGTTCTCTGCTCTGTATATTTAGTGTTTTGATTATTATGTGGCAGCAGGATTTTCTTTTCTGGTCCAATCTGTTTGATGTTCTGTAAGCTTCTTGTACATTTATAGTCATCTCTTCCTTTATGTTAGGAAAGTTTTCTTCTATGACTTTGTTGAAGATGTTTTCTGGACCTTTGAGGTAGGAACCTTCCTCTTCTCTTCCTGTTTTCTTAGGCTTGGCCTTTTTATAGTAGCCCAAAATTCCTTGATGTTTTGTATCATGAACTTTTTAAATTTTGCATTTTCTTTGATGTATCAATTTTTTATCATATCTTTCAAGATGCCTGAGACTCTCTCTTCCATCTCCTGTATTCTGTTAGTGATACTTACTTTCATCTATAGTTCCTGTTCTCTTCCCTAGGCTTTCTATCTCCAGGATTGCCTGCCCCTCTCTTTCTCTCCCTCCCCCCTTTCCCTCCTTCCCTCCCTCCCTCCCTCCTTCCCTTCCCTCCCTCCTTCCTCCCTCCATCTGTGTGTGTGTATATGTATGTATCTGCATGCATGCGTGTGTGTCTCTGTGTGTGTGTGTGTGTGTGTGTGTGTGTGTTTTGCTTCTATTGTTCCTTTCAGGTCTTGAACAATTTTATTCATATCTTTCACCTGATTCAATTTTCCTGTATTTCTTTATTTTTATTTGCCTCTTCTTTTAATCCCTCTACCTGTTTGCATGTATTTTTATGTATTTCTTTAAGGAGTTTATTTATTTCCTCTTTAAAAGCCTCTATCATTTTTGTAAGATTGGATTTAAGACCATCTTCTTGTGCTTCATTTTTATTAGGCTATCTGGAATTTGCTGTAGCAGGATAGATAGCTGGGCTCTGCTGGTGCCATATCACCCTAGGTCTTGTTTGTCTTATTGTGCTATTCTTTAGACATCTCGTTTTCCCTGGTGTTGGCTGGATTGTCCTATGGCAGCAAGACTTCTTGGGAAGGTGGGGGGAGCTGTGGGCTAGACAGTGGAGTTCAGGGTACAGGAGTCTCTGCTTGCTGTGCCTCAGGCCGGCCCCACTACCAAGGGATTGGTAGGGCAATGTTTCAAGCTGATAGTTCTTGGGCTCTCTGTGGGTCTCCATGGGGAAGCAGGATGCTCTTGGAATGCTTCAAGGCTCCTCAGGATCAAAGAGTGAGCCCAGAGGTAGAAAATGGGTTTCAGGGGACCACATACAACTCCCCTTTGCAGGCTGTGCCCTCTGTGGGTGGCCCAGACCAGAAAGCGATTGATTGGGGAGGATTCCATGCTGGTTAGTCCTGGGGCCCTGAAGGTTTCCACAGGGGAGCAGGATGTTCTTGGGGTTCTATAATGCTCCTCGGGACCAAAGAGCAAGCCCATAGCTAGACAGTAGATTTCAAGGGACAGTATGAACCTCATTTCTGCAGGTTGGGTCCCCCAAAATGAAGTTTTTAGCCATGATATATTAGTAAATGCTTATTGTTTGTATTATGTCCTATTGCATTATCTCTGTTAATTAATTTGTAGTCACTCTTTAATATATGTGATGATGTAATCTCTTAGATGTTAATTTTTTAATTAAGTAAGTCTCTTATCCCTTTGTTCAGAAAAAGATTGGAGAGACAGAATCATTGGAGAAAGTAATGAAAGACCAGAAGAACTTTACATTTAGTCTTCAATGTCTTATACTCTAGAGCCATGCTTACAAATCATTGGATTTGCCACAACACCATCTGATAATCAGAAGCTATGAGGATGCTCTCTCCTTTGATATATCTGCAAGATTAGTGATCATAGCACAGTATGTTTGCCTTCCACCAGTTCTCTTATGTTAAAAATAATGTGTGGTTTGGGCAGTTTAATTTGATGTGACAAATCTCTCTCTCTTCAGTGGGATTTTGTATTTGACATTATAGTTATAACTCTAAGTGTGCTCTGAAAGGTGACATTTGTGAAAACCATAGAATGTCTTACGGAAAGATCATCGTGGAATATGCATGACTTAACCTACAAATTCCTTCATGATTATTGTTTCTAATTGTCCATTTGGAATGGAAATCAAAGAGAACTGAAAGCTGTCAGTTATGTAAGCCTTCAAAAACCCAGGTGGATGAGTTCTCTTTTCTCATTTAATTGTAGAACACTGACATCATAACTTTCACAAATTCTCCATGAAGAAAGCACTAGCAGTGTGTCACTCAGTAAATGGTAGCTTTTTAACTTTAGGGTTAGACAGTTGTGCCCCAGGAACATCATCGCTTTTTAACAACTTTAAAGCTGATGATATAAGCCCGAGAAATCTAATTTACATGATTCATCTGGGAGCTATAACTTGTAGTATCTACTTGAGGACAGTGTAATAAATGTGAGGAATTGGTTTTCTACAGCTAGTGATATCTCAAAATACCCTTATTAAGTGAATAGTTAACAGTCTGTAGTCAAATACCATAGATAAAGCTACACTATTCAGTATTAGAGCGAGGATTTACAGAAATAACATTCTATGTCTTTCATTTCTTAGCATAAATTTTGAAACTTAAACTCATCATGCTTCCCAGAGATAGACAATAAAATATTTCAAATATAAACTACCTCATAGGGCACTTTCAGGGATGTAAACAGAACTTAAGCAGTAAATACAGATAGGAAGTAGACAATTAGCAAAATAATCTTTAACTTTTCTAGTAAAAATCATAAGATATATAAGTGATGGAACACTTTTCACTCATCAAGGTTAGAATGTTGGCTCTTTACTTGATGTTCTTGCAGAGGACCTGGGTTCCATTCACAACTATCTATAACTCAAATTCCAGGGCATATGACCCCATTTTCTGACCTCACCAGGAGGCAAATACATATTTACAAGTAAGACACTTACAATCATAAGTAAAATAAATAAATAAATCATTCTTTTAAATTTTCATCTTTTAGTAAATAAATACTGTGGTGGTGCTGTGTCAAAGTTAAGTGAATACTTGTTCCTGTGTCCAGATCAAGAGGCAGTAAGTGATAGGATCTCACCAATGTTCCTGTGAGGGGCATCACATCTCTTAATAATTATATTCAAAAACCTTCTTAACATTATTCTGAATCCTATATATATCCTTTTAATCTACATCAAAAATAAAAATGTTTGCCATGAGCTTAAAATTTTTCAGTTCTTCAAAAAATATATGGCCTTTACAAAATGATAATAAATTTAAAAGGAAATTTACATGTCAGCATTTTTACTATTTTATTTTTTAGTGTAAATATGTTTGGTTTTTTTGTTTTTTGTTTGTTTGTTTGTTTGTTTGATCATCAAAAAATATTTTCCACCATCAGGATTGGTGACACTCACCTTTAATTCCAGTACACTGGATGCAGAAGCAGGCGGGAAAGCTACACTGGTCTATAAAACAAATTCTAAGCCAGCCAGGGCTACCATGAATGAGACTCTATCACTAAAACAAAACAACAACTACACATACACATGCATTCATACCAAAATTCCTCACCATGTATATAGCCCCAAAATTTTACACAAGCTGTAATTATATATGTACTGTTGTAAGTTCCAGTTATTTGAGTTGTTTGCAGTATGGTTTGCATGCTTATTGCTGTCATCAAAATAATTGCATATATTAACTTGGATCTTTTATAAGTATTTATGGATGCATGGTTAGAGTATCTAGTAGCAATAACTTTCCTGAGTTTTTTCCGTTTGTAGAAGTTTTCCGGGGGCTTGATGAGACGGCTTAGTGGTTAAGAGCACCTGCTGCTCTTCCACAGGACTCTTTTTCTAGAGGTGCTCATTCCCAGCACCTGCATGGTAGCTCACAACTGTCTATAACTCCAGTTCTACAATATCTGACATCTTCACACATACATTTGTGCAGACAAAACATCCATGCACATAAAATAAAAACAAATAATTCTTTTTTAGAAGTTTTCCAAGTAAAACAGTATCAGCCTTGGGGCCAGAAATGAATAAATTCAGCATCAACTTTTAAAACTTCTCTGACAGTTCTTTTCTTATCATTATTATTGCTATTGTTAAAAGTAAAATAACTTTGGACTTTTTTTAGTATTTAGGTATCCATCTGTTAGTGATAATCATTGTAGGATCATATTCCTGGGTTTTTTTTAAAAAAAAAAAGAAATTGGCACAAATGTTTTAAATCTCTCCACTGAATAGTGTGCATGTTGACCTAATGAATATTTGCTTTAATAATCATAGTGTGTGTCCAGTTCTTCAGTGTTCTGAGTTGGAGCCTACAACAGCATCTTAAATTCAAGAATCTTTGGGAGTCCATTTCACATCTCATCTCAGCTTTAGGTTTTCTCAACTCCACGCCCCTCAATCTGGTCTTCTCTTGCTGAGGCATCTCAACTGCAGGCATCTCATGGACAACATTCATATCTCGTTAACTTGCTCAACTGGTTTTTGAGAAATTTGTCAAAGTTTTGAAGGCTTATATTTCTGTGCAGTTGTTTTACAAAAGCCCATCTTAGAAAATCTGTACGAATCAGCTGTCATGCTTCATTCTCTTGACTTTGACTTTATTTTTCTCCCTGTAAACATACATTTACATGTTTTACTCTTTACTTTTCCCAAATACACGTGTAAATATCTTTGTAGCAACAAGGTCTGTGCATCATCATTTCACCATCTGCAGGTATGACCAAAATGGCAGGTAAATGTCTGTGTTCAGGTACTGTGTCCATGAAATCCATACTTTTAAGCTTAGAACTTGTAAGACGGGACAGAAGTTGAGATTTGTAAAAACAAGTTGCCTCGAATGTGTTGTTAGAAAAATTAACAAATCTCACATCCATTTCACTTATCTTTCTTGGTTTATACTTACCCAAATTAATCTGATTCTCTGTCATTTACAGTTGTTCAAGAGGTTGTTCTTTGAGAAGTTGAAATGTTAGATTTCTTTTTCTCCTTGGGTACATTTATAAGAAACAGGATTTGGTTTGTCTGAGATTTTTTTGGATATTATAAATCACAAACTTTTTCTTTTAGCTCTTTCATTGTTACATTTGCCATTGGTTACCTATGCCACAGGGAACGAAGAATTCTGCGTTATTTCCGTTATCTAACGGTTAGGTAGCAGCAGCTGAGCAGATCATTTTTACTTAATGCCACATTATCTTTCTGTGGTGGACCCCGTTGTAAAGTATAGAGACGTTAAGCATCATCAAGTTGTTGTCTGATGATTGCCTATTGATGTGACTGCCCTTGAATATCTGTCTTTCTGGAATGAAAGCCTTTTGGAGAAAGTTGCTCTACACAGTCAGGATTTATAGGTCTGTAAATATTTTTGTGAGCCTAATTCTTGCTTATTTGGAGCTTTTGACACTTCAAGTAATTATGGTGCAACTATTATGCACAAAACCCAAATAGCATGACTTGGTTAGGGGAAAAAGGCCAATTCTTTGGTGCTGTGAGTGTGTTTTAATTAGTTTTTCTTCTAACCTTTTATAAATTACTCTAGTTGTTTGAAATTGCTTAAGAGCTGAGGAATAGTCTCCAGGAGACTGGTATCTTACCCTTAGGCTCCTTTTGAACAGAGCAAAATATTCTGTATTCTAGATTGGTAGCATATTAGGGAGATCCTGAGTTCTGTAGGGTAGGAGACCTTGAGGTTGTGAGGTGATACTCCAGAAGAAAGAAGCTGCTGCAGAAAGCTGTCCCCAGGCAGCAAGGTTAACTGTGCTACCCTCTCAAGCCCAGGGTTCCCAGCACATTTGCAGGTCTCCTTCTGACCCAGAGCTCCCAGGGACTGAACTACCAGCCAGATAGTACACATGGAGGGACCCATGGCTCCAGCTGCATATGTAGCAGAGGATGGCCTTATCGGGCATCAGTGGGAGGAGAGGCCCTTGGTCCTGTGGAGGCTAGATGCCCCTGCCTAGGAGAATGCTAGGGCTAGGACAATGAGACAGGAATGGGTGGGTGAGTAGGTTGGGTAGCACCCTCTTAGAAGCAGGAAAAGGGGGTGGGGGTGGGGGTGGGATAGAGGGTTTGCAGAGGGGAAACCAGGAAAGGGGATAGCATTTGAAATGTAAATACAATAACCAATTAAAAAAAGAAAAGATCGGTTGGGTGGTGACAAAGAGATGCCCTTTGTTTCCATGCTTCCTCAAAGAGGAAAAAAAAAATGTGTCAAGCCTCTACTTGGATAACAAATTGTGGCTTTTTTTGCATTCTGACTGAGGAGAATTGAAGAAACTCTTGAAGTGAGTGCAGCTGAGGCAGCTTACTGATGAGCCACATCATGAATCTGGTGAGCATCAAGCACCAGCAGCAGCCATGAGGAATGAAGACTAGCAAAAAAAGAAGTCAGGGAGGATGGCAGGGTCCACTTAAACTGCTAAGGCTGTAAAGGGAAGAACCTAGCCTTTGGAAACATGGTAGTAATCTCTAAACACTACCGCACTAAACCTATCATTGCTAATTAATTTGTATATGTTACAGCTTACAACTTTTACATCTAAAACATGTCAAACTCTTCAGTCCTTTATACCTGAATTAGCAGAAAGTAGTAAAGCACGCTGTCTTAGTCCTCTCATATGCTGTAAGTCCAGTCATACTGACCCATGCCTGTCCGTTTTAGCTATCTAGTCCTCCACTTGTATTAGAGTAATTTTACATTTCTGTCTTGACACAGTGCTTTTCTGTACCCTGCTATGTTGGAATAAGTGTTTATTTCCGCCTTCACAGAAACTTCACTATACATTCTGTTGCTTTCCACTAGTCCAGTTCTCCAGGACCTCTCTGATGCCTGTCTTTGACCTCTCTATTCACAACAGGGCACGGGGTTGGGAGGGGGCACTCTAGAGTATGAAAACTTACCATCTTTTAAAGCTTGGAACTCCATCAGCTCTTGTGTCCTGTCTGCTGTTCTAAACCACTTTATAAATCACTAATCATGTAGAGAGAAGCAACCCCAAAGACAGTCCTGTCACAGCATCTTTCAAAAAAACAAAAGTCATTTCCATTGCAAAATAACTTTAGGATGGGGAAAAATATGGCAATCAGATGTTTTTCTTTGGGAAGACAAGGGAATTATATACACATCATTGGAACGAGCATGCAAATATATATGTCACTGTATCTGGGAAAAGGTTTATGTGAAGTCAGTGTACTTTTGCTGCATCTTATAGCTATCCTTACAGCACAGTGGTTCCTTGCTTTCAGAGAAATAAGACTTTTGCTAGGGAAATCTGAAAATAAAAATTCTTGATGCATAAGATGTGTTCCGGGCTGGAGAGATAGCTCAGGGCTAAAGGCTATGCTCACAAAGTGGTCAATTTTTGTTTTAATGAAATGTAGTTTACAGATTTCATTGCATAAGTATTGGTATTTTAGGGCTAAGCTTTAAACTTCTTAAAAGTTCATGTACTGATAAAGAATACTATCCAGAGGGCTAGTGACATGGCTCCTTGGGTAAAGTGCCTTCTGTGCAAACATCAGGGCCTGCGTCTGGGTCCCCAACACCAATGTAAAATGTCAGGTGTGGTGTCAGTGGTCTTGCTGGCCAGTGAGTCTAGCCATGGGGAGTGCCAGATTCAGTGAGGAACTCTTTCTCAAAGAAAAGTGGAGCAGCAATCGAGGAAGACATCCTAATATATGACCTATTTACTCCCAGCACAAAGAAATGCACCATCCACACACACATGCTGTGCAGCAAGCACATACTCTTAGGCATATACACACATACAGAATAAGAGTGAAGTTAAGAGTTCTGGTGGCTTACAGTAAATTTTAACTCATATAAGGTGGGTGGATTTAAATTTAAAATATGCAGTGAAATGAGCAGCAGATTACCAGAGTAGAAGAAGGCTTCACATGGACTTCCCCCTTTATATGGAAGTGTGGTTGAGAGCAGAAGAAATACACATTATAAATGGCTCACTTCAGTGAGACTGAAAAATAGATACTCCCTGTGTGATATCCTAAGTAAAGACACAGGGCTACCAAAACTCTAGGACCACGCCCCCATCATCCTCTTGTCCCATCAAAAGTAGCCAAATACAAGCAATTGTTTGTACTTGAGGGAACTTAAGCATTGAAACCAATTTTCTAAATTTAAAGAGTACATACTTATTACTTACTTTTGAATTCATGTATAAAATCTCTGAACATGAACTTGTTTCTCCAGTCTTTTTTGTCCAATATTTGTGACATTAGCCCACATAGCATAAATGTTTCAGAACATTTAATATTAATTGATATTTAGAAATACATTATGTGACTCTATCAGAATTTATCTACTGCCCAGATTTTTAATATTATGAATAAGGTTGCTCTGATGATTTCTGTACATGTTTCCTATTGTTTTATCACACACACACACACACTAAGAATAACTAGGATCACAATCATTACACCATAGTATAAACATGTGTAGCTTTTCTATTTAAGTTTCCAAACTGTTTCTCTAC
Organism: Grammomys surdaster; assembly: GCF_004785775.1. NCBI lineage: Eukaryota > Metazoa > Chordata > Mammalia > Rodentia > Muridae > Grammomys > Grammomys surdaster. Next base: position 6,211,830 of record NW_021604597.1, on the reverse strand, counting down.
ATCCCTGCACTTCTGTCTTTTTCCACATAACCATTTGACAGTCAGTATAATACACTGCATTATACTATCAATTACAATTTTCTTATAACTTAAACACCTCAAGTACTGCTTATAATGACCAGTGGTGTCGTCATTTATCTGGTGTTTGTTTATATCTTTTGCTCAACCTTTGTAAAAAGATTATTTTGTTATTATTTAATTGTGTGTAAGACTGTGGGACTATATCTGTATATGAGTGTAAGTACCTATGTGGAGTCTAGAAGAATTGAGTGCCCCTGGGAGCAGAAGTTAAAGATGATTGTGAGCCATCTGATGTGGATTTTGGGAGCTTGGGTTCTCTGCAAACAATATACATTCCTAACCACTGAGCTGTCTTCTCCAGCCCCTTACTGAATCTTCTGTTGACCTGTTGTTATTCTGATACATTCATAGAAATTCATAATCTGTTCTGAATCTGAGCTTTCCATGGAAGTGTGCATTCATAATTCTCCCCACCACTCACCTTCACTTTTGTTTTAAGCTGGTTTTCCAGTCCATATCACCTTTTCTTTTATCGTGATGATTTTGCTTCTTGAAATGTTTCCTTGTAAGCTGTGAAGATGTTTTAAATGTTCTTCTGAAAGCTTAGCACTTTGACTTTGCACTTGAGATCTATATGGAACTGTACACAGGAGACAAAGTCAGCATTGACATTTCAGCCAGCTATTAAAACCAAGCCTTATATATTAAAAGGGCCACCCTTGTTATACTGTATAATAGCCTGTGTAAAGAAGATCAGTCTTTGCTTCCTGGAACTACTTTCCTGAGCCAGTTGTCTATTTTATTTTTTAATCATGTCTTTGTGAGAACATGTACTAATAAGTGTGAGTGTCCACAGAGGCCAGAGAGGGTATTAGAAGGCATGTTGCTGAAGTTATGGATTGTTATGAGCCCCCATATATGGGTACTGGAAACCCTGCTCCATTCAGCAAGTCCAGTGAGTGTTCCCAACTGCTGAGTCATCTTTCCCAATTGCTGAGTCATCTTTCCCCTCCCTTTTGTCTGTTTTTGAACCCAGCTCTCTTGATTGCTATAACTTTTTTTTTTAATGAAAGGAAAAGGGATTCTCTCCCCTTTCCAATTTTTTTTAAAAACGATTTATTTACTTATTTTCTGTATATGAGTACAGTGTCATTCTCTTCAGAAACACCAGAAGAGGGCATCTGATTCCATTACAGATCTTTGTGAGCCACCATGTCATTGCTGGGAATTGAACTCAGGACCTCTGGAAGTGCAGTCAGTGCTCTTAACTGCTGAGCCATCTCTCCAACCCCTGCTATAATTTTTTTAAATAAGCCTGGCAACTGGCTTATTTCCAGGGATGTGGTTTTCTTTTTCTTTTCTTTTTTTTGGATATTTTATTTATTTACATTTCACATGCCATACCCCTTCCCCATCCTCCTCCCATTAATCCCCTATCCCATCTCTCTTCCTCCTTATTTGCCTTTATACTGTTTAAATTACATGCAAGTATTAAGATCAGTTCTAGGTTGAGGAACTTGCAATACAATAGATGCAAATAGTCAAGGAAAAAGCGAGACAATAAACCCAAATAGTCAAAAAACACGCAAGACAATAAAGAGTCCTGTGATCACTATTTCTCGGGGTTTATCAGTATGACCAAAATATTTGAGCCTACTTCCCTGTCCTAGTCCAAAGTCATTTTCATGCCTGAAGCCTACTTCTTTGTTCTAGCTTTAGATTCCTGCCTGAAATTTCTTTTTTGTTCTAGCCTATGATTTAGATTTCTGCCTAAGATTACTTCTTTGTTCCAGCCTGATGTCAGATTTCTGCCTATAGTCCATTTCCTTGTCCTTGGCCTGTGTCAGATTCCTGCCAGGCAGCCTCAAAAGCTCTCAAGGTCTCCCCGTTTTTTATTGCATAAACAAGACTGTGTCTGTCTTAGGTCGTTCTGACAAGAAACCCTTCCTTACTCTTTGTGGAATATGCATTATCATAAGCAATGCATTTCTGTCTTGGGTTGGTAAGGCTCTGTGCAAAATATTACCCGTCCTTGGCTTGCCAGCCTGTTAAATTAATAACTCTGTCTGGGGGGGGGGGTCCATTTTTAGTTTCAAGACATGTACTTTGGCTGCCAGCCTATTGATGTAGTTAGAGACAAGCTTTAACATGATGGGAAGGAGTAAAAGTATTCCCAGGATAAGAAGGGCTTGCATGATCAAGGTAAATATCCCATTCCTGAAGTTTGACCAAAATGGAAATACTGACCTCAGTCCATGGATAATTTTACCAGCATTATCTGCAGAATCAAAGCTCAACAGAGCAGCATTCTTTAAATTCATAATCTCACTATGCAGAGTTAAAACACCAAGAGAGGTATTAGGATTTTGCCAAATACCCTACAGGTGTCTTTAAACTTTTTTCTAATTATAATGACAATCATTGTAAATTTTAGAAGTAACACTACTCCTATGATATTTGTTGAAAATAACAGTCTACATTTGGTAGGTTAGATCTGAACATTTTGAGAGACATGTTTGGAAGTTAGCTGCAGTTCTCTATGATGTTATGATAGCAAGAGATAAAGTTTAGACAGGATCTAGATTTCAAACAAGGGTTAATGCATGTTTTAAGGCTCTTTTAATTGTCAAGATAAAATTGGTTTTGTCTCTTCTACAGTATTTATTGTAAGTTGTATTGACTGTATAATTTCTAATTGTGTTAGTATATAGAAACCTAGCATGTCTGTTACAGGAGTCTATCAACCAGCTTTTGTCTTACTGCCCTGAGTATTAGAAAACCTTGATTCTCTGAAAAACACTTGAAACACTTGAAAGTGCTGGAAGAAGTGAGTTAGGCTTTAAGCAGAAGCAAGAGGTTAGCAGGCTTGATTATTGCTGGTATAACAGCTTTAATTTCATTAACTGCTAACACCACTGCTTCTGCAATAGCATTGACACAAGGAATTAAAACAGCTATTTTTGTTAACCATATAGCAAAAAATGTTACTAATGTATTGAGTATACAAAAGGATTTATATAGGTGTCTGGAACAACAGATTGATGGTCTATAACCTATTCAAATTATCTGAAGGAGGTTCAGAGTTCAAGGGTTAGGAGCCATCTCAAGTGTTATGACAAATATCATTGGGATGTTGTTTTCATGTGTTTATCCAACTGGTCTTGACCTTTGCACTTCTGGGGGAAAATGTTGAAATTTCATTGACTCTATTGAATATTGAATGAAATGTTGAAGAGCATTGGCAGCTTTATAAAAATGGAATGCAAATGTATGTGTATGAAACGCCTCTGCTTATGTAAGTTGTCTCTCAGTTGTCTTGGGGATGGTAGGTAGGTTGCAATGAGAAGATACTGTACACCTTTTTATAAGATTTTCTTTTAGGGATTTGATGTTATTTTTTGCTGTAGTAATTATGTATGTATTTTTCATTTAAGAACGAGTTTGAGACCGATGAATAGAATGTAGTTGTTTTCATATGTATATCTTTATCCAGTAATCCTGCCAAATACTCATAGGTCATAGTACTGGACATTTTCTTGGCTACTCAGATGAGCACAGTATTACCTGAGACACTGGCAGCATGGCTCCTTCCCCAAATTGCTAGCACTAGGAATTCTGCTGTGGTAAGATCTCAGTGTGTTGTTTCATGGAATGTGACAGTGAGGTTCTTTCTGTGTCCTGATAGCTCAAAAAGTTTCGATATTTTACCATAATATAGCTATTTTATGAGGTTTTGTTACATTTGGTTTTTAATTTATTTTCTTTATCAGAGTAAGGATGACTCCTGTCTTATTTTATGTAGCTTTTGAAAAGTTTTTATACTGAGTAGGTGTAGAATTTTTTCATGACTTATCAAAAATAACACATGGTTTTCTTTACCTTTTTTTCTGGTGGTGGTGCAGTAATTGAATGGAAAGGAGTATGACATTAATTCTCAAAGACTGATGATGATTGAGGTACATTGTCTTTTGAGACTGTACACTCTTCTCAAAGGCTTATTTGCAGACCCTCTATCAGAGTCCTGTTAGCTAACTGTGGTTTAGTTAACAGTCAGTGTCCCCAGGAGGATGCAGCAGGCCACTGATCTTTGGAAGGTAACTCCTAACTCAAGGGAGCTTTCTGTCCTCTAATCTATGAGAGCATGCCAGTCCTCAGTTATGATAACATTACTATAAAGTAGGACTTATTATTGGAATGAGTTATTATTAACTAGCCTGCAGGGTTAGTAAAGAAACAGTTCGGATTTCTAATTCCAAGGAATGACCTAGGATTAAAACATCAGGGATGTTTAAGATATGTTAAATTAACCCGGTTAGGGTATGAGAATGGTTATAACAAAAGATAAGACTGAAATTCAATCAAGGAGGCTCTTGATTGCCCAGCCAACGATTAGGCCTGGCTCTGTACTGTAGCAACTCAATTTTACAGATAAGGAAACGCATCTTGAGAGGTCATGACCTGCCTCTGGTACTTCCAAACCAGAATTGCAAGTTCATAATAAAAAGAATTTAAACATACTAGTCCTTCATAAAATAGCCTGCCCTGTATGTATGCTAATTATTTTACTTGTATTATCTTATATTTATAAAATTGGGGGGTTGTTCATCTTTGTTTTACTGTTCTTCAGTTGTAAAATTAAATTGATGGGGACTCAAGCAGAACAAATATTTCTGCAACCATGACAGAGGTAATAGGCATTCTTCTCCTATGATACTGGATTTTCAAGCAAGGTCATGGGGTGCTAGAGAAAGAGAAACAAGCCACATAGTACTATGGGTGATTAATGTGAGGGGCAGTTCTGGCTTAACTAATATTCATATTAGTTTTGAAATCCTGATGACACATTGCCTGTATCCAGTGGACTCTTTTCCTCATAATTTCTTATTAGCTTTGTGCTTCCTTAAGCTAGAGGCTAATGGCAGTATGCTTCGTTGGAAATGATGAAATATCTTTGCCTTTTCCTTATCACTGTGCTGTACTCATTACCATTGTATTCAGAACATATTTTTATATGTCATGTTTGTGCGTGTGTGTGTGTGTGTGTGTGTGTCTGTGTGTGCACGCATGTGCGTGTGCACGTGCATGGAGGTGGGAGACAAGATCCAGTACATAACTCAGACAACCTTTAAACTCACCACCCTCCTGGCTCAGCCTCACAAGTGCTGGATTCCAGGTGCCTGCCACCATGCCCAGCCCTCTATCATGGAAGCTAAAAGGATGAACACATGCTAAGTGAATAAAAGACCGATAAATAGTTCTATTTGTCTTTTACATAGCATAATACCTTTGGGGTAGAAAATAATGTCTTTCAGATAGCATTTATTACACATGAAAATTGTGAATTAATGATTGTAAAATGAATGAATTCCTGAAATTTATCTTTTCTTGTCATTTCTCCAAAATCCTAGTAGTAGATAATGACAATCAGAATTTGTTCTAATTGACTGATTATAAGAGATAGGCTATAACAAGTTAATTTTAGTATTGTAATTATTTCTCTTATCTGTTTAATAATATTGTCTATATTTGTAACACTAAAAATGTATAAGGTTCTACATTGCAATGAAAATGGTTAATTTAAGTAGCAAAGGAAGTTTAGTTCCTTTTGTAAACAATACTTCAAATTTTAAGTTTTGCCAGCAAAAATGCCCATTTAACTCTGCTGTGAACAAGACTCAGAGCACAGAACTTTCTTATGTCATTAGCTTTTCATTACCTTTGGCCCAGTGGGTTCGGGTTCATACCAATAATGTTTTCTGCTTACCTATTAAATTGATTAATATTTATAGGACATATGTCTTAGTCTATACTAATGTGAATACTGGTGACTTACTCATTTAGAGAAATTAGAATTAATAGACTATTCATATTAGGGGAACCCAGAATTGGGTTTTGTTTAAAAAAAATCAAAATTGGCCAATTAGGAAGACTGCTGAATCAGTTAATTAGGCATTATGTGACCTAGTAGGTCTACCTCACACTCTTTAAGAATCCACTAGCTAAGAAATCAAAGAAAAAGCCAGGATTTAGAAAGAAAAGTAAACAGGATTATAATATACTGACAGAGATTAGTACCTCGCTAATTAACTCTTGGTGATGCTACACACTTACAGTCAACAGCACATTAGTCGGAAAGCAGTATGTAGGAGAACACAGTTTAGACGTGCTCGAGACATTGTGGGCTAGGCTAGTTCACAGCCCTGAGACTCTAAGCCCATTAACAGGGTCTTACCCACTGTCCTCATCAATACCATTGTTTCCTGGAAGTGTCCCATGACACTTTTGGCACCTGTCCCTGTCTAAAATCCTAAATTGTGTCACTTTCTTCTCCTAGTGATGTTACTTTTGTTCATTGGATAGGTAGACCTCTTTTGAGTCTTTGCTATAGTAAGACCTTCAGTAAGTTTTATGGTCAGTCATGGTTATAAATTTAGACTTTGGAAATTAGATCACTTAGAGTTTACGTATCTCCTATCTTAAGGATTTCTTTTCATTTTTCTGAAAGACAAACATTAAAATTTTTGTTGTAAATTTATAATTAGTTTTTAGCATTGTGTTTACTTTGTGTAAGCATTTAACTTCTACCTGGACAAAAATTATAAATGATAAATTTCTGGGTTAAGCATTAAAAATTAGTGTTTCTTTAAAAAATAAATTGAGGTGCAAGGAGTAAATTTCAGTGCTACACAGAATGGGCAGATGGCAAAGTTTAGAGTTTATCATATACGTCTTAAAGTTGCAGGCGCTCGTCCACATAAGGAAAGGAAAGTGTTGTAGGAGAGGGCAGTGCTCGTTCTGATCGATCACTGCACGTTATCGGCATGCATCACATTATCAAGGTGTGTCCTAAGGAACAGGTACCAGCCAGCCATTGAAAGGTTCTAAGGAAAGTTAGATTCTCTCTACCTAGCACATATGGAGGAACTGTTTTATTCTTTGATGTTGGTTGTGTTCACTGAGCTGGCTTCACACAAGGTTCGTTAGTACCGTGTACATATGGCAAGGGAGACTCTGTTAATAGCATCATTCTTTCTCACTTACACGTGTCTCCCAACTTTCCAGTCTCATTTCCTATTGTTTGATCTGACTTTTTGTACAATTCCCCAGTAAATGTAATAGCATCATATAATACTGACGTGCTAGATTTTAATGAGAATACTTTAGGAATAGGTATATAAAATACACTTATAGACACTGCAGATTATGAAATTGAATGCTATAAATTGCATATATATTTTCAAGGCAAGATTATGCCATATTAGAACTGTCTTCATTTCCTTTGGGTCCTTAATAGCATTTCAAATACAGCATTTGTAATGTACTGATATACTTTAGAGATAAAGCATCCTGATATTTTCCTACCTTTATCTTCAAGAACATTGTGAATGACTTAAGCAAAACACTTATTATATTAGCCATTTAATCCATACATTGTGAATTTGATATGTACTTTAAAAAAAAACTTCCTTTGGAAAAAAACAAAAGCAAAAAAGCTGTCAGTGATGCTGCAGTCTTTCAGTTACAGCACTCAGGAGGCAGAGACAGAGGCAGGCTGATCTCTGTGAGTTCAAGGCCAGCCTGGTCTTCAAACCAGATTCCAGGAAAGCCAGAACTACACTGAGAAACCCTGTCTGGAACTCCCCAACCCCCCAAAAAGGACTTCCGTGATCCTCAGATCTTCACCCCCCCCCCCAGTCTGAGAGTCTTTCAGTGTTCTGCTTTTATTTTTAACCACTGGGAAGTGTTTTCATTATTAAACGAGGGACAAACAGAGTGAAAACATGCATTAATTTCCTGGCATATGAAAATAGTTACTCAGTTTCTTAGTTAACTAGATTAAACTATTATTTTGTAGCAGTTATGAACCATTATGACAAATAAGCCTGAATTTTGTTTTATCATTTTATTTCTGTGCCAGTATTTAAAAATAAATAGAGTATTTTATGATTGTTGATAGATGTGGCTGAACTAAGCTTACAGCAGATCAATGTTTTAAAAATTGAAACAGTATAGGTTTATATTGATTAATGTGGCTAAATCAAAATGGGAGGCTTTGTAACAGCTTTCTTAGACAGGCTGCTCCCCAGTAATGGCAGCCTATCCATTTTAGCTTTCCACTGATAAATCAGCTTGAAAATTGGATGCCAAAATTTTTTTCACTGAAGTAGTGATTTTTTCTTGCCCTTTAACCTTTTCTGATATATTAGATTGGTTTATAAGACTAAACTCTATCTCAGAGAAAGCAGTTGTCAAATTGACAATTTGATGGACTCTTAGATGACTTTAACATCTGTTTTTATCCATATGTGCGTATGCGTGTATATATGTATATACATAATGCCTATGTATAACTGCACATTTTCTAATGTCCTGTCTAAAGATAGGTTTTTATATTGAAAAATTAAAATGTATATTTCAAAACATTCAACATTCTATTTGTAGATCTTAGACGATAAAGAATGTCAGAGTCCTGACTGGACAGTTGCTACCTGCTCCTGCAGTGCTCACTGTCGTGTTCAATATGGGCAGGTTTTCACATGAATTGTCATTTCTTAAAAACAAGAGTCCTTAGTTGATCAATAGCCACCCTCATACCTTACTTACTATATAGTCCAGAGAAACCTGTCATGTTTTATTATCATAAAAAATAAGCATAAGCCAATGGCACTCTCTTACTTATCTGGAAACAATAGTATTTAAAATAACACTGGAAAATATGACTAACATCACGAAAAAACAAGCTTAATTTGTATTTAATTGGGTGGACTTAGGTGATGGCTGACATATCCTCATGTCTCTATAGTAGAATCTGTGTTAGCCTGGGAAGGTATCGATTGGGAAGTTTCTGTTGTATAATTACTTTTTTTGCCAGGAAAAAAAAAATCATGGTGTATTGATCTAGATGTGAGGCTCTGAGCAGCAGCTTCCCTTGGTTAACAGTGAGTGTCATCTTTCAGCCATGATAAATGGTAACACACTGGCCCCACGTAATTACCTTGTGGTGAAATGAACCTCCTATTCCCTTCCCCTTTTTTTAGCACAGAGATATAACAGTCTTCTTCTTCCGAAAGCTGTAATTTACTGGACTAATCATCCTCTTACTAGGGAAAAAATCCATGTCCCCAAGAGTATGACCTACGTTGTTGGCTCACTGAAACAGAAGCATCTTTTAAAATAATGAATGAATTAAAAGACACCATAGTATGCTGCTTTTGACCCTTTCTCAGTTGTTCTAGTCCATGCTTTTCCTGCCTGGTCACTCCTGGTCACTCCTGGTCACTCCTGGTCACTCCTGGTCACTCGGAAATTTTGTACTGGATGTAAATCAAAAGAGGGAATGTAGACATGGTTTGCAGTGGGGAAGTGATTTATTAACCTATTAAGTTTACAAAATGACTACATGTTGTAAATACAAAACATTTTATTTAGGTAACACTTATTTTGAGAAAACTACTGCTTAAAACTCTTTATAGAATTTTAAGTCTTAAGCAGCATTTCTATTTTGTAAGTTCTTTCCCTTTAACAGTTATTTCCATCAAGCAGCCAATAAGCCCCGGAGAATGTAAAAATCATGCTGTCCCTAGCCATTCCAAAAGACTAAAATATTGCTGGTCGGTCACTCTTACTCTTAAGGAGGCCGAGTGTGTTACCAGCTTTCCTTAAGTCTGTGAGGCAAAGATCTGTCCTTCGTGCCCCTGCTTTAATACTGCCCCCTGGGAATGACTTTTATTTAAGTAATGCTATTTAAAGGGTGTCTGGCAGTCATTTTAGATCATTGTAAGACCATGGTGAACGGTTGGATAAAGGTCATTTTCAGAGATTGTACTTAGTTAAATAAATGTACAAGTTTTCACAAAGGGTCCTGCTTTTCAGTGTGCTGTTACAAGCTCCCTCAGAGCCTCTGGGAATACCATGTAAAGCATAGCTGCCTCTGCCTCGAAGGCAATGTATTTTATATTTTCCTTCTCTTTGTTAGTTTTCTCCTCATAATTCTGCTTATTTCCACAACTGAGCACAAAAGTTTTATTTGATTGTAAATCAGATCCATCACTTTTGACAGTTGGTTGAAACCCTATATAGAGATATGAATGAACATTTAGACTCCTTTAGGATCATTTTTTGCTAAGTCTTATTAAAAATCACTAATTTAAAAACAAGACTGGAACAGTTCTCTCTTGAATGTAGCCCCAGTCGATAGTTTCTTCCTACCGTCATCACAGCTGGCTTCTTGCTGTTCACGGCTAACCAGTGAGATCCATACAGATGAAAGCCACCCTGATCCTATGTAGTCATTTCCTGTCACGTTACCAGCCTTAAATTACTTCCATGACCTAGCACTGCTTATCAAGAATGCCCAGACTCAACTTGTGCATTGAGCTGTGCTGTGCTCCAGGAAAATGATACTTCCTTAACGCCACCTTGGGAGGGTAGCTCATCACCACGCTGTCATTTTCTAAAGTAACTATTATGTTTGCTCCCTGAGGAAATACTGTCTCTGATCAAGTCATTTATCACTTAAATTCTAGAAATGTGTGCACTAAAGTAAACATACCTCTTTAGTTTAATTGTTAACATATTTTTTAAATGAAACAAAAAGTTATGCTAAAATGCCTCCGGTCAAAGTCTTATTGAGCTGGGGTTTTCTTAAATATTTATTTGAGCAAAATTAGATGGAACGCTGCACTGTAGCTGAATGCTTCAGAGGTCATAGAGCTATAGTGAGTTTGATAGAAAACAGCTTTTCTCCTTCCGTTTCTAAATGGTCCCTACTTTGATTACAAGCATTTATTATAATTATCAAGAGATTAGGCTGTTGTTATAGAATCCTAGTAATGGAACCATTTAGAAGGAATATAATGGCAGTTTATTGGGTTCTGCAAAGGAAAGAGTACACAGATAGAGTGCTCTGTTTTGTACGTGGCTCCACTCCTGGCTGAGGATACTCATTTTATTATTCCATCTCTGTTCTTTCATGTGGTAGGTTTTGGTGGCTTAGGGGTGTCATGTTCTCTAATATGTGACCTGACCTTTGGCCTTTCTGTGCTTTTTATTGTAAGCCACACATATATGTGTGTGTTACTTTTCACTGTTAATATCTTTGCTATAAAAAATTAAAACAGTTGATGCCCAGTTAGTTCCCGCATAAATGAAAAACATGGGCCTAACAGGGTTTTTTTTTAATATTTCAATTCATTTAGAGACATCTACATGGACGATATAAGATCTGGGGGGGGGGCGGCTAAAATCAGTGGATTAGAGTTCCCTGAATTTGTAACTAGCAGAATTTCAGTATATGCAGAAATACAAGAGAACATTTAGAGAATTGATGTCTGTACAGAGAAGGGACCATGTCGTCTGTCAGAAATGCCTGTGCTAGGAAGAGGCTTAAGTTCAGAAAAGCCCTTTCTTGTGCTCTGAGATACTAGAGAAGCTATGCTAGTGATTTTGGATATCCTGAAAATAAATGATTACTGGTCGGCTTCCTTGCCTAATAGCATCCTGTGAATAATAAGCCTTCAGAAGATTTTGGTTGGTTAGTTGGTTTTGTTTTTGTTGTTATTTTGTTTGTTTGAAAATTAGTCTGTTTTTATCAAAGTGATAAAGAAAATATTACTTTTATTTAAATGTTTATAATTTCTGCTGGCTATTTTGTGGTGGTAGCCCCTCCCTCCCTGCCCCCCCAACTGGGTTACTCTTTGTAGTACAGGCTTTGAACTTTAAATCTTCCTCCTGAACCTCCTGAATAGCTGGACCCACAGGTCTGCCCCATTAGGCCTAACCTAAATAGTATTTCTTTGAAGCATTTCAAATCTGCATTATCTCTTACTTTTTCTGAATCATACTATCAACATACATAGTGTTATTTGGTTGCTGTTATTGCTAAACAAGTGTGTAAAGTTAGCAGGAGTAGTGGTTCCTTAAACTGACCACCCAGCATGTACCAGAGGCTTCAGCTGCCATTCCAGCTTTCTAGAGGCTCTGCCAGACTTCTCGTCTTTGTTGTTTACTTCCTTCTTGTACACTGAAAAAGACTGGAGATGTAGTTACAGAGCCAGCTTCACTAACACACAGAGCAGGAAAGGAGTGATTCAGAACGATAATGAATCAAAGTCGGATAGAACACTCCATAAGCCCCTTCATACTTGTTCAGCTGCCTTCTGACATAATGATATGCCTTGTCTTTAAAACAGTGTGTGAGGTTTGTATGCTGTACTGCATAAATAATGTGTATATACTATTATATATATAATAGCATTTATACACTGCTGTGCTGTATTATACAGATTATATTTAATATAGACACTTTATCAAGTGTATGTAAATAAAAAAATGACAAAACTCTAGGCTGTGGTGGTGCATACCCTTAATCCCAGCACTTGTGAGGCAGAGGCAGGCAAATCTAGGTGAGTTTGTGGCCAGCCTGGTCTACAGAGTGAGTTCTAGGACAGAGAACCCTGTCTCAAAAAACAAACAAACAATAAATAATAATAGATAATAATAAATAATAATAATAAATAATAGACAAAACATCTCAATCCCAGCAGGATGGTTCACAGCTGTAATCCCAACACTTGGGAAGCAAAGATAGAAAGATTGCCAGGAGATCAGGACTAGCCTCAGCCACATAGTGATTCATAGGCTATCCTGAACTACAAAGTGAGCCCTGCCTCAGATTGGGTGGGGTCATGGAATACTGAAATATTTTAAAAGAGTAACATATGGCTTCCCTATTATTATAATACTCGAAAACCATAGAAAAGTGAAATTAGTCTGTTTATAGTAGGTGAAGACTTCATCTGTAGAGATAATGCAGATTTCAAATGCTTAAAAGAAATACTGTTTAGGCTAGGCTAGAGCGGCAGGCCTGTGACTTCAGCTCTTCAGGAGGTTCAGGCAGGAAGATTTAAAGTTCAAAGCCTGTACTCAGTCATTAAGAATCTGTTGTATTTTACTACAAAGCCCTTATATAGAGTTATGTATATGAATTTGCCAAAGTGCTTGTTCATATGACTTGATTGCATTATTGCGTATAATTGTATGTAATGGTGCTTTCATTAATGAAGATTGGGGTGAGAGTGGACTAGCGCCTGTGAGCAAGGACAAGGACAATAGCAGTGGTTTGGTAGGAACAATCACAAGCAACCTTTCGCTTCGGTTTTTGATGTGCAAGTCAACAGTTAAGAGCTTACCTAAAATTGCTAGTATTTATATTCTGTATGATATCACCAACTTTCTATAGTAATGAAAGGAGACTAATACATTGAGATTTTTACATAGGGCTAATGGTTGCATGGTAGGCATACACCAATACACTTGAAATCTGAATTGGAAAAGAACCAACTCAAGCAAAATAGAAAAAGGAGGGGGAGAAGAGTTTCATCTTTAGGAACTGTCTTAGAGGCCCAATCCTTTTCTAAGTTCTAAAAACAATATTCTTTTGTTTTCTTATGGGGAATGTGTATGTCTTATGGACAAAATTAGATGTATGCTAGCTAGTGTCTTATGCTTCTTTGTTACTATGTTATGCATGACATCTTTATTTGCACATTGCTTTGTAAAAATACCAGTTTGTGTGATTATTGAACACTAACCAAAATGGTCCTGATGCAAAACATGAATCTGGAGGATTTCAAATACAAACTCAACTGTGAAAATAGCAGCCCAGAGCTGTTGTGAAATATGGAAAGGTCAGAAAGGAAATACGAAAGAGTGTCATGTGGATGAATGGAGCTTTCAGCCCCCCTGTTGTGTTACTGGCATCTTGAGGGACTCCTTCCTTAGGCCACCCTATGATAGGCCAGCCTGGTCTACAAATTGAGTTCCAGGACATCCATGGATACACAGAAAAACCCTGTCTCAAAAAAGCACACAAAAAAAACAAAAACAAAAAACACAAATACCTGACTTCTCTGAGGAAAACAAAAGGAAAATTAAAAGCAAATTAAAAACTCAAACATATCAACACCCAGACTCTACAAAGGCCTTTTGGCAAACATATGTCCTGAGGCCTTTGAAATAACTATTTTAAGGAAGATATAAAGATTTTTCTCTTAAGTGATTTTTCCTCCTCCTAACGTGCCTCTCCTTCACATTGGTAGTAGAAATAAGATCCATCTTACGGGGTGAGTGTGAATAACATGCTAATAAAAGGGTTTTTAAAAGATAAATATATCTCTCCTAAAAGTTACTAGATGGCATTAACATGAGTTTTCAAAGTTCACTGTGCCTCTCCCAGGTTTACCGGTGTTCATCCCGGGTGGTTGTCTATGCTTAGAAGGAGGCAGGAAACAGCTGCCTACAATGTCTTATCCTCAGGAGAATTCATTTTCTCAATTGCCTTTGCAGTGAGTGTAGCTAGGATATCAGACTACCACCACACAGAGACTTGCTCTACCACTAAGTGGTTGCTTGATCTGGAGAACATCAACCCCTCCTGGCCTCTGTTTCCTTTCTTAGAGGGTTGGGCCATATTGGTGCATTTCTCATTTGGAGTTGATGAGGACTAAATAATCTAGCATATGTAGTGATTAGAGTCCTGCTCATTGGCCTGATGCAATTACTGTTCTAACAACTATTGGATTATACTGAGGTGACAAACAACCTGAGCATTTCAGGGATTTGCACCCATGTCCAGCAAAGGCCCTCAGAAAGGCTCTGCTCACAGAAGCCACTCTTAACATCTTAAATACAAGATGGCATGTGGAGAGAAAGGGTCATGGCACTCCATCTATTGTCTCAGGGATTCTTGTCTGGAAGTGACTTGCTGATGGTCACAAGTAACTGGCCAAGAAGTCACATCAGCATGCTTTTCTATGTTCGTATGAGTTAGGCATGTTGGCAAACTGTCTTCCAGCTTTGGACACACTGAGGTGAAGGATTGCTACAAAGTCAAGCAAACTTGAGCTACATAACAAAAGTGGCTGGGAGAAATACACTCTGTAGTGTACCCAAAAGGAGAAAACTACGACATGTTTATCTAAATAGTAAGTTTAAAGAATATAGTATCCATTTAATTTATATAGTTCAGGTACTCAAGTTACCATTATACAATACTGAAGTGTATAGTTTAGGGCTTGGGATATAGCTCAGTAATAGAGCACTTGCCTAGCATATGCAAAGCCCTGGCTTTAATCCTTAGATACTACCAGAAATGAAGGAAGGGAGGGAGGGAGGGAGGGAGGGAGGGAGGGAAGGAAGGAAGGAAGGAAAGACCAGCTGACAAATGATGCACACTCCAGTTTTTTGGTTTTGTTGTTTGGTTTAGGGTTTTGTTGTTGTTGTTGTTGTTGTTTTCTTTTGTTTGTCTCAATTATGCTGGTCACTTCTTTTTATTTATTCACTTTACATTCTGCTCACTGCCCCCTTCACACCCCCTGCCCTTATACCCCCTCCCCTTCTCCTCTGAGCATATGGGGGTCCCTGTGTATCCCCAAACTCTGACACATCAATTCTCTGCAAGGTTTCGCACATCCTCTTCAACTGAAGCCAGACTAGGCAGCCCAGCTAGAACATATCCCACATACAGGCAGCAGCTTTTGGGATAGCCCCTGCTCCAGTTGTTTGGAACCAACATGAAGACCAAGCTACATACGTATAGGGAGACCTAGGTCCAGCAATGCTCTTTGGTTGGTGGTTCAGTCTCTTAAGAGCCCCAAGGATCCAGGTTAGTTGACTCTGTTGGTCTTCCTGTGGAGTTCATACCCTTTCAGCACGCTCAATTCTTTTCCCTATTTGTTTATAGGAGTCCCCAAGCTCCATCCACTATTTCACTCTGAGTCTCTCTCTGCATTTGTCTGAGTTGGCAACTGGATAGAGCCTCTCACAGGACAGGCATGCTAGACTCTTGTCTGCAAGCATAACAGAATATCATTAATAGTGTCAGGGATTGGTGCTTGCCCATGGGATGGGTCTCAAGTTCGGACAGTATTTAGTTGACCATTCCCTCAGTCTCTGCTCCATCCCCCATTCCTTCATTCCTTGTAAACAGGATAAGTTTTGGGTTGAAAGTTTTGTGGATGGGTTGGTGTCCCTATTGTTTCACTGGGGTTCCTGTCTGGCTACAGGAGGTAGCCTCTTCAGTTTCCATATCCCCATGCTGTGAGTTGCAACTAAGGTTACCCCATTGATTCTTGGGTGGCTCCCTTATCCCAGGTCTCTCATGTCCTGGAGATATCCCCCACCTCCCCACCTCCCCACTCCAAAGTCAGTTGCAGACTTCCATTCATTATCATGGCCCGCTGGCCATCTCTCCTGTTCCTCCCCATACCTAATCCTGAACCCTCAACCCCATTTCCCTCCCCATGCCCCCTCTCACCCAGTTCCCTAATCTGCCTCTTGTGACCATTTTCCTCTCCCTTCTAAGTGAGAGTCACACATCCTTGCTTGTACTGTCATTGTTGTTTACCTTCTTTGGGTTTGTGGAATGTAGCACAGGTATCCTGTACTTTATGACTAATATCCACGTATAAGCGAGTACATACCATGCATGTCCTTTGGGGACTGGTTTACCTCACTCTGGATGATATTCTCAAGTTCCTTCCATTTGCCATGCATGTTCCATTTTTTAATATGCAATCTTTTATTGGCATATATTCCCCATATCAAGACATGAATTTCATAAAAATACATTATATAATTTGTACCTCTTCAAGTGAAGATAATTTTTGATTACCAATCTGTCAGATACATGTTTTTGTTTGATCTGGGCAGGATTAGATGGCTTACACAGAATTCTTGATAATCATGATTACCATGATACTTGATAATCTTTATTTTTGTATTTTTTATTGGATATTTTATTTACATTTCAGATGTTATCCCCTTACCCCATTCCCCCCACCTACCCAGGAACCCCCTATCCCATCGCCCCTCCTCCTGCTTCTCTCCGGATGTGCCCCTACCTACCCCCCCCACTCCCACCTCCCCACCCTCGAATTCTCCCACCAAGGACCAAGGATCTCCTTTCCCACCTATGCCCAACAGGACCATCCTCCCCTACATATACAGCTGAAGCCATGGATCCCTCCCTAAGTGATCCCAGGCTGGTGGTTTAGACCCTGGGAGCTCTGGTTGGTTGATATTGTTGCTCTCCTAATGGGGCCGCAAACCCTTTCAGCTCCTTCAGTCTTCTCTCTAACTCCTCCATTGGGAACCCCTTGATCAGTTCAATGGTTAGCTGTGAGCATCTGACTCTGAATATATCAAACCCTGGCAGACATCTAAGGACACAGCTATATCAGGCTCCTGTCAGTATGCACTTCCTGACATCCACATCAGCATCTACCTTTGGTGACTGCACATGGGATGGATACCCAGATGGAATGGTCTCTAGACGGCCCCTCCTTCAGTTTTTGTCCCACACTTTGTCTCCATATTTGCTCCCTTGAGTATTTTGTTACTCCTTCTAATAAGGACCGAAGCACCCACACTTGGTCTTCCTTCTTCATGAGCTTTATGTGGTCTGTGAGTTGAATCTTGGGTATTTCAAGCTTCTGGGCTAATATCCAATTATCAGTGAGTGAATACCATGTGTGTTCTTTTGTGATTGGGTTACCTCACTCAGGATGGTATTTTCTAGTTCCACCCATTTACCTAAGAATTTCTTGAATTCATTGTTTTTAATAGCTGAGTAATACTCCATTGTGTAAATATACCACATTTTCTGTATCCATTCCTCTGTTGAAGGACATCTGGGTTCTTTCCAGCTTCTGACTATTATAAATAAGGCTGCTATGAATATAGTGAAGCATATGTCCTTGTTATATGTTAGAGCATCTTCTGGGTATATGCCCAGGAGTAGTATAGCTGGGTCTTCAGGTAATGCTATGTCTGATACTTGATAATCTTAATTACCATGTTTTTCACACAAGTGGAAGGCCAGGTAATCATGTATATATTTAATAAAGTATCTCTTTGTTTTGACTCTAATCTTTTATCTTATCTCTTGAATAATTTTTAGTGCTAAATATCCAACATTTTTGCTTTATCACGTAAATTCAGTCTTCAGTCTAGTTTATGAGAGTAACCCACTCCTTTAAAGAAACTCAAACACCAAAAAGAAAAAAACAAAAACTAAATGAAATTGAAACTCTATGCAAGCTTCCAATTAATTTTTTTTTTAAATTAGAGTTGCTTTGGTCATGGTGTGTCTTCACACCAGTAGAAGAGTGACTAAGACAGAAGTTGGTACCAAGAGTGGGATTTCTGCAGCAGGCCTGACCATGTTGTTATATGGAGGGATATGGAAGACTTTGGGACTTTGGACTAGAAAAGCAGTAGTTCACATTAGACAGAGCTTACTAGGCCATCCTAGCAGAACATTGAAAACAGTTCCCTGAGCTGCTAAAGGCCAGCTCAGGGAGTTTCAGAAAGAAACAGTATTAGTAAGTGACTGAGACCATTCTTGTGAGTTTGACAAAGTATGGGACTGTTTTTTGTCCTTGCCCTAAAAATGTTCCTGAGGCTAGATTGAAGAGTTGAGGGTTAATGGTATTGGCAGAGTAGGTTCAAGACAGCCTAATATTGTCTGTGTTGCATCATTATAAGGAGCAAGCTGAGCAAGGAAAAATGCAAAATGTAGTTTGAGCAGAGGATGAACATCAGGAAATATAGTGGAGCTAATTCCAATACTCAAGGAGATAAAAAGTTTAAAGAAAAGCCTGTTGGAATGGAGTAAAGGGAGTGGTGACCTTGGGGCAAGACTTCACCCAGCTAAACTTCCAACTTGTCAAAAGGAGTTAAAGAAAAGTTTAAGCTATGAAGGAAACCACTACCAGCAGAAAGCTGATGCAAATGTATCTGAACAAAAGGCCAAGTTCTAGCCCTATCAAGCAGCAGAGCTTGGGGGCTTCTGCCGCTTGGTTTCAACTTTAGGGTCAAGGATACAAGAAAGCAGTTATGGAATCTCCCTCTGTGACTAAGGAAAGCTGCTGAGGCCAGGCGTGGGGTAGAGGGATCCTTGCATGGAGGCTCTGTGAGACCACTATGTGATGCTGTGAAAGTGAAGCCTGGATTGCTATAGAGACCCGAGGATATTGGAGATATCCAAGTCACAGGATACCTGTTGAAGAAATCTTCCTAACAGCGAGTGGAACCAGCCCAAAAAAGGAAGTGTATTTCAGTCAACAAAACTGGAAGGAGTTGGAGATCTGAAGATTTGGTGTTTGGCATCAGACATGGGAAAGTAGAGTTTGGAGCTTGACCGGATGGTTTTTGGTCTTGCTTTGGTCCAGTATTTTCTCACTATGCTTCCTCTCCTCCCTTTTGGAATGGTAATGTATATTCTGTACCATTATATGTTGAAGCATATACTTTGCCTTTTTATTTTGATTTTACAGCAGCTGACAGTCATTAGAAACTGTCATGAGTCTCAGAAGAAGCTTTGGACTTTTAAATATTATTGAAACCATGAAAGACAAAGGGTACTTTTGAAGTTGGAAGTGTGTCACCAGGGGTGGGATTTGAGGTTCAGAAGCCCATGTCAGGCCTTGTGTTGCTGTCTCCCTTTCTGCCTATGACGTAGCCTGGCTACTACTTCAGCATCTACTCACTTGCTGCCATGTACCCCACCATGATGGTAATGGATTATGCCTCTGAAACTTTATGCAAGCTCCCAATTAAATGCTTTCCTTTGAAAGAGTTGTGTTAGTCATGGTGTCTCTTAATGTCGATAGAACAGTGACTACTCGGAAACTGGAATTATAGACATCAAGTGCTCTAAACCTCTAAGCTATCTCTCTAGCCACAAGGTATAGATGGTCTGAAGTTGAAATTAATCCATTGACTCCTTGTTGAAAGTATATTTATCCCAGACATGGTATTAGAGATGCAAGTCATAAGCAAAACAAAAGTAGCCCCTGCTGTGTTCTCCTGCAGTGAGACATAAAAGTGTATAAAATCTGCTAGGAAAGCTTTCTGCATGTTTTTATGAATAGGGCTGCTCACAAAAGTTACAGTATCATTTGTTTTCACTATATTAGACTACATTGTATGAACAGAAAACCTAACTTTTTAAGCTGAGGTATTATCACCAGTGTTTATTGGGTTAAATTGAAAGCCAGGTTCCATCAAAAAATCACTGCATTGGACACATAACAAGCGTGTTTCAGTAGTTTCTGAAATGCACTGTGGGTTTTAATAATGGTTCAGCGTGTAGAAGACAATGTTATCCAGTGATAAGCATAGTTGTTAATGGTTTATATTAGATGAAAGCTGTAAAATCATTTGAGAACTGTTAACATTAGAATAATAATTTACAAAGACAATTACCACATACTGGAAATTTTTGCAACTAATTTGGTATTATTAATAATGGATAAAATTGCACTTTTCTCAGGTTGCTGTGGGCAGCAGGGAGTTACTTCAATGAATATTTCAGCACATTATTTTAATCATTTCTCCACCAAATCCACATGAGCAATATTTTATTCTTCTTAATTCAGTCTACTAAGCCACAGTCATTAAATTGCAGACTATTTGTAGTAAGATCTACTCTGTGATTTACAACCTTGTAATAAACTGTATAAGAAAGAAAACTGCCATCAGTGCTTGCAATTTGATATTTTGTTTGTTACTAAACTCACCATGATCAATCTTTTATGTAAAAAAGAAAAGAGCCAAACATATACAATATAAGAGAATACAGCTATTTTAACTTCTGTCTGATTTAAATAGAAATACTCATACAAACACAGTGCTCCTAATGTTACAGATACTAATGAAATAACATTTTACATTTTGGGAACAAATAAATTTTTAGTTTTGACTTTTGTTACTAACATTTAATATCATTTATTTCCCACATCTAGTCAATTGCATGATTTCTGGCGCCTGGATTACTGGGAGGATGATCTTCGTCGAAGGAGAAGATTTGTTCGAAATGCCTTTGGCTCTACGCATGCTGAAGCACTGCTCAAATCTGCAGTAGAGTATGGTGAGTGCCACTTAGTCGCAGAATCTATCCCGGGTGAGCATCCTTTGTGATAGCAATTTGTTTTTGCAGGGATCTGTAATGTTCACTCTGTTAAGACTCAGAAGTGTTATATTCTACCTTGCCCTTTAGCACTAGCTGGGTCAAATTGATCTCTATATTTCTTAAATTAGATTTATTTAAGAGATTTCAGCTTACTGTAAGAGAATTAAATCCCCACATCTTGTAGAAACCTAACACTCTTAGGATAACCTAAAACTATATTAAAATGAACTTCTTTTTAGTGTCTTTCAAATTTTAATGACCATGAGCCATATAAACAGGCATTGCAGTCCTGAACCAGGGCAGGTGGGGGTGTATGTGTGTTCATTTTGTTCATTTTGTGTATTTTATGTGTTTTTCTACTGGGAGCACTGCACAGGCCCTACTGCAAGATCTTTGTATTTTGTGTGTGTGTGTGTGTGTGTGTGTGTGTGTGTGTGTGTGTGTGTGTGT